>NW_027328741.1:70775749-71446554 GCF_048564905.1 Vicugna pacos | reverse complement strand
TCAAAGAAAAAATATATAAAGACAAATGACAACAGAAACAAAATCCATGGTGTATAACAAAAACAGTATTAATAGGGATGTTTATAGCAAAATAATCCCTCTTATACAAATAAGAAACATCTCAATCTTATAAAATATTCTTACAAACAAAAGTTGTACCAAAATTTAAAACAAACTTGTTAGTAAAGGGAAAATAGGTGAAAGGACAGGAAATAATTAAATAAAATAAAGATTAAATATAGAAACATTTAATCAAATTAAATAATGGCTTTTGAAAGATAAATAAAGTTGTTAGATTTTAACCAGACACATGAGCAAAAAAGAGAGTACAGATTAATAAACTGAGAAATAAATGAGAAGTTACAACTTATATCATAGAAATACAGAGCATCATAAGAAGATACAACAAATTATATGCCAATAAAATGAAAACCCTAGGAGAAATGGACAATTTCTTAGAAAGAACTAATCTCCAGAATGGCACGAGTAATAAAATATGAACAGATTATCACTTATGAAATTGAATATGTAATTAAACAAAATCTCCCAAGAAACAAAATTCCAGGCCTTGACAGCTTCACAGGTGATTTCTGCAAACATTTAGAGAATAACTATCACCTATACTTCTCAGAGAATTACAAAAATTTTGAGAGGAAGGGAGGCTTCCTACCCCACATTTCTGTATCACACTACAACTAAAACTGGAACAAATACATCAAAAAATTACAGGTTAAATAGTAATGATAAGCATAGATGTGAAAATCATCACTAAATTATTAGTAAATCAAACAGTACAGTAAGAGGGTTATACATTTTGGTTAAGTCCATTTTATTCCATGGATACAAATGTGATTCAATATCCAGAAATTAATCAGATACACCACACTAACAAATTGAAGAATAAAAATTATGTAGACACCTCAATAGAGTCATAAAATATTTTGAGAAATTCAGTATCTATTTATGAATATATTTCTCCTCAAAGTGGGCATGAGGAAACATACCTCAACACAGTTATGGTCATAAATGACAAAAACTCAGCTAACATGACACTCACTGATTAAAAGCTGAAATCCTCTCCAATAAGAGCTGGAAGAAGACAAGAATGCTCATTCTTACTTCTTTCATTCAGTATAGTATTGGAAATTCTAGCCATAGCTTTCCAAAATAAAAGTAAATAAAATATAGCTATTTCAGAAAAGGAGTAAAAGAATCTGTTTGCAGATGACATACATTAAACAGAAATCCTAAAAATGATGCCACAAAACTACTAGGGCTTATCAATGCATTTGGTAAAATTTCAGAATGTAAAATTAACATACAGAAATCTTGCATTTCTACACACTAAGAACAAGCTAACAGATAGAGAAAGTGAGGGAACTGCCTCATTTACACTTGCAATAACAAAGAAAAATCAAAAATTTTTCCAGCCAAGGAGGTAAAAGACCTGTACTCAGAACACTTATAAAATATTTATAACAGAAATTGAAGATAATGCAAACACATGAAAGGATATTCTGTGTTCATAGATGAGGAAAAAATATTGTTTAAATGACAGTACTAGCCAAGAATATACACAAATTAAATTCAGTGCCTTTCGAAATACCAAGGGCATTTTCAGACACTTGCAAAAAATAATTCTAAAATTTACATGTAAACACAAATGAGTTGAAATCACTAAAAAAAGGAAGAAAAGAATACAAACAAACTAAAAACACAAACAACTGTGAGAAAGAACAAATAGAAATTATCACTGTCCCTGATTTTGAACTATAATACAAATCTACAGTAAGAAAGAAAATATGGTAGTGGCACAGAACAAACAGAATAATGGAACACAAAGAATGCCTGAAAATGAAATCAGACAGTTATTGTCATTTGGCCCTTTACAAAAAAATGAATATATAGTGGGGGAAATGTTACCAACAGGCACATGAAACCGATCAAAATCACTAACCATCAGAAAAATGCACGACCAAAACACAATGAGAGTTTATATCACTCCTGTCAGATGACTATTATCAAAAAGATAACAAACATAAGTGTTGGTGAGGATGTATGACAAACAACCCTGATGCACTGCTGGAGTGAATGTAAATGTGTGCTGCCACTGTGGAAAACCACATGGAGTTTTATGTAAAAATTAAAAATGAAATATAATCCAACATTTCTATACCTGGATACTTATTTCAAGAAAATAAAAACACTAATTAGTAAATATAATTTCAACCCTATACTCACTGCAGCAAAATTCACAATAGAAAGGATATAGAAGCAAATTAATTGCTCATCAATAGATGATGGATAAAGAAGATGTGTGTTTATAGTATATATATCTACAAATATTAACTACAGATTTGTCTATATTTATATATATATACACACACTGTATATATATGCCCTGTGTGTGTGTATATACATATATATATATATATATATATATATATATATATGCACAAACACACATAAAATTACAATGGGTTATTACTCAGGTATAAAAAGAATAAGTTCTTGTCATTTGCAACAAATGGGTAAACAAAGAGGATAATATGCTAAGTGAAATATCTCAGAAAGTAAATGACAAATGCTGAATGATTTTAGTCATATTTGTAATTTTAAACAAATGAATATAACAACACAGAAAAGGAGTTATAGATATAGAAAGAAACAGGTTGTTCACAAGAAGGAGGGAAATGGGGTGAGGAAAAGATAAAGCTGAGGAAAATGAAGAGAGAAAACTTTCCAGTTGCAAATTAAATGAATCAGGGGCAAGAAATGTACTGTATGGGGAATAGTCAATGACTATGAAATATCTTTAAATAGCAAAATATCATAACTAGATATATTCTGGTGATCAGTTTGAAATATATTAAAAATAGAAAAGGATATGTTGTGTAAGAGAAACTAACACAGTGTTATAGATTAAAGTACATTTCAAAAACAAACATACTTAAAGAAAAAAATTAGATTTGTAGTTAACAGAGGCAGGGTTTGGGAAAGAGAATTGATTAATGCACTCAAGAGCTACAAATCTACTGCCGTAAAATAAACGTGTTTTAGGGATGCCCCGTAGTAACATGAAAATTACAATAAATACTGCTTTATGTTCTATATGAATGTTGCTAGAGAGTAGACCATAAGGTTTCTCATCACGACCAAAAGACAAATAGTATTTCTTTTATATTGTATCTAAATGATATAATGAATTCTCCCTAAAGTTGCCTTGATATTAATTTCAAGATACTTGTAAATCAAATCAATATCCTGTGCACCTAAACTTACACAATGTTTTATGACAATTATATCTCAATAAAAGCGGAAGAAAAATGGAAAATCAATGGTAATTTTTCCCATGAAATTTCTCATGATTATTTTTGCAGCAAGTAATCTTGAGTCATGATATACTTATCCTAGGTAAAGATAGTAATAAATAAGTGATTCTAAAATATTTTACATAAAGATACTTATAAAATTAGTATTTTACCATACCTTTATCTTTCTGCATGTTAACAGCCTACTGCTTCTGTAGGCGACAAAATTTCACTCTGTGTATTCATCTGAGATTAGGGAATAGATATAAATTTAAAACTGGCTGCTCTTGCTGTGAGTGATAAATTTCACTGTCTGTGACCTATGGTCTCATCTCCCCGACAGCATAGGTAAAAAATGAACATGCTAGGTTGCTAAAAATCTCAGTATGATAAAATCTCAGAACTCCTACAATTCTTAACTTTTATGCAATAGGAATGCAATACTGACAAAAACTTGATTTTGGATAACAATGTGGTGTTTTCTCATGGTTGCATTAGGGGATGTGAGGATAATCCCTGAGATCCACAACAAACATTCTAGCTTAATTGCTGGGCAAAGAAGTGTAATGTTTCTGCATTATTAGCACTGAGTACTGCTTTCAAAATGATGACTACGGTCACTCTAATCCAGGTAGTCCAACGAAAGAAAGGTTATTGCTATTTCTAAGTGAACTGGAATAAGTCAGTAGTTCAGTCTCTATAAATATGTCACGGGGTGTTCAAAACCAAAATAAGTTATGTCAACAATTAGAATTAAAAAAAATTGGACATAAGCTTAAATTAAAAAGAGGACAGTCTGTGCTGGGCTCTGTTAACTGGAGAAAATATATGTCTCAGTCCAATTCAAGGGTTCAGTGGCTTGACCTTAGCATCAGCTCTGGATTCAATGAACAGCTAACAATTAATATACTGGGAGAAATATAATCTACCTCTCCCTGATCGGAAGAAAACCTGGTGGCTCAGTGAAACTCTTAATTCACAGAGATTCTGCCAGATGCAGAGGAATAATTCACTGATGACTCAACTAAGAAAAACTTAGTTACTTCTTAACAAACCATCTTCACACACACACAAAATGGTAGACAGATTTGTAGTTATTAGTGGGAAGTATTCAGTGGGCAAAGCGCAGAGAATAGTTTTCACAGCACCACCCAAATTTTGTACATTTGCCAATAGTCTAGATTTTCCCAGGTAGAAAACTACAGATGGACAAACAATATTCTTCTTTAGAATTTCTAATTTTGAAAGGAAACTGTAGGTTTTGACTTATCAGTATAGATCCTTGTTATGGTGATCACGCTAAGACCCACTCTCTGATAAGAGAGCTGGAAACTAGCTGCCGAACAAGCCCATCTGAAGCCCAGACTGCTAATGCAAAAAACAACATAGCCACCATCTGAGCTGAGCTGACAAATTTAAAAGCTTGATGTTTCTGTTGTAGGAACAACAGGTGCTGTGCAGACACAGTTCTCCTGCTGCAAGTGGGCCTTTTTATTCTCTTGGTAAAGGTCATAATGGTTGCATGTTGCTAGAACATACCCTGGCTCATTTGCCCTTTCTCCAGGTTATCAAAGGCTTTCTTCACAACTGGTGACACATTTTCAGGACTCAAACTTGCCATTTCAGTCTTATCAGATGACACTTTCTGCATGATTGTGAGCAGAAGCCTTAGGCTCCCTGACCTTGCCTAAAAGTTTTCCAGCATTTCACAATCTGAAAATGCTTCACTTTTATTTTAATTTAATGGGAAATAGACAAAGTCTTCCGTGAATATTTTATATTTCTTAATATCTGCAGAAATTTGGTATTCTTGCAGTTGGACAAATTTTTAATTCCACCACTCTCACCTCCTTTGAGTCCACACATTTTAGATTGCAATTTGGTAACTGAATATGACCACCCCAACCAACCATCAAGTACCACTTAGATACTTACTGTCTGAAGGTTAGAAGGGGCACAATTTATGTGGGGTGTATAAACCTACATTAAATGTTTGCAATGGCACTGTCTCTTCTGGACAAAGCTCTGATTCTAAGAAGTAAATTTATTAGAAGTCATTATAGTTATTCATATGGAGAAGAGAATCAGCAATTTTGGGGTGGGTGGGTGATGAAGAGACAGGAAAAAATGCAGCAAATGGGAATTTAGTGCTTTTGGCTACTGGAGGTATGAATTAAGAAGAAAATAATACTTTGTCTCCTGTACCTACATCCACTTACTGTCTTGAGAGACTAGTCCTTGGGCTATGAAAAGAGCTAGTTTGTGGTGAAGAGTAAAGACCATAACGAAATAGTTTGAAAACCATGAGAGTTTTGTTGTTTCAGGAAAGTAGATTTTGCTTAAAGTCAACATGTATTTTTCATTCACTAAATACTAAAATGCATTCTGTGGCATGTGCTGTGCTTTCTGTGCCGGTATCCAAGTTAGACAAGGAAGGGGGGATAGACAGAAAACATCTGGAGGAGGTGGCTTCTGTGCTGAGACTGGGAAAGTCTAACTAGGTAAAATGAGAACACCCTAAGCCCAATGATGAGCTGAAGCAAAAGTGGTGAGGTTGCAGCTAACATAGTTGACAAGCATTTGCCTGGATATATCTCCAGATACAGTGAAACATTAAGATATGCCAAGGTAGTCAGATGCCAGATTTTTAAAGAAATAACAAAACTAAGTTGAGTTTCTGGGGTTAGATTTAGAAAGGCATATAGTGCCACCCTGAGGACTTTAGCTTGTATTTGGTTGGAACATAAATGTAACATAAAGTATTGACTAGAAGATATAGTGTAGACACTTGAGGGCAGGAAATGAAAGCACCAATTGGAATGCTTTGAGAACAGCACAAAGAACACCATAGATAAAATTGCTCCTTAAATTCTACCACATGATGAATGTGCCATCTGGGACTATATCATGTGACCTTTATGATTCCAGGGATGACATAATCAAGACCAGGATCCCTGGGCCATTTCCGGCATTGATCTCCTGTTCCAACATATCCTAACTTATCACTTTTGATACTTTCCAGGATGAACCAGAAACCACTTAGTACTTTTCCCTCTCTCCATGTTTTAGTCTTTTCCCAAATTCTTCCATTTTTCTCTTCTTCCTTACAAGAAATTATTTAAATTTACTCCCATATTCTTCCATCAAATGATCATATCAATCAAATATCTCTTTTTTTCTTTAAATGGTAACTTAATCTCCCATTTAACACTTAAGTCTACTTAAAAAATATAAGGAAAATACAGGTGCACATCTATGTTTATTGTTCAAATAAGAATATTGCAGATATTTGTCGACATTTAACAACATCAATTTTAATCTTTGTTATCCTGCATAATCTGGTAGTCCTCTGGTAGATCAGTTGTAATTAGGATGACGTTCATAAGCTGAAGATGGCTGATGATTTGGCCTTGAAAGAGAAGTAGCTGATGTATTGGCTAGCTCTGGCACTGGAATCCGTGGGTTTCTACCTGGTTGAAGTTTAGAAAAACGACCTTCACTGGCAGATATTTTGTGATATCCATTTGGAAAAGTAGGAGGTTCCTCCATCAGTCCAAAATAATTGCACTGTATGGGAGATAAGATGCTGTACTGAGAAGTAGAAGTTTTAGTTGTAATGAAGTTCACAACACGGCCATTTGCTTCATTGTAGCTGCTTTGAGAGTGCCCGTGGATAATGGTCAACTGATTTAAAATAGCACGTTGATCCATTACAATTTGTTCTGGATGTCTAAATGACATTGATCATAGAGGAGAAAAATCACCTCTGATCAGGGTATTCGTATCACCATTTATGTGGCTAGTAGAGGGCTTTCTTATTAGAAGCATGTTTAAATTTGCAGAAGGTAAAAATGCACTTTATCCTCTATTGTCAGCCACAAAATCTGAACTATGAGTGTCCCCATGCTTTAAGTGCTTCTTTTTGAAATCTTCAGCCAATGAAGCCACCAGAGAGGCATTTTTAATCCCAACTATTCCTTTTATTCTCACTGAAATCAGGGGACTGCCTAGTTTAAAATTTGGATTATGATAGAACTGCTGCTACAACCAAAGGAGAAAGATTTTAGTAATATTTTAAACCGAAATACAAGGCTACAATAAGCCTAACCTATAAAACCTCAGAATTCACGTTTACTATGCAAAGATATTATCATCAAAATATGAACATTGCTGACAATATTTTGAAGTTTCTTATTTGGAAAATACCATTTAAATAGTATAGTCATCAAATTTATGAAGTTAGCATTTGCAGTAACGGTGAATGCCATTTTTTAAAAGCAGTTTTAATAACTTTATTTAAATTTGTGGTAAGATTCATAGTTGTAAGCAAATTTCCCATAATCTTGACTACATAAGACACTGTCCTCATTTTTTTGAAAAATAAAGTATTTTAGTTTTAATAGTTTTGTACAGTTTTCAAAATCTAGTTTTACATATATATTACCATAGATTGATGTACAAAATAAAATTTTATATATAAGTTACTAAGTGGTAACTAAAATTTCTTAATACCTTGCTTAAAACAGAGACTTCTTTTTCTTCTGCCTGAAAGTCAGCTAGAGAAGCAGATCTTCGAAAATTCTGCTGCACTTTACTAAATCCATAAAGGTTTAGCTGTCTAACTAAACTTTTCATACTTCCAGGTTCAAATATTCTGAAAGGAGACTTTCTTTCCAAATTTTCCTTCATAAAGACATCTTCATCCATCACTATGGAAGTTCCATTATCATCCCAACAGATGGATTTAAATTGGTCATTCCCAACCATTTTCCAGAGTTTTCTTGGATATGTCAGAGAACGAAAATCATTATCTTCATCTGGTTCAGAGACACAATGTTTGCAACATGGCCTTTTTATCAGGGATTCTTCAGACAAATCCTTAAAAACATTTTCCTCAATCATAGACCTCAAGTCCAAGTCCCCAGAGAATGTTTGATCACACAATAGAGATCTACTGTACATTCCTGAAGAAGTTGGTCCATATTTAGGAGACACAACTTGAATTTCTGTAGAAACATGTGCCATCTCAAATAACATTTTCTACAACTATATTTCTAATCTGCATAATTTTGTGCACTGCAGCTTCAAATGCTGTTTTGGCGGGCCAGCACAGATAAACTGTGAGGCCATCACAATGGTTCTCAATTTGAGAAGCTGTGACATCACATTCGACTGGTCTCCTAGCAACTCAAGTGTAACATTCAGCCAGTGTTTACTTCTCATTCATCCAGTTAAAATGAAGCATATATGATGCTTAATTTTATACGGTGATCTGCAAATATTATCCCCACAAAATCTATTTAAATAATTTAATTTTGGTGTCTAAGAAATAAAACCAATCTCCATCCTTTTGTACACAAATTTATACCAATTATGTGAACAGAGAATAAATAATCACAAAATATATAAAATAATTTTAAAGTCTTGGATTTTAAAGTGAAATTTGTGTAAAACATTTACGAAAATTTATAACTATTTCATTATCATTTGTAATTAAAATGAAACATAATTTGATTTGGAAGTGGAAGTAGTTTTTTATCTGTGTACTTTAAAATAAGTAGCTCTATATTCAACACATGAACAGAATAAATATTAGTTTATTTGTTATGTTTATATATAAATGGTAAATATTTATGAAATAAAATTAGATTAAAATATTCAATCAAATTTAAGAAATTCTAAAGGGGAGAATTTTTGTTTTAACTTGTAATTCAGTGATATAAGTAAAATAAATGTAGTTTTATATACTACTTTAAATTTACACAAGAGAAAATCTTACAGTATTCTTACAAATGTTTATTTTTGCCATTCTTTCACTCAGAGGTTTTCAGTCCCTAGAAGGAATAAATTTTCTTGTCATCTTTATAATACATACTCTTGTGGCTTCTGTTAAGTGTTCTAAAATGATGTTGATAAATACACTTAGGCACAAGATCCTGGGTTCAAAAAGCATTACCTCCATTTAGGGGCAAACAAACAATCAAAATACAAAGAAATTAGAGAATACGTGGGTTGGGGTGGAAAAGACCAGGCAATGCATTTTAGGAAGCAATATGTTTCTCAGTCCTAAAACAGTTGTCATTGTTAGTAAAATACGGCACTTTAAGGCAAGTGTTTTGTTCACTAATTGTAAATAATAGCTATGTTCTTTATCAGTAAACTGTAGTAAACCAAGTTCAACCAAAATTTATATTCTTCAATAAGAAATAAAATCCATTAAACATAAACCAAATTCAAAATGAGAGACAAAATTTTTGAATAAATAAATCTACACTCAAGCTACAATGTAAATTTCTCATTCAGTATGTGTATATTCCATTCTAAATAAACGTTAGCAACCTGAATTTATTGCATATTATAAGTATTATAAACTATAGTTAAGAGGGAGTTAGTCCTGATTCATAAATATTATTTAACATACGCAAAGTAATATATGGTATACCATACCTTTAAAAACAGAGAATTCAGAAATAACAGTCTCAAAAACTGTAGGAAATTTATTGACAGATCTAATCTTAAGTTTTCTATAAAAGTATTCTTAACAAATTCACTTTAGATAGAATGTAACTAAACATAATAAAAGGCATAAATGTAATACGCATGAATAAAATCAAGTTCAATGTAAACATACAGAAAGGTTTATCTCAGGTCCTGTAATAAAAAAAGTAGCTCATTGTCACAAGTCCTAAATTACACTTCTAGAAGTCTGAGCCAGAACAACTAGTCAAGAAAAAATATAAAATGCATACAACTTGTAAAGAAGCAGTAAAATTTTTACAGATGACATAATTATACATAGATGGAAAACTCCATAGACTCCTCCAGTGACTGTTAGAAATACTGAACATACTTAGTAAACTTGCAGAATACAAAATCAATATACAAATATCCATTGCATTTTTATATAGTAAGAACTCATTATCAGAAAGAGAAATTGGGAAAACAATTGTGTGTAAATTTATACCAAAAAGAAAAAAAAGGAATAAATTTGATAAGTGAAATAAAAGATCAAAACATAGATCAATAAATTACAGGTGCAAGAAATAAAAGTAAACAAAATAAATAAAAGATATTCTGTGCGCATGGATTGTATACAATGTGAGGAAATACTCTAATTTATATTTCTCATGTTCAATCTTTCCAACACTACATATTGAGGAGAATGTCTTTCCTTCATATTATACTCTTGCTTCATTTTTCATGGGTTAATTGATCATAAGTGTGAGGGATTACATCTGGTTGCTCTATTCTCTTCTATTGTTTGGTGTCTGTTTTTGAGTCAGTATCATGTTATTTAAATTACTAAATCTTTGTAGGACTGTTTAACATCAGAGAACTTTACACTATTAGATTTAATACATATTTTCAAGATTATTTCAGCAACTCATGATTTTTGTGGATACATATAAATTTTGAATTTATTTGTTCTATGTAATGGAAAAATCTCATGGTTATATTGACATGAATCACACTAAATTTAGATTGCTTTGGGTAGTATGGTTGTTTCAACCAAATAGTTTCACAACATTAACACAAGAGATCTTTTCATTTCTTTGGATCTGTTTTAATTTCCTTCATCAATGTTTTCTATATATTAATGTATAGGTTTTCGTCTCAATTGTTAACTTCATTTCTAAGTATTCTTTACATATACATAAAATTATATACATTATATTTTTAAACATGTTCCTACACAATTACAACAGGCAGAAGGCAGTGGCAAGACATATTCAAAGCCCTGAATGAAAGAAAGCTGTAATCTAAGATAATTTATCAAGCAAGGACATCCTTTAGAATAGAAGGAGAGAAAAATAACTTCCGAAAAAACAAATATAGAAGAAATTAGCAACAGAAAAAGAAATAATGAAAGATCTACTCTAAAACAAAAAGAAGCAGGATGTTATAGAAAAGAGAAAGGCATAATTAGAAAGGCAATAATTACAATGACTTACAATTGCATAAACATGATGTTGTAAAACAGGACATCAAAATTTTTAAGTGTCAGAGTGTGAAACAGTTAATACAGAGTATTTTCTTCTCGTTTCTCTTCTCTTTAGGATGGGTTAGAATTTGTATTCCTATCAGTTAAAATAAATAGATATAGTAATGGGTCAGTATACATAAAAAACAGGTCAACCATTATCAAAAGCTTACAATGAATTCACAAATCCAGAAAGAAACCAGGATAATAAAAAATATTATCAAGCCACAAAAGAGAAAGAAATGAACAAAAAGGAAATACAAAATCAAAAGGGAAATGAAGTTCAAAATGGATATAAACACCAGTCTATCAATAATTATCACAATTTTTAATAGACAAAGTGCCTGATTAAAAAGATAAATATTGTCAGATGGGATAACATAACAAGACCCTACATAATGAAGATACAAGAGACCCCATTAGTAAGAGGAACACACATAAATGAAGTCAGAGGATTCAAAAATATATTCCATGCAAATGGACATGAAAAGTAAGCAGGACTAGCAGTACTGACTTCACACAAAATAGACTTTACAACAAAGGCCATAGAGAAAGATAAACAAGGACATGATATAATGATTAAAGAAGCAATAAAAACTGAGGGTGTTATGCTCATTAAGTTATACGTCCTCAATATAGGAGCACCTAAATACAGAAAGCAAATACTAATAGATAAAAAGGGAGAAATGGATGGGAACACAGTAGGAGATTATAGGAGATTATAACTCCCCATTACCATCACTAGACTGGTCTTTCAGACAGGAAATTAATAAGGGAACAAAGACACTAAAAGATAAGATAAAATAATTGGAGTTGGCTGATATTTTCAAAACAGTACTTCTCCCCAAAGCAGAATATGCATTCTTTCCCAGTGCACATGAAACATTTTCTTGGAAAGATTATGTACTCAGGCACAGAAGAATCCTCAAAAAATTTAAGAAGCTAATAATTATTTCAAGCATCTTTTCTGAGTATAATACCATGAAAGTAGTAATCAATCACAGAAAAACAGGGAGAAAAAATGACAGCAAGAAGATTAAACAACATGGTACTAAAACAAGAGGGGAGTTGATGAAGTAAAATAAGAAATTAAAATATATCTTGAGAAATATGACAAAACACTATGCAAAGTTTATGAAATACAATTAAAGCAGGCTTAAGAGGGAAGATCATGTGACAAGGCCCTCTTCAAAGAAGAAGAGCATTTTCAAATAAATAATCTAATGTTCTATGTAAACTAATCATGAAAAGAAGAGCAAACAAAACCAAAAGTCAGCAGAAAGAGGGAAATAATAAAGATAAAGGAAGGAAGAATTGAAGTAGATATTAATAAATAGAAAAAATCAAACTCTTTTCTAAAATAGTAAACAAAATCGACAAAACTCTGGACAGACTCATCAACAAGAATAGAGAGAGAACACAAATAACATAAGAAATGACAATGGAGAAACTACAAAGAGTACAACAAATTTGCAAAATATCATAAGGGAATACCATGAGCAACTCTATGGAAACTTACTGGATAACCAGGAAGAAATGCAGAAGTTTCTGGAAACATTCAGCCAACCATTTTTGCATTAAGAAGAAATTGACCATTTGAACAGAGAGATCACCAGAAATAGAATAGAATTATCAATAAAATAAAAAATCTCTGCAAACAAAAATTCAGACCCAAATATCTTCACTGGGGAATCTGACCAAAAATAGAAAGAAAAATCCATACCACACTTCCTCAAGCTTTTCCAAAAGATTGATATGGAGAGAGTACACCCAAACTCACATCATAAAGCCAACATCAACCTGATACCAAAACCAGACAAAGACACTATTCCAAAAGAAAACTATAGGCCAATATCATTGATAAACATAGATGTAAAAGTCTTTAAGGAAGTATTAACAAACAGAATCCAACAACATGAAAAAAAAGATTATACACCATGGTCAATTTAGGTTCAACCCAGGAACGCAAAGATGGTTGAACATATACAAATCAATCAATCCATTGTGATACACCATATCAACAACAGAGAGGACAAAAAAACACATGATCATCTCAGTAGGTAAAGAAAAAGCATTTGATAAAATTTAACACCTATTTGCAATAAAAGTTCTTATCACAGTGTGCATAGAGGGACCATATCTCAACATAATGACAGCTATTTATGACAAACATATACCAGCAAATTACTCAATGGTGAAAACCTGAAACCCTTCCCACAAAAAGCTGAGACAAGACAAGGTTGCCAATTCTCACAATTTCAATTCAATATAGTATTGGAAGTCCTAGCCACAATGATCAGGCAAGAAAAAGAAATAAAAGTATTCAGAGTGGAAAAGAAGAGGTAAAATTGCCACGATATGCAGACATGACACTATATATAGAAAACTGTAATAGCTTCACAAAAAATACTTAGGCTAAAAAAGGAACTGGTCAAGCTACCCAGATTAATGTAAAAAAACAATTTCATTTCTTTACACTAACATTTAATCAAAAGGAAAACAAAGTATAGAAACAACCGCTTTTATAATTGCACCCAAATCTATAAAATACTTAAGAATAAATCTGACCAAGGAGGTGAATGGCTTATACATAGAGAATTAGAAAACATTGATTGAGGAAATCAAAAAAGATTAGAAGAATTGAAAAGATACCCAATGGATTTGAAATAGAAGAAACAATATTGTTAAAATGGCAATAATGTCCAAGGCAATCCACAAACTTAATATGATTTCCTATCAAATTTTGCAAAACATTTCTTTTTGTGACTGAAACAAATGATCCTAAGATTTAACAGAGTCATAATAGATCTATAATTTCCAAAGCAATATTCAAGAAAAAGAAACAGGCTGGAGGAATAAACAACCAGGTCTCCATACACTATTGCAGAGCTACAATAATCAAAATGACATGATATTGGTACAGAAACAGGCATATGGACCAATGGAACAGAATAGAGGGCCTAGGAAGAAATCTACAGGCCTATGTTCAATTAATATTTGACAGAGTAGCCAAGAATATGACAGAGAAAAGACCATCTCTTCACCAACTGGTATTGGGAAAAGTGGATAACAGCATGCAGAGCAATGGAGATAGAACACTCCTTCACTCCATACACAAGAATAAACTCAAAATGGCTTGAAGACTTAAATGTAAGGCAAGACAGAGTAGAAGAAAATATATGCAAAACACTCTGAGATAATTCTCAGCAATGATGTCCTAAAACAGCCTACCCAGGTAATGGATGTAAGAGCAAAATTAATAAATGGGACCTAATTAAACTTATAAGTTTTGCACAGCAAATTTAACCATAAACAAAGCAAAATGACAACCTACAGGATTAAAGAAAATATTTAGAAGTGATGCAACTGACAAAGGCTAAATTTTCAAAATATAAAGACTTCATACCACCTAATAATAATAAAAAAACCACAAGAAACCCAATCTGAAAATGGGCAGAAGCACTAAAGAAGCAATTCTCAAATAAAGACATACAAATGACACATAGTTATATGAAAAAATAGTTGCTCACCATCATTATCAGAGAAGGGCAATTCAAAAGAATAATGAAGTATCAGCTCACAATAGTCACAATGGCCATCATTCAAAACTCCACAAACAATAAATGCTGGGGAAGCTGTGGAGAAAGAGAACCCTCCTACACTGTTGGAAGGAATGTAGTTTGGTTCACTCATTGTTGAAACCAGGATGGGGATTCCTCTAAATAATATAAATAGACAACATACAACCCAACTATCCCGCTTCTGGGTATATATCAAAGGGAACTCAAATTCAAAAAGACATCTGCAGCAAAATGTTCTTAGCAGGGCTATATACAACAGCCACGACATGGAAGCAACCTAATTGTCCAACAACAGATGACAGTATTCAGAAGTTATGCCATATTTACACAATGGAATAATATTCTGCAATAAAAAATAAAACAATGACATTTACAGAAAAATGGATGTCCCCAAAAAGTGTCATTCTAATTGAAGTAAGCCAGAAAGAGAAAGAAAAATAATACATGACATGCCATATGTGGAACCTTAAAAAAAAAATTTGGTTGAGAACACTATGGCTTCATCTACAAAACTGAAACACAGTCGCAGATCTACTAAACAAATTTATAATTACTGCGGAAATGGGCTGCGAGAGGATAAATCTGGGTTCAGTAGATTTATAAATGTTATCCAATATATATAAAGATATATTTTTTCAAAATTATTTTTTATGACACAGGGCAGTAAGTTAAATATCTTGAAGTAATATTTACTAGGCACACAAATATATGCATGTATGGGAACACTGTGATAAACCCACAGATTCACACATTGTAAATTGCAGTAATTCAAAGATAAATAAATGAATAAATATGTAAATTAATTAATTAATTAATCAATAAATAATAAAGAAATAAAAAATATTTAATTATAAATGAAATACAAATATTCACACTATCTTTACACCTCACGAATCCAGGAGAAAACAGAAAGAATATAGAAGAAAATTCAATGAATGAGAATAAGGCAAATAAGAGAAACAATTGAAAAGATAAAAAAAAAAATACCAAAGTCTGTTTCTTTTAAACATAAACTGGACAAACCTTTAGATTGTCTAAGAAAATAAAGACTCAAATAAAATAAGAAATGAAAGAGAAGATTTTACAACTGAAGTTGTAGAGATGCAAAGCATCATAAGATATTACCACTAGTCAACGATTTGAATTACCTAGAAAAGACAATTTCCCAGAAACATATGTCTTCTAATACTTAATGAAGAAGGAATTAGAAATTTAAATAGAGCAAAAGGGTGTATGAGTAAATCAATAATCCAAACGTCTGAAACCAGAAAAAATTTACAAGACGGCTTTACTGGTGAATTCTGTCATACATTTGAAGAAAATTTTTCACCAATTCTTCCCCATATCTTCCAAGAATTTGAAGGGGTTGAAAGATTCTAAACTTATTTTATGATGCCAGCTTTATTTGTATAACAGTGCTAGAAAGGACATTATATGCAAAATATACAATATTATCCCTGATGAATATATGTGCCAAAATTCTCAACAAAACACATGCAAAATGAATTCAACAACACATTTAATGTATGATAAACATTCATGAGTAAAGGGATTTATCCCTGGGTTTAAGGATACTTCAAAATATTCAAATCAATAAAGGTGACATGCCACACCAATAGAATGAGAAATAAAACTCACATTATCATCTCAATATGTGCAGAAGCAGCATTCTATATAATGCAACATCCTTTTAAGATACTCCCATCAAATTAAATTAACCCTGTCAGTGGCACGATATCATATACACACACTGTGTGGAGAGAAGCAGAGCAGTTCTCTGTTTATTGATTCTTAGAAAAAGGGTTTATATAGGACATGCACATTGCCTCACATATCATCTAATTTATAACAATGTTAATAATCTTAAGCAATTTATGTCACCATGCTCTTGCAGTAAGCACAGAATGTTAAATTATCAAGGATTGTTTTAAAGTTCATCATGGAACTTCATTAAGTAGGCCATCTCTTATCCAGGCAGCTGTGCCTGTCTTAGGTTGTCCTCCTCTGAGAAACTTATCCAGCATAGGATATCCAGCCATCCATACTGGATACATTGTTTAGGACATTTCTTATCCAGCCTGGATATGTGACATTCCTCACAGCTTGTTTATCAGTTCAGCCCATGGGCTTATTCTCTAGAGCCTTCAGATAGGGACTTACATACCCAACATTCCTTGACAGAAAAATGGATGAAGAAAATTTGTAGTATATATGCAATGTAATCAATACTTTGCATTCCTATCAACAGTGTCCACGATGTTCCTTTTTCTCCACAATCTCTGTCTTTTAGGCATTGTATATTTTTGTTTCCTTTGTCATAGTTTAGTTGACCAAAGGTGTGATGTTTAATTTCTGCCTCTGTGTTCTTTTCCAGTAATATAGATGTTTGTATGCTTTCTGGTATTGTGTTGGTTTGATTACTGTATTTTTGTAATATATTCTGGGACCTGGGAGGATTATGGGTTATGCCTCCAACTTGTTCTTTTTCCTCATTGTTCCTTTTGCAGTTCTGGGTCTTTTGCAGTTCCTTACAAATCTTAGGACTGTTTTTATTTCTGTGGAAAATATCATGTAGTTCGATGTGAATCACTTTATATCTGTAGACATTATTTGTAGTATGTATATTTTAACAATAATAATTCCTCTAAATTAAGACATTGAGATTTCTTTCCATTTCTTTACATCATCTTCAAATTTATTTATAAGTGTATTATTGATTTTATTATCTTGGTTTTTTCACAGGTTTTTCATTTTTTGATCTGATTTCATATGAATTTTTTAAAATTTTGGAATATTTCACTGTTAGGGTAAAGAAATGTGACATTTTTTGTATATTAATCATGAACTTTGCTAAATGTCTTTAATTTTTTTAGTTGTTCTGATGTGGAGATTCTTTAGGGATCTCTATATAGATTATCATGTCATCTAAAATAACAACAGTTTTACTTCATTCAATCCAACAAGAGTAAATTATTTTCTAGTCTGATTGCTGTTGCTAGGACATCCCATACTGTGTTTAATAGAAATGGTAAGAGTGGACATCCTTGTCTTATTCCTTTATTTGGCTTTCAGTTTTTCACTTTTGCATATTATTTTGTCTGTATGTCTGTAATTAATGACTTTAGTTATGTTGAGATATATTTCCTGAATCCTACTTTGATAAGAGGTTTCTGTTGTTGTTGTTGCTGTTGTTGTTTTTGTTGTTGTTGTTGCTGCAGTTGTTGATGTTTTATGTATAAATGTTGAATTTTGTGAAATACTTTTGATGGATTTATGACCACATCGTTTTCCCTTTTCATTTTGTTAATGTGGTGTTTCAAACTAATTGATTTTTGTATGTTGAACCTCTCTTGTGACCCTGCATTGAATCCAAGTAGATCATGGTGTATGATTCATTTTAGGTATTGCTGAATTTAGTTTGCTAGTAATATTTTGTTGAATTTTTGCATCTAATTCAATCAAATATATTTGCTTGAATTTCCCTTTGCCCGTACTTTGTTTGTTGGCTTTGCTCTCAGGGTGATGAAATCTTCATATAATTAATTTGGGAGTTTCCCACATCTTCACTATTTTTGAATAGTTTGAAGAGTATGAGTCCTGCTTTGTATTTTTGTACAGTTTTCCACGGGAGCTGTTTAAATCTGCACTGATATTTAACGATAATTTTTAATGCAGATTCTATCTTTCTTCTAGTAATCAGTTTTTCCAAATTATTTGTTTCTCCTTATCTTGGTCTCTTTCTAGACATTTCTCTATTTTTTCTAATTTGCCCAGTTTTTTGGCATGTAATTGTTGACAGAATGAACCCTTATTTGTATATTTGAGTTAACAATTGTTATTTCTCTTCTTTTATTTCATATTTTATTTCTTTGGAGTATCTCTCTTTTCTTCATGACACACCAGGCTAGAGGTTTTTTGATTTTGCTTATCTTAAAAAGAAAACATTAAACAGAATTTTTGGTTTTACTACTTTTTTGCATAGTTTTTTCTCTCAAATTTATATTTACACCTGTAATATTTAGGATCATGCTTTTTTCTTTTTTTAACTTTTTTCTATTGGTTTACATTCATTTCACAAAGTTCTCTCCAATTCCAGCGTAGAACACACTTTTTCAGTTACAATGAACATATATACATTTTTGTCCCATTTTTTCCTCTCTGAGCTGCCGTAAGAACTTTTATATATTTCCCTGTGATATAAAGTACAATCCTGTTTATCTATTCTACAATTTTGACCTCCCAGTCTATCTTTCCCCGACCCCTACACCCTTGGCAACCAAAACATTGTATTCTATGTCTGTGAGTCTATTTCTCTTTTAATTTTGTGCTTTTTTTGTTTTGTTGTTTTTATTTTTAGATTCCACTGATGAGCCATCTCATATGGTATTTTTCTTTCTCTTTCTGGCTTACTTCACTTAGACTGATTATCTCCAGGAGCATCCATGTTTCTGAAAATTGCATTACGTTGTTGTTTTATATGGCTGACTGATCTTCCATTGTATAAATATACTACCTCTTCTTTATCCATCCAACTGTCGATGGACATTTAGTCTGTTTCCATGTCTTGGCTATTGTAAATAGTGCTGGCTATGAACATTTGGGTGCAGGTGACATCCTGAAATAGGGTTCCTTCTGGATTTATGTCCAGGAGCGGGATTCCTCGATCATATTGTAAGTCTATTCCTAGGCTTTTGAAGGATCTCCATCCTGTTTTAAACACTGGCTGAACCAAACTGCATTGCCACCAGCAGTGAAGGACGGTACCCTTTTATCCACAGCCTCTCCAGCATTTGTCATTTGTGGATTTTTGAATGATGGCCATTCTGTCTATTGTGAGGTGTTAACTCACTGTAGTTTTGATTTGCATTTCTCTGATAATCAGTGATATTGAGCATTGTCTGACGTGTCTTTTGATCATTTGTATGTCTTCCTTGGAGAATTGCTTGTTTAGTTTTTCAGCCCATTTTTGGGTTGCATTGTTTATTTTTTCTTATTCAGTTGGATGAACTGCTTATATACTCTGGAGATCAAGCCTTTGTAGCTTTCATATGCACATTTATTTTCCCATTCCGTACATTGTCTTTTTGCTTCAATTCCGGTTTCTTTACTATGCAGAAGCGTGTAAGATTCATTAGGTCTCTTTTGTTTATTCTTGCTTTTATTTCTTTGAGAAAATTTTCGAATCTTATGTCAGATAATATTTTGCCTATATTTTCCTCATGGAGATATATTGTATCTTGTCTTATGTTAAAGTCTTTGATACATTCTCATTTTATTTTTGTGTATGGTGCTCTAGCTTCATTGGGAGTGTTCCATTGGCCTATATGTCTGTTTTCCTTCCAATACATTGCTGTCATGTTGACTGTAGCTCTATAGTATTATCTGAATCATTAGCATAAATAATGCCACTGATTTTTGAACCTTAGTCTTGTAACCTGCTACCTTGCTGAATTCTTCTATCAGCTGTAGAATTTTTTGTCTGGACCTCGCAAGGTTTTCTATATTTAGTGACATACTATCTGCATATAGTGAGACTTTTTCCTCTTCCTTTCCAATTTGCATCCCTTTTACTTCTCTCTCATTTGATTGTTGTGACTAGGACTTCCATGTTTATATTGAATTGGAGTAGTGATAGAGTGCATCCTTGACTTGTCTCGATTTTAGTGGGAAAATTTTAACTTTCTCACCATTGAGTACTGGGCTGGCTGTAGGTTTGTTATCTATAGCTTTCATGATGCTGAAATATGTTCCCTCTATGCCCACTTTGGTGAGAGTTTTTATCATATGTGGGTGTTGAATTTCAACAAATGCTTTTCCTGCATCTATTGAGAAGATCATTTTGTTTTGGTCCTTTCTCTTGTTGATATGCTGTATTACACTGATTGATTTGCATATGTTGATTCACCCCTGTGTCCCTGGCATGATCCCCCTTGGTCATGATGTATAATGTTTTATCTGTGTTAGATTCTATTTGTTACTATTTTGGTGAGGATTTTGGCGTCTGTGTTCATCAGTGATATTGGCCTATAATCCTCTTTTTTGGTAGTGTCTTTGCCTGGTTGTGGTATCAGGGTGATTGTGGCTTCATAGAATGAATTTGGGAGTATGCCTTCCTTTTCAATCTTCTGGAAGATTTTGAGAAGTACTGGTATGAGTTCTTCTTTGTATGTTTAGTAGAATTCTTCAGTGATACCTTCCAGTCCTGGACTTTTATTTGTAGGAATGTTTTATATTGCTATTTTGAATTCATTTCTAGTGCTCTGCTTGTTCAAGGGGTCAGTTTCTTCTTGATTCAGTCTTGGTGGACAGTATGTTTCCAGAAAATTGTCCATCTCCTCTAGGTTATCCAGTTTGTTTCCATATAGATTTAATAATATTTCACATGACATCCTGTATTTCATTTTTAGTTGTTGTAATTTCTCCGTTCTCTTTTCTTATTTTGCTAATTTGTGCTCTCTGTCTTTCCTTCTTTTTTAGTTTGGACAGAGGATTGTTGATTTTAATTACTTTTTCAAAAAACAAGCTTTTGTTTTGGTTGATTTTTTCCTATATTCTTTTTAATTACTATTTTATTTCCTCCCCAATATTTATGATTTCTTTCCTTTTGCTGCCATTTGGGGTTTTTTGTTCTTCTTTTTCTAGTGCATTCTGCTGGTGGTTTAAATTGTTTATTTGTGATTGTTCTTCTTTATACAGGAAGGCCTGTATTGCTATAAACTCCCCTCTCAGCGCTGCTTTTGCTGTGTACCATAAATTTTGTTTGGTTTTGCTTTCATTTTCTTTTGTCTCAAGGTACTTTTTCAATTTAGCTTTGATTTCTTCATTGACCCACTGGTTTTTAATAACATATTGTTTAATCTCCATGATTTCTTTTGTTCTCCTTTGTTTCTCTGTTGTTGATTTCTAGCTTCATTGCATTGTGGTTAGTAAAGATGCTTGAGGTAATTTCTTCCTTCTTAAAATTGCTGAGGTTTCTTTTGTGCCCAAAAATATCATGAATCCTGGAAAATGTCCCATGTGCACTTGAAAAGAATGTATATCCTATTTTGTGGGGGCTGCAGTGCTCTGAAAAATCCAACAAGTTTAATATTTCTATTGTACTATTTAACTTCTCTGTTGCCTAATTTATTTTCTGTCGTGATGATCTGTCCAGTGATGTTAATGCAGTGTTGAAATCTCCAACTATTATTAGATTCCCATCACTATCCCCCTCTATATCTGTTAGTAATTATTTTATATATTTAGGTGCTACTCAATTTGGTGCATATGTATTAACGAGTGTGCTATCCTCATCTTGTATCACTCCTTCAATCATTATAAAATGTCCTTCTTTATCTTTCTTTATGGCCTTTGTTTTAAAGAATATTTTGTCTGAAATTAGTACTGTAACACCTGCTTTTTTGGCTTTTCCATTTGAATGGAATAACTTTTCTATCCTTTCACTCTTGATCTATATGTGTCATTCTCTCTTAATTGGGTCTCTTGTATGCAGCATATTGAAGATTCTTGATTTATTATCTAGCATGCCACTCTATGACATTCGACTGGAGCATTTAGTACATTTACATTTAAAATAATCGATGATAGGTTTGTGTTTATTGCCATTATTACCTTATCTTTTCAGTTGATTAGGTATTTCCTCTTTGTTCCTTTCATCTTTCTTTTATGGTTTGGTCATTTTCCTATGTAGTGTCATGTATTTTATTTAGTTTTAGTGACTCCCTGATAAGTTTTTGTCTTGTTGTTACCACTTTTATAAGTGTTTTGACCATTATTGTAACTGCTTTTATTAAATTGCTTGTAATATGATCTCAAACCCATCCTATCGAGAACAAATAATTTTAAAAGGAAAGACCAAAAAAAAAATTCTCTATTTTCCTTCCTCCCTCTCCGTATCTCAATGATTTGTATGTCTTCTTTTAAAATTTTTTGTGTATTTTATTTGTAATTCATGAATTATCACCTTTCCAGCTGTGACTTTTAAATTTCTGAAGCATCCTGCTGCTTTTATATTTAGTGTAGACCTTTCAATATTTCTTCTAGCATGGATCTAGTTTTGCTAAACTCTTGTAGCTCTTTCTTGTCTGTGAAATTCTTTATGTCTCCTTCTAGCACAAATTATTGGCTTACTGGTTAAAATATCCTAGGGTATATCTTTTTTTCATTCAGAACTTTAAATATATCTTTCCACTCCCTACAGGCCTGTAGTATTTGTGTAGTGAAATCAGCTGGGAGCCTTATGAGGATTCCCTTGTAACTCACTCTTTGTTATTCTCTTTCTGCCTTTAGGATTATTTCTTTATCCTTACTCTGGCGATCTTACTTATATGTCTTGGTTTGTGTGTATGTTTGTTCTTCCTGTTTGGGACACTCTGAGCTTCTTTTACTTGGATATCTGATTCCTTCCATATGTTAGGGAAGTTCTCAGTCATGATTCCTTCAAACACCTTTGTAATCCCCTTTGATCTTTCCTCCCCTTCTGGGACTTCTATCATGGCAAGATTGGCATGTTTTCTATTATCCCATAAGTCTCTTATGCCTTTTTCAATTGTTTCTCATTGTTTCTGTTGTAGATATTCTGATTGTGTGCTTTCTATTGTCCTATCTTCTAAGTCACTAATTTGTTCCCCTGAGTTCTCTACTCAGATTTGCAACACCTTTAGATCATTCCTCAGCTCAGTCAATGGTTTTACATATTCTTTTCGGTTCTTCTTTATAGCTTTCATTTCATTTTTAACATATTTTATATCACTTAACACTATCTTTTATTTCATTCGATAATTTGATCACTCTTTTTTTGAAATCTTGATCTAGTAGGTTATTGATGTCTAATTCACTGATTGTTCTTTAAGGAATTTCTCTTTTTCTTTTAATTGGGACTTGTTTCTTTGCTTTTTCATCTTGGTCTTACCTTTCTGGCACTGTGGTTTATGGATTATTATTTATCTTCTGTGGTCCTAAAGGTTTTTATCTAACTAATGCTATGTAGAATGCAACTTAGAAAAAAGAAAAGAGAGAGAGAGAGATAAAGAATATTAAAGGAGGGAGAAATAAAGGTTTGAAGACATTGTAAATGAATAATAGAAAAGCAAGTTAAAGCAGAGTTTTGAAAAATAATAATAAATATATTTTAAAAAATTTCAAAGGGATTAAAATGGGGGTATATATAATTGCCTGAGATGTAAAAATTAAGAGGGTAATAGAAAATGAAACAGGTAAAAACAGATTAAAACAAGGGGGTGGTTAGTGTCCTCCTGGTGACTGTGTACTTTTAATGTGAAGTCTTTCTGTCTTGATCCTGTTTTGGAAGCTCAGCTTACTTTTTCCAGAGGCCCTCCATTGGAGTTCTAATATGTGCTGCTCCCAGGGCCTGTTAGCAAGCAGATTGCTCCTATTCCAAACACTGGTTCCAGAGCAGCTCTCTTTACTGTGGGCTGGCTTGTCACTGCCCTGCCCGATGCTGCAGTCAGATGTTTCAGACTGACCAGGCAGGATTGGGCATCATGCTCACTCGCAGCCACATGGTCAGGGGCTCTGTTCCAGCTCAAAAGGTGGGAGGCCACCAGCCCCCTCATGGTGCTGGTCTCTCCACTGCTCTGTGCCACTGTATGCTCTGCCTCGGGTTTGCACACCAGAATTGGGCTCAGGGTAGACTGAGGAACAGACCTGTCCCTGTTTAGGCCAAAACACAGCTCCTTGTTTGTCTTGGCAGAGCAAGTCCTCTGAGGAAATAGGGCAGAAGTATCCTATCTGCCTCAGACTGTAGACAAGCCCCATCTGTCACTTGACGCTGCTAAGTCCTTAGGAATGGATGCAGGTCTTGCTCCCGCTGCCACCTGCATGCAAAGCACCAGAGGGTATGGTGGCTGTGTCTGCACCCTAACTCTCTTCACCTAGAAACTTTTGTGGATTATCAAAGATGGGGAATGCACCTTTCCCCTCCCAGGGCACGTCTGTCCTGTTGTTTTATGGAGGGCCCAGATTGTTCTGCCCTGTGCACCCTCAGCAATGACACACAGCCCCCTCCATTTCCCCAAGCTACCTCGGTGCAGCCATCTCCATCTGCCATCAAGCTCGTGCAGCATGGCCCTGCACTCAGCTGCCAGGATTCATCTTGGGGTTGGTGACACAGGGATCCCCTGTTCCTTTTTAACTTAGATCTGTCAGTCAACTTATTCTCTGTAGAGATCCAACCGTTGGAGGCTCCCCTTTCATCCTGCAGAACTCTCAGTTGAAGAGGGGAGACACTGTGAGTGAGCACCTGTGGTTCAAAGATGCTCCCTCTCCGTGGGAACTGTCCCAATCTGTGTTGCCTTTCCTTCTTTCTTTCCTCCTTTTCTTCTTCCAAATTTTTTGCATTTTTATCTTTTGAAGAGGACAATGTTCCATCAGAGTTCATCAGGTCCTCTGTTTAGCTGAGTGGGTCTGTGGATGAGTCTTGGTGCATTTGTGAGAAAGGGTGAGCTACAAGCATCCTTCCCTTCCAACATATTGGCCTTCCCCCCCAAAAAGTCTCACTTTATGGTGGAAGATGAAAACAGCCAGGAAATAGATGGAAAAGATATTTCATGGAAATGACAATAAAGTGCAGTTTGCAATGCTCAAATCATACAAAATATGTTCCAAAATTAGGTTCACAATGAAAGATTAATATGAGATTACATAAAAAGAGGAGATCAATGTAAAAATAGAGTATTACACTCATTAAATTATATATGGACCCAAAACTGTAGATCCTAAGTATAAAAAGAAATATTGGTAGACATGAAGTAATTAATTTATTACAAAACAATAATAGCAGATGAATGTAACACCTCACTATTCTGATGGCCATATCATCCAGAAAGAATATCTGAAAGGAAACAGAGGTCTTAATGACATATTAGATAATTTGAACCAAAATGAACTATTGGACACTGCATCAGAAAAGGAGAACACAAAAGCTTCTCAAGTGTGCACAGGATGTTTTCTAAGGAATTAGCCACTTATTATGTCATGAAAAGAGCCTCAGGATCTTTAAGCAAATATAGTTTACAGCAAATATTTTTCCATACACAAAATTATGAAACTATGCATCAATTCTAGAAACAAGAACAGGAAAACCACAAACATGAGATTAAACCACATCCTTTAAAAAATTAAAATAAAACAAGGTCAATGATGAAATCAAAGAGGTAATAAAATCATACCTGCAAACAAATTACAATGAAAATAGCTTCATACAAAGTATGGGATGCAGTAAAAGGAAATCTAAGTGGGAAGTTTAGAACAATTCAGAACTTCTACAAGGAAAAAAAATACCTCACACAAAGGACCATGCTTTCCACCCAAAATAACTAGAAATAAGGACAAACAAACCCAAAAGCAGTGGAAAGAGAAATCTTTAATGATTAGGTTGAAAATAAATAAAAAATTAAAAAATAAATTAAAAATCATTAAATCAACAACTTATTTTCTTAAAAACATTAACAAATTGACAAGCATAAAGTCAGGTTTATCAAGAAATGCAGAGTGCTGACCCAAACAAAATAATAAATGAAAGAGTAGAAATAAAATCTGATATTACAGAAATACAAAAAAAGATTATGAAAGCACTCTGAGCAGTTACATGACAACCAACTAGACGACCTTAAAGAAATGGACAAATTTCTTGAAACGTGCTTCCTGCCAACACTTAATAAAGATAAAACTGAAAACTTGAAAAGAGCAATCAGTATAAGTTAAATAAAATCTATGATATTAAAAATACCCTTTGAACACAATACCTAAATGCCTTCTCTAAAACCACTTTCCTCCCAACTATTTCAAAAAATGAAGGAGGAAAGAAAATTCCCAAAGTTATTCTATGATGCCACCAATACCATGATAACAAAACCAGTCAAAGACACTAACAAAAAATAAAAATAAAATGTAAAGCCAATATTCTTGATGAATATAGATTCAAAAATCCACGAAAAACATCAACAAACTAATCCAGCAGTACATAGAAAGGATAATACACGATGATCAGTTGGATTCCTTCCAGAGTCACAAGGATGGTTCAACATACACAAGTCAATCAGCATGACACATATTTAATAAAATAAGGGCAAAATTCACAGGACCATGTCAATACACACAGAAAAATCATTAGACAAATTTCAACATACATTCATGATCACAACTCTCAAAATAGGGACTACAATGGGAACATCTCTCAACATAATAAAGGCCATTTATAACAATTTATAATACTTAGGGGAAAGGCTGAAAGCATTCTTGGTAAATTAGGGAACAGCATATTGATTTCTACTCTCAGCACTTCTGTTCCATAGTAAAAGAAGAAAGGAAAAGGAAAGAAGAAGAAGTAAAAGAAATGCAAAATGGAAAGAGGCAAAATTGTCACCAGTACTGATGACATAACAATCTACATAGAGTCTTAAGGTCTTCACACTGACTATTATGAACAATAAAAATTTCATCAAGGGAGCCGGATACAAGATTAATTTAAAGAATTCTCTTGAATTTCTACATATTAATCATGAGATACCCTAAAATGGATGTTGAAAGCAATACTATTTAAAATCACATCACCCCGAATATCTTGGAATAAATGTAACCATATATATGAAAGATCTAAACACTGAAAATTAAAAAAACATTGACAAAGAAATTAAAAATGAATCAAAGAAATGGAAAGATGTCTCGTGCTCTTGGATTGAAGTAGTTAATATTGTTAACATGGCCGTACTACACAAAGTAACCTATAGATTTAGTGCAATTCCTGTTACGAAGCTGTAGTATTTCCCACAGAACCAGAAAATAAATAACTCTAAGCTTTACATGAAACCTTTAAAAATTGCCAAAATGATCTTGAGAAAAAACAAGAAATCTGGAGGTATAAAACTCCCCAATAGCTTATTATACTACAACCCTGCAGTAATAAAAACAGCATGGCATTGACAGAGATATATAATCAATAAAAACAGATAGAGAGCCTAGAAATAATTCCACACACCTAGGAGTAATGAATCAATTATAGAAGAGGCAAGAGTACACAATGGAGAAAAGACAGTCTCGTCAATGTTTTGTGTTGGGAAAGCTGGACATCTACATGTAAAACAGTGAAATGAGAGCATCCCCTGACATCATATACAAAAATAAACTCCAAGTTTATTAAGGGCCTAAATGTAAAACCTGATACTAAAAAACTTCTAGTAGGGGATATAGGTGATACCATATTGGATATATATCATAGGAATAATTTCTTATATCTGCCTCCTAAGGCAAAAGAAATAAAAGCAAAAATATGTGAATGGGACCTAAACAAACTTGAAAACTTCTGCACAGCTAAGGACACTATCAATGAAATGAAAACATTGTCTGTGTAATTGGAGAATATAATTGCCAACAATGCAAGTGACCAGGGGTTAAAAGATGTAGTTTAATAGATGTAACATGGATTTAGGTTACCCAACTCAAAGTGAAAAACAAAAGCCCAATAAAAAAATGGAGCAGAGTGCCTGAGTTAATATTTTTCCAAAGAAAACATAAAGATGAGTAACAGGCAAGTGTTAAAAATGTTCAACATTAATAATTATTTGTAATTGCATATCAAAACCACAATGAGGTATCACTTCACACTGGTCAAATGGCTGTTATCAAAAAGTACAAATAGAAAGTGTTGGAGAGTATATGGAGGAAACAAATCTCTTTTATACTTTCGTAGGAATGTAAATTGGTACAACTGCTATGTAAAACAGTATTCAGATTATTTAAAAAGTAAAAAGAGTACTACCATATGACCCAGTAATACTACCATATGACCCAGTAATACCTCTCCTAGGAAAAATCTGGGGAAAAACACTAAATTGAGAAGAACCAATGTTCACAACAGCACTGTTTATATTATGCAAGACAGTTAATCTATCCAAGGGTCTACAGTAGACTATGGACTTAAGAAGATATGATGTTTCTATAAATATATAATGGAATATAACTCAGCCATGAAAAAGTACAACACATTGCTATTTCAGCATCATGAAAGGACCTAGTAAATATTCTGCTTAGAGAAGTAACTTAGACAAAGGCAAAAGTATATAATAAAATTTATATGTGGAATATAAAGAATAACAGATATCTGTGTACATTTATCTATAGCTATCAATTGATAGTTGACAGATAAATAGATAGAAGGATAGATACATAGATACGTGATAGATAGATAGATAGATAGATAGATAGATAGATAGATAGATAGATTGATAGAGACATGGTAGGGAGATAGAGAGATTAGATAGAAAAGCCTGAAGCAGACTGAAAGATATGGGGAAAAATTTATGATTAGCAAATTGGAAGTGAAAGACAATTTAATGGTAAGACATTGACAGATACAAAGTAGTATACATAAAGGAGAGATGCAACAAAGATAATCTGTATGGATCAGGGAATTATACACAATAACATATAATAAATAATGTTGCAATTATTGTAAAAATTTATAATGCAATATAATATACAAAGTGGTTTCTATCACTATCCTGTACATCTGAAACTACACAAAACTGTACATCTACTGTACTTCAAATAAAAATAAAACATCTCATGTATAATTTAGTGTTTTTTCTGCTGATAGCATCTTCCTTTAATATTGTTTTAATTTTACTCTTTACGTTTCAAGAACACTGACTAAAATTATTTCTTTTACTGTTGTGAACACCTTACCAGATTGATGTATCTATATTTATTGCAAATGATTTCCTATTTTTCACTCTTTAATCCATATAGTAAAGTAGCATTTAAAAACATACCCAAAGAAACAGTTGCAAATTTCTCGTAGTCTCTGCTTAGTATTTTGTTCAAAGTTTTGCTTATTTTTGCCATTTTACTTTTCTTAGAATAGCATTTTTCTGTACTTCTTTTAAGGTGTCTCGGTTTTGTTTTTTTATCTCATTCAGGTTTGGTTTGTCTGGTAAAGGCTTTAACTTTATATGTAAGGGATTACTGTGCTAGGTATAGTATTCTTAGGTGAGAAATTTCTTAATTCAGTAGTTTGAAAATGTCATTTTATTTTCCTTGGCATATGTTTTCTGCTCAGAAATCTGCTGATAGCCTAATGGGGATTCCTTTGTAGATTATCATAACTTATTGGCTGCTTTTAAAATTTTATTCTGTCATTGACTTGCCAATTTGCATATGACATATCTTAAACCAGGTCTCATTGTCTTAAAGTTATTGGTGTTTTGTTGACTCACAGACTTGTATATAAGTTCCTTACACATGTTCAGGAAGTTATCAACTATTACTTCTTTAAATAAACCATCAACAGCCTTCTAACTTTCTTCTCCCTCCAGGATTTCACTCTAATGTGCACTTCCTGAAGAAGTCTGATGGCTACTGTAGAATTTCCTCACTTTTTAATATCTTGTATCTCTGTCATCTCCTTTCATTTCTAGTTTTGTATTGGTGAGTTTGCTAATCTCTCTTCCACAAAGACAGTCTTCTTCCAATTCTTTTTGTTGCATTCTTCATCTCATTTACTAAGTTCATCTGGTCCTCCAATAATGTTGGGTTATTTTATAGTTTCAGTCTCTTCACTAATGTATTCCTTATCATCATTTATTTTAATACTGAGTTCACTAAACTGCTTTCTGAGTTCTGTTTTTTATATTGAGTTTGTGTATGACATCTTTCTGGATTCCTATCAGTTATATGGCAATATTATATGACTTTAAGTTTGTTTGCTGCAGGGTTGACATTATGTGTGTGTATGTGTGCGAGTGTGGGTGCGTGAGCATGTGCATGTGTGTCTGCATCTGTGTCGGTGCCTGTGTGTGTGTATCAGTGTGTGTGTGTGCCATATACTGCTACTGAAATTGGTCATGCTCTTGGGGAATTATTGCTCTGATGACACTAAATAACAGCTAGGGAGCTGGAGTTCTTGCTTTTGTTTTCTGGTAGATTGCAATATTGCACAATATTTGGTTTTACTTACCTAAGCTACCTCTGATAATAATTCAAAATGGCAATTTCCAGTTTCTACTGGCTGGATAAAAGATTGCTTACATTGTCGCTTCTTAGACATCTCTGGTAGTTAATGCCACTGTTGTCACTGGGCTGGTGAATCCTTCCTTTTATCTTATATCATTTGAGACTCAGTGTACACACTGAGGAATGGTGTAAAGACAGGTGGGTATTTGGAATTACGCAGGAGCCTTTGCCATGCCCAGTGTTACAAGGTATCTTGTCTCCACCACTGTGAATGGGGATTAGGGACAGTGTCATGAATGTCTGAGTGTCTGAAGGATGGAATTTCTGTCTCCATTGTGGCTCCCTCCTAGTTAAATGTGACCATGAGTACTGGTGAAGTTTGAGGCCGAAGCTGTGTGAACCACTGAGAACCTGTTTCTACTGGGTTCTCTGAACTTGTGGACTCAGATATCCTAGTCAGGGGACCTTGGTTGCAGACACCAAATCTGCTCTTCCCTCAGTTCAGTATTCTTTATGTGTTTTAGCCCACCAAAGTTCAGCTGTACACATGAGTTCTGCACTAATGTTTTGTGTTGTAGATATTTTTGTTCAGATGAGATCGTTTCACTGACTGTAGATTTAAGGGGAGAGACAGAAATAATTTAAACTTGTGTCACTTTTTTAAAAGAATATGCTTTTTCATTTAAAAGCTTAAATTCTACTAAGGACATTATAAGAAGATTAAAGAAATTGAACAAATCACCTACCTTAATATCAGAGTACCAGAAACTATTTTGTATTTCCTGGGTTCTTTTCTTCAATGTTTTTCCCACATACATGCACATTTTACTATAATATATGCCTATAATTTCTTTAAAATCATTTAAATTATTAAAATATTTTTCTGTTGACAATATAGCTGAGTTGTTTCTCTAAATTATAACTAGTAGTTTGCACATTTCTGTCTTCTCCATCCTTCTTCCTGTCCCCACAGCAAACAACTACTTGGTACACTACGCATATATATATGATTCTGTTTCTGTTTTTTATGATTATTTCTCTTATATCTTTAGTTTCCTCATGTAAGTGATAATGTATAGTGTTTTTCTCTGTATGACTTATTTTCCTATATGCAACACACTCTGGGTCCAGTCCAATTGCTCCAAATGCAGAATTTTATTTTTATATGACATTGGCTAAGGATTTATTATGTTATCTATATCTCTCAACACCTCCAGCCAATCATCTGTTGATGGGAAGTTGAGTGGTGCATCAATGCTTCGCTAGTATAAATGATGATGTTAAGAACATTGGGGGTAATATATTCTTTAAATTTAATGCTTTCATTTTTTTTCAGATTAATACCAAAAACTGGAATTGCTGCAACACACGATGCTTCTATAACTAGTTTTATGGGCACTGTTCACACTTTTATAATAGTGGATGCATCAATTTATATTTCCACCAACAGTGTACCTGGGTTCCCTTTTATCAAAATTCTTTTTAATTTTTGTCATTTCAAGAGTTTTTTTAAAAGCCATTTTGTTGCTGTGAGATTATATTTCATTCTGGTTTTGATTTACATTTTCCTAATGAATAGCAATGATATGTTTCTTTTTATGCACATGAAAATCTTCCACAGGTCTGTTTTGAAAAGTTTCCAAGAAGATCCTTAAACTGTTTTTAAGTTGGGGTGTTTGATTTCTAAATAATTTGTCTAATATGCTACATATATATTACAGATATTAACAAGATGTTGGTTCCATTGTCTGAAATTATTCCTTCTATTCTGTGTGTTGTCATATGTCTTGTGGAAGGTTTCCTTTGCTCTGCAAAAGGTTTTACACTTCACACTTATACAAGAAGTGGAATCCCTGTATCACATAGTACTTCTATTTTCTCCTCAGTAAAATTAAAATCTGTTATTGTTAATTTTCCTCTTTTTTTTACTTAGGAGATACATCAAATATAAATGTTGCTATGATTTATCTCAAAGGCTGTTCTGCTCCTGTTTTTGGTCAGAAATTCTTTAGTATCAAGTTTTACATTTAGAAAATTAATCCATTTTTATCTTATTTGTTATACTATGGAAGGAAGTGCTCTTCCATTTTCCTTTCACATGTACTGTCCAGTTTTCCAGGAACTACTTGTTGAAGAGACTGCATTTTTTCCATTTTATACTCTTGCCTCCTTCATTGTAGACTAATAGACCATATGTGTGTTGGTTTATTTTAGGACTCTTTATTTTGTTCCATTAATCTATGTGTCTCTTTTTGCCATATTTTCATGTTTTGATTACTGTAGCTTTGCAGTATGTTCTAAAGTCAGGGAGGATAATACCCACAACTATGTTTATTTTTCAAAGATAATTTTAGAAAATTTGTGTCTTTCATATTTTTGTATAAATTTTATTATTTTTTCCTTGTTTTGTGATGAAACATTGATTCTGTGAGAATAAAAATTTATGTATAGAAAAAACCTGGGAAAAATAGAAAAGTGTGGAGGATAAATCATACAATATTAAACAACAGATGGATTGCCATATAAATCAAAGGAAATATATATAAAGAAATATGACTATAGAAACACAGTCCATGGGGTATAGCAAAAGCATTATTAATAGGGATGCTTATAGCAAAATAATCCCACTTATACAAATAAGAAATACCTCTCTCTTATAACATAATCTTATAAACAAAAGATGTAGCAAAACAATAAACAAACTTGTTAGCAGAAGGAAAGACAGCTGAAAGGTCAGAACATAAATAAATAAAATAAAGATTAAAGATAGAAACATCTAATCAAATTGAATAATGGCTTTTGTAAGAAAAATATAATTGATAATATTTAACCAGACTCATGAGTATAATAGAGAGTACAGAATAATAAGCTCTATAATAAATGAGAAGTTACAGCTTATATAAAAGTAACACAAAGCATCATAAGAAAATACAACAAATTTTATGACAATTAAAATGGAAACCCTAGAAGAAATGGACAATTTCTTAGAAGACATATTCTCCAGGATGGAATGAGAAAGAGAAAATATGAACAGATTATCACTAATGAAATTGAATAAGTTATAAAACAAAATCACCCAAGAAACAAAATTCCAGGCCTAGATAGCTTCACAGGTGAATTCAGTCAAACATTAAGAGAAGAGCTATCACCTATATTTCTCAGAGAATTCCAAACATTTGCAGAGGAAGGAAGGCTCCCTAACCCACATTTCTGTTTCACACTACTACTAAAACAGGAACAAAAAATAACAGGTGAAATAATACTGTTAAGCATAAATGCAAATATCACCACTAAATTGTTAGCAAATAAAACAAAACTTTAAGAGGATTATACATTATGATTAAGTCCATTTTAATCCAGGGATGCAAAAGTGATTCAGTACCCACAAATTAATCAGTATGATATACCACACTAACAAATTGAAGAATAATAATTATATGGTCGCCTCAATAGTGTCATAAAATGTTTTGACAAATTCAGTATCTATTTATGAATATATTTCTCCTTAAAGTGGGCATGAGGATACATACTTCAACACAGTTAAGGTCATATATGACATGAACTCAGCTAACATGACACTCACTGTTTAAAAGCTGAAAGCATCTCCAATAAGAGCAGGAAGAAGACAAGTATGCTCACTCTTACCAATTATATTCAGTATTGTATTGGAAACTCAAGCCATAGCTATCCAAAATAAAAGCAAATAAAATATAGCTTTTTCAGAAAAGGAGTAAAAGTATCTGCTTGCAGATGACATACTTAAAACAAAAATCCTAATAACGGTACCATAAAACCACTAGGGCTTATCAATGCATTTGCTAAAATTTCAGAATATAAAATTAACATACAGAAATCTTGCATTTCTACACACTAACAACAAGCTAACCGATAGAGAAAGTGAGGGAACTGTCTCATTTGCAGTTGCATTACAAAAAAAAAAAAAAGAAATGTATCCAAACAAGGAAGTAAAACACTTGTATTAAGAAATCTATTAAATATTTATAACAGAAATTGAAGATAATGGAAACAGATAAAGTATATACTGTGTTCGTAGATGAGGAAAAAAATATTGCTTAAATGACAGTATTAGCCAAGAAAATACACAGAAAAATTTCAGTGACTATCAAAATCCCAACGGCATTTTCAGATACTTGGAATAAATAATTCTAAAATATACATGAAAACACAAAAGAGTTGAAATCACAAAAAGAAAAAGAAAGAAAAGAAAACAAACTAAAAACACAAACAACTTTGACAAAGAACAAAGAGGATGTGTCACTGTCACTGATTTTAAATTATAATAAAAAGCTATAGTAATAAATACAATATGGTTGTGGCACAGAACAAACAGAATAATGGAACTCAAGAATGCCTGAAAGTGAAATCAGTTATGGTCATTTTGCCCATTACAAAAAATGAATATACAGTTGGGGAAAGGTAACCAAGAGGCACATGAAACCGATCAACATCACTAAACATCAGAAAAATGCAAGTCCAAAATACAATGAGATTTTATGTCACTCCTATCAGAATGACTATTATCAAAAAGATAACAAATATAAGTGTTGGTGAGGATGTAAGAGAAACTACCCTGATGCACTGCTGCAGTGAATGTAAATTTGTGCTTCCACTGTGGAAAACAACATGGAGCTTTATATAAAAATTAAAAATGAAATATAATCCAACATTTCCATATCTGGATACTTATTCCAAGAAAATTGTAACACTAATTAGAAAAGATAAACTCAACCCTATATTCACTGCAGCATTATTCACAATAGACAGGATATAGAAGCAAACTAATTGCTCATCAATAGATGATGGATAATGAAGATGTGTGTTTATAGTATATATATCTACCCATCTAATAACTACAGATTTATCTATATTTATATATACACACACACACTAAATATATATATATAAATACTATATATATATATATATATATATATATACACACACACATAAAAATACAATGGGTTATTACTCAGCTCTGAAAAGAATAAGTTCTTTTCATTTGCAGCAAATGGGTAGACCAATAGGGTAATATGCTAAGTGAAATAATCAGAAAGAGAATGACAAATGCTGTATGATTTTACTCATATTTGGAATTTAAAACAAATGAACATAACAAAACAGAAAAGGAGATATAGATATACAAAGATACAGGTTGTTAACAAGAAGGAGGGTAATGAGGTGAGGAAAAGAAAAAGTTGAGGAAAATTAGGAGAGAAAATTTTCCAGTTGCAAATTAAATCAGTCCGGGGCAAGAAATGTACTGTATGGGGAATAGTCAATAACTATGAAATATATTTACATAGCAACATATCAAAACTAGATTTTTTCTTGTGATCAGTTTGAAATGTATTAAAAATAGCAAACAGTTATTTGTGTAAGAGAAATAAACATAGTGTTATATATTAAATTACACTTCAAAAGCAAACAAACATACTTAAAGAAAAAAAAATTAGATTTGTAGTTAACAGAGGCAGGGGTTGGGAAAGAAGAATTTGATTAATGCACTCAAAATAATCAAACCTCCATCCGAAAAAAGAACGTGTTCTAGGTATGCCCCGTACTAACATGAAAATTACAATTAATACTGCTTTATGTTCAATATGAATGTTGTTAAGATAGTAGACCATAAGGTTTCTCATCACAATCAAAAGACAAATTGTATTTCTTTAAAATTGTATTTATATGAAATAATGAATTCTCCCTAAAGTTGCTATGACATTTATTTCATAATACTTGTAAATCAAATCACTATACTGTGCACCTAAACTTACAAAATGTTTTATGCCAGTTATATCTCAAAAAAGCGGAAGGAAAAATGGTAAGTCAATGATTATTTTTTCCCATGTCATTTCTCATGACTGTTTTTGCAGCAAGTAAACCTGAGTGACGATATACTTATCCTAGGTAAAGATACTAATAAATAAGTGATTTAAATTAAGTATACATAAAGATAATAATAAAATTAGTGTTTTAACATGCCTTAATCTTTCTTCATTTTCACAGCCCACTGCTTCTGTTGGCATCAAAATTTCACTCTGTGTATTCATCTGAGATTAGGGAATGGATACAAATTTAAAACTGGCTGCTCTTGCTGTGATTGATAAAGTTCACTGTCTCTGACAGATGGTCTCATCTCCCGACAGCATCTGTAAGAAAACAACATGCTAGGTTGCTAAAAAACCAGCATGGTAAAATCTCAGAACTCCTACAGTTCCGAACTCTTTTGCAGTGGGAATGCAATACTGATAAAGACTTGATTTTGGATAACAATTGTGGTGTTTACTCATGGTTGAATTAGTGGATGTGAGGAAAATCACTGAGATCCAAAACAAACATTCTTGCTCAAGTGCTGGGCAAAGATGTGCAAAGGTTCTGCATTATTAGGACTGATGGCTGCTTTCAAAATGATGATTATGCTCACCCTATTCCAGGTAGTCCAAGGAAAGAAAGTTTATTGCAATTTCTAGGTGAACGTGAGTAAGTCAGTGGTTCAGTCTCTATAAATTAGTCAACGGGTGTTCAAAGCCAAAATAAGTTGTGTTAACAATGAGAAAAAAAAAAAACTTGGACATAAGCTTAAATTAAAATGGTGACATAGGCCTGTGCTGGGCTCTGGGGACTGGAGAATGTCCAATTAAAGGTTTCAGTGGTTTTACCCTAACATCAGCTCGGGATTCAATGAACAGTTAACAATTAATATACTGGGAGAAATATAATCTACCTCTCCCTGATCGGAAGAAAATCTGGGGCTCAATGAAATTCTTAATTCACAGAGATTCTGCCAGATACAGAGGAAAAATTCACTGATGACTCAACTAAGACAAACTTAGTGACTGCTTAACAGTCCATCTTGACACACACACACAGTGGTAGACAGATTTGTAGTATTTAGTGGGAAGAATTCAGTAGGCAGAGTTCAGAGAATAGTTTTCAAAGCACCAGACAACTTTTGTACTTTTGCCAATAGTCTAGCTTTTCTCAGGTTGAAAACTACAGATGGATAAACAAACAATATTCTTCTTTAGGATTTCATATTTTGAAAATAAACTGTTGCTTTTGACATATTAGCATACAACCTTGTTAAGATGATCACGGTAAGACCCACAGTCTGATAAGAGAGCTGGAAACTAGCTGCTGAACCAGCCCATCTGAACACCCAGACTGCCAATATAAGCAAAAATATAGCCACCATTAGAATTGAGCCGAAAAATTTAAAACCTTGATGTTTCTGTTGTAGGAAAACCACTGCTGTCCAGACACAGTTCTCCTACTGCAAGTGGGCTCTTTTCTTCTCTTGGTAAAGGTCATATTGGTGGGATGTTGCAAGAATATACCCTGGCCCATTTGCCCATTCTCCCGATTATCAAAGGCTTCCTTCACAACTGGTGACACATTTTCAGGACTAAATATTGTCATTCCAGTCTTGTCAGCTGACACTGACTGCATGATTGTGAGCAGAATCCTCTGGCTACCTGAAATTACCTACAATTTTTCCAGCATTTCAGGGCATTTCACATTCTGAAAATGATTCACGTTTTATTTTAAATTAATGGGAAATTTTCAAAGACTTCCATGAATATTTCTTGTTTCCTAATATCTGCAGAAATTTGGTATTCTTGCAGTTGGACAAATTTTTAATTCTACAGCCCTCACCTCCTTCTAGTCCACATATTTTACATTGCAATTTGGTTACTGAATATTACCACCCCAACCAACGGGCTAGTACCCCTTAATTATTTCCTCTGTGAATGTTAGAATGGGCAAAAGTTATGTGGGTTGTATAAACCTACATTAAATGTTTGCACTGGCAGTCTCTTCTGGACAAAATTCTGATTCTAAGAAGTAAATTAATTAGAAGGCAGTATAGTTATTGGTATGGGGAAGAGAATCAGCTATTTTGGGGTGAGAGGGTAATGAAGAGACAGGAAAAATTCCAGCAAATGAGAATGGAATGCTTTAGGCCTCTGGAGGCATGAATAAAGAAAAAAATAATACTTTGTCTCCTGTACCTACCTCCACTTACTGTCTTGTTTGACTAGTCCTTGGGCTATGAAAAGAGCTAGTATGTGGTGAATAGTAAAGAGCATAACGAAATAGTTTGAAAACCATGAGAGTTTTGTTGTTTCAGGAAAGTACATTTTGCTTAAAGTCAACATGTATTTTTTTCACTAAATACTAAAATGCATCCTGTGGCATGTGCTGTGATACTGTGCTGGTATCCAAGTTAGAAAAGCAAAGGGGGATAGACAGAAAATATCTGGAGGAGGTGGTTTCTGTTCTGAGACTGGGAAAATCTAAGTAGGTAAAAGGAGGACACCCAAAGTCCAAGGATGAGCTGGAGTAAAAGTGGTGAGGTTGGGGCTAAAATTGTTGACAAGCATTTGCCTGGATGTATCTCCAGATACAGTGAAACATAAAGATATTCCAAGGTAGTCAGATGCCAGATTTATAAAGAAATGACTAAACTAAGTTGAGTTTGTGCTCTTAGAGTTGGAAAGGCATTAAGTGCCTCCCTGAGGACGTAAGCTTGTCTTTGGCTGGGACATAAAAGCAACATAATGTGTTGACTACAAAATATAGTGTAGACACTTAAGGGTAGGAAATGAAAGCACCAATTGGAATGCTTTGATAACAGCACAAAGAAGACCATAGATAAAATTACATCTTAAATTCTACCACATGCTGAATGTGCCATCTGAGTCTATATCATGTGACTTTTATGATTCCAGGGATGACATAATAGAGACCATGACCCCTGGGCCGGTTTCTGCATTTATCTCCTGTTCCAATCTATTCTAACTTAATGCTTTTTATACTTTCCATGATGAACCAAAAACCTCTTAGTACTTTTCCCTCTATCCATGTTTTAGTCTTTTTCCAAATTCTTCCATTTTGCCTTCTTCCTTACAAGAAATTATTTAAATTTACTCCCATATTGTTCCATCAAATGATCATATCAATCCAATATCTTTTTTTCTTTAAATGTTAACTTAGTCTCCTGTTTAACTCTTAATTCTATTTAAAAAAATATAAGGAAATTACAGTTACACATCTATGTTTATTGTTCAAATAAGAAAATTGCATATATTTGTCGACATTTGCCAACATCAATTTTAATCTTTGTTATCCTGCTTAATCGGGTAGTCCTCTAGTAGATCAGTTGTAATAGGATGACGTTCATAAACTGAAGAGGCTGATGATTTGGCCTTGGAAGAGAGGTAGCTGATGTATCAGCTATCACTGGCACTGGAACCGTGGGTTTCTACCTGGTTGAAGTTTAGAAAAATACCTTCATTGACAGATATGTTGTGAAATCTATTTGGAAAAGTAGAAGGCTCCACCATCAGTCCAAAATAATTGCTCTTTATGGGAGACAAGATGCTGTACTGAGAAGTAGAATTTGTAGTTGTAATGAGATTCACAACACGGCCATTTGCTTCAGTGTAGCTACTTTGGTATGCCTGTGGACTGTGGTCAACTCATTTAAAATAGCACGTTGTTCCACTGCAATTTGTTCTGGTGGTCTAACTGACATTGATGATGTAGGAGAAAAATCACCTCTGATCGGGATAGTTTTATCAACAATTATGTGGCTAGTAGAGGGCTTTCTTATTAGAGGAATGTTTAAATTTGCAGAAGGGAAAAATGCACTTTCTCCACTTCTGTCAGCCACAAAACAAGAAATATGATTATCCACATTACCCTCTGCTTTAAATTGCTTCTTGTTGAAATGTTCAGCCAATGAAGATACCAGAGAGGCATATTTAATCCCAACTTTTCTTATTATTCTCACTAAAACCTGGGGTAAGCCTCGTTTAGAATTTGTATTATGATAGAACTGCAGCTACAACCAAAGAGAAAGCTTTTAGTAATATTTAAAACAAAATACAACACTACAATAAGCATAATAAAACCCTCAGATTTCACGTTTACCACGCAAAGATAATATCATGAAAATATGAACATTACTATCGATACTTTGAAGTTCCTTATTTGGAAAACAAACATTTAAACAGTATCATCATCAGATTTAAGATGTTAGCATTTGCAGTAATGGTGAATGACACTTCTCAAAAGCAGCTTTAATACATTTATTTTGATTTCTGATAAGATTCATAGTTGCAAGAAATGTTTCTCATAATCTTGAATACTTAAGTCACTGTCCTTTTTTTAGAAAAAATATTTTAACATTAGTACTTTTATACAATATTCAAAATCTATCTTTACATTTATATTTCCATAGATTGATGTACAAAATAAAATTTTATATGTAAGTTACCAAGTAGTAACTAAAATTTCTAAATACCTTGCTTAAAACAGAGACATTTTTTCTTCTGCCAGGAAGTCTGCTAGACAAGCAGACATTTGAAACTTTTGCCGTAATTTACTAAAACCATAATGGTTAAGCTGTGTAACTAAGCTTTTCATACTTCCAGTTTCAAATATACTGAAAGGGGCCTTTCTTTCCAAAACTTCCTTCTTAAAGACATCTTCATCAATCACTATGGAAGTTACATTATCGTCCCACCAGATGGATTTAAGTTGGTCACTCCCAGCCATTTTTCAGAGTTTACTTGGAAATGTCAGACAACGAAAATTATTATTTTCATCTTTTTCAGACACAATGTGTGTAACATGGTCTTTTTATCAAGGATTCTTCAAACAAATTCTAAAAAGCATTTTCTTCAATCATAGACCTCAAGTCCAAGTCCCCAGAGAATGTTTTGTTACACAATAGAGATCTGCCGCAGATTCCTGAACCAGTTCGTCCAACTTTATTAGACACATCTTCAAATTCTGAGAAACATGTGTCATCTCATATAACTTTTTCTACAGCTACTTTCAAATCTGCATGATTTTGAGCACTGCAGTTTCCAATGCTGCTTTGGCAGGCCTGCACAGATAAACTGCTAGGCCATCAAAATGGTTCTCAACCTGAGTAGCTGTGACATCACAAAACGCCTGGTCTCCTAGCAACTCAAGGGTAACAATCAGCCAATGCTTACTTCTCATTAATCCAGTTAAAATGAAACATAAGATGTTAATTTTTATAGTGTGATCTGCAAATATTATCCCCACAAAATCTTTTTAATAATTTAATTTTGAGGTCTATGAAGTAAAACCAATCTCCATTCTTTTTTACACAAATTTATGCCAGATGGGTGAACAGAGTATATATAATACACAAAATATATTAAATAATTTTAAAGTTTTTGAATTTAATGTGAAATTTGTGTAAAACATGTAAAGAAAATATATAACAATTTCATTATCATTTGTAATTAATGCGAAACTTACTTTGATTTGGAAATGGAAGTAGGTATTTTTCTGTGTACTTTAAAATCAGTAGCTCTATCTTCAAAACATCAGCAGAATAAATATCAGTTTATCTGGTATGTTTATAAATAAATGGTAAATATTTATGATATAAAATTAGATTAAAATAATGGATCAAATTTAAGAAATCCCAAATGTGGCAATTTTTTTTAAATCGTATTTGAGTGCTATAATAAAAGAAATGAAATTTAATATTCTTCTTTAAAATTACAAAACAGAAAATCTTATAGTATACTTACAAAAGTTTATTTTTGCTATTCTTTCACTCAGAGGTTTATCAGTCCCTAGAGAAGGAATAAATTTTCTTTTCATCTTTATAATCCATTCTCTTGTGGCTTCTGTTAAGTGTTCCAAAATGATGTTGGTAAATAAACTTATGCACAAGATCCTGGGTTTAATAAGCAGTGACTCAATTAAGGGGCAAATAAACAATCAAAAAACAAAAAAAATCAGTATATGCTGGTTGGGGTGGAAAAGTCTAGGTAATGCATTTTAGGAAGCATTATGTTTTTTCAGTCCTGAAACAGTTGCCATTGTTAGTAAAATGCGGTATTTTAAGGCAAGAGTTTTGTTCACTAATTGTAAATAAAAGCTATGTTGTGTATCAGTAAACTGTAGTAACACAAGTTCTACCAAAACTCTTATTCTTTATTTAGAAATAAATTCCATTAAACATAAGCCAAATTCAAAATGATTGATAGAATTTTAATTAAATAAATGTACACTCAAGCTACAAATGTAAATTTTTCCTTCAATATCTGTAAATTCCATTCTAAACAAATTTTAGCAACCTGAATTCATTGCATATTTTAAGTATTCTAAACAATAGTTGTTTGATTTAGTCCTGATTCATAAATATTATATAAAGTACGCAAATCAATCTATGTGGTGTCATCCCTTAAAAAACAGAGAATTCAAATTTAAAAATCTCAATAAATGTAGGAAAATTATTGACAGATCTCATCATATCCTTTTTATAAAAATATTCTTAACAAATTCTCTTCAGATAAAATGTAACTAAACATAATAAAAGCCATACATGAAAAACCCATGACTAACATCAAGTTCAATGTTAACATACAGGAAGGTTTTCCTCTGGTCCAGTAATAAGAGAAAGTAGCTCATTCTCACAAGTCCTAAATTAAACTACTAGAAGTCCTAGCCAGAACAACTACTCAAGAAAAAATAAAAAGGCATCCAACTTGTAAAACAGCAGTAAAATTTTTACAGATGACATAATTATACATAGATGGAAAACTCCATAGACTCCTCCATTGACCATTAGAAATAATGAACAAACTTAGTAAACTTGCAGAATTCAAAATCAATGTACAAATATCCGTTGCCTTTTTAAAAAGTAACAACACATTATCAGAAAGAGAATTTAGGAAAACAATTGTGTGTATATTTATAACAAAAAGAATAAAATAGGAATACATTTGATAATGAAATAAAAGATCAAATCATAGATGTATAAATTACAGGTGAAAGAAATATAAGTAAACAAAATAAATAGAAAGATATTTTGTGTTTATGGATTGTATACAATTTGAGGAATTATTCTATTCTGTCTTTTACATGTTCAATCTCTCCAGCACTACTTAATGAGGAGTATGTCTTTTCTACATTTTATACTCTTGCTTCCATTTTCATGGGTTAATTGATCAAAGTTGTGAGGGATTATATCTGGTTGCTCTATCCTCTTCTATTGATTGGTGTCTGTTTTTGAGCCAGTATCATGCTGTTAAAATTACTAAAGCTTTGTACGACTGTTAAACATCAGAGAAATTTACACCATTAGATTTAATAAACTTTTTCAAGATTATTTATGCAACTCATGATCTTAGTTGTTACATATAAATTATGAAATTATCTTTTGTATTAAATGGAAATATCTAATGGGTATTTTGACATGAATCACACTAAATGTAGATTCCTTTGAGTAGTATGGTTGTTTCAACCACATTGTTTCACATCATTAACATAAGAGATCTTTTCACTTTTTTGGATCATTTTTAATTTCCTCCATCCATGTTTTCTATTTTTTAACTAATAGATTTTCTCCTAATTTGTTAACTTCATTACTAGGTATTCTTTACATATATATATTATTATATATATTATATTTGTAAACATGTGTCCTACACAAATACAACAAACAGAAGGCAGTGGCAAAACATATTCAAGTCCTGAATGAAAGAAAGCTGTAATCTAAGATAATTTATCAAGCAAGGTTATCCTTTAGAATAGAAGGAGAGATAAATAAATTCCACACAAGCAAATTCTAAAATAATTTAGCAACAGAGAAAGAAATAATGAAAGATCTACTCTAAAAAAAAAAGCAGGATTCTATAGAAAGGAGAAAGGCATACTTAGGCAATAGCTACAATGACTTACAATAGGATAAACATGATGTAAAACAGGACATCAAAATTTTTAAATATCAGAGAGTGAAACAGGCAATACAGAGTATTTTCTTCCTGTTTCTGTTCTCTGTATGATGGGTTAGAATTTGGATTCTTATCAGTTAAAACAAACTGATATAATAACGGGTCAATATACATACAAAACAGGGTAACCGTAAGTCAAAAGTTTACAATTAATTCACAAAGCAAAAAAGAAACCAAGATAATAAAAAAGAAAACATATGAAGCCACAAAAAGAAAGAGAAATGAACAAAAAAGATATACCAAGTCAACTGGAAAATGAAGTTCAAAATTTAAATAAACAGCAGTCTATCAATAATTATAACAAATGTTAATGGACTTAGTGCTTCAATCAAAAGTTTTATATTGTCATATGGGATAATATAACAAGACCCTACATTATGAAGCATACAAGAGACCAACTTTAGTAAGAGGAACAAATATCATTTGAATGTCAGAAGATGGAAAAATATATACCATGCAAATGGACATGACAAGAATGCAGGGCTAGCAGTACTGACTTCACTCAAAATAGACTTTACAAGAAAGGCCATAGAGAAAGATAAACAAGGACATGATATAATGATTAAAGGAGCAACACACAATTAGGATATTATACTCATTAATATATATGCACTCAATATTAGAGCACCTAAATACATAAAGCAAACACTAATAGATGAAAAGGAAGAAATCGATGGGGGCACAATCACAGTAGGAGATTATAACTCCCCATTACCATCACTAGATTGGTCTTTCAGACAGAAAATTAATAAGGGAACAAAGACACTGAAAGATGCAATAAAATAATTGGAGTTGGTTGATATTTTCAAAACAGTACTTGTCCCCAAAACAGATTATATACTCTTTTCCAGTGCACATGGGACATTTTCTAGGAAAGATTATGTAATCAGGCACAGAAGAAGCCTCAACAAATTTAAGAAGATAAAAATTATTTCAAGCATCTTTCTGAGTATAAAAACATGAAACTAGAAATCAATGAAAGAAAAACAGGGAGAAAAAATGACAGTATGTAGATTAAAAAACATGCTTCTAAAACAAGGGAGGGAGGTGAAGATTTAAAAGAATAAATTAAAAAATATCTTGTGAAATATGGCAAAACACTACACAAAGTCAATTGAATACCGTTAAAACAGGTTTAGGAGGGAATTTCATAGTGACAAGGCCCTCCTTATATAAGAAGAGCAATTTCCAAAAAAGTAATCTAACGTTCTTTGTAAACTATCATGAAAAGTAGAACAAACAAAACCAAAAGTAAGCAGAAAGAGGGAAATAATAAAGATCAAGGAAGAAAGAATTGAAATAGAGATTAAAAATAGAAAAAATCTATCAACAATTTTTTGAAATAGTAAACATAATTGACAAATCTCTGGACAGGCTCACCAACAAGATAAAAGGGGGAACACAAATAACATAAGAAATGAAATTGGAGAAATTACAAAGAGCACAACAAATTTGCATAATATCATAAGAGAATACCACGAGCAACTGTATGGAAACAAACTGGATAACCAAGAAGACATTGAGAAGTTTCTGGAAATATTAGCCCAACATTTTTGCATCAAGAAGAAATTGACCATTTGAACAGAAAGATCACAAGAAATGGAATAGAATTATCAATAAAATAAAAAATCTCTGCAAGCAAACATTCAGACACAAATAGCTTCACTGGGGTATTTGACCAAACATTCAAGGAAAAATCCATACCAGTCCTCCTCAAACTCTTCCAAAAGATTGATATGGAGAGAGTACTCCCTATCTCACACCATAAGGCCAACATCAAACTGTTACCAAAACCAGACAAAGACAATACCTCAAAAGAAAACTATAGGCCAATATCCTTGATAAACATAGATGTAAAAGTCTTTAAGAAATTATTGACAAAGAGAATCGAACAGCATGCAAAAAAAGATTATACTCCATGGACAAGTTAGGTGCATATCAGGAACACAAGGATGGTTCAACATATGCAAATCAATCAATCAATTGTGATACATCATATCACCAAAACAGAGGACAAAAAACCACATGAACATCTCAGTAGATACAGAAAAAGCATTTAATAATATTTAACACCTTTTTGCAATAAAAGTTCTTATCACAGTGGGCATAGAGGGACCATATCTCAACATTATGAAAGCTATTTATGACAAATATATAGCCAGCAAAATACTCAATAGTGAAAAACTGAAACCCTTCCCATAAAAACCTGAGACAAGACAAGGTTGCCCATTCTCACAATTTCAACTCAATATAGTCTTGGAAGACCTAGCCACAATGATCAGGCAAGAAAAAGAAATAAAAGGATTCAGACTGGAAATGAAGAGGTAAAATTGCCACGATATGCAGACATGACCCTATATAGAGAAAACGGTAAAAGCTTCACAAAAAATTACTTAGGCTAAAAAAGGAACTGGGCAAGGTACTCAGAGTAATGTACAAAAACAAATTGCATTTCTTTACACTACCAAAAATCAACAGGGAAACAAAGTATAGAAACAAACACTTTTATAATTGCACCCAAAACTATTAAATGCTTAAGAATATATCTGACCAAGGAGGTAAATAACTTATTCATGGACAACTAGAAAACATTGATTGTGGAAATCAAAAAAGATTTGAAGAATTGAAAAGGTACCCAATGGACTTGTAATGGAAGAAACAACATTGTTAAAATGGCCATACTGCCAAAGGCAATCTACAGACATAATGTGATTTCCTATCAAATTATGCAGAATATTTCTTTTTAGGCCTGAAACAAATGATCCAAAGATTTACACAGGGTCATAAAAGATCCATAATTTCCAAAGCAATATTCAAGAAAAAAAAAGAGGCTGGAGAAATAAACCACCAGATCTCCACAAACTATTGCAGAGATACAATAATCAAAACTATATTATATTGGTACAGACACAGGCATGTGGACAAATGGAACAGAATACAGGGACTAGGAATAAATCTACAGGCCTATGTTTTATTAATCTTTAACAGAGTATCCAGGAATATGACAGAGAAAAGGCGATATCTTCACCAACTGGTGTTGGGAAATCTGGATAGCAGCATGCAGAGCAATGGAGTTAGAACACTCCTTCACTCCATACACAAGAATAAACTCAAAATGGCTTGTAGACTTAAATGTAAGTCAAGACACAGTAAATCTCCTTGAAGAAAACATAGGCAAAACACTCTGACATAAATCTCAGCAATGATCTCCTAGAACAGCCTACCCAGGTAATGGATGTAAGAGCAAAATTAATAAATGGGACCTAATTAAACTTATAAGCTTTTGCACAGCAAAGGGAACCATAAACAAAGCAAAATGACAACCTACACGATTAAAGAAAATATTTCGAAGTGATGCAACTGACAAAGGCTAAATTTCCAAAATATAAAGACTTCATACCACCTAATAATAATAATAAAAAAAGCAAGAAACCCAATCTGAAAATGGGCAGGAGCCCTAAACAAGCAATTCTCCAATAGAGACATACAAATGCCACACAGATACATGAAAAAAAAATTGCTCACTATCATTATCAGAGAAGGGCAATTCAAAACTATAATGAAGTATCACCTCACAATAATCACAATGGACATTAGTCAAAAGTTCACAAACAATAAATGCTTGGGAAGGTGTGGAGAATTTGAACCCTCCTACACTGATGGAAGGAATGTAGATTCGTGCAGTCATTGTGGAATCCAGGATGGGGATTCCTCAAAAGAATAAAAATAGACTTAACATACAATCCAGCAGTCCCACTTCTGGGTATATATCAAAGAGAACTCTAATTCAAAAAGACACCTGCACCCCAATGTTCTCAGCAGTGCTATATACAACAGCCATGACATGGAAGCAACCTAATTGTCCAACAACAGATGACAGTAATCAGAAGTTATGCCATATTTACACAATGGAATACTATTCTGCAATAAAAAATGAAAAAACAATGGCATTTGCAGCAAAATGTATGTCCCCAATAAGTGTCATTCTAATTGAAGTAAGCCAGAAAGAGAAAGGAAAATAATACATTACATGACATATGTGGAAACTTAAAAAAATTTTGGATGAGAACACAGTGATTTCACCTACAAAACTGAAGCACACATGCAGATCTACTGAACAATTTTATGATTACTGCAGAAAGGGGCAGTGAGAGGATATATTTGGGAGCTGTATATTTATACATGTTATCCACTATATATAAAAATAGATTTTTTTCAAAATTTCTTTCGTATGACACAGGGTAGTAACTTAAATAACGTGAAGAAAGCTTTAATATGCACACAAATGTTTGCATGCACGGGAAAACTGTGCTATACCCCACAGATTGACACATTGTAAATGGCAATAATTGAATGATAAATAAATGAATAAATATGTAAATAAATAAATAAATAAATAGTATCTAAATAGAAAATATTTAATAATAAATGAAATACAATAATTCACACTACTTATCTTTACACCTCAAGAATCTAGGAGAAAACAGAAAGAATAAAGAATAAAATTGAATGAATCAGAGTAAGGCAAATAAGAGAAATAATTGAAAAGATAAAAAAAAACCTAAGTCTGTAAACATAAAGTGGACAAACGTTTAGGTTGACTTAGAAAATAAGACTCAAATAAAATCAGAAATAAAAGAGAAGATATAAACACTGATTTTGTAGAGATGAAAAGCATCATAAGAAATTATCACAAGCCAAAGATTTGAATGACTTTGAACAAAAGACAAATTTCCAGTAACATATGTCTTCCAATACTGAATCAAGAAGAATTAAGAATGTTAAATAGAGCAAAAGTGTGCATGAGTAAATCAATAATCCAAACTTCCCAAACAAGAAAATATTTACAAGATGACTTTACTGGTGAATTCTGCGATACATTTGAAAACAATTTTTCACCAATTCTTCCACAATTCTTCCAAGAATTTGAAGGGTGTGAAAGAATCGAAACATGATTTATGAAGCCAGTATTATTTGCATAACAATGCTAGAAAGGACATTATATGCAAAATATAGAATATTATCCCTGATGAACATATGTGACAAAATTCTCAACAAAACAAAAACAAAATGAATTCAACAACACATTTAATGTGTAATACACATACATGAGTAAAGGGATTTATCCCTGGGTTTAAGGATACTGGAAAATATTCAAATCAATAAAGGTGATATGCCACACTTATAGAATGAGAAATAAAACTCAATAATCATCTCAATAAGTGCAGAAAAAACATTGTATATAATGCAACATTCTTTTAAGTTACTTCCAACAAATTAAATTTACCCTATCAGTGGCACGATATCATATACACACAAACACTGTGTGGACAAAAGTGGAGCAGTTCACTGTTTATTGATTCTTAGAAGAAGGGTTTATATAGGACATGCACAATGCCTCACATATCATCTTAGTTATATCAATGTTAATAATCTTAAGCTATTTATGTCCCCATGCTCCTTCAGTAAGCACAGGATGTTAAATGATCAAGGATTGTTTTAAAGTTCATCATGGAACTTCATTAAGTAGGCCATCTCTTATCCAGCCGGCTGTGCCTGTCTTAGGTTGTCCTTCTATGAGGAACTTACACAGCATAGGCTATATAGCCATCCATACTGGATGCATTGATTAGGCAATTTATTATCCAGCCTGGATATGTGACATTCCTCACAGCTTTTTTAACAGTTCAGCCCAAGGGCTTATTTTTTAGAGCCTTCAGACAGGGGCCTACTAACCCAACATCCCTTGACAGAAAAATGTATGGAGAAAATTTGATGTATATATGCAAAGGAATCAATATTTTGCATTCCTATCAACAGTGTCCATGGGGTATCTTTTTTCCACAATCTCACTATCATCTATTTTCTTTTTGATGAGAGCCTTCGGGCAAGTGTGTGGTCTTGTCTCACTTTTGGTATATGACTTTCCTAATAATTTATATCTCTGAACATAATTTCATGTGTCATTTCGTCAACTGTATGTTTTCTACAGAAAATTGATTCAGATCTATCTCTTCAGTTCCTATGGACTTTTTTTAGTTGGTTCATTTGGTATTTTTGTTGTTGCTGTGGGGTAAGGGTTTGCCATAAATTTTGGATATTAACACTAGATTGGAAATTATTACTTGCATATATATTCTCCCATTGTGTTTGTTGAGTTCTCATTTTATTGATCATTTCTTCTGTAGTGTAAATCTGTTTAGAGTGATACAATCGTATTTTGTTAGTTTTGTTTCTGCTTCCCTTGCCAGAGGAGACATATGAAGAATCATATTAAATCCAATGTCACAGTGTAATTCTTATATTTTACCCTAGGATTCTTTGTTTTCAGGTTTTATGTTTTATATGCCCAGGAGTGTGATTGCTGTGTCACATGATAGGTCTATTTTTATTATGTAAAGGAATTCCCATACTGTTCCCAAAGTGGTTGCACCAATTTTCATTCCCACCAACAGCGTTGGAGAGTCCCTTTTTCTCCACAACCACCCCATTCTTTATTATTTGAAGACATTTTGATGACAGGCCTTCTCTGTAGTGTGAGGTAAAATATTATGTTATTTTTGTCTTCGCTTTGTATAGTGATTAGCAATGTGAGCATGTTTTACTTTTCCTGTTTGTCATCTGTGTGTCTTCTTTACAGAAATGTCTTCTGCTCATTTTCTGTCTGAGTTGTTTGTAGAGTTTTGAAATGGAGTTGTATGAAAGATGTGTGTATTTCAGAAATTAGCCTCTTGTTGATTGCATTGTTTCCTAATGTTTTCTCCCATTTGGAAGTTCATCTTTTCATTTTATATATTTTGCTACTTAGAAGCTTTTAAATTTAATTAGGTCCTATTTGTTTATTTTGTTTTTAAAGTTTTCAGCTTGGAAGAGTGACATAAGAAAATTTTACTTCAATATATGTCTTGTTTTGCTTATGTTAGTTTCCAGGAGTTTTATTTTGTCATGCATTAGATTCAGATATATAAATAATTTTGAGTTTATTTTTGTACAGTGTGAGGGAATGTTCTAATTTCATTGATTAACATGTAGCTGTCTAGCTTTCTCAACAGCACTTACTGAAGAATGTCTTAAAGGCATTGTATATATTTGTTTCCTTTGTCATAGTTTAGTTGACCATAGATGTGATGTCTTATTTCTGCCTCTGTGTTCCATTCTAGTGATATAGATGTTTATTTGTTTTCCAGCATTGTGCTGTTTTGATTACTGTATTTTTTAATATAGTCTGAGATCTGGGAGAGTTATGGGTTATGCCTCCAACTTTGTTCTTTTTCCTCATTGTTACTTTTGCAGTTCTTGTTCTTTTGCATTTCCATACAAATCATAGGACTGTTTTTAGTTCTGTGGAAAATAACATGCAGCTCGATCTGAATCACTTTATATCTGTAGACAACTTTTGTAGTATGTATATTTAAACAATATTTATTCCTCTTAACTAAGACCTTGAGATTTCTTTCCATTTCTTTGCATCCACTTCAAATTCTTTATCTTCATTTTATTATTTTTATAGGTTTTTCATTTTTTGTTCTGATTTCATATGGATCTTACAAAATTATGGAATATTTAATTTTTAGTGTAAAGAAATGTGACAGTTTTTGTATATTAATCATGAATCATGCTGCTTTGCTAATTGTGTTTATTAGTTTTGGTTCTTTTAGTTTGGAGAATCTTTAGGGATCACTATATATATTATTATGTCATCTAAAATAATAAAAGTTTTACTTCATTCAATCCAACTTGAATAGCTTTTTGTCTTGTCCAATTGCCGTTGCTAGAATTTCCCATACTGTGTTTAATAGAAATTGTAAGAGTGGACATCCTTGTCTTATTCCTTAATTTGGCTTTCAGTTTTTCACTTTTGCATATTATGTTGTCTGTGGGTCTGTAATTAATGACTTTAGTTATGTTGAGATATATTTCCTGAATCCTACATTGCTAAGAGTTTTCTGTCATTGTTGCTGATGTTGCTGTTGTTGTTGTTACTGTATTTGCTGTCTTAATGAATAAAAGTCGAATTTTATGAAATGCTTTTTATGGATTTATTGGGATGACCATTTCTTTTTCTCTTTTTCTTTTGTTAATTTGGTGTATCAAACTGATTGATTTGTAAATGTTGAACGTCTCTTCTGACCCTGCAATGAATCCAAGTACATCATTGTGTATGTATTGCTGGATTTAGTTTGCTAATAATATTTTGTAGAATTTTTGCATGTAATTCTATCAAATATAATGGCTTGAAATTGCATTTGCCCATTATTTTTATGTTGGTTTTGATATCAGGGTGATGAAAGCTTCATAGAATTAATTTGGGAGTTTCCCACATCTTTACTAAGTTTGAATAGTTTGAAGAGTATAAGTTTTGATTTGTATTTTTGTACAGTTCTCCACGGGAGTTGTTTAAATCTGCACTTCTATTCATTGATTTTTTTTAAATGCAGATTCTATCTTTCTTGTAGCACACAGAATGTTCAAATTATTTGTTTCTCCTAATCTCTGTCTCCTTCTAGACATTTGTCTATTTCTTCTAAGTTGTCCAGTTTTTATGCGTGTAATTTTTGACAAAATGATCCCTTTTTTGTATACCTGAGGTAACAATTGTTATTTCTCTTCTTTTATTTCTTAATTTATTTCTTTGGATCATCTACCTTTTCTTCATGATGCACCTGGCTAGAGGTTTATTAATTTGCTTATCTCAAAAGAAAACATAAAACAAAATCTTGGTTCTATTACTCTTTTGAATAGATTTTTATTCTCTATAATTTATATTTACTCCTGTAATATTTAGGATAATTTTTTTTCATTTTTACCTTTTTTTTTATTGATTTACAGTCATTTTACGAAGTTGTCTCCAGTTCCAGAGTAGAGCACAATTTTTCATTTAAAATGAACATATGTGCATTTGTTGTCACATTTTATCGTCTTTGAACTGCTGTATGAACTTTTGTACTTTTCCCTGTGCTATACAGTGCAATACTGTTTATCTATTCTACAATTTTGCTATCCCAGTCTATCTCTTCACACCCCACACCCCATGGCAAACAAAACTTTGTATTGTATGTCTGCTGTCTATTCCTTTTTTTATTTGTGCTTTTTTTGTTTTGTTTTGGTTTTTTTTTTAGAGCCATCTCATATGGCATTTTTATTTCTCTTTCTGTCTTAATTTACTTAGACTGATTTTCTCCAGGAGCATCCTTGTTGCCAAAAATGGCATTATGTTGATGGTTTATATGGCTGACTAGTATTCCACTGTATTAATATACCACCTCTTTTTTATGCAGTCAACTGTCGATGGACATTTAGGCAGTTTCCATGTCTTGGCTATTGTAAATAGTGCTGGCTATGAAAATTGGGCTGCAGGTGTCATCCTGAAATAGATTTCCTTCTGGATTTAAGGCCAGGAGCGGGATTCCTGGGTCATATGGTATTCTATTCCTAGGATTTTGAGGAATCTCCTGCTTTCCACATTGGCTGCACCGAACTGCATTGCAACCAACAGTGAAGGACTGTTCCCTTTTCTCCACAGCCTCTTCAGCATTTGTCATTTGTGGATTTTGGAATGAAGGCCATTCTGACTGGTGTGAGGTGATATCTCACTGTAGTTTTGATTTGCATTTCTCTGATAATCAGTGATATTGAGCATTTTCTGATGTGCCTTTTGACCATTTGTATGTCTTCCTTGGAGAATCGCTTGTTTAGGTTTTCTGCCCATTTTTGCATTGGCTTGTTTATTTTTTCTTATTCAGTTGGATGAACTGCTTATATGCTCTGAAGTTCAAGCCTTTGTCTGTTTCATATGCAAATTATTTTTCCCATTCCGTAGGTGGTCTTTTTGTTTTACTTCATGTTTCTTTACTGTGCAGAAGCTTGTAAGTTTCATTAGGTCTCATTTGTTTATTCTTACTTTTATTTCTTCTATGAGAAAATTTTTGAGACTTATTTCACATAGTATTTTGCCTATATTTTCCTCAAGGAGGTTTATTTTATCTTGTCTTATGTTTAAGTCTTTGATTCAGTCTGAGTTTATTTTTGTGTGTGGTGTTCTAGCTCCATTGGGAGTGTTCTAGCTTCATTGATTTACATGCTGCTCTCCAGTTTTCCTAACACCATTTGCTGAAGTGTCTGTCTCTATTCCATTGTATTTTCTTGCCTCCTTTGTCAAAGATTAATTGACCAAAAGTTTGTGGGTTCATTTCTGGGCTCTCTATTCTGTTCCATTGGCCTATATGTCTGTTTTCCTACAAATACAGTGCTGTCATGTTGACTGTAGCTCGATAGTATTATCTGAATCATTAGCATAAAGAATTACCACTGATTTTTGAACCTTAATCTTGTAACCTGCTACCTTGCTGAATTCTTTGATCAGATATAGTAGTTTTTGTTTGGTTCTTTAAGGGTTTTCTATATATAGTAACATATTATCTGCATATAGTGAGAATTTTACCTCTTCGTTTCCAAATTGCATCCCTTTTAATTCTCTCTCTTGTTTGATTGCTGATGCTAGGACTTCCAAGTTTATATTGAGTTGGAGTGGTGATAGTGTGCATCGTTGTCTTTTCCCAGATTTTAGTGGGAAGATTTTAACTTTCTCACCATTGAGTACTATGCTAGCTGTAGGTTTGTTATCTATAGCTTTCATGATGCTGAGATATGTTCCCTCTATGCCCACTTTAGTGAGAGTTTTTACCATACATGGGTGTTGAATTTTATCAAATGCTTTTCCTGCATCTATTGAGATGATCATATGGTTTTGGTCCTTTCTCTTGTTGATGTGCTGTATTACATTGATTGATTTGCATATGTTGAACCAACCCAGTGTCCCTGGTATTATCCCCATTTGGTCATGATGTATAATCTTTTTTCTGTGTTGTTGGATTCTGCTTGCTACTATTTTGGTGAGGATTTTGGCGTCTGTGTTCATCAGTGATTTTGGACAATAATTATTTTTTTTGGTATTGTCTTTTCCTGGTTGTGGTGTCAGGGTGATTGTGGCTTCATAGAATGACTTTGGGAGTATTCCTTCCTTTTCAATCTTCTGGAGGAGTGTGAGAAATCCTGGTATGAGTTCTTCTTTGTATGTTTGGTAGAATTCCACTGTGAAGTCATTCAGTCCTGGACTTTTATTTGTAGGGACATTTTTTATTGCTATTTTGATTTCATTTCTAGTGCTCTGCTCGTTCAAAGGGTCAGTTTCTTCTTGATTCAGTCATGGTGGACAATATGTTTCCAAAAACTTGTCCACCTCCTCTAGGTTATCCAGTTTGTTTCCGTAAACTATTCATAATATTCTCATATGATATTCTGTATTTCTAATTTATTTGTTGTAATTTCTCCATTCTCCTATCTTATTTTGCTAATTTGTGCTCTCTCTCTTTTCTTCTTATTGAGTTTTGCCAGAGGTTTGTCGATTTTACTTACTTTTTCAAATAACCACAATTTGGAATGGATGATTATTTTCTTATGGTTTTTTCAATCTCTATTTATTTCCTCTGCAATATTTATTATTTCTTTCCTTCCGCTGCCATTTGGGTTTTTTTCTTCTTGTTTTTCTAGTTCAATCTGCTATTGGGTTTCATTGTTTATTTCTGTTTGTTCTTTTTTGAGGTAGGCCTGTATCACTATAAACTCCCCTATGAGCACTGCTTTTGCTGTGTCCCATAAATTTTGTGTGGTTTTGCTTTCATTTTCTTTGTCTCAAGGTAATTTTTCATTTCAGCTTTGATTTCTTCTTTGACTCATTCGTTTTTTAGTAACATATTGTTAACTCCCCATGTTTTCCGTTTGTTCTCATTTGTTTCTCTGTTGTTGATTTCTAGCTTCATGGCATTGTGTTCAGAAAAGATGCTTGAGGTAATTTCTATCTTCTTAAAATTGCTGAGGATTCTTTTGTGCCCAAGTACATCATGAATCCTGGAATATGTCCCATGTGAACTTGAAAAGAATGTATATACTATTATGTGGGGTGTGTAATGCTCTGAAAATATCCACCAAGTGTAATATTTCTATTGTATTATTTAACTTCTCTGTTGCCTAATTTATTTTCTGTCTCGATGATCTCTCTAGTGAAGTTAATGCAGTGTTGAAATCTACAACAATGATTAGATTCCCATCACTATCCCTCTTTGTATCTGTTAGTAATTATTTTATGTACTAAGGTACTCCTCAATTTGGTGCATATGTATTAATGAGTGTGCTATCCTCATTTTGTATAACTCCTTCAATCATTATAAAATGTCCTACTTTATCTTTCTTTATGGCCTTTGTTTAAAGACTGTTTTGTCTGAAATCAATACTACAACACCTACTTTTTTGGCTTTTCCATTCGTATGGAATACCCTTTTCCATCCTTTTACTCTCAAACTATATGTGTCCTTCTCCCTGAAGTGGGTCTCTTGTATGCAGCATATTCACGGTTCTTGCTTTATTATCAAGCCTGCCACTCTATGACATTTGACTGGAGCATTTAGTCCATTAACATTTACAATAATCGATGATATGTTTGTGTTTATTGCCATTTTGACCTTATCTTTTCAGTAGATTTGTTATTTCCTCTTTGTTCTTTTCATCGTCCTATTATGGTTTGGTCATTTTACTTTGTATTATCATGAAGTTTATTTAGTTTTAGTGACACTCTGATAAGTTTTTGTCTTGTTGTTAGCCTTTTATATAAGTCTTTTAGACCATTTCTATAACTGCTTTTATTAAACGGATAGTAACATGATCTCAAACCCATCCTACCGAGAGCAAAATTTTGTAAAAGAAAGATCAAAAAAGTAAATTCTCCATTATCCTGCCTCCGTCTCAAACTCTCAATTATTTGTATATCTTGTTTTAAAATTTAGTGTTTATTTTATTTATAGTTAATGAGTTATCACATTTCCAGCTGTGAGATTCATATTTCTGTAGCATCCTGCTGCTTTTCTTTTTAGAGTAGAACTTTCAGTATTTCTTTTAGCATGGGTCTAGTGTTGCAAAACTGTTGTAGCTTTTTCTTGTCTGTGAAATCCTTTTTGTCTCCTTCTACCATAAATGAAAACCTTGCTATTTAAAGTATTCTAGGGTATACCTTTTTTTCATTCAGTACTATGAATAAATCTTGCCACTCCAATCTGGCCTTTAGTATTTGTGTAGTGAAATCAGCTGTGAGTCATATAGTGATTCCCTTGTAACTCACTCTTTGCTATTCTCTTGCTGCCTTTAGGATCATTTCTTTATCCTTGACTCTGGCCATCTTAATTATATGTCTTTGTGTGAGTGTATTTGGGTTCTTCCTGTTTGGGACACTCTGAGCTTCCTGTATTTGGATATCTGATTCCTTCTTTAAGTTTGGGAAGTTCTCAGTCATGATTTCTTCAAACACTTTTGCAATCCCCTTTGATCTTACCTCCCCTCTGGGACTTCTATCATGCCAAGATTGGCATGCTTTCTATTCTCTCATAGGTCCCTTATGCTTTTTTCATTTGTTTCTCATTGTTTCTCTTGTAGCTGTTCTGATTCTGTGCTTTCTATTGTTCTGTCTTCTTAGTCACTAATTCATTCCTCTGCATTATCTAGTCAGCTTTGAGATACCTTTAGATCATTACTCATCTCAGTTTACGGGTTTACCTATTCTACTTGGCTCTTCTTTATAGCTTCCATTTCATTTTTGACATATTTTGTATCTCTGACCACTATCTTTTATTTCCTTCAGTAATTTGATCACCCCTTTTTTGAAATCTTGATTTAGTAGGCTATTGATGTCTATTACACTGATCGTTCTTTCAGCAGATTTCTCTTGTTCTTTTATTTGGGAATGGTTTGACTGCTTTTTCATCTTGCTCCTACCTCTCTGGCACTGTGGCTTATGGAGTATCAGTTATCTAATGTGGTCCTAAAGGAGTTTATCTACCTAATGCCTATGTAGTAATACAACTTAGAAAATAGAAAAAAGAGAGAGAGAGATAAAGAATTTTAAAGAAGGGGAAATAAATGTTTGAAGACAATGTATAATGCATAATATAAGAGGAAGTTGAAGCAGAGTTTTGAAAAATAATTGTAATAAAAATATTTTTTAAAAATGTCAAAGGGATTAAAATGGGTGTATATATAATTGAATAAGTAGTAAAAATTAAGAGGGTAATAGAAAATGGAAGAGGTAATAACAGATTAAAACAAGGGTGTGGTCTGTGTCCTCCTGGAGACTGGGTACATTTAATGTGAAGTCTTTCTTTATTCATCCTGCTATGGAAGCTCATCTTCCTGTTTTCAGAGGCTTTCCATTGGAGCCCCCATTTGTGCTGCTCCCAGTGCCTGTCTGCAAGCCGATCACTCCTACACCCAACACTGCATCTGGAGCAGCTCTCTTTACTGTGGGCTGCTTGTCACTGCTTTGCCCGATGCTGCAGTCAGATGTTGCAGACTGACCAGGCAGGAGTGTGCATCATGCCCTCTCCTAGCACCATGGTCAGGGGCTGAATTCCAGCCCAAAATTTGGGGGGCCACACACCCCATCAGGGTGCCAGTTGCTCCGCTGCTGTGAGCCACTGTACGATCTGCCTTGGTTTTGCACACCGGAAGTGGGCTCAGGGAAGCCTGAGGAACAGCCCTGTCCCTGATCTGGCCCAAAACCCAGCTGCTTGTTTGCCTTGGTGATGCAAGTTCTCTGAGAAACCAGGTTAGAAGAATCCTATCTGCCTCAGGATGTAGAGAAGTCTCCATCTGGCCCTTAAGGCTTCTAAATCCTTAGACATGGATGCAGATTTTGCACCCACTGCTGCCTGGGTGCAAAGCACCAGAAGGTATTGTGTCTGAACCCCAACTCTCTTCACCTAGAAACGTTTGCAGATTTTCAGAGATGGCTAAGTACCCTTCCCCCTACAGGGCACATCTGCCCTGTTGCTTCATGGAAGTCCCAGGTTGTCTTGCTCTGTACACCCACAGCAATGGCACACAGCAACATGCATTCCCCAGGACTGCCTCAGTGCAGCCATCCCCAACGTCCACCCAGCTCATGCTGCATGGCCCTGCCCCCAGCTTCTTGGCTGCATTTTGGCTGGGTGTCTGTGCCTGGTTACTTAGTTCTGTCAGTCAACTTATACTCTGTAAAGATTCAAGGCTTGGAAGCTCCCCCTCCATCCTGCCAAACTCTCAGTTGGAGAGGGGAGACACAGTGAATGAATGCCTGTCCTTCTTAGCTGCTCCCTCCCTGTGGAGCTTGTCCCAATCTGTTTTGCATTTTCTTCTTTCTTTCTTCCTTTTCTCCTGCCAGATTTATTGCATCTTTATCTTTTGAAGGGGACAATGTTATATCAGAGATCTGCAGATTCTCTGGATAGCTGAGTGGGTCTGTGGATGAGATTTGGTGCATTTGAGGGAAAGGGTGAGCTATGAGTATCCTTCTCCTGCAACATCTTGTCTTCCCCCACAAAAAATTGTCACTTTTTGGTGGAAGATAAACACAGCCAGGAAATAAAAGTAAAAGTTATTTGATGGAAATGACAAGAAAGTGCACCTTGCAATGCTCAAATCATACAAAATACATTTTAAAATAAGGTTCACAATGAAAGATTAATATGAGATTAAATAAAGAAAAAGAGATCAATGTAAAAATAGAGTATTACACTCATTAAATTATATATGGACCCAATACTGTAGATCCTAATTATAAGTAGAAATATTAGTAGACATGAAGTAATTAATTCATTATAAAAAATAATAGTTTATGAGTTTAACACCTCGCTATTCTGATGGACATATCATCCAGAAAGAATAGCTGTAAGGAAACAGAGGTCTTAATGACATATTGGATCATTTGAACCTAAATGAGTTATTGGACACTGCATCAGAAATGGAGAACACATAAGCTTCTCATGTGTGTACAGGATGTTTTCTAAGGAATTAACCACATACTATGTCATGAAAAGAGCCTCAGGAAATTTAAACAAATATAGTATACAGAAAAAATTTTTCAATACACAAAAGTATGAAACTATGCATCAACTATAGAAAGAAGAACAGGAAAGGCACATACATGAGATTAAACCATATCCTTTAAAAAAATTAAATAAAAAAAGGTCAATGATGAAATAAAAGAGATAATAAAATCATACCTGGAAACAAATTACAGTGAAAACACAGCTTCATAAAATGTATGGGATGCAGCAAAAGCAATCATAAGAGGGAAGTTTAGAACAATTCAGGCCTTCTTCAAGGAAAAGGAAAACCTCATACAAAGGACCAAGCTTACCAAACAAAATTACCAGAAATAAGAACAAACAAAACCCAAAGGTGGTAGAATGAGAAATCTTTAATGTTTCAGTAGAAAATAAATAAAATAAAAGTTAAAAAATAAATTAAAAATCATAAAATCAACAGCTTTTTTTCTTAAAAATATTAACAAATTGATAAACATTTAGCAAGGCTTATCAACAAATAAAGAGTGGACCCAAACAAAAAAAGAAATGAAACAGTAGAAATTATGTCTGATAGTACAGAAATGCAAACAAAGATTATGAAAGCACTCTGAGCAATTACATGACAACCATTTGGACAACCTTAAAGAAATGGACATATTTCTTGAAACATACAGTCTGCCAAAAGTGAATAAAGAGAAAACTGAAAACTTGAAAAAAGCAATCAGTATAAGTTAAATAAAATCTATAATTTTAAAAACATCCCTTGAACAAAATGCCTGGATGAATTCACTAAAACTTGTTTCCTCTCAACTATTTCAAAAAATGTAGGAGGAAGTAAAATTCCCAAAGTTATTCTATGAGGCCATGAATACCATGTTAAAAAAAAACCAGCCAAAGACACTACCAAAAAAAAAAAAAAAGAAAATGTAAACACAATATCCTTGATGAATGTACATTCAAAAATCCTCAAAAAAAATCAACAAATTAATCCAGCAATACATAGAAAGGGTTATACAAGATGATCAGTTGGATTCCTTCCAGAGTCACAGGGATGGTATAACATATACATAGCAATCAGCATGATGCATATTTAATAAAGGAAGGACATAATTCACAGGACCGTGTCAATAGACACAGAGAAATCATTAGACAAAATTCAACATATATTCATGATCAGAACTCTCATGAAAGTGAGTAAAATCGGAACATCTCTCAACATACTAAAGGACATTTATAACAGTTTATAATACTTAGGGGAAAAGCTGAAAGGATTCTGGATAAATTCAGGAACAAGACAAGGATTCCTACTCTCAGCCCTTCTGTTCCATAGTAAAAGAAGAAAGGAAAAGGAAATAAAAAGAAATAAAATAAATGCAAAATGAAAAAAAGAGGTAAAATTGTCACCAGTACTGATGACATAACAATCTACATAGAGTCCTAAGGGCTCCAGACAGACTAATATGAACAATAAATAATTTCAGCAAAGGAGCAGGGTACACGATTAATGTAAATTATTCTCTTGCATTTCTACCCATTCATCATGAGATACCCTAAAATGGACGTTGAAAGCAATACTATTTAAAATCCCATCCCCCCGAATATCTTGGAATAAATGTAACCACATATATGAAAGATCTAAATACTGAAAATTAAAAAACATTGGAAAAGAAATTAAAAATGATTCAAAGAAATGGAATGATGTCTTGTGCTCTTGGATTGAAGGAGTTAATATTGTTAACATGGCCGTATTACACAAAGAAACCTACAGATTTAGTGCAATTCCTATTACAAAGCTGTAGTATTTCCCACAGAACCAGAAAATAAATAACTTTAAGTTTTACATGAAACCATTTAAAATTGTCAAAATGATCTTGAGAAAAACCAACAAATCTAGAGGTATAAATCTCCTGGATACCTTACTATATTACAACCCTACAGTAATAAAAATAGCATGACATTGACACAGAGATATAATCAATAAAAACAGATAGAGAGCCTAGAAATAATTCCACACACCTATGAGCAATGAATCAATGATAAAAGAGACAAGAGTACACAATGGAGAAAAGACACTCTCGTCAGTGGGTGGTGTTTGGAAAGCTGGACTTCTACATGTAAAACAGTGAAATTAGAGCATTCCCTGACATCACATACAAAAATAAACCCCAAGTGTATTAAGAACCTAAATGTAAGACCTGATAATTTAATTCTGCTAGAAGGGAATACAGGTAGTACTCTATTGGATATCTATCATAGGAATATTTTCTAATATCAGTTTCCTATGGTAAAAGAAATATAAGCAAAAATAAGTAAGTGGGACCTAAATAAACTTGAAAAATTCTGCATACGTAAGGAAACTATGAATGAAATGGAAACACTGCCTGTGTGTTTGGAGAACATATTTGCAAACAATGCAAGAGGGCAGGGGTTAATAGATGAAGTTTAATTGTTGTAACATGGATTTAGGTTACACAACTCAATGTGAAAAAGAAAACCCAATTAAAAAAAAGAGCAGAGTACCTGAGTTAATATTTTTCCAAAGAAAGCATACAGACGAGTCACTGGCAAGTGATAAAAATGTTCAACATTACTAATTATTAGTTAATTGCATTTCAAAACCATAATGAATTATCACTTCACACTGGTCAGTGGCTATTATCAAAAAGTCTACAAATAGAAAGTGTTTGAGATGATGTGGAGGTAAGAAATCTCTTGTATATTCTTGGTAGAAATGTAAATTGTTACAACTTCTATGGAAAACAGTATTCAGATTTATTTAAAACCAGAAGAGAACTACCATATGAAAGAGTAATATCTCTTCTAGGAAAAATCTGGGGAAAAAAACCATAAATTGACAAGAACCAATGTTTACAACAGCACTATTTATAATATGCAACACAGGGAAGCAATTCTAGAGTCCACAGTACACTATGGACTTAAGATGATATGAAATATCTATAAATATGCGATGGAATATTACTCAGCCATGAAAAAGTATAACACATTGCTATTTTAGCATCATGAATTGTCCTAGTATATATTGTGCTTAGTGAATTAACTTAGACAAAGACAAAAGAATATAATATAATTTATATGTAGAATCTAAAGTATAACAAATCTCTGTGTACATCTATCTATAGCTATCTATTCATAGGTGACAGATAAATAGATACATAGAAGGATAGATACATACATACAAGATAGATAAATAGATAGATAGATAGATAGATAGATAGATAGATAGATAGATAGATAAATAGTTTGATAGGGACATGGTAGAGAGATAGAGAGATTAGATAGAGAAGACTGAAGCAGACTGAAAGATATGGGAAAAAATTCATATTTACCAAAGTGGAAGGGAAAGTCAATTTAATGGTAGGACATTAACAGATGCAAAGTAGTATACATAAAGGAGATAAGCAACAAGGATAATCTGTATAGATCAAGGAATTTTACACAATAACTTTTAATAATTTTATGTTACAATTATTGTAATAATTTACAATGCAATATAATCTACAAAGTGGTTGGAATCACTATGCTGTATATCTGAAACTATTCAATATATTACATCTACTGTTCTTCAATTAAAAATGAAACACCTCATGTGTAATTTAGTTTCTTTTCGGCTGATAGCATTTTCCTTTAAAATTGTTTTATTTTTACTCTTTAACTTTTATGATTACTGACTCAAATTATTTCTTTTACTCTTGTGAACATGTTACCAGATTGATGTATCTATATATATTGCATCTGATTTCCTATTTTACTCTCTTTAATACATATAGAATAGTAACATTTCAAAACATACCCAAAGAAACTGATGCAACTTTCTCGTGGTCCCTGCTTTAGTTCAATGTTTTGCGTATATTTGCCATTTTATTTTTCTTAGAATAGCTCTTTTATGCACCTCTTTTAAGGTGTCTTGGTTTTGTTTTTTTTTCATCTTGTTCAGGTTTGTTTGGTAAAGTCTTTTTTTTCACTTTATATATAAGTAATAACTGTGCAAGTTCGAGTATTCTTGGGTGAGAGATTTCTTACTTCAGTAGTTTCAAAATGTCATTTTAATTACCCTTGGCATATGTTTTCTGCTCAGAAATCTGCTGATAGCTTAATGGGGAATCCTTTGTAGATTATCAAAATTTTTTTGGCTGCCTTTAAAATTTTACTGCATCACTGACTTGCCAATTTGCATATAACGTATCTTGAAGGAGGTATTTTTGTCTTAATGTTATTGGTGTTTTGTTGGCTCATGGACTTGTTTATCAGTTCCTTACCAAGGTTCGGGAAGTTATCAACCATTAATATTTTAAATAAACAATCAGCTGCCTTCTAAGTTACTTCTCCCTCCAGGATTTCACGCTAATGTGCACTTCCTGAAGAAGTCTGATGGCTATTGTAGAATTTCCTCAGTTTTTAATATCTTGTATCTCTGCCCTCTCCTATCATTTCTAGTTTTGTGTTGGTGAGTTTGCTTATCTCTCTTCCACAAAGACAGTCTTCCTCCAGTGCTTTCTGTTGTATTCTTCATCTCATTTACTTAGTTCATCTGGTCCTCCAATAATGTTAGGTTATTTTATAGATTCAGTCTCTTAGGTAATGTATTCCTTATCACCATTTATTTTATTCCTGAGCTCACTAAACTGCTTTCTGAGTTTTGTTTTCTGTATTGAGTTTCTGTATGACATCTCTTTGGATTCTCTATCAGTTATAAGCCAATATTCCATGACTTTAAGTTTGTTTGCTGCATGGTTGATATTTTCTGTGTGTGTGTACATGCGTGTGTGCGTGTGCGTGCACGTGTGTGTCTGTGTCAGTGTCTGTTTCTGTCTATCTGTGTGTGTGCTTGCCTTATAATGTTACTGAGATTGGTCATGAACTTGGTAAATTATTGTTCTGATGACACTAAAAAACAGAATGGGATTTGGAGTCCTTGATTTTGTTTCCTGGTATTTTGCAATATTGCACAATTTTTGGTTTTAATTACCTGAGCTACCTCTGACAATATTTCAAAATTGCACTTTCCAGTTTCTACTGTCTGGATAAAAGATTGCTTACATTGTCACTTCTTAGACAACTCTGGTAGTTAATGCCACTGTTGTCACTGGTATGGTGAACCCTTCCTTTTATCTGATATCCCTTGAGACTCAGTCCACACACTGAGGAAAGTTGTAAAGACATGTGGGAATTTGAAATCAGGCAAGTGTCTTTGCCGTGTCTAATGTTGCAAGGAAACTTGTCTCCACCACTGTGAATAGGAAGTAGGGAGAGTGTCACGAATGTCTGAGTGTCTAAAGGATGGAAATTCTGTCTGCATTGTGGCTCCCTCCTAGTTACCTGTGACCATGAGTGATGGTGCACTTGGTGGCCGAAGCTGTGTGAACCACTGTGACCTTATTTCTACTGGGTACTCTTAACCTGTGGGCTCAGATACCCCAGTCAGTGGGCCTTGGTCGCAGGCACCAGCTCTGCTCTTCCCTCAGTTCAGCCACCTTTATGTGTTTTAGCCCATCAAACTTCAGCTGCACACGTGTGCTCTGGAGTATTGTTTTGTGTTGTAGTTATTTTGTTGAAATGTGAAAGTTTCACTGACTGTAGATTTAAGGGGAGAGACAGAAATAATTTAAACTTATGTCACTATTTTCAAAGTCTATACTGTTTCATTTAAAAGCTTAAATTCTAATAAGGAGATTACAAGAACAGTAAAGAAAGTGAATAAATCACCTCCTAATATCAGAGTACTATAAAATATTTTGTTTGTCCTGGGTTCTTTTCTTCAATGTTTTTCCCTCATGCATGCACATTTTACTATAATATATGCCTATAAACTCTTTAAAATCATTTAAATTATTAAAATATTTCTCTGTGATGTAAATATAGCCCTGATGCTTCTCTAATTTATAACTAGTAGCTTGCATATTTCTGTCTTCCCCATCCATCTTCCTGTCCCCAATGGAAACCACTACTTGGTACACTACACATATATATATGATTCTGTTTCTATTTTTTTAATGATTATTTCTCTCATATCTTTAGTTTCCTCATGTAAGTGGTAATGTAGAGTGTTTTTCTCTGTATGACCTGTTTTCCTGTGTGCAACAGTCTCTGGGTCCAGTCACATTGTTCCAAAAGATAGAATTTTATTTTTTGATATGACAATGACTAAGTATTTATTATATTATTTATATCTTACATCTACTTCAGCCAATCATCTGTTGATGGGCAGTTGAGTTGTGCTACATACCTTGGCTATTATAAATGATGATGATATGAACATTGGGGGTAATATATCCTTTAAATTTAATGCTTTCACTTTTTTCAGATTTATATTAAAAACTGGAATTGCTGGAAAATATGATGCTTCTATTTCTAGTTTTCTTAGCAGTGTCCACACTTTTATAATAGTGGATGCATCAATTTATATTTCCACCATATGTGTACCTGGGTTCCCTTTAATCAACATTCTTATTAATGTTTGTCATTTGAAGAATATTTTTAATATCCATTTTGGTTGCTGTGAGATTATATTTCATTCTGGTTTTGATTTATGATTTCCTAATTAATAGCAATGTTATGTTTCTTTTTATGTGCATGAAAATCATCCACATGTCTGTTTTTGAAAAGTTTCCATGAAGATCCTTAAACTGTTTTTATTTTGGGGTCTTTGTTTTTTAAATATTGGGTGTAATATGCTACATATATATATTATGGATATTAACTAAATGTTGGTTTCCTTGTGTGAAACTCTTCCTTCTATTCTGTGTGTTGTCATAAATCTTGCTGAAGGTTTCCTTTGCTTTGCAAAAGGTTTTGCACTTCACACTTATACAAGAAGTGGAATCCCTGTATCACATACTATATCTATTTTTTCCCAGTAATAGTAAAAACTGTTATTGTTATTTTTCCTTTTTTTAACTTACGAGTTAGATCAAAAATAAATTTTGCTATGATTTTTCTCAAAGGCAGTTGTGCTCCTGTTCATGGTCAGAAATTGTATATTTTCAGGTTTTGCATTTAGGATATTAATCCATTTTTATGTTATTGTGTATTCTATGGAAGGAAGTGCTCATACATCTTTCTATTACATGTAATATTCTGTTTTCCCAGAACTAGTCTTTGAAGAGATTGCCTTTTTTTCCATTGTATACTGTTGCCTCATTCATTGTAGACTAATTGAGCTTATGTGTGTGGGCATATTTTTGGACTTTTTATTTTGTTCCATTAATGTATGTGTCTCTTTTAGTGATATATTTTGATGTTTTGATTACTGTATCTTTGTAGTATGTTCTAAAGTTAGGGAGGATAATACCCACAACTTAGTTCATTTTTCAAAGATAATTTTAGAAAAATGGTTCCTTCCAGTTTTTGTATAAATTTTATTATTTTTCTCCTTGTTTTGTGAAGAAACATATGGATTCTGTGAGAATAGAAATTTACTAAAAGAAAAAACCTAAGAGAAACACTAAAATGTCGAGGATAAATCATATAATATTAAACAAACAATGGATTGCTGTATAAATCAAAGGAAATATATATAAAGAAAAATGACAAAAAAAAAGTCCATGGGGTATAACAAAAGCAGTATTAATAGGGATGCTTATAGCAAAATAATCCCACTTATACAAATAAGAAACATCTCTCTCTTATAACATAATCGTACAAACTGAAGATGTAGAAAATTTGAAACAAACTTGTTAGTAGAAGGAAAGACAGCTGAAAGGTCAGAACATTCATAAATAAAATAAAGATTAAAAATACAAATATTCAATCAAAATAATAATGTCTTTTCAAAGATAAATAAAATGGATAAAATTTAACCAGACTCATGAGTAATAAAAGAGTTCAGATTAATAAGCTCAGAAATAAATGAGAAGTTACAGCTTATATCAAAGAAATAAAAAGCATTATAAGAAGATACAACTAATTTTATGTAAATAAAATGGAAACCCTAGAAGAAATATACAATTTCTGAGAAACACATAATCTCCAGGATGGAATGAGAAATAGAAAATATGAAAAGATTACCACTAATGAAATTAATAAGTAATTAAACAAAATCTCCCAAGAAACAAAATTCCAGGCATAGACAGCTTCACAGGTAATTTGTGCCAAACATTTAGAGAACAGCTATCACCTATACTTCTCAGAGAATTCCAAAAATATGCAGAGGAAGGAAGGCGTCCTACCCCAACTTTCTGTATCACACTACTACTAAAACTGAACAAATACCTCAAAAAACAACAGGTTAAATACTACTGATAAGCATAGTTTTAAAAATCATCACTAAATTGTTAGCAAAGCAAAAAATACATTTAAAGGATTATACATTATGATTAAGTCCATTTTATTCCAGGGATGCAAAAGTGATTCATTACCCACAAATTAATTAATATGATACACCACACTAACAAATTGAAGAATAAAAATTATATAGTCAAATCAATAGAGACATAAAATGTTTCGAAAAATTCCGTATCTATTTGTGACTAAGTTTCTCCTCAAATTGGGCATGAGGAAACATACCTCAACACAGATAAGGTAATACATGACAAGATCTCAGCTAACATGACACTCACTGATTAAAAGCTGCAAGCATCTCCTTTAAGGGCAGGGAGAAGACAAGAATGCTCACTCTTACCACTTTTATTGAGAATAATATTGGAAATTCTAGCCATAGCTATCCAAAGTTAATGTAAATATAATATAGAAAATGAAGAATATGAGTAAATGTATCTGTGTGCAGATGACATACTTTAAACAGAAATCCATAGATGGCACCTCAAAACTACTAGGGTTTATCAATGCATTTGATTAAATTTCAGAATGTAAAATTAACATACAGAAAGCTTGCATCTCTGCACACTAACAACAAGCTAACAGATAGAGAAAGTGAGGGAACTCTCTCACTTAGAGTTGCATTACAAAAAAAAAAACCTGGAAATATATCCAACCAAGGAGGTAAAAGAGCTGTACACAGAAAACTATTAAATATTTATAAAAGTAACTGAAGATAATGCAAACAGATGAAAAGATATACTGTGTTAATTGATGAGGAACAAAATATTGTTTAAATGAGAGTACTAGCCAAGAAAATACACTAATTAAATTCAGTGATTATCAAAATACCAAGGGTATTTTCAGAATTTAAAAATAAATAATTCTAAAATTTACATGTAAACACAAAAGACTTGAAATCACTAAAAAAAGAAAAGAAAAGAAAAGAAAAGAAACAATAACACAAACATAATTTACAAAGAAATATGTGGATGTATCACTTTCCCTGATTTAAAACTATAATACAAATCTACAGTAATAAAAAGAATATGGTAGGGGCACAGAACAAAGGGAATAATGGAACACATAGAATGCCTAAAAATGAAATCAGACAGTTATGGTCATTTAGCTTATTACAAAAAATGAATATACAGTTGGGGAAAGATTACCAACAGGCATATGAAACCGGTTAACATCATTAACCATCAGAAAAATGCAAGTCCAAAACACAGTGAGATTTTATATCAGTCCTTTCAGAATGACTATAATCCAAAAGATAACAAATATAAGTGTTGGTGAGGATGTAAGAAAATCAAACCTGATGCACTTCAGGACTGAGTGTAAATTGGCGCTGACACTGGAAAACTGTATGCAGTTTTCTCTCAAAATTAAAAATATAATCCAACGTATCCATATCTGGATACTTATTCCAAGAAAATAGATACACTAACTAGAAAAGATAAATTCAAACCTTTATTCACTGTGGCATTATTTAAAATAGACAGGATATAGAAGCAAATTAATTGCTCATCAATAGATGATGGATAAAGAAAATGCGTGTTCATAGTATATATAACTACCCATCTATTTTTTATTTTTATATTTCATAGATTTATCTATATTTATATATATAAGTATATATAAATATATATGCATATATATGCCCACAAAACAGATAAAAATACAATAGGTTATTACTCAGCTATAAAAAGTGTAACTTCTTCATTTGCAACAAATTGGTAGACCAAGAGGGTAATATGCTAATTGAAATAAGTCAGAAAGAGAATGACAAATGCTGTATGATTTTACTCGTATTTGGAATTTAAATCAAATGAAAATTACACAGCATAAAAGGAGATATAGATATACAAAGTAACTGGTTGTTCACCAGAAGGGGAGAAATGGGTTGAGGAAAAAGAAATATTTGACAAAAATTAAGAGAGAAAATTTTCCAGTTGCAAATTAAATGAGTCAGGGACAAGAAATGTGCTGTATGGGGAATAGTAAATAACTATGAAATATCTTTAAATAGCAACATATCATAACTAGATATATTCTGGTGATCAGTTTGAAATGTACTAAAAATAGCAAAGAGTATGATGTGTAAGAGAAACTAATACAGTTTGTAGATAAATGTACACTTCAAAAGGAAACATACTTATAGAAAAAATATAGACTTGTAGTTAACACAGGCAGGGGTTGGGAAAGGAGAATTTGATTCATGCACTCAAATGCAACAAACTTCCAGCTGTAAAATAAACATGTTCTAGGGATGCCCCATAGTAACATAAAAATTACAATTAATACTGCTTTTTGTTATATATGAATGTTGTTAAGAGAGTAGACCCTAAGGTTTTTCATCACAACCAAAATACAAATTGTATTTCTTTAATATTGTACTTAAATTAGATAATGAATTCTCCCTAAAGTTGCTATGATATTTATTTCATTATACTTGTAAATCAAACCACTCTCATGTGCATCTAAACTTAATGTTCTTCGCCAATTATATCTCAATAGAAGCAGGAGGAAAAATGGAAAGTCAATGTTCATTTTTTCCCATGTCATTTCTCATGATTGTTTCTGCAGCAAGTAAAGTTGAGTCATGATATACTTATCCTAGGTAAAGATACTAATAAACAAGTGATTCTAATAAATAATACATAAAGATACCAATATAATTAGTGTTTTATCATGCCTTAAACTTTCTTTTTGTTAACAGCCCACTGCTTCTGTAGGTTTGAATAGTTCACTCTGTGTATTAATCTGAGAGTAGGGAATGTATGCAAAATTTAACCCTGGCTGCTATTGCGGTGAGTGATAAAGTTCACTGTGTCTGAAATATTGTCTCATCTACATGACATCATCAGTAAGAAAGGAACATGCTAGGTTGGTAAACATCTCAGCATGGTAAAATCTCAGAACTCCTAAAATTCTTAACTGTTTTGCAATGGGAATGCAATACTGGCAAATGTTTGATTTTGGATAACAATGTGGTGTTTTCTCATTGTTGCATTTGGGGATGTGAGGAAAATCCCTGAGATCCACAACAAACAATCTTGCACAAGTGCTGGGCAAAGAAGTGTAAAGGTTCTGCATTATTAGGACTGAGGGCTGCTTTCAAAATGATGACTACACTCACTCTATTCCAGGTAGTCCAAGGAAAGTAATGTTACTGCAATTTCTAGGAAAACAGGAATACGTCAGTTGTTAAGTCTCTATAAATTAGTCAACGTGTGTTCAAAGCAAAACTAAGTTGTGCCAACAATGAGAATTAAAAGAAAAAACACTAAGATATAAGCTTAAATTAAAAAGGAGACACAGTCCTGTGCTGGGCTCTGGGGACTGGAGAATGTATATGCCTCAGTCTAATTAAAGGTTTCAGTGGTTTTACCCTAATATCAGCTCAGGATTCAATGAACAGGTAATAATTAATACACTGGGAGAATTATAATCTACCTCTCCCTGATCGGTAGAAAATCTGATGGCTCAGTGAAATTCTTAATTCACAGAGATTCTGCCAGATGCAGAGGAATAATTCACTGATGGCTCAACTAAGACAAGCTTAGTTAATGCTTAACAATCCATCTTCACACACACACAGTGGTAGACAGATTTGTAGTATTTAGTGGGAAGAATTCAGTGGGCAGAGCTCAGGGAATAGTTTTCAAACACCAGCCAACTTTTGTACTTTGCCAATAGTCTAGCTTTTCCCAGGTAGAAAACAACAGATAGACTAACAAATAATATTCTTCTTTAGGATTTCTAATTTTGAAAGTAAACTTTTGCTTTTGACTTATCAGTATAGAACGTTGTTAAGATGATCACGGTAAGACCCACTGTCTAATAAGAGAGGTGGAAACTAGCTGCTGAACCATCCCATCTGAACCCCAGACTGCTAATGTAAACAACAACATAGCCACCATCATATTTGTGCTGACAAACTTAAAATCTTGATGTTTATGTTGTAGAAACAACCACTGCTGTCCATACACAGATCTCCTGCTGCAAGTGGTCTCTTTTCTTCTCTTGGTAAAGGACATATTGGCGGAATGTTGCGTGAGCTTACCCTGGCCCATTTGCCAATTCTCATGATTATCAAAGGCTTTATTCCCAATTGGTGACACATTTTTAGGACTCAATATTGCCATTTCAGTCTTATCAGCTGACACTGGATGCATGATTATGACCAGAAGCCTTAGATACCCTGACATTGCCTACAAATTTTCCAGCATTTCAGGGCATTTCACATTCTGAAAATGCTTCACCTTTTATTTTAAGTAAAAGGGAATTACTCATAGTCTTCCATGAATATTTTATATTTCTTAATATCTGCAGAAATTTTATATTCTTGCAGTTGGACAAATTTTAAATTCTACCACCCTCACCTCCTTCTAGTCCACACATTTTAGATTGCTATTTAGTTTCTGAATATGACCACCACTACCAAGGTTCTAGTACCTCTTAGATACTTCCTGTGTTAAGGTTAGAAGTGGCAAAATTTGTGTGGTGTCTATAAACCTGTATTAAATATATGCAATGGCACTGTCTCTTCTGGACGAATCTCTGACTCTAAGAAGTAAATTAATTAGAAGGCAGTATAGTTATTGGTATGGGGAAGAGAATCAGCTATTTTGGGGTGGGTGGGTGATGAAGAGACAGGAAAAAATCCAGCAAATGAGAATGGAATGCTTTAGGCCTCTGGAGGCATGAATTAAGAAGAAAATAATACTTTGTCTCCTGTACCTACCTCCACTACTGTCTTGAATGACTAGTCCATGGGCTATGAAAAGAGCTAGTTTGTGGTGAAGAGTAAAGAGCATAACGAAATAGTTTGAAAACCATGAGAGTTTTGTTGTTTCAGGAAAGTAGATTTTGCTTAAAGTCAACATGTATTTTTCATTCACTAAATAATAAAATGCATCTTGTGGCACGTGTTGTGCTTACAGTGCTGGTATCCAAGTTAGAGAAGGAAAGTTGGACAGAAAACATCTGGAGGAGGTGGTTTCTGTGCTGAGACTGGGAAAATCTAAGTAGGTAAATGGAGGACATCCTAAGTCCAAGGATGAGATGGAGCAACAGTTTTGAGGTTGGAGTTAATATGGTTGACAAGCATTTGCCTGGATATATCTCCAGATACAGTGAAACATAAAGATATTCCAAGGTAACCAGATGCCAGATCTATAAAGAAATGACTAAACTATGTTGAGATGTGGACTTAGATTTGGAAATGCTTTAAGTGCCCCTCTGAGGACGTAAGCATATCTTTGGCTGGAACATAAAAGCAACATTAAATTTTCACTAGAAAATATAGTGCAGACCCTTGAGGGGAGGAAAAGAAAGCACCAATTGAAATGCATTGAGAACAGCACAAAGAAGACCATAGAAAAAATTACTTCTTAAATTCTACCTCATGCTGAATGTGCCATCTGAGATTACATCACGTGACTGTTATGATTCCAGGGATGACATAATAGAGACCATGACTCCTGAGCCGGTTCCTGCATTTATCTCCTATTCCAACCTATCATAACTTAACACTTTAAATACTTTCCAGGATCAACCAGAAACCACTTAGTACTGTTCCCTCTCTCCATGTTTTTGTCTTTTTCCAAATTCTTCCATTTTCTCTTCTTCCTTACAAGAAATTGTATAAATTTACTCTCATATTGTTCCATCAAATGATCATATCAATCAAATATCTCTTTTTTTCTTTAAATGCTAACTTAGTCTCGCGTTTAAATCTTTACTCTATTTTAAAAAATATAAGGACAATACAGGTACACATTTATGTTTATTGTTCAAATAAGAATATTGCAGATATATTTCGACATTTGCCATCATAAATTTTAATCTTTGCTATCCTGCATAATCTGGTAGTCCTCTGGTAGATCAATTGTAATTAGGATGACGTTATTAAACTGAAGATAGCTGATGAGTTGGCCTTGAAAGAGAGGTAGTTGATGTATCAGCTATCACTGGCAATGGAAACCGTGGGTCGCTCCCTGGTTGAAGTTTAGAAAAACGACCTTCATTGGCAGATATGTTGTGATATCTATTTGGAAAAGTAGAAGGCTCCACCATCAGTCCAAAATAATTGCCCTGTATGGGAGACAAGATGCTGTAATGAGAATTAGAAGTTTTAGTTGTAATGAAGTTCACAGCACAGCCATTTGCTTCAGTTTAGCTGCTTTGGGAGTGCCTGTGGATAGTGGTCAACTGATTTAAAGTAGCACATTGATCCACTGTAATTTGTTCTCGTGGTCTAACTGACACTGATGATGAAGGAGAAAAATCACCTCTGATCGGGGTATTTGTATCACCAATTATATGGCTAGTAGAGAGCTTTCTGTTAAGAGGCATGTTTAAATTAGGAGAAGGTAAAAATGCACTTTCTCCACTAGTGTCAGCCACAAAATCAGAATTATGATTATCTATATTACCCCCTCCTATAAAGTGCTTCTTGTTAAAATCTTCAGCCAATGAAGATACCAGAGAGACATTTTTAATCTCAACTCTTATTTTTATTCTCACTAAAATTTGGGGACAGCCTCGTTTAAAATTTGAAATATGGTAGAATTGCAGCTACAATCAAAGTGGAAAGATTTTAGTAATATTTTAAACCAAATTAGAAGACTACAATAAGCCTAACCTATAAAACCTCAGATTTCACGTTTACAATGCAAAGATAATATCACCAAAATATGAGCAATTCTGACTATTTTTTGAAATTCCTTATTTCGAATATACACATTTAAATAATACAGTCATCAAATTTAAGAAGTTAGCATTTGCAGTAACGGTGAAAGCCACTTTTGAAAACAGCTTTAATACCTTTATTTAGATTTCTGTTAAGATTCATAGTTGCTAGCAAAGTTTATCATAATCTTGACTACTTAAGGCACTATCCTCATTTTTATAAAAAATTAAGAATTATAGCCTTAGTAGTTTTATACAATTTTCAAAAAAGCTTTCCATTTATGTTACCATAGATTGATGTACAAAATTAAATTTTATATCTAAGTTACCAAGATGTAACTAAACTTTGTGAATACCTTGTTTAAAATATAGACTTCTTTTTCTTCTGCCATAAAGACAGCTAGACAAGCAGATCTTTGAAAATTCTGCTGCAATTACCTAAACCCATAAAGCTTTAGCTGTATAACTAAACTTTTCATACTTCCAGGTTCAAATATTCTGAAAGGGGTCTTTCTTTCCAAAACTTCCTTCTTAAAGACATCTTCATCAATCACTATGGAAGATCCATTATCATCCCACCAGATGGATTTAAATTGGTCACCCCCATACATTTTCCAGAGTTTTCTTGGAAATTTCAGAGAACGAAAATCATTATCTCCAACTGGTTCAGAGTCACAATGTGTGTAACATGGTCTTTTTATCAAGGATCCTTCTGACAAAGTCAGAGAATCAATTTCTTCAATCATAGACCTCAAGTCCAAGTCCCCAGAGAATGTTTGATCACAAAATAGAGATCTACTGGAGTTTCCTGAGCCAGTTGACCCATCTTTAGGAAACTTATCTTGAATTTCTGAAGAAACAAGTGCCATCTCAAATAACTTTTTCTGCAGCTACTTTTCTATTCTGCATGGTTTTGAGCACTACAGCTTCAAATGCTGCTCTGGCAAGCCTGCACATTTAAACTGCTAGGCCATCACAATGGTTCTCAACCTGAGTAGCTGTGACATCACAAAACGTCTGGTCTCCTAGCAACCCAAGATTAACATTCAGCCAGTGTTTCCTTCTCATTCATCCAGTGAAAATGAATCATATAAGATGCTTATTTTTATAGTGTGATCTGCAAATATTATCCCCACAAAATCTTTTTAAATAATTTAATTTTGGGGTCTATGAAATAAAAAAATCTCCTTCCTTTTGTACACAAATTTATGTCAGTTTGGTGAACAGAGTATAAATAATGCTCAAAATAAATAAAATAATTTTAAAGTTTTGGAATTTAAAGTGAAATTTGTGTAAAACTTGTACAGAAAATTTATAACTATTTCATTATCTTTTGTAATTAAAGTGAAACATAAGTTGATTTGGAAATGGAAGTAATTATTTATCTGTGTACCTTAAAAAAGTAGCTCTATATTCAAAACATGAGCAGAATAAATGTCAAATTCTTTGGTATGTTTATAAATAAATGGTAAATATTTATGAATTAAAATTATAAAACTTTAATCAATCAAATTTAAGAAATCTCAAAGTGGGGAATTTTTGTTTTTAATTGTACTTCAGTGCTATATGTAAAACTAATGTAATTTAATATTCTACTTTAAAATTACACAAGAGAAAATCTTATTGTATACATACAAATGTTTAGTTTTACCATTCTTTCACTCAGAGGTTTTTCAGTCCCTAGAAGGAATAAATTTTCCTGTCATCTTTATAATCCATACTCTTTTGGATTCTGTTAAGTGCTCCAAAATGATGTTGATAAATACACTTATGCACAAGATCCTGGGTTCTATAAGCAGTGCCTCCATTAAGGGGCAAACAAACAATCAAAAAACAAAGAAATAAGTGTATATGTGGGTTGGTGTGGAAAACACCACATAATGCATTTTAGGAAGCATTATGTTTCCCAGTCCTGAATCAGTTGGCATTGTTAATATAATATGGCATTTTAAGACAAGTGATTTGTGCACTAATTGTAAATAATAGCTATGTTCTGTATCAGTAAACTGTAGTAAATTCAGTTCTACCAAGAGTTATATTCTTTATTTAGAAATAATTTCCATTAAACATAAGCCAAATTCAAAATGAGAGATAAAATATTTAAATAAATAAATGTACACTCAAGCTAAAATGTATATTTTTCCTTCTGTATGTGTATATTACATTCTAAATAAATATTAGCAACCTGATTTCATGTCATATTATAAGTATTATAAACTATAGTTAAGTTTGATTTAGTCCTGTTTCATAAGTATTATTTAACAAATGCAAATCAATATATGTGATACCATCAATTAAAAAACAGAGAATTCAAAAGTGACAATCTCAGAAAATGTAGGAATATTATTGACAGAACTGATCTTAACTTTTGTATACAAAAAAAATCTTAACAAATTTGCTTTAAATAAAATATAACTAAACATAATAAAAGCCATATATGAAAAACCCATGACAAAAATCAAGTTCAATGTTAACATACAGGAAGGTTTTCCTCAGGTCAAGTAATAAGAAAAAGTAGCTCATTTTCACAAGTCCTAAATTACACTACTCAAAGTCCTAGCCAGAAAAACTAGTCAAGAAAAATTATATAAGGCTTCCAACAAGTAAACAAGCAGTAGAATTTTTACAAATGACATAATTATACACAGATGGAAAACTCCATTTACTCCTCCAGTGAATGCTAGAAATAATGAACAAACTTAGCAAACTTGCAGAATACAAAATCAATATACAAATATATGTTGCATGTTTATACACTAACATCACATTATCAGAATAAGGAATTAGGAAAACAGTTGTGTGTACATTTATACCAAAAAGAATAAAATAGGAATAAATATGATAAGTGAAATAAAAGATCTAAACATAGTTCTATAAATTAAAGGTGTAATAAATATAAGTATACAAAAGAAATAAAAGATATTCTGTGCTCATGGATTGCATACAATGTGAGGAAATACTCTAATCTATGTTTCACATTTTCAATCTCCCCAGCACTACATATTGAGGAGAATGTGTTTTCTTCATTTTATACTCTTGCTTCATTTTTCATGGGTTAATTGATCATAGGTGTGAGGGATTATATCTGGTTGCTCAATTCTCTTCTATTGATTGGTGTCTGTTTTTGAGCCAGAATCATGTTGTTTAAATTACTAAAGCTTTGTAGGACTGTTTAACATCAGAGAATATTACACTAATTGATTTAATACTCTTTTTCAAGTTTATTTTGACAACTCATGATCTTTGTAGTTACATATATATTTTGAAGTTATTTTTTCTATTTAATGCAAAAATCTCATGGGTATTTTGACATGAATTACACTAAATGTAGATTGCTTTGGGTTGTATGGTTGTTTCAACCATATAGTTTCACATCATTAACATAAGAGATCTTTTCATTTCTTTGAATCAGTTTTAATTTCCTTCATCAATGGTTTCTATTTTTTAACGTATAGTTTTTCATCTTATTCGTTAAGTTCATTTGTATGTATTCCTTACATAAATATATAATTATATACATTATATTTGTAAACACATTTCCTGCACAAATACAACAGTCAGAAGGCAGTGACAAGACATATTCAAAGTCCTGAATGAAAGAAAGCTGTCATCTAAAATAATTTATCAAGCAAGGCTATCCTTTAGAATAGTAGGAGAGATAAATAACTTCCACAAAAGCAAATACTAAAAGAAATTAGAGACAGAAATAGAAATAATGAAAATCTACTCTAAGAAAAAAAGAAGCAGTATGCCATAGAAATGAGAAAGGCATTATTAAAAAGGTAATAGCTACAATGACTTACAATAGAATAAACATGATGTTAAAAAGAGGACATCAAAATTTTTAAGGGTTAGAGAGTGAAATAGGAAAATACAGAGTATTTTCTTCTTGTTTCTGTTCTCTTTATGATGTGTTAGAATTTGTATTCCTATCAGTTAAAATAAACAGATACAATAACTGGTCAATATACATACAAAAGAGTTTAACCATAAGTCAAAAGCTTACAATAAAGTCACAAAGACAAATAGAAACCAAGATAATAAAAGAAAACTTATCAAACCACAAAAAGAAAAAGAAGTGAACAAAAAGGAAATACAAAATCAAATGGAAAATGTTCAAAATGGAAATAAACACCAGTCTCTCAATAATTATCACAAATGTTAATGCACTTAGTGATTCAATCAAAAGATATATATTGTCAGATGGGATAATATAACAAGACCCTACATTTTGAAGCATACAAGAGACCCAATTTTGTAAGAGGAATACACATCAATTGAATGTCAGAAGATGGAAAAATATATTCCATGCTAATGGACATGACAAGAAAGCAGGACTAGCAGTACTGACTTCACACAAAAGAGACTTTACAAGAAAGGCCATAGAGAAAGATAAACAAGGACATGATATGGTGATTAAAGGAGAAATACAAAATGAGGGTTTTATACACATTAAGATACATGCACTCACAACAGGAGCACCTAAATACATAAAGCAAATACTAGTAGATGAAAAGGGAGAAACTGATGGGAATACAATCACAGTAGGAAATTATAACACCCCATTATCATCACCAGACTGGTCTTTCAGACAGAAAATTAATAAGGGAACAAAGATACTAAAAGATATGATAAAATAATTGGATTTGGTTTATATTTTCATAACAGTACTTCTCCCCAAAACAGAATATACATTCTTTTCCACTGCACATGGAATGTTTTCTAGGAAAGATTATGTACTCAGGCACAGAAGAAGCCTTAACAAATTTTAGAAGATAAAAATTATTTCAAGTATCTTTTCTGAGTATAATAACATGAAACTAGAATTCAATCACAGAAAAACAGAGAGAAAAAATGACAGCATGTAGATTCAACAACATGGTACTAAAACAAGGGGGGGAGCTGATGAAGTAAAATAAGAAATTTAAAAAAAACCTTGAGAAATATGACAAAACACTATGCAATGTTTATGGAATACAGTTAAAGCCGGCTTAAGAGGGAAGTTCATAGTGACAAGGCTCTCCTCAAAGTAGAAGAGCAATTTCAAATAAATAATCTAATGTTCTATGTAAACTAATCATGAAAAGAAGAACAAACAAAACCAAAAGTCAACAGAAAGAGGGAAATAACGATCAAGGAAGAAACAATTGAAATAGAGATTAAAAATAGAAAAAATCAAACAATTCTTTGAAATAGTAAACAAAATTGACAAAACTCTGGACAGACTCATCACAAGAATAGAGAGAGAACACAAATAACATAAGAAATGAAAATGGAGAAACTATAAATTCTGCAAATAATTTGGAAAATATAAGGGAATACCATGAGCAACTATATGGAAACAAATGGGATAACCAGGAAGAAGTGGAGAAGTTTCAGGAAATATTCAGCTCACCATTTTTGCATTAAGAAGAAATTGACCATTTGAACAGACAGATCACCAGAAATGAAATAGAATTATCAATAAAATAAAAAATCTCTGCAAACAAATATTCAGACCCAAATAGATTCACTGGGGAATTTGACCAAACATAGAGAGAAAAAATCCATAGCACTCCTCCTCAATCTCTTCCAAAAATTGATATGGAGAGAGTACACCCAAACTCAAACCATAAGGCCAACATCAACCTGATACGAAAACCAAACAAAGACACTACCCCAAAACAAACTATAGGTCAATATCATTGATAAACACAGATGTAAAAGTCTTTAAGAAATTATTAACTAACAAAATCTAACAGCATGTAAAAAAAGATTATACACCATGGTCAAGTTAGGTATTTCCCAGGAACACAAGGATGGTTGAACATATGCAAATCAATCAATCAATTTTGGTACAACATATCAACAAAAGAGAGGACAAAAAACCACAAAATCATCTCAGTAGATAAAGAAAAAGCATTTGATAAAATTTAACCACTATTTGCTATAAAAGTCCTTATCACAGTGGGCACAGAGGGACCATATCTCAGCTAATGAAAGCTATTTATGACAAACATATAGCCAGCAAAATACTAAATGGTGAAAAACCAAAACCGTTCCCAGAAAACCTGAGACAAGTCAAGTTTGCCCATTCTCACAATTTCTATTCAATAGAGTCTTGGAAATCTTAGCCACAACGATCAGGCCAGAAAATGAAATAAAAGCATTCAGACTGGAAAAGAAGAGGTAAAATTGCCATGATAAGCAGGCATGACTCTATATATAGAAAACCGAAAAAGCTTCACAAAAAAATTACTTAGGCTAAAAAAGGAACTGGGCAAGGTACCCAGTGTAATGTAGGAAAACCAATTGCATTTCTTTATGCTACTATTTAATCAACAGGAAAACAAAGTATAGAAACAACCGCTTTTTTAACTGCACCCAAAACTATAAAATGTTTAAGAATAAATCTGACCAAGTAGGTGAATGACTTATACATGGAGAACTAGAAAACATTGATTGAGGAATTCAAAAAAGATCTGAAGAAGTGGAAAGATACCCAATGAACTTGTAAAGGAAGAAACAATATTGTTATAATGCCCATACCGCCCAAGGCAATCCACAGACTTAATTTGAATTCCTATCAAATTATTCAAAACATTTTTTTGACTGAAACAAATACTCCTAAGATTTACACAGAGTCATAAAATATCCATCATTTCCAAAGCAATATTCAAGAAAAAGAAAGAGGCTGGAGGAATAAACCACCAGGTCTCCAAACAATATTGCAGAGCTACAATAAACAAAATAACATGATATTGATACAGAAAAACTCATATGGACCATTGGAACAGAATAGAGGGCCTAGGAATAAATCTTCAGGCCTATGTTCAATTAATCTTTGACAGAGTAGCCAAGAATATGACAGAGAAAAGACCATCTCTTCACCAAATGGTGTTGGGAAAACTGGATAGCAGCATGCAGAGCGATTGAGTTAGGACACTCCTTCACTCCATACACAAGAATAACCAAAAAATGGCTTGAAGTTTCAAATGAAAGGCAAGACACAGTAAATCTCCTAGAAGAGTTAATACGCAAAACACTCTGAGATAAATCTCAGCAATGACCTCCTAGAACAGCCTACCCAGGTAATGGATGTAAGAGCAAAATTAGTAAATGGGACTTAATTTAACTTATAAGCTTTTGCACAGCAAAGCAAACCAGACAAAAAGCAAAATGACAACCTACAGGATTAAAGAAAATATTAAGAAATGATGCAACTGACAAAGTCTTAATTTCCAAAATGCAAAGACTTCATACAACATAATAATAATTAAAAAAAAAGAAACCCAATCTGAGAATGGGCAGAAGCCCTAAAAAAGCAATTCTCCAATAAAGACATACAAGTGATACATAGATATATGAAAAAATAAATTGCTCAGTTTCATTATCAGAGAAGGGCAATTCAAAATTATAATGAATTATCACTTCACAATACTCACAGTGGCCATCATTCAAAAGTCCACAAACAACAGATGCTGGGGAAGCTGTGGAGAAAGGGAACCCTCCTACACTGTTGGTAGGAATGTAGTTTGGTGCAGTCATTGTGGAAACCAGGATGGGGTTTCCTCAAAAGAATAAAAACAGAATTAAGATACAATCCAGCAATCTCACTTCTGGGTATATATCAAAGGGAAGTCTAATTCAAAAAGACTTCTGCACCCCAATGTTCTTAGCAGTGCTATATACAAAAGACATGGAAGCAACCTTATCGTCCAACAACAGATGACAGTATTCAGAAGTTATGCCGTATTTACACATTGGAATAATATTCTGCAATGAAAAATGGTAAAACTATGACATTTGAAGCAAAATGGATGTCCCCAAAAGTGTCAATCTAATTGAAAAATGCCAGAAAGAGAAAGAAAAATAATACATGACATGACATATGTGGAACCTTAAAAAAAAATTTGGATAAGAACACTACAATTTTATCTACAAAACTGAAACACAGTCGCAGATCTAATAAACAATTTTATGATTACTGCCAAAAAGGGCTGCGAGAGTATATATTTGGGAGCTGTAGATTTATAAAAGCTATCCACTATATATAAAAATAGATTTTTTCAAAATTTCTTTTCTATGACACAGGGCAGTAAGTTAAATATCGTGAAGTAAACTTTAATAGGCACACAAATATATGCATGTATGGGAACACTGTGCTATACATCACAGATTGACACATTGTAAATGGCAGTATTTCAATGATAAATAAATGAATAAATATGTAAATAAATAAATAAATAAATAATAACTAAATAAAAAATATTTAATAATAAATGAAATACAAAGATTCACACTTCTTAACATTACACATCAAGAATCTAGGTGAAAACAAAGAATAAAGAAGAAAATTAAATGAATGAGAGTAAGTCAAATAACAAGAGAAACAGTTGAAAAGATAAAAAATATACTTAACTCTGTTTCTTTTTAACATAAAGTGGAGAAAAGTTTAGGTTGTCTAAGAAAATAATGACTCAGATAATATTAGAAATAAAAGAGAAGATATTACCACTGATGTTGTAGAGATGCAAATCATCATAAGAAATTACCACTAGCCAACTATTTGAATGACCTAGAACAAAAGACATATTTCCAGAAACATATGTCTTCCAATACCGAATCAAGAAGAAATAAGAAAATTAAACAGGGCAAAAGAGTGTAAGAGTACAAAAATAATGCAAACTTTCCAAACTAGTAAAAATTTACAAGACGAATTTTCTGCTGAATTCTGTCATACATTTGAAGACAATTATTCACCAATTCTTCCCCAAATCTTCCAAGAATTTGAAGGGGGTGAAAGATTCCAAACTTGTTTTATGATGCCAGATTTATTTGCATAACAATGCTAGAATGGACATTATATGCAAAATATAGAATATTATCCCTGATGAACATATGTGCCAAAATTCTCAACAAAACACAGGCCAAATGAATTCAACAACACATTTAATGTATCATACACATACATGAGTAAAGGGATTTATCCCTGGGTTTAAGGATACTTCAAAATATTCAAATCAATAAAGGTGACATGCCACACTAATAGAATGAGAAATAAAACACATAATCATCTCAATAGGTGCAGAAAGAGCATTGTATATAATGCAACATCCTTTTATGATACTCCCAACAAATTAAATTAACCCTGTCAGTGGCACGATATCATATACACACAAACACTGTGTGGAGAGAAGTGAAGCAGTTCTCTGTTTATTGATTCTTAGAAGAAGGTTTTATATCGGACATGCACAATGCCTCACATATCATCTAAGTTATAACAATGTGAATAAACATAAACTATTTATGTCCCCATGCTCCTGCAGTAAGCACAGGATGTTAAATAATCAAGGATTGTTTTAAAGTTCATCACGGAAATTCATTAAGCAGGCCATCTCTTATGCAGCCGGCTGTGCCTGTCTTAGTTTGTCCTCATCTGAGGATCTTACCCAGCATAGGCTATCCAGCCATCCATACTAGATACATTGATTAGGCCATTTTTAATCCAGCCTGGATATGTGACATTCCTCACAGCTTGTTTATCATTTCAGCCCATGGGCTTATTCTCTAGAGCCTTCAGACAGGGGCCTACACCCAACATCCCTTGATAGAAAACTGGATGAAAAAAATTTGATGTATATATGCATTGGAATCAATACTTTGCATTTCTATCAAGAGTGTCCACAGTGTTCCTTGTTCTCCACAATCTCACCATCATTTAGTTCCTTTCTTTTTGATGAGAGCCTTCTGACAATTGTCAGTTCTTGTCTCATTTATGGTTTATGACTTTCCTAATAATTTATAACTCTGAATATAATTTCATGTGTCATTTAGCCAACCATATGTTTTCTACAAAAAATTGATTCAGATCTATCTGTTCATTGCTATGGACTTTTTTTAATTGGATTGTTTGGTATTTTTTGTTGTTGTTGTGGGGTAAGAGTTTGCCATATATTTTGGATATTAACACTAGTTTGGAAAATATCACTTGAAAATATATTCTCCCATTGTGTTGGTTGACTTTTCATTTTATTGATCATTTCTTCAGCAGTGTAAATCTGTTTACAGTGATACAATCATATTTTGTTAGTTTTGCTTCTGCTTCCCTTGCAAGAGGAAACATATGTAAAATCAAATTAAGTCCAATGTCAGAGTGAACTTCTTATGTTTTACCCTAGGATTCTTTGTTTTCAGGTTTCATCTTTTATATGCCCAGGATTGGGATTGCTGCGTCATATGATAGGTCTATGTTTATTTTTTAAAGAACTTCCATACAGTTTCCAATGTTGTTGCACCAATATTCATTCCCACCAACAGCGTTGGAGAGTCCCTTTTTCTCCACAGCCACCTTAGTCTTTATTATTTGTAGACATTTGCATGACAGCCCTTCTCACTAGTGTGAGGTAAAACATTATTTTATTTTTGTCTTCCCTTTGTATAATGATTAGCAATGTGAGCATATCTTTATGTTCCTGTTTGTCATTTGTGTGTCTTCTTTGGAGAATTGTCTTCTGCTCATTTTCTGGCTGAGTTGTTTGTAGATTTTTGAAATGGAGTTCTATGAGCGATGTCTGTATTTTTGAAATTAGCCTCTTGTTAATTGAATTGTTTCCTAATGTTTTCTCCCATTTGGAAATTCACGTTTTCATTTTGCTTACTTTGCTGCGTAAAAGCTTTTAAGTTTAATTAGGACCTTTTTGTTTATTTTGCTTTTATTGTTTTCAGCTTGGAAGAGGGACATAAGAAAATTTTGCTACAATTTATGTCTTGTTTTGCCTATGTTAGTTTCCTGGAGTTATATTTTGTCATATATTAGATTCAGATATTTAAATCATTTTGTGTTTATATTTGTACAGTGTGTGGGAGTGTTCTTTTTTGTTTTTTTTAACATTTTGTATTGATTTATAATCATTTTACAATTTTGGGTCAAATTCCAATGTTCAGCACAAATTTTAAGTCATTTATGGACATATACACACTCATTGTCACATTTGTTTCTCTGTGATTTAGCATAACATTTTGTGTATATTTTCCTGTGCTATACAGTGTAATCTTGTTTATCTACTCTACAATTTTGAAATCCCCATCTATCCCTTCCCACCCTCTACCGCCCTCCTCACCACAATTCTGTATTCTCTGTCCATGAGTCTATTTCTGAACTGTATTTTTGCTTTGTTTTTGTTTGTTTGTTTGTTTTTGTTTTTGTTTTTTAGATTCCACATATGAGCGATCTCATATTGTATTTTTCTTTCTCTTTCTGGCTTGCTTCTCTTAGAATGACATTCTCTAGGAGCAACCATGTTGCTGCAAATGGCATTATGTTGTTGGATTTTATGGCTGAGTAGTATTCCATTGTATAAATATATCACATCTTCTTTATCCAGTCACCTGTTGATGGACATTTAAGCTGTTTCCATGTTTTGGTTATTGTAAATAGTGCTGCTATGAACATTGGGGTGCAGGTGTCATCCTGAATTTGATTTCCTTGTTGATACAAGCCCAGGAGTGGGATTCCTGGCTCATATGTTAAATCTAATCCTAGTCTTTTGAGGAATCTCCACAATGTTTTCCACAGTGGCTGCACCAACCTGCATTCCCACCAGCAGTTTAGGAGGGTTCCTCTTTCTCAACAGCTTCTCCAGCATTTGTCATTTTTGGATTCTTGAATGACTGCCATTCTGACTGGTGTGAGGTGATACCTCATTGTAGTTTTGATTTGCATTTCTCTGATAATTAGTGATATAGAGCATTTTTTCATGTGCCTTTTGATCATTTGTATGTCTTCCTTGGAGAATTGCTTGTTTAAGTCTTTTGCCCCCTTTTGGATTGGGTTGTTTATTATTTTCTTTTTGAGTCGTACGAGCTGCTTATATATTCTGGAGATCAAGCCTTTGTCAGTTTCACTTGCAAAAATTTTCTCCCACTCTATAGGTTTTCTTCTTGTTTTACTTCTGGTTTACTTTGCTGTGCAGAAGCTTGTAAGTTTCATTAAGTCCCATTTCTTTATTCTTGCTTTTATTTCTTCTAGGAGAAAATTTTTGAAATATATGTCAGATAATGTTTTGCCTATATTTTCCTCTAGGAGGTTTAATTTATCTTGTCTTATGTTTAAGTCTTTAATCCGTTTTGAGTTGATTTTTGTATGTGGTTTAAGGGAGTGTTTTAGCTTCATTGTTTTACATGCTGCTGTCCAGTTTTCCCATTTGCTGAAGAGACTGTCTTTTTTCCATTGTATATTCTTGCCTCCTTTGTCGAATATGAGTTGACCAAATGTTTGTGAGTTCATTTCTGGATTCTCTATTCTGTTCCATTGGTCTATATGTCTGTTTTGTTACCAATACCATGCTGTCTTGATGACTGTAGCTCTATCGTATTGTCTGAAGTCTCGGAGAGTTATTCCTCCAGGCTCTTTCTTTCTCTTCAGCAATGCTTTGGCAATTCTAGGTCTTTGATGGTTCCATATAAATTTTATTATGATTTGTTCTACTTCTATGAAATATATCCTGGGTAATTGGATAGGAATTTCATTAAATCTGTAGATTGCCTTGGGCAGTGTGACCAGTTTAACAATATTGATTCTTCCAATCCAGGAGCATGGAATATCTTTCCATTTTTTAAAGTCTTCTTTTATTTCCTTCATCAACGGTTTATAGTTTTCTGTGTATAATTCTTTCATCTACTTGGTTTGATTTATTCCCAGATATTTTATTATTTTGGGTGCTATTTTAAAGGGGATTGTTTCTTTACTTTCTTTTTCTGTTGATTTATCGTTAGTATAAAGAAATGCAACTGATTTTTGAAAGTTAATTTTGTAACCAGCTGCCTTCCTGAATTCTTCAATCAAATCTAGTAGCTTTTGTGTGGACCTTTTAGGGTTTTCTATATATAGAAACATGTCATTAGCATATAATGACTCTTTTATCACTTCATTTCCAATCTGGATCCATTTATTTCTTTCTCTTGCCTCACTGCTGTGGGTAGGACTTCCAGGGCTATATTGAATAGGAGGGGTGATAGTGGGCATCCTTGTCTTGTCCCAGATTTTAGTGGGAAGCTTTTGAGTTTTTCAACATTGAGTACTATGCTGGCTGTAGGTTTGTCATATATAGCTTTTATTATGTTGAGATATGTTCCCTCTATACCCACTTTGGCGAGAGTTTTATCATAAATGAGTGTTGAATTTTATCAAATGCTTTTTCTGCATCGATTGAGATGATCATGTGGTTTTTGTCCTTTCTCTTGTTGATGTGATGTATTACATTGATTGATTTGCGTATGTTGAACCAGCCTTGTGTCCCTGGGATGAACCCCACTTGGTCATGATGTATAATCTTTTTTATGTGTTGTTGGATTCAATTTGCTAAAATTTTGGTGAGGATTTTGGCGTCTATGTTCATCAGTGATATTGGCCAATAATTCTCTTTTTTTGTAGTGTCTTTGCCTGGTTTTGGTATCAGGGTGATTGTGGCTTCATAGAATGTATTTGGGGGTATTCCCTCCTTTTCAATCATCTGGAAGAATTTGAGAAGGACTGGTATGCGTTCTTCTTTGTATGTTTGGTAGATTTCCCCGTTGAAGCCATCTGGTCCTGGACTTTTATTTGTAGGGAGGTTTTTAATTGCTATTTCTATATCCTTTCTAGTGATCGGATTGTTCAAGTGTTCAGTTTCTTCTTGATTCAGTCTTGGTGGACAGTATGTTTCCAGAAACTTGTCCATCTCCTCTAGGTTATCCAGTTTGTTTCCATATAGTTTTTCATAATATTCTCGTATGATATTCTTTATTTCTATTTTGTTTGTTGTAATTTCTCAGTTTTCCTTTCTTATTTTGTAATTTGTGCTCTCTCTTTTTTCTTCTATGTGAGTTTGGCCAGATGTTTGTCGATTTTATTTACTTTTTCAAAAAACCAGCTTTTGGTTTGGTTGATTTTTCTATGGTCTTGTTAATCTCTATTGTATTTAATTCCTCTCTGATCTTTATTATTTCCTTCCTTCTGCTGCTTTTTGGGGCTTTTTGTTCTTTGGTAGGTTAACTTGTTTATTTGAGATTGTTCTTCTTTTTTGAGGAAAGCCTGTATCGCAATAAACTTCCCTCTTAGCACTGCCTTTGCTGTGTCCCATAGGTTTTGAGTGGTTGTGCTTACATTATCATTTGTCTCAAGGTATTTTTTAATTTCAGCTTTAATTTCCTCATTGATCCATTGGTTTTTCAATAACATATTGTTTAATCTCCATGCTTTCCTTTTTTTCTCCTTTGTTTCTCTGTTGTTGATTTCCAGTTTCATGGCATTGTGGTCAGTAAAGATGCTTGAGATAATTTCTATCTTCTTAAAATTGTTGAGGTTTCTTTTGTGCCCAAGCACATGATCGATCCTGGAAAATGTTCCATGTTCCCTTGGAAAGAATGTATATCCTATTCTTTTGGTGTGTAATGCTCTGAAAATATCCACCAAATCTAGTTTTTCTATTGTAGTATTTAATTTCTCTGTTGCCTTGTTTATTTTCTGTCTGGAAGATTTGTCTAGTGATGTTAATGCAGTGTTAAAATCTCCAACTATGATTGTATTCCCATCAATATCCCCCTTTATCTCTGTTAGTAATTCTTGTATGAACTTAGGTGCTCCTATATTGGGTGTATATATATTGATGAGTGTAATATCTTCATCTTGTATCACTCCTTTAATCAGTATTAAATGTCCTTCTTTATCTTTCTTTATGGCCTTTGATTTAAAGTTTATTTTGTCTGAAATTAGTACTGCAACACCTGCTTTTTTGGCTTTTCCATTTGCATGGAATATTCTTTACCATCCTTTCACTCTCAATCTATATGTGTCCTTCTCCCTAAATTGGGTTTCTTGTAGGCAGAATTTTGAAGGTTCTTGCTTTATTGTCCAGTCTGCCACTCTATATCTTTTGACTGGAGCATTTAGTCCATTAACATTTGCAGTTATTAATGATAGATGTGTGTTTATTGCCATTTTGAACTTATCTTTGCAGTTGAATTGGTATATCCTCTTTGTTCCTTTCTTCTTCCTTTTATGGTTTGGTAATTTTCCTTTGTATTATCATGGATTTTATTTAATTTTTGTGACTCCCTTGTAAATTTTTGACATGTGGTTACCCTTTTTTATAAATCTATTAAACTATTATTATAACTGTTTTTATTAAACTGATAGTAACATGATCTCAATCCCATCTTACGCTTTAGAAAATTTAAATAAGAAAGAAAAAATATTCTATATTTCCCTGCCTCTCTCTTCCACTCTCAGTGATTTGTATGTTTTCTTTATTTGTAATTCATGAATTATTACCTTTCCAGTGGTGAGTTTCTCATTTCTGTAGCATCCTGCTGCTTTTCTATTTAGAATAGCCCTTTCAATATTTCTTTTAGCATGGGTTTAGTGTTGCTAAACTCCTGCAGCTTTTTTTTTTTTTTGTCTGTGAAACTCTTTATTTCTCCTTCTATCCTAAAGGATACTCTTGCTGGATAAAGTATCCTAGACTGCATCATTTTTTCATTCAGGACTTTGAATATATCTTCCACTCCTTTCTGGCCTGTAGTGTTTTTGTAGAGAAATTAGCTGAGAGCCTTTTGGGGGTTCCCTTGTAATTCACTCTTTGCTTTTCTCTTCCTGCCTTAAGAATCATTTCTTTAACCTTGACTCTGGCCATCTTGATTATGAAATGTCTTGGTGTGGGTCTATTTGGATTCTTCCTGTTTGGGACCCTCTGTGCTTCCTGTACTTGGATATCTGATTCCTTCTTTAAGTTTGGGAAGTTTTCAGTCATGATTTCTTCAAAAACCTTTTCAATCCCCTTTGATTCTTCTTCCCCTTCTGGGAACCCTCTTATGTGAAGATTGGGATTGTTTATATTATCCCATAGGTCCCTTATGCTATTATCATTATTTTTTTTTTGCTTATCTAGTAGTTCTTCTGAATGGGTGCTTTCTATTGCTCTGTCTTCTAGATCACTAATTCGTCCCTCTGCATTAACTACTCAGCATTGCACAGCTATTAGGTCATTCTTTGTCTCTGTCAATGAGTTTACCCATTCTTCTTGGCTCTTCTTTATAGCTTCAATTTCATTTTTGACATATTTTATATCTCTAAACACTATCTCTTTTTATTCCTTCAGCAATTTGGTCAATCCTTTTTTGAAATCTTGATCTAGTTGGCTATCAATGTCTAGTTCATTGATCTTTCTTTCAGGGGATTCCTCTTGTTCTTTTAATTGGGAAAAGTTTCTCTGCTTTTTAATCTTGTTCATACCTCTCTGGTATTGTGCTTTATGGAGTATCAGTTGTCTATTTTGGATCTTAAGGATTTTATCTGTCTAGTGCCTATTTAGGAATAGAACTTAGAAAAAAAGAAAAAAAATAAGAGAGAGAGAGAAAGATTTTTAAAAGAAGGGAGAGAGAGGGTTTGAAAACAGTGTATAATGAATAATAGAAGAGCAAGGTGAAGAAGAGTATTAATCGGGTTGAGACGTCCTTTTAAACCTAAAAAAAAAAAAAGAAGCGGTGGGGAAATGAATAGATGTATTTGAAACCTGTGTCTAATCAATAACAGGACATCAAAACCCAAGAGAAATAGAAATGAATTAAGAAGTAAAAATTAAGAGTGTAATTGAAAATAGAACAGGTAAAAACAGATTTTAAAAAAAGGGGGTTGTCGGTGTTCTCCTGGAGTCTGTGTGCTTTTAATGTGAAGTCTTTCTGTCTTCGTCCTGTTTTGGTAGCTCAGCTTGTTTTCATAAACCCTCTGTTGGCGACCTCTTCTGTGCTGCTCCCAGCACCTGTCAGCAAGCAGATCGCTCCTCCTCCTAACACAGGGTCAGGTGCAGCTTTCCTCTGCTGTGGGCGGGCGGGTCACTGCCCCTCCGGATGCCATAGTCAGATGTTGTAGACTGGACAGGTAGGAGGGCGGGTCGTGACCCCTCCCAGCACTTCAGTCAGGGGCTGTGTTCTTGCTGGACAGGCGGGGGCTGCTCTCCCTCTACCTGCGCCGCTGGTAGCTCCGCTGCTCTGTCCGGCTGCGCGCTCTGCCCTGGTCGGCGCTCCGTGGATGGCTCAGGGAAGACTGAGGGACAGCCTCATCCCTGCTCCGAGCCAAGACCCAGCTCCTTGTTTGTCTTTGTGGAGCAAGTTCTCTGAGGGTCCAGGATGGAAGGATCCTATCTGCCCCGGGCTGTAGGCGAGTCTCAGTCTGGCCTTTGAGGCTGCTAAACCCTTCAATGCGGATGAAGGTTTCGCCCCCGCCCCCGCCTGAGGGTTCAGCACCGGAGAATATGGCGGCTGTGCCTGAGCCCCACCTCTCTTCCCCTGAAAAGTTTCTGCGGGTTTTCAGAGATGGGGGTAGGCACCCTTCCCCCGAGAGCACATCAATCTTGCCGTTTTAGAGGGCCCAGGTTGTTCTGTCCTGTACACCCACAACCACGGCGCCCAGCCCCTTGCAGTTCCCAGGTGCTGCCTCCGTGCAGCCGCCCCCGTCCTCCGCCCGGCTTGTGCAGCCTGGCCCTGCCCACCGCTGCCTGCCCGCGTCTCAGGCTGGGTGTCGGGAGAACACTTTGTGCCCGTTTAACTTAGTTCTGTCAGACAAGGTCTACTCTGTACAGGTCCGAGCCTCAGAGGCTCCCCCACCGTCCTGCTGGCCTCTCAGTTGGAGAGGGGAGACCCAGTGAGCGAGCTCCTGCCCTCCTTTGCCTCTCCCTCCCCGCGGGACCCGTCCCGTGCTGCTTTGCCTTTTGTTCTTTCTTTTTTCCTTTTCCCCTACCAGATTTTTGGTGTCTATATCTTTTGAAGAGGGCGATGTTCTGTCGGATTTCCGCAGGCACTCTGGTTGGCTGAGTGGGTCTCTAGATGTGGGTATTGCTGTATTTGTGGGAGATGGTGACTTACGAGCGTCCTTCTACTCCGCCATCTTGCCTCTTCTGGGAGTGTTCTAATTTCATTGATTTATATGTAGCTGTCTAGCTTTCTTAACATCACTTGATGATGACTGTCTTTTAGGCATTGTATAATTTTGTTTCCTTTGTCATAGTTTAGTTGACCATAGGTGTGATTTTTATTTCTGTCTCTGTGTTCCGTTCCAGTGATATAGATATTTCTTTGTTTTCCAGCATTGTGCTCTTTTGATTACTGTATTTTTGTAATATAGTCTGAGATCTGGGAGGGTTATGGGCTATGCCTCCAACTTTGTTCTTTTCCCTCATTGTTACTTTTGCAGTTCTGGTTCTTTTGCAGTTCCATACAAATCATAGGACTGTTTTTAGTTCTGTGGAAAATATCATGTAGTTCAATCTGAATCTCTATATCTGTAGACATCTTTTGTAGTATGAATATTTTAACAATATAAATTCCTTTAAACTAAGACCATGAGATTTTTTTCCATTTCTTTGCATCATCTTCAAATTTCTTTATCAGTGTCCTATTGATTTTATTATCTTGGTTTTTTCATAGGTTTATCATTTTTTGATCTGATTTCATATGGATTTTTTAAAATTATGGAATATTTCATTCTTAGTGTAAAGAAATGTGACAGTTATTGTATATTAATCATGAATCATGCTACTTTGCTAAATGTCTTTATTAGTTTTAGTTGTTTTGGTGTGGAGAATCTTTAGGGTTCTCTATATAGATTATCATGTCATCTAAAATAATAACAGACTTACGACATTGAATCCAACATGAATAACTTTTTTTCTTGTCCGAATTCTGTTGCTAGGTCTTCACGTACTGTGTTTAATACAAATGGTGAGAGTGGGCATCCTTATCTTATTCCTTAATTTGGCTTCCAGTATTTCACTTTTGCATATTATGTTGTCTGTGGGTCTGTAATTAATGACTTTAGTTATGTTGACATATATTTCCTGAATCCTAATTTGCTAAGAGGATTCTGTCGTTTTTAATGTTGTTCTTGTCGTTGTTGGTGTGAGGTGATACCTCACTGTAGTTTTGATTTTCATTTCTCTGATAATCAGTGATATTGAGCATTTTTTGATGTGCCTTTTGATTATTTGTATGTCTTCCTTGGAGAATTCCTTGTTTAGGTTTTCTGCCCATTTTGATTGTTTTTTTATTTTTTCTTATTCAGTTGGATGAGCTGCATATATACTCTAAAGATCAAGCCTTTGTTGGTTTCATATGCAAATTTTATTTCCCATTCCGTAGGTTGTGTTTTTGTTTTACTTCTGGTTTCATTACTGTGCAGAAGCTTGTAAGTTTCATTAGGTCTCATTTGATTATTCTTGCTTTTATTTTTTCTATAAGAAAATTTTCCAGACTTATATCAGATAGTGTTTTGCCTACATTTCCCTCTAGTAAGTTTATTGTATTTAGTCTTATGTTTAAGTCTTTGATCCATTCTGAGATTTTTGTGTATGGTGTTCTAGCTTCATTGAGAGTGTTCTAGCTTCATTGATTTACATACTGCTGTCCAGTTTTCCCAACATCATTTGCTGAAGAGTCTGTCTCCTTTCCATTGTATTTTCTTGCCTCCTTTGTCAAAGATTAATTGACCAAAATTTTGTGGGTTTATTTCTGGACTCTCTGTTCTATTCCATTAACCTATATGTCTGTTTTCCTACCAATACAGTGCTGTCATGTTGACTGTAGCTCTATAGTATTATCTGAATCATTAGCATAAAGAAATATCACTGATTTTTGAACCTTAATCTTGTAACCTGCTACCTTGCTGAATTATTCCATCAGTTGTAGTAATTTTTGTCTGGATCTTGCAGGGTTTTCGATATATAATAACATATTATCTGCATATAGTTATAATTTTACCACTTCCTTTCCAATTTGCATCCCTTTTACTTCTCTCTCTAGTTTGATTGCTGTGGCTAGGTCTTCCAAGTTTATATTGAGTTGGAGTGGTGTTACTGTGCATCCTTGTCCCAGATTTTAGTGGGAAGGATTTAACTTTCTCATCATTGAGTACTATACTAACTGTAGGTTTGTTATCTATAGCTTTCATGATGCTGAGTAATGTTGCCTCTATGCCCACTTTGGTGAGAGTTTTTATCATAAGTGTGTGTTGAATCCTATCAAATGATTTTCCTGCATCTATTGAGATGATCATGTGGATTTGCTACTTTCTTTTGTTGATGTGCTGTGTTCATTGATTAATTTGCATATGTTGAACCACCCCTGTGTCCCTGGCATGATCCCAACTTGGTCATGATGTATAATCTTTTTTCTGTGTTGTTGGATTCTGCTTGCTACTATTTTGGTGAGGATTTTGGTGTCTGTGTTCATCAGTGATATTGACCTATAATTATCTTGTTTGGTAGTGTCTTTGCCTTGTTGTGGTATCAGGGTGATTGTGGCTTCATAGAATGACTTTGGGTGTACTCCTTCTTTTTCATTATTCTGGAAGAGTTTGGGAAAAACTGGTATGAGTTTTTCTTTCTATATTTGGTAGAATTCCTCGGTGAAGCCATCCGGTCCTGGACTGTTATTTTTAGGGAGGCTTTATATTGCTATTTTGATTTAATTTCTAGTTCTCTGCATTTTCAAGGGATCAGTTATGTCTTGAATCAGTCTTGGTGGACAGTATGTTTCCAGAAAACTTTCCATCTCCTCTAGGTTATCCAGTTTGTTTCCATAAACTTTTCATAATATTCTCGTATGACATACTGTATTTGTATTTTATTTGTTGTAATTTCTCCATTCTATCTTATTTTGATAATTTGTGCTCCCTCTCTTTTCTTCTATTTGAGTTTGGACAGAGGATTGTTGCTTTTACTTACTTTTTCAAAAAACCAGCTTTTGGAATGGTTGATTTTTTTCCAATTATTTTTCGAATCTCTATTTTGTTTATTTCCTCCCTAATATTTATGATTTCCTTCCTTCTGCTGCCCTTTGGGGTTTCTTGTTCTTCTTTTTCTAGTTCATTCTGCTGGTGGGTTAAATTGTTAATTTGTGATTGTTCTTCTTTTTTGAGGACGGCCTGTATGGCTATAAACTCCCCTCTCAGCACTGCTTCTGCTGTGTCTCATAAATTTTGTGTGGTATTGCTTTCCTTTTCTTTTGTCTCAAGGTTCTTTTTCATTTCAGCTTTGATTTCTTCTTTGACTCATTCGTTTTTTAGTAACATATAGTTAACTCCCCATGTTTTCCGTTTGTTCTCATTTGTTTCTCTGTTGTTGATTTCTAGCTTCATGGCATTGTGTTCAGAAAAGATGCTTGAGGTAATTTCTATCTTCTTAAAATTGCTGAGGATTCTTTTGTGCCCAAGTACATCATGAATCCTGGAATATGTCCCATGTGTACTTGAAAAGAATGTATATACTAATTTGTGGGGGGGCAATGCTCTGAAAATATCCACAAAGTGTAATATTTCTATTGTATTTTTTAACTTCTCTGTTGCCTTATTCATTTTCTGTCTCAGTGATAGGTCCAGTGATGTTAATTCAGTGTTGTAAATTCCAACTATGATTAGATTCCCAACACAATCCCCCTTTACATCTGTTAGTAATTATTTTATGTACTTAGGTGCTCTTCTATTTGGTGCATATGTATTAACGGGTGTGCTATCCTCATCTTGTATCACTCCTTCAATCATTATAAAATGTCCTTCTTTATCTTTCTTTATGGCCTATGTTTTAAAGACTCTTTTGTCAGAAATCAGTACTGCAACACCTGCTTTTTTGGCTTTTCCATTTGTATGGAATACCCTTTTCCATCCTTTCACTCTCAATCTATATATATACTTCTCCCTGAAGTGGGTCTCTTGTATGCAGCATATTGAAGGTTCTTGCTTTATTATGCAGCCTGCCACTCAATGACATTTGACTGGAGCATTTAGTCCATTAAATTTACAATAATCGATGATATGTTTTTATTTATTGCCATTTTGACCTTATCTTTGCAGTTGATTTGATATTTCCTCTTTGTTCGTTTCATCTTCCTTTTATGGTTTGGTCATTTTCCTTTGAATTATCATGAATTTTATTTAGTTTCACTGACTCCCTGATATGTTTTTGTCTTTTTGTTACCCTTTTATAGAAGTCTTTTATACCATTATTATAACTGCTTTTATTAAACTGATAGTAACAAGATCTCAAACCCATTCTACTGAGAAAGAAAAATTTTAAAAGAAAGACAAAAAAATTCTCTATTTTCCTGCCTCTCTCTCCCACTCTCAATTATTTATATGTCTTTTTTTAAAATTTTATGTTTAATTTAGTTATGATTAATGAGTTATCACCTTTCCAGCTGTGTGTTTAACATTCCTGCAGTATCCTACTTCTTTTGATTTTAGAGTATACCTTTCAATATTTCTTTTAGCATGGGTCTAGTATTGCTAAAATCTTGTAGCTTTTTCTTGTCTGTGAAATCTTTATATCTCCTTCTACCAGAAAGGATACCATTGCTGGTTAAAGTATCCTACTATATATTATTTTTTTCATTCAGGACTATGAATATATCTTGCCAGTACCTTCTGGCCTGTAGTATTTCTGTAGTGAAATCAGCTGGGAGCCTTATGGGGATTCCCTTGTAACTCACTCTTTGCTATTCTCTTACTGCCTTTAGGATCATTCCTTTATCCTTTTCTATGGCCAACTTAATTATATGTCTTGGTGTGGGTGTATTTGGGTTCTTCCTTTTTGGGACACTCTGAGCTTCCTATACTTGGATATCTGATTCCTTATTTAAATTTGGGAAGTTCTCGGTCATTATTTCTATGAACACCTTAGCAATCCCCTTTAATCTTTCCCCCATTCTGGAACTTGTATCATGCCAAGATTGGCATGCTTTCTATTATCCCATATATTCCTTATGCTTTTTTCATTTTTTTCTCATTGTTTCTCTTGTAGCTCTTCTAATTGGGTGCTGTCAATTGTCCTGTCCTCTAAGTCACTAATTCTTTCCTCTGCGTTATCTAGTCAATATTGCAACACCTTTAGATCAATCCTCATCTCAGTCAACGAGTTTACATATTCTACTCATTTCTTCTTTATAGCTTCCATTTCATTTTTGACATATATTGTATCTCTAAATACTTTATTTCCTTCAGTCATTTGATCACTCCTCTTCTGAACTCCTGATCTAGTAGGATATCGATGTCTATTTCACTGATCATTCTTTCAGGGAATTTCTTTTGTTCTTTTAATTGGGAATGGTTTCTCTGCTTGTTCATCTTGCTCCTACCTCTCTGGCACTGTGGTGTATGGAGTATCAGTTATCTAATGAGGTCTTAAAGGAGTTTGTCTACCTAATGTCTATGTGGTAATACAACTTAGAAAAAAAAAGAGAAAGAGAGACAGAGAATTTTAAAGAAGGGATAAACAAAAGTTTGAAAACATTGTATAATTCATAATAGAAGATCAAGTTGAAGCAGAGTTTTGAAAAACAATAATAATAAAATTATTTTTTAAAAATTTCAAAGGGATTAAAATGGGTGTGCATATAATTGCCTTAGAAGTAAAAATTAAGAGGTTAATAAAAAATGGAACAGTTAAAAACAGATTAAAACTTTGGGGTGGTCCGTGTCCTCCTGGTGACTGTGTATATTTAATGTGAAATCTTTCTGTATTCATCCTGTTTTGGAATCTCATCTTCATTTTATCAGAGGCCCTCCATTGGAGCCCTCACTCTGCTGCTACCAGTGTCTGTCGGCAAGCTGATCGCTCTTACCCCCAACATTGCATCTGGAGCAGCTCTCTTTGACTTGGGCTTGTTTGTCACTCTCCTGCCGGATGCTGCAGTCAGCTGTTCCAGACTGACCAGGCAGAAGTGGGCATCACACCATCTCCTGGCACCATGTTCAGGGGCTGCGGTCCAGCCCAAAAAGTGAGGGGCCACACTCCCCCTCAGGGTGCTGGTCACTTCGCTGCTCTGTGTCACTGTACTGTCTGCCTCAGGTTTGCACACCAGAAGTTGGCTCCAGGAAGACAGAGGAACAGCCCTGTCCCTGGTCTGGCCCAAATCCCAGCTCCTTGTTTGTCTTGGTGAATCAAGTTTTCTGAGGAACCAGGACAGAAGTGTCCTATCTGCCTCAGGCTGTAAAGAAGTCTCCGTCTGGCCCTTAAGGTTGCTATGTCCTCAGAGGTGCATGCAGATTTTTCCCCCACTGCTGCCTGGGTGCAAAGTACCAGAGGGTATGGTGGCTGTATCTGATCCCCAGTTATCTTCACCTAGAAACTTTTGTGGGTTTTCAGACATGGTTATGCACCCTTCCCCACACAGGGCACATCTGCCCTATTGTTTTATGGAGGGCCCAGATTTTTCTGCCCTGTGCACCCACAGCCATGGCACACAGCCCCCTCCATTTCCCCTGGCTGCCACAGTGCAGCCATTCCCATCTACCACCCAGCTTGTGCAGCATGGCCCTGCCCGCAGCTTCCGGGCTGCATTTTGATCTGGGTGTCTCTGCTTGTTTAACTTAGTTCTGTCAGCCTACTTATACTCTGTACAGACCAAAGCCTTGGAGGCTCACCCTCCATCCTTCCGAATTCTCAGTTGGAGAGGGGAGACCCAGTGAATGAGCACCAGCCCTTCTTTGCAGCTCCCTCCCTGGGGGACCTGACCCCCTCTGTTTTGCCTTTTCTTCTTTCTTTCTTCCTTTTCTCCTACCAGCTTTTCCACATGTTTACATAGTGAAGAGGACAATGTTCTGGCAGAGTTCTGCATGTTCTCTGCTTAGCTGAGTATGTCTGTGTGTGTGAGTCTTGGTGCATTTGTGGGAAATGGTGAGTAACGAGCATCCTTCTAATCCACCATCTTGGCCTCTGCCCCCAAAAAGTTTCACTTTATGGTGGAAGATATACACAGCCTGCAAATAGATGGAAGAGATATTTCATGGAAATTACAAGAAAGTGCGTATTGCAATGATAAACTCATACAAAATACGTTTCAAAATAAGGGCCACAATGAAAGATAAATATGAGATTATATAATGAAAAAGAGATCAATATTAAAATAGGGTATTACACTCATTAAATTATATATGGACCCAACACCACAAATCCAAATTATATAAAGACATATTAGTAGACATGAAGGAATTAACTGATTATAAAACAATAATAGTAGATGAATTTAACACCTCTTTATTCTGAAGGCCAGTTCAACCAGAAAGAATATCTGTAAGGAAACAGAGGTCTTAATAGTATATTAGATCATTTGAACCTAACTGGTTTATTGGTCACAGCATCAGAAAATCAGAACACATAAACTTTTCAAGTGTGCACAGGATGTTATCTAAGGAATTAACCACAAATTATGTCATGAAAAGTGCCTCAGGAACTTTAAGCAAATATAGATTACAGCAAGTATTTTTTCATACTCATAATTATGAAAAAATGCATCAACTCTAGAAAGAAGAACAGGAAAAGCACAAACATGAGATTAAACCACACCCTTTAAAAAAATAAAACATCAATTATGAAATCAAAGGGGTAATAAAATCATACCTAGAGACAAATTACAATGAAAGCACAGCTTCATAAAATGTACGGGATGCAGCAAAGACAAATCTATCAAGTAAGTTTAGAACAATTAAGGCCTTTTACAAGGAACAATAAAAACCTGACACAAAGGACCAAGCATAACACCCAAAATTACATGATATAAAAACAAGCAAAACCCAAAGGCATTAGAATAAGAATTCTTTAATGAGTACTTTGAAAATAAATGAAATAAAAATCAAAAAATAAATTAAATGTCCTAAAATCAAGAGTTTTTTTCTTAAAAATATAAACAACCTGGTAAGCATTTAGCCAGGCTTATCAAGAAATACACAGAATAGACCCAAACAAAATAAGAAATGAAAGAGTAGAAATAACATCTGATATTACAGAAATACAAAAAAAGATTATGAAAGCACTGTGAGAAGTTACGTGACAAAAAACTGGACGACCTTAAAGAAATGGATACATTTCTAGAAATGTGTAGCCTACAAACACTTTATAAAGACAAAAAAGAAAACTTGAAAAGCAGAATCAGTATAAGTTAAATAAAATCTTTAATTTTAATAACACCCCTTGAACAAAATGCCTGGGTGCCTTCACTGAAACCTCTTTCCCACCAACTCTTTCAAAAAATGCAGGAGGAAGGAAAATTCCCAGATTTATTCTATAAGGCCACCATTACCCTGATAACAAAACCAAAGACACTACCAAAAAAAAAATGAAAATCCAATATCCTTGATGAATATACATTCAAAAATCCTCAAAAGAACATCAACAAATTAATCCAGCAATACATAGAAAGGATTATACACGATGATCAGTTGGATTCCTTCCAGAATCACAAGGATGGTTCAACATACACAGGTCAATCAGCATGACACATATCTAACAAAAGAGGGACAAAATTCACAGGACCATGTCAATACACACAGAAAAAGCATTTGATAAAATTCAACATACATTCATGATCAGAACTCTCATGGATGTGAGTATAATGGGAACATCTCCCAGCATAATAAAGGCCATTTAAAACAATTTATAATTCTCAGGGGGAAAAGCTGAAAGCCTTCTGGGTAAATTAGGGTAAAGTATAAGGGCTCCTACTCTCACAATTTCTGTTCCACAGTAAAACAATAAAGGAAGAGGAAAAGAAAAGGAAGTAAAAGAAATGCAAAATGGAAAGAAAGAGGCAAAACTGTCGCCAGTACTGATGACATAACAATCATAGAGAGTCCTAATGGATCCACACTGCCTATTATGAATAATAAATAATTTCAGCAAAGGAGCAGGGTACAAGATTAATGTAAAGAAGTCTCTTGCATTTCTACACATTAATCATGAGATACCCTAAAATGGACGTTGAAAGCAATACTATTTAAAATCCCATCCCCTCGAATATCTTGGAATAAATGTAACCACATATGGGAAAGGTCTACACACTGAAAATTATAAAACATTGACAAAGAAATTAAAAATTATTCAAAGAAATGGAAATATGTCTTGTGCTCTTGGATTGAAAGAGTTTGTATTGTTAACATAGTCGTACTACACAAAGAAACCTGCAGATTTAAGCAAATTCCTGTTAGATAGCTATAGTGTTTTCCGTAGAAGTAGAAAAAAATAACTGTTTTACATGAAACCATTAAAAATTGCCAAAATGATCTTGAGAAAAACAACAAATCTGTAGATATTACCCTCCCAGATACCTTACTATACTACAAACCTACAGGAATAAAAACAGCATGGAATTGGCACAGAGATATAATCAATAAAAACAGTCTAGAAATAATTCCACACACCTATGAGTAATGAATCTATGATAAAAGAGGCAAGAGTACACAATGGATAAAATGTCACGTCAATGGATGGTGTTGGGAAAGCTGGACATCTACATGTAAAACAGTGAAATTAGAGCATTCCCTGACATCATATACAAAAATATACTCCAAGTGTATTAAGGACCTAAATATAAGACCTGATACTATAAAACTGCTAGAAGGGAATATAGGTGATACCCTATTGGATATATATCATAGGAATATTTTCTTATATCAGTCTCCATAGGTAAAAGAAATAAAAGCAAACATAAGCAAGTGGGACCTAAACAAACTTGAAAACTTCTGCACAGCTAAGGACACAATCAATGAAATGAAAACGCTGCCTGTGTAATTGGAGAACATATCGGTAAACAATGCAAATGACCAGGGTTTAATAGATGTAGGTAAATAGATGCAACATATATTTAGGTTACACAACTCAATGTGAAAGGCAAAAACCCAATCAAAAACAAGGGCAGAGTAACTGAGCTAATATTTTTCAAATGAAAACATAAAGATGAGCAACAAGCAAGTGATAAAATTGCTCAACATTACTAATTATTAGGTAATTACAAAACAAAACTACAAAGAGGTATTACTTCACACTTCTCAAATGGCTATTATCTAAAAGTCTACAAATAGAAAGTGTTGGAGACCATGTGGAGGTAAGAATTCTCTTGAATTCTCTTGGTAGGAATGTAAATTTGAACAACTTCTATGGAAAACAATAGTCAGATTTCTTTAAACCTAAAAGACAAATACCATATGAAACATTAATAACTCTCCTCAGAAAAATCTGGGGAAAACACCCTAAATTGAGAAGAATCAATGTTCAAAACAGCACTGTTTATTATATGCAAGGCAGGGAAGCAATCCAAGAGTCCACAGTAGACTATGGAATTAAGAAGATATGATATTTCTATAAATATGCAATGGTATAAATTGCAGCCATGAAATAGTATAACACATTGCTATTTCAACGTCATGAAAGGACCTAGTAAATAATGTGCTTAGTGAAGTAACTTATACAAAGACAAAACTATATAATATAATTTATGTTTGGAATCTAAAGAATAACAGATATCTATGTAAATCTATCTATAGCTCTCTATTGATAGATGGCAGATAAATAGATAGATAGAAGGATAATAAATGATACAGAGATAGATAGATATATAGATAGATGATAGAAAGATAGATAGATAGATAGATAGATAGATAGATAGATAGATAGATAGACAGATAGACAGATTGATTGATTGATTGAATGATTGATAGAGATATGGTAGAAAGAAAGAGAGATTAGATAGACAAGACTGAAGCAGACTGAAATATATGGGAAAACATTTATCTTTACCAAAGTGGAAGGGAAGTGCAATTTTATGGTACGATATTGAGGGATATAATATAAAATACATAAAGGAGAGAAGCAACAAGATAATCTGTATAGATCAGGGAATTATACACAATAACTTTGAATAATTTAATGTTAAAAATATTGTCATAATTTATAATGCAATATTATCCACAAAGAGGTTGGTATCCCTTAACTGTACATCTGAAACTGCACAATATACTACATCAACTGTACTTCAATTAAAAATAAAACATCTCATGTATAATTTAGCACTTTTTCCGCTGATAGCAGCTTCCTTTAATATTGATTTATTTTTACTCTTTAACTTTTAATATTACTGTCTCAAATTAGTTCATTTATTCTTGTGAAGGTGTTACCAGATTGATGTATATATATTTATTGCCCCTGATTTCCTATTTTTCTTTCTTGAATACATATAGTAGAGAAGCTTTTAAAAACATACCCAAAGAAACAGTAGCAAATATCTCATGTTGTCTACTTAGCATTTTGTTCAATGTTTTGCATATTTTTGCTCTCTTATTTTTCTTAGTAGAGCTCTTTTCTGCACCCCGTATAAGGTGTCTCAGTTTTGTTTTTTCATCTCATTCAGGTTTTTTTTGTCTGGTAAAGACTTTATTTTCACTTTATACCTAAGTGATAACTGTGCAAGGTAGGGTATTCTTGGGTGAGAGGTTTATTACTTCAGGAGTTTGAAAATGTCATTTTATTTACCCTTGGCCAATGTTTTCTGCTGAGAAATCTGCTGAAAGCCTAATGAGGTTCCTTTGTAGATTATTATAATATTTTTTGGCTGCGTTTAAAATTTTCCTCGTCATTAAGTTGTCAATTTGCATCTGACGTATCTTGAAGGTCTCTTTGCCTTAAAGTTATTGGTGTTTTGTTGGCTCACGGACTTGTATATCAGTTCCTTACACAGGTTTGGGAAGTTATCAACTATTACTTCTTTAAATAAACCATCAGCTACATTCTAACTTTCTTCTCCCTCCAGGATTTCACACTAAAGTGCATTTCCTGAAGAAGTCTGATGGCTATTGTAGAATTTCCTCACTTTTTAATATCTTGTATCTCTGCCCTCTTCTATCATTTCTAGTTTTGTATTGGTCAGCTTGGTAAATTCTCTTCCACATAGGCAGTCTGCTTCCAGTGCTTTCTGTTGCATTCTTCGTCTCAGTTTTTGAGTTCATCTCGTCCTCCAATTATGTTTGGTTATTTTATAGTTTCAGTCTCTTTGGTAATGTATTGCTTATCAGCATTTAATTTATTCCTAAGCTCACTAAACTGCTATCTGAGTTTTGTTTTATGTATTGAGATTCTGTATGACACCTATTTGGAGTCTCTATTAATTATATGGCAATATACCATGACTTTAAGTTTGCTGCAGGGTTGACATTGTGTGTGTGTGCGTGTGTGTGCTCGTGTGTGACTGTGTCTGTTTTGGTGTCTGTGTCTGTGTATCTGTATGTTACCATGCCGTATAATTTTACTGTGATTGGTCATGGTCTTGGTAATTTACTGCTCTGATGACACTAAATAACAGATTGGGAGTTGAAGACCTTGCTTTTGTTTTCTGGTAGTTTGCAATATTGCACAATTTTTGGTTTTACTTACCTGAGCTACCTCTGATAATATTTCAAAATGGCACTTTCCAGTCGCTACTGTCTGGATAAAAGATGTGCTTTCATTGTCACTTCTTAGAATTCTCCGGTAGTTAATGCCACTCTTGTCACTGGTATGGTGAACACTTCCTTTTATCTGATATGCCTTAAGACTCAGTGTACACATTGAGGAAACATGCAAAGACAGGTGGGTAATTGGAATCAGGCAAGTGCCTTTCCCATGACCAGTTTTGCAAGGTAACTTGTCTCCACCAATATGAATTGGGAGTTAGGACAATGTCATGAATGTCTGAGTGTCTGAAGGATGGAATTTCTGTCTCCATTGTGGCTCCCTCCTAGTTACCTGTGACCATGTGTACTGGTGCAGTTTGAGGCTGAAGCTGTGTGAACCACTGAGACCCTGTTTCTACTGGGTTCTCTGAACCTGTAGGCTCAGATACCCTAGTCAGTGGTCCTTGGTTGCAGGCACCAAATCTTCTCTTCCCTCAGTAGAGCCTCCTTTATGTGTTTTAGCCCACCAAACGTCAGCTGTACATATGCGTTCTGGAGTATTGTTTTGTGTTGTAGTTATTTTTGTTGAGATGTGAACGTTTTACTGACTGTAGATTTAAGGGGAGAGACAGAAATAATTTAAACTTATGTCACTTTTTTCAAAGTATATACTTTTTCATTTAAATGCTTAAATTATAATAAGGACATTATAAGAAGAATAAAGAAATTGAACAAATCACCCCCCTTAATGTCATAGTACTACAAAATATTTTATTTTCCTGGGTTCTTTTCTTCAATATTTTTCCCACATACATGCACATTTTACTAAAATATATGCCTATAATTTCTTTAAAATCATTTAAATTATTAAAATATTTCTGTGCTGTAAATATAGCACTGTTGCTCCTCTAATTTATAACTAGTAGCTTGCATATTTTTGTCTTCCCCATCCTTCTTGTCTGTCCCCAAAGGAAACCACTACTTGGAACAGTACACATATATATGTGATTATGTTACTGTTTCTTTATGATTATTACACTTATATCTTTAATTTTCTCATGTAAGTTATAACTTAAAGTGTTTTTGTCTGTATGATTTATTTTCATATATACAACACTCTCTGGGTCCAGTCACATTGTTCCAATTTGAAGAATTTTATTTTTTGATATGGCAATGACTATTTATTATGTTATCTATATCTCACATCTACTTCAGCCAATCATCTCTTGATGGGCAGTTGATTTGTGCATCTATCCTTGGCTATTATAAATGATGATGTAAAGAACATTGGGGTAAAATATCCTTTAAAGTTAATGTTTTCATGTTTTTACAGATTTATACCAAAAACTGGAATTGCTGCAACATATAATGCTTCTATTTCTAGTTATTTGTGCACTGTTTATACTTTTATACAAGTGGATGCATCAATTTTTATTTCCACCAACAGTGTACCTGGGTTCAATTTTATCCTTTGATGGTTGTCATTTGAAGACTTTTCTAATAGCCATTTTGGTTGCTGTGAGATTATATTTCATTCTGGTTTTGATTTATGATTCCCTTATGAATAGCAACATTATGTTTCTTTTTATGTGCATAAAAATCATCCACATGTCTGTTTTTGAAAAGTTTACATGAAGACCCTTAAACTGTTTTTAAGATGGGGCATGTGTTTTAAAATATTGGGTCTAATATGCTACATATATATTATGGCTATTAACACCATCTTGGTCTCATTGTCTGAAGTTTTTCCTTCTATTCTATGTGTTGTCATATTTCTTGTAGAAGGTTTCCTTTGCTCTGAAAATGGTTTTGCACTTCACACTTATACAAGAATTAGAATCCCTGTATCACGTAGAAAATCTAATTTTTCCTTAGTAAACTTAAAACTATTATTAATTTTCCTTTTTTTAATTAGGAGACATATCAAAAATAAATATTGCTATGATTTATCTCAAAGTCAGTTCTCCTCATGTTCTTGGTCAGAAATTGTATAGTTTCAGGTTTTATATTAAGGAAATTAATCCATTTTTTTTTTGTATTCTATGGAAGGAAGTGCTCATACATCTTCTTTTTACATGTACTGTCCTGTTTTCCCAGAACTACTTGTTGAAGGGATTGCCAATTTTCCATTGTATACTCTTGCCTTCTTCATTGTGGACTAATTGACCATATGTGTGTGGGTTTATTTCTGGACTTTTTATATTGTTCCATTGATCTATGTGTGTCTTTTAGTGATAAATTTTGATGTTTTGAATACTGTAGCTTTGTAATATGTTCTAAAGTCAGGGAGGGTAATACCCACAGCTTTGTTCATTTTTCAAAAATAATTTTAGAAAATTTGTGTCTTCTGATTTTGAATATTATTATTTTTCTCCTTGTTATGTGAAGAAACATATGGATTCTGGGAGAATAGAAATTTTCTAAAGGAAAAAACAAAAGAAAAATACTAAAATTTAGATTATAAATCATACAATATTAAACAACCAATGGATTGCTGTATAAATCAAAGGAAATATATATAAAGAAAATGGCAACAAAAACAAAGTCCATGGGGTATAGCAAAAGCAGTATTAATAGGGATGAATATAGCAAAATAATCCCACTTATTCAAATAAGAAACATCTCTCTCTTATAACATAATCGTACAAACAGATGATGTAGCAAAATATGAAACAAACTTGTTAGTAGAAGGAAAGACAGCTGAAAGATCATAAGATACACGAATAAAAAGATTAAAAATAGAAACATTCAATCATACTAAATAATGGCTATTGAAAGATAGATAAAATTGATAAAATTTAACCAGACTCATGAGTAAAACCAGAATACAGATAAATAAGCACATAAATAAATGGAAGTTTCAGTTTATATCAAAGAAATACAAAACATTATAAGAAGATACAACAAATTATATGTCAATAAAATGGAAACCCAAGAAGAAATAGACAATTTCTTAAAAAGACATAATCTCCAGGATGGAATGAGAAAGAGAAAATATGAACAGATTATCACTAATGAATTTGAATAAGTAATTAAACAAAATCTTCCAAGAAACAAAATTCCAGGCCTAGACAGCTTCACAGGTGAATTCTGACAAACAATTAGAGAAGAGCTATCGCCTATACTTCTCAGAGAATTCCAAAAATTTGCAGAGGAAGGAAGGCTTCCTACCCCAACTTTCTGTATCACACTACTATTAAAACTGGAACAAATACCTCAAAAAATTACAGGTTAAATACTACTGATAAGCATAGGTGTAAAAATCATCACTAAAATGTTAGCAATGAAAAAAATACAGTAAAAGGATTATACAGTATGATTAGTCCATTTTATTCAAGGGATGCAAAAGCGATTCATTACCCACAAATTAATTAATATGATACACCACACTAACAAATTGAAGAAAAAAATAATATGCTCACTTCAAAAGAGTCATAAAATGTTTTGAAATATTCAGTATCTATTTATGAGTAAGTTTCTCCTCAAATTGGGCATGAGGAAACATACCTCAACACAGATAAGATCATATATGACAAGAACTCAGTTAACATAACACTCACTGATTAAAAGCTGAAATCATCTCCTTTATGGACAGGAAAAAGACAAGAATGCACACTCTTTCAACTTTTATTCTGAATAGTATTGGAAATTCTAGCCATAGTTATCCAAAATAAATGTAAATAAAATATGGCTAATTTAGAATAGGAATAAAAGTATCTGATTGCAGATGACATACTATAAACAGAAATCCTTAAGATGGCACCTCAAAACTACTAGGGCTTATATATGCATTTGATAAAATTTCATATTGTAAAATTAACATACAGAAATCTTGCATTTCTGCACACTAACAACAAGCTAACAGATAGAGAAAGTGAGGGAACTCTCTCACTTAGAGTTGCATTACAAAAAAAATAAACCTGGAAATATATCCAATCAAGGAGGTAAAAGAACTGTACACAGAAAACTATGAAATATTTATAAAAGAAATTGAAGATAATGCAAACAGATGAAAGTATATATTGTGTTCATTGATGAGGTAATAATATTGTTTAAATGACAGTATTAGCAAAGAAAATACACTAATTAAATTCAGTGCCTATCAAAATACCAAGGGCATTTTCATAATTTACAATAAATAATTCTAAAATTTACATGTAAACACAAAATTGTTGAATCACTAAAACAAATAACAAAAGAAAAAAACAAACCATAAATACAAATTTATTTTATAAACAACAAAGAGGATATATCACTTTCCCTGATTTAAAACTATAACACAAAGCTACAGTAATAAAAAGAATTTGGTAGTGGCACAGAACAAAGGGAATAATGGCACACAAAGAATGCCTAAAAATGAAATCAGACAGTTATGGTCATTTAGACCATTACAAAAAATGAATATACAGTGGGGAAAAGGTAACCAACAGGCATATGAAACCGGTCAACATCACTAATCATCAGAAGAATGCAAGTCCAAAACACAATGAGAGTTTATGTCAGCCCTGTCAGAAAGAATATAATCAAAAAGATAACAAATATAAGTGTTGGTGAGTATGTAAGAAAAACAAACCTGATGCACTGCTGGAGTGAATGTAAATTTGTGCTGCCACTGTGGAAAACAGTATGCAGTTTTCTCGAAAAATTAAAAATGAAATATAATCCAACATTTCCATATCTGGATACATATTCCAAGAAAATAAAAACACTAACCAGAAAAGATAAATTCAAACATCTATTCCCTGCAGCATTATATACAATAGACAGGATATAGAAGCAAATTAATTGCTCATCAATAGATGATGGATAAAGATAATGTGTGTTTATAATATATATATCTACACAGCTATATTTTTATCTTTGATTTTATTGATTAATCTATATTTACATGTATATATAAATATATATGTATATATATATGCACACACACAGATAAAATTCCAATGGGTTATTACTCAGCTTTAAAAAGAATAATTTTTTCATTTGCAACAAATTTGTAGACCAAGAGGGTAATATGTTAAGTGAAATAATTCAGAAATAGAATGACATATGATATATGATTTTACTCATATTTGTAATTTAAAACAAATGAAAATAACACAGCAGAAAAGGAGATATAGATATACAAAGAAACAGGTTGTTCACAAGAATGGGGGAAATGGGGTGAGGAAAAAGAAATATTTCATGAAAATTAAGAGAGAAAATTTTCCAGTTGCAAATTAAATGAGTCAGGGTCAAGAAATGTGCTGTATGGGGAATAGTAAATAACTACGAAATATCTTTAAATAGCAACATATCATATCTAGATATATTCTGGTTATCAGTTTGAAGTGTACTAAAAATTGCAAAGAGTTTGATGTTTAAGAGATACTAACACAGTTTATAAATTAATGTTCACTTCATAAAGAAACATACTTTTAGAAAGAAATTAGATTTGTAGTTAACAGGGGCAGGGGTTGGGAAAGGAGAATTTGATTAATGCACTCAAATGCTATAAACCTCCAGCCATAAAATAAACGTGTTCAAGGGATGCCCCGTAGTAATATGAAAATTACAATAAATACTGCTTTATGTTATATATGAATGTTGTTAAGGAAGTAGACAATAAGGTTTTATATCACAACCAAAAGGCAAATCGTATTTCTTTAATATTGAATCTAAATGAGATAATGAATTCTCCCTAATGTTGCTATGATATTTGTTTCAAGATAGTTGTTAATCAAGCCAATATCCTGGGCACCTAAACTTACACAATGTTCTATGCCATTTATATCTCAATAGATGCAGAAGGAAAAATGGAAAGACAATATTCATTTTTCCCATGATATTTCTCATGATTGTTTCTGCAGCAAGTAAAGTTGAGTCATGATATACTTATCCTAGGTAAAGATACTAATAAATATGTGATTCTAATAAATAATACATAAAGATACTAATATAATTAGTTTTACCATGCCTTAAACATTGTTCATGTTAACAGCCCACTGCTTCTGTAGGCATCAAAATTTCACTCTGTGTATTCATCTGAGATTAGGAAATGGATGCTCTTCTGCTGAGTGATAAAGTTCACTGTCTCTGACCGATGGTCTCATCTCCATGACAGCATCAGTAAGAAAGGAACATGCTAGGTTGCTAAAAATCTCAGCATGGTAAAATCTCAGAACCCCTACAATTCTTAACTGTTTTGCAATGGGAAGTCAATACTGACAAAGACTTGATTTTGGATAACAATGTGGTGTTTTCTCATGGTTGCATTAGAGAATGTGAGGATAATCATTGAGACCCACAACAAATATTCTCGCTCAAGAGCTGGGCAAAGAACTGTAAATGTTCTGCATTATTAGGACTGAGGACTGCTTTCAAAATGATGACAATGCAAACTCTACTCCATGTAGTCCAAGGAAAGAAAGATTATTGCAATTTCTAGGTGAACAGGAATAAGTCAGTGGTTCAGTCCCTATAAATTAGTCAACGGGTGTTCAAAGCCAAAATAAGTTGTGACAACAATGAGAATTAAAAGAAAAATAACTTAGACGTAAGCTTAAATTAAAAAGGAGACACAATCCTGTGCTGGGCTCTGTGGACTGAAGAATGTACCTGCCTCAGTCCAATTCAAGGGTTCAGAGGCTTGGCCCTAATATCAGCTCGGGATTCAATGAACAGTTAACAATTAGTATACTGGAAGAAATATAATCTACCTCTCCCTGATCGGTAGAAAATCTGGTGGCTCAATGAAACTCTTAATACACAGATATTCTGCCAAATGCAGAGGAATATTTCACTGATGACTCAGCTAAGACAAACTTAACAATCCATCTTCACACACACACAGTGGTAGACAGATTTGTAGTATTTACTGGGAAGAATTCAGTGGGCAGTGCACAGAGAATAGTTTTCAAAGCACCAGCCAACTTTTGTACTTTTGCCAATGGTCTAGATTTTCCCAGGGAGAAAACTACAGATGGACAAACACACAATATTCTTCTTTAGGATTTTGAATTTTGAAAGTACACTGTAGCTTTTGGCTTATAAGTATAGAACCTTGTTAAGATGATCACGGTAAGACCCACTGTCTGATAAGAGAGCTGGAAACTAGCTGCTGAACCAGCCCATCTGAACCCCAGACTGCTAATGTAAGCAAAAACATAGCCACCATCAGATTTGAGCTGACAAACTTAAAAGCGTGATGTTTCTGTTGTAGGAAAAACCACTGCTGTCAATACACAGATCTCCTACTGCAAGTGGTCTCTTTCTTCTCTTGATAAAGGTCATATTGGTGGGATGTTCCAAGAGCTTACCCTGGACCATTTGCCCATTCTCCAGATAATCAAATACTTTCTTCACAACTGGTGACACATTTTCAGGACTCAATTTTACCATTCCAGTCTTATCAGCTGACACTGGCTGCATGATTATGACCAGAAGCCTTAGACACCCTGAGCTTGCCTACAATTTTTCCAGCCTTTCAGGGCATTTCACATTCTGAAAATGCTTCACCTTTTATTTTAAATAAATGGGAAATACTCAAAGTCTTGCAGGAATATATTATATTTCCTAATATCTGCAGAAATTTGGTAATCTTGCAGTTGGACAAATTTTAATTCCACCACCCTCACCTCCTACTATTCCACACATATTAGATTGCAATTTCGTTACTGAATACGACCACCACAACCAAGGGTCTAGTACCTCTTAGATACTTCCTGTGTTAAGGTTAGAAGGGGCACAAATTATGTGGGGTGTATAAATCTACATTAAAAGTTTGAAATGGCACTGTCTCTTCTGGACAAAGCTTTGATTCTAAGAAGTAAATTAATTAGAAGGCAGTATAGTTATTGGTATGGGGAAGAGAATCAGCTATTTTGGGTTGGTGTGTGATGAAGAGATAGGAAAAAATCCAGCAAATGAGAATGGAATACTTTATGCCTCTCGAGGCATGAATTAAGAAGAAAATAATACTTTGTCTACTTTACCTACCTCCACTTACTGTTTTGAGTGACTAGTCCTTGGGCTATGAAAAGAGCTAGTTTGTGGCGAAGAGTAAACACCATAACGAAATAGTTTGAAAAGCATGAGAGATTTGTTGTTTCAGGAAAGTAGATTTTCCTTAAAGTCAACATGTATCTTTCATTCACTAAATATTAAATTGCATCCTGTGGCATGTGCTGTGCTTACAGTGCTGGTATCCAAGTTAGACAATGAAAGGGGGATAGACAGAAAACATCTAGAGGAGGTGGTTTCATGCTGAGACTGGGAAAGTCTAAGAAGGTAAAAGGAGGATACCTAAAGTCCATGGATGAGCTGGAACAAAAGTTGTAAGGTTGGAGCTTACATTGTTGACAAGCATTTGCCTGGATATATCTCCAGATACCGTGAAACATAAAGATATTCCAAGGAAGTCAGATACCAGATTTATTAAGGAATGACTAAACGAAGTTGAGTTTCTGGGCTTAGAGTTGGATAGGCATTAAGTGCCAACCTGAGGACATAAGCTTGTCTTTAGCTGGAACGTAAAAGCAACATAAATTATTGACTTGTTAATATACTGTAGACTCTTTAGTTCAGGAAATGAAACCACCAATTGGAATGTTTTGAGAACAGCACAAAGAAGACCATAGATAAAATTGCTTCTTAAATTCTACCACATGATTAATATGCCATCTGAGACTACATTATGTGAACTTTATGGTTCCAGGAGTGATACAATAGAGACCATGATCCCTGGGCTTGTCCTACATTTACCTTCTGTTCCAACCTATCCTAACTTAACACTATTAATACTTTCAAGGATGAACCAGAAACCATTTAGTACATTTGTCTCTCTCCATGTGTTAGTTTTTTTCCAAATTCTTCCATTTTCTCTTCTTCCTTACAAGAAGTTATTTAAATTTACTTACATATTGTTCCATCAAATGATCAAATCAATCAAATATTTTTTTCTCAAATGGTTACTTAGTCTCACATTTAAATTTTAACTCCATTTAAAAAAATAAGGAAAATACAGGTACAAATCTATGTTTATTGTTCAAATAAGAAATTTGCAGATATTTGTGGACATTTGACAACATCAATTTTAATCTTTGTTATCTTGCATAATCTGGTAGTTCTCTGGTAGATCAGTTTTAATTAGGATGACGTTGATAAACTGAAGATGGTTGATGAGTTGGCTTTGAAAGAGAGGTAGTTGATGTATCAGCTATCCCTGGCACTGGAAACCGTTGTTGCTCCCTGGTTGAAGTTTAGAAAAACGACCTTCACTGGCAGATTTGTTGTGATATCTATTTGGAAAAGTAGAAGGCTCCAACATCAGTCCATAACAATTGCCCTGTATGGGAGACAAGATGCTGTATTGAGAATTAGAAGTTGTAGTTGTAATGAAGTTCACAACAGTGTCATTTGCTTCATTGAAGCTGCTTTGAGAGTGCCCGTGGACAGTGGTAAACTGACTTAAAATAGCACGTTGATCCACTGCAATTGGCACTCGTGGTCTAACTGATATTGATGATGGAGGAGAAAAATCACCTCTGATCGGGGTATTTGTATCACCAATAATGTGGCTAGTAGGGGGCTTACTTACTAGATTCATATTTAAATTTGCAGGAGATAAAAATGCACTTTCTCTACTAGTGTCAGCCACAAAACCAGAATTAAGATTATCCACATTACCACCTGATTTAAAGTGCTTCTTTTTGAAATCTTCATCCAATGAAGATACCAGAGAGGCATTTTTAATCCCAACTCTTCTTTTTATTCTCACTAAAAGCTAGGGACAGACTCGTTTAAAATTTGGATAATGATAGAATTGCAGCTACAACCAAAGGAGAAAAATTTTAGTAATATTTTAAACCAAAATACAAGACTACAATAAGCCTAACTAATAAAACCTCAGATTTCACGTTTACTGTGCAAGGAAAATATCATCAAAATATAAACAATGCTGATGATATTTTGAAGTTCCTTATTTGGAAAATACAAATTTAAATTTTATAGTCATCAAATTTAAGAAGTTAACATTTGCAGCAACGGTGAATTCCAATTTTTAAAGCAACTTTAATACCTTTATTTAGATTTCTGGTGTGATTCATAGTTGCAAGCAAATTTTCTCATAATCTTGACTACTTAAGGCACTGTCCTCATTTTTTTGAAAAAATAAAGGATTTTAGTCTTAGTAGTTCTATACAATTTTCAAAATCTAGCTTTACATTTATATTACCATAGATTGATGTACAAAATAAACTTTTATATATGTTACCAAGTCGTAACTAATATTTCTGAATATCTTGCTTAAAACAGAGACTAATTTTTCTTCTTCCAGAAAGTCAGCTAGACAAGCAGATCTTTGAAAATTCTGCCACTCTTTACTAAACCCATAAAGCTTAAGCTCTCTAACTAAACTTTTCATACTTCCAGTTTCAAATATAGTGAAAGGGGACTTTCTTTCCAAAACTTCCTTCTTAAAGACATCTTCATCAATCACTACAGAGGTTCCATTATCATCCCAACAGATGGATTTAAATTGGTCACTCCCAGTCATTTTCCAGAGTATTCTGGGAAATGTCAGAGAACGAAAATTATTATCTTCATCTGGTTCAGAGACACAATGTGTGTAACATGGTCTTTTTATCATGGATTCTTCAGAGAAAGTCTGGAAAATATTTTCCTCAATCATAGACCTCAAGTCCAAGTCCCCAGAGAATGTTTGATCACACAATAGAGATCTACCGGGGTTTCCTGAACCAGGTTGTTCATCTTTACGAGACACATCTTGAATTTCTGAAGAAACATGTGGCATCTCAAATAAATTTTTCCACAGCTACTTTTCTAATCAGCATGATTTTGAGCACTGCAGCTACAAATGCAGCTTTGGCAGTCTTGCACAGATAAACTGTGAGGCCATCACAATGGTTCTCAACCTGAGTAGCTGTCACATCACAAAGCGACTGATCTCCTACCAACCCAAGAGTAACATTCAGCCACTGTTTACTTCTCATTCATCCAGTTAAAATGAAACATATAGGATGCTTATGTTTATAGTGTTATCTGCAAATCTTATTCCCACAAAATCTTTTTAAATAATTTAATTTTGGGGTCTATGAAATAAAACCAATCTCCATCCTTTTGTACACAAATTTATACCAGATTGGTGAACAGAGTATAAATAATGCACAAAATATCTATAGTAATTTTAAAGTTTTGGAATTTAAAGTGAAATTTGTGTAAAAACTGTAAAGAAATGGTATAATGATTTCATCATCATTTGTAATTAAAGTGAAACTTAGTTTGATTTGGAAATGGAAGTAGTTATTTATCTGTGTACTTTACAATATGTATCTCTATATTCAAAACATGTGAAGAATAAATATGTTTATTTTTTATGTTTATAAATAAATGATAAATATTTATGAAATAAAATTAGATTAAAATAATCATTAAAATTTAAGAAATCCCAAAGGGTGGCATTTTTGTTTTAAATTGTAATTCAGTGCTATAAGTAAAACAAATGTAATTTAATATACTACTTTAAAATTACAAGAGAGACAATCTTATTGTATATTTACAAATGTTTGTTTTTGCCATTCTTTCACTCAGAGGTTTCTCAGTGCATAGAACTAATAAATTTTCTTGTCATCTATATAATACATACCCTTGGGGCTTCTGTTATGTGTTCCAAAATGATGTTGATTAATACTCTTATGCACAATATCCTGGGTTCAATAAAAAGTGCCTCCATTAAGGGGGAAACAAACAATCAAAAAACAAAGAAATAACAGTGTATGTGGGTTGGGGTGGAAAAGACCAGGTAATGCATTTTAGGAAGCAACATATTTCTCAGTCCTGAAACATTTGTCATTGTAAGTATAATACGGCATTTTAAGGCAAGTGTCTTGTGCACTAATTGTAATAATAGCTATGTTCTGTATCAGTAAACTGTAGTAAATCCAGTTCTACCAATACTTATATACTTATTTAGAAATAAATTCCGTTAAACATAAGCCAAATTCAAAATGGGAGATAAAATTTTTAAATAAATAAATGTACCCTCAAGCTACAATGTAAAATTTTCCTTCAGTATCTGTAAATTCCATTCTAAATAAATAATAGCAACCTGAATTTATTGCACGTTATAAGTATTAGAAATTATAGTTAAGTTGGGTTTAGTCCTCATTCATAAATATTACTTAACATATGTAAATGAATATATGTGATACCGTCCATTAGAAAACAAAGAATTCAAAAATAACAATCTGAAAATATGTAGGAAAATTATTCACAGATTGGATATTACCTTTTTTTTATAAAAATATTCTTAACAAATTTGCTCTAGATTGAATGTAACTAAACATAATAAAAGCCATATATGGGAAACCCATGACTAACATCAAGTTCAATATTAACATACAGTAATGTTTTCATCTGGTCCAGTAATAAGAAGAAGTAGCTCATTTTCAGAAGTCCTAAATTACAGTACTAGATGTCCTAGACAGAACAAGTAGTCAAGAAAAATTATAAAAGGCATCCAACTTGTAAAAATGCAGTAAAATTTTTACAGATGACATAATTATGCATAGATAGAAAACTCCATATACTCCTCCAGTGACTGTTAGAAATAATGAACAAACTTAGTAAACTTGCAGAATACAAAATCAATATACAAATATCCGTTGCATTTATGTATACTAAAAACACATTATCAGAAAGAGAAATTAGGGAAACAATTGTGTGTAAATTAATACCAAAAAGATTAAAATACGAATAAATTTGATAAGTGAAATAAAAGATCTAAGCATAGATGTATAAATTACAGGTGCAAGAAATAAAAGCAAACAAAATAAATACAAAGATATTCTGTGCTCATGGATTGTATACATTGTGAGGAAATATTCTAATCTATCTTTTACATGTTCAATCTCCCAGCACTAATTATTGAGGAGAATGTCTTTTCTTCATTTTATACTCTTGCTTCCTTTATCATGGGTTAAAAGATCATAGGTGTGAGGGATTATATTTGGTTGCTCTATTCTCTTCAATTCATTGGTGTCTGTTTTTGAGCCAGTATCATTTTGTTTTAAATACTAAAGCTTTGTAGGACTATTTAACGCCAGAGAACTTTACACCATTATATTTAATACACTTTTTGAAGATTATTTTGGCAACTCATGATCTTTGTGGTTACATATAAATTTTGAAATTATTTGTTCTATTAAATGGAAAAATATCATGGGTATTTTGACATGAATCACACTAAATGTAGATTGCTTTGGGTAGTAGGGTTGTTGCAACCACATTGTTTCACATTATTAACACAAGAGATTTTTTTCATTTCTTTGGACCAGTTTTAATTTCATTCATCAATATTTTCTGTTTTTTAATGTATAGGTTTTCTCCTTATTTGTTAACTTATTTGTAGGTTTTCTTTACATATATATAATTAAATACATTGTATTTGTAAATACATTTCCTGCACAAATACAACAGGCAGAAGGCAGTGGCAAGTCATATTCAAAGTCCTGAATGAAAATAGCTGTAATCTAAGATACTTTATCAAGCAAGGCTACCTTTTAGTGTAGAAGGCGAGATAAATAGCTTCCACACAAGCAAATACTAAAAGAATTAAGCAAGAGAAAAAGAAATAATGAAAGATCTACTCTAAATAAAAAACAAGCAGGAAGCTATAGAAAAGAGAAAGGTATAATTAGAAAGGAAATAGCTACAATGACTTACAACAGAATAAATATGATGTTGTAAAACAGGACGTCAAAATTTTATGCGTCACCGACTGAAACATGAAAATACAGAGTGTTTTCTTCTTGTTTCTCTTCTCTGCAGGATGGGTTTGAGTTATATTCTTATCAGTTAAAATAAACAGAAATATCATAGGTCAATATAAATATAAAACAACGTAATAATAAGTCAAAAGCTTACAATGAATTCACAAAGCAAAAAAGAAACCAAGATTATAAAAGAATACTTATCAAGCCACAAAAAGAAAAAGAAATGAACAAAAAGGAAATACCAATCAACTGGAAAATGAAGTTAAAAATGGAAATAAACACTAGTCTATTAATAATTATCGCAAATGTTAATGGATTTAGTACTTCAATCAAAAGATATATATTGTCAGATGGGATAATATAACAAGACCCTACATTATGACGAATACAAGAGAACCACTTTTGCGAGAGGAACACACATCAAATTTATGTCAGAAGATGGAAAAATATATTCCATTCAAATGTACATATGAAGAATGCAGGACTAGCAGTACTGACTTCACACAATAGAGACTTTACAAGAAAGGCCATAGAGAAAGATAAACAAGGACATGATATAATGATTAAAGGAACAATGCAAAATGGGGGTATTATACTCATTAATATATATGCACTCAATATAGTAGCCCCTAAATATATAAAGCAAATACAAATAGATAAAAAGACAGAAATCCCTGGGAACACAATCAGAGTTGGAGACTATAACTCCCCATTACATCACTGGACTGGTCTTTCACACAGAAAATTAATAAGGGAACAAAGATACTAAAAGACATTATAAAATAATTGGAGATGGTTGATATTTTTAAAACAGTACTTCTCCCCAAAACAGAATATGCACTCTTTTCTGTGCACATGGAACATCTTCTAGGAAAGACTATGAACTCAGGCACTGAAAAAAGCCTCAACAAATTTAAGAAGATAAAAAATATTTCAAGCATCTTTTCTGAGTATAATACCATGAAACAGAAAAACAGGGAGAAAAAATGACAGCATCCAGAATAAAAAACATGGTACTAAAACAAGGGGGAGAGTTGATGAAGTAAAAGAAGAAATTACAAAATATCTTGAGAAATATGACAAAACACAGCACAAATTCTATGGAAAACTTAAAGCAGGCTTAAGAGGGAAGTTCATAGTGAAAAGGCCTTCGTCAAAGAAGAAGAACAATTTCAAATAAATAATCTAACGTTCTATGTAAACTAATCAAGAAAAGAAGAGCAAACAAAACCAAAAGTCAACAGAATGATGTAAAAAATAAAGACCATGGAAGGAAGATTTGGAATAGAGATTAAAAAATAGAAAAAAATAATCTAATTATTTTTTAAAATAGTAAACAAAATTGACAAATCTCTGTACAGGCTCACCAACAAGAAAAGAGAGAGAACACAAATAATATAAGAAATGAAAATGGAGAAAACACAAAGAGTACAACAAATTTGCAAAATATTATAAGGGATTACCATGAGCAACTGTATGTAAACAAACTGGGCAACCAGGAAGAAATGGAGAAGTTTTTGGAAACATTCAGCCCACCAATATTGCATCAAGAAGAAATTAACCATTTGAACAGACAGATCACCAGAAATTGAATAGAAATATCAATAAAATAAAATTCTCTGCAAACAAAATCCAGACCCAATTACCTTCACTGGGGAATTTGATCAAACATACAAAGAAAAATCCATACCAGTCCTCCTCAAACTCTTCCAAAAGATTGATATGGAGAGAGTACTCCCAAACTGACACCATAGGCCAATATCAAACTGATACCAAAAGCAGAAAAAGACACTACCCCAAAAAGAAAACTATAGGCCAATATCATTGATAAACATAGATGTAAATGTCCTTAAGAAATTATTAATAAACAGAATCCAACAGCATGTAAAAAAAGATCATGCACCATTTACACTTTAGGTTCATCCCAGGAACACAAGGATGGTTTACCATTTGCAAATCAAACAATTGTGATACACCATATCAACAAAAGAGAAGACAAAAACGATATGATCATCTCAGTAGATGCAGAAAAAGCATTTGATAAAATTTAACACCTATTTGCGATAAAAGTTCTTATCACAGTGGGCATAGAAGGACCATATCTCAACATAATGAAAGCTATTTATGACAAATATTTAGCCAGCAAATACTCAATGGTGAAAAAATGGAACCCTTTCCACAAAAACCTGAGACAATACAAGGATGCACATTCTCACAATTTCAATATAGTCTTGGAATTCCTAGCCACAACGATCAAGCAAGAAAAATAAATAAAATGATTCAGACTGTAAAAGAAAAGTTAAAACTGTCATGATATGCAGATATGACACTATATATAGAAAACTGTAAAAGCTTCACAAAAATTACTTAGGGTAAAAAAGGAATTGGGCAAGGTAGCCAGTGTAATGTACAAAAACCAATTAGATTTCATTACACTACCATTGAATCAACAGGAAAAAATAAGTATAGAAACAACCCCTTTTATAACTGCACCCAAAACTATAAAATGCTTAAAAATAACTCTGACCAAGTAGGTGAATGACTTATACATGGAGAACAGGAAATCATTGTTTCAGGAAATCAAAAAGGATTTTAAGAATTGAAAAGATAACCAATGGTCTTGTAATGGAAGAAATAATATTGTTAAAATGGCCATACAGCCCAAGGCAATCCACAGACTTAATCTCAGTTTTTATCAAATTATTCAAAACATTTCTTTTTAGGACTGAAACAAATGATCATAAGAATTATATAGATACAATAAAGATCTATAATTTTCCAAACAATATTGAAGACAAAGAAAGAGGCTGGAGGAATAACCCTCCTGGTCTCCATACACTATTGCAGACCTACAATAATAAAAACGACATGATATTGGTACAGAAACAGACATATGGCCAATGCAACAGAATTGAGAGACTAGGAATAAATCTACAGGCCTATGTTCAATTAATCTTTGACAGAGTAGCCAAGAATATGACTGAGAAAAGACCATCTCTTCACCAACTGGTGTTGGGAAAACTGGATAGCAGCATGCAGAGCAATGGAGTAGAACTCTCCTTCACTCCATACACAAGAATAAACTCAAAATGGCTTGAAGACTTAAATGTAAGGCAAGACAGAGTAAATCTCCAAGAAGAAAACATAGGCAAAACACTCTGAGATAAATCTCAGCAATGATCTCCTAGTACAGTCTACCCAGGTAATGGATGTAAGAGCAAAATTATTAAAATTGGACCTAATTAAACTTATAAGCTTTTGCACAGCAAAGGGAACCATAAACAAAGCAAAATGACTAACTACAGGATTAAGGAAAATATTTAGAAATGATGCAACTGACAAAGGCTAAATTTCCAAAATATAGAGTTCATACAACCTAATAATAATACAAAACAAAAGAAACCCAATCTGAAAATGCACAGAAGCCCTAAACAATACATTATCCATTAGAGACATACAAATGCCACATAGAAGTATGAAAAAAAAATTGCTAACTCTCATAATCAGAGAAGGGCAATTCAAAACTATAATGAATTATCACCTCACATTAGTCACAATGGCCGTCAATAAAAAGTCCAAAAACAATAAATGCTGGGGAAGCTATGATGAAATGGAACCCTCTTACACTGTTGGTAGGAATGTAGTTTGTTGCAGTCATTGAGAAACCAGGATGGGTATTCCTCAAAAGAATAAAAATATATTTAACTTATCCAGCAATCCAACTCCTGGGTATATATAAAAGAGGACCCTAATTCAAAATGTCACCTGCACACAAATGTTCTTAGCAGTGCTATATACAAAAGCCATGACATGGAAGCACCCTAAATGTCCATCAACAGATGACAGTATACAGAATTTATGCCTTATTTACAAAATGGAATAATATTCTGCCATAAAAATTGATAAAACAATGACATTTGCAGCAAAATATATCTCCCAAAATGTGTCATTCTAATTGAAGTAAGCCAGAAAGAGAAAGAAAAATTATACATGGCATGACACATGTAGAAACCTAAAAAAAAAATTTCGATGAGAACACTATGATTTCCTCTACAACTATGAAACACACTTGCAGATCTACATAATAATCTTATGGTAACTGCCGAAATGGTCAAGGATAGGATATATTTGGGAGCTGTAGATTTATAAATGTTATCCACTATATATAAAAATAAATATTTTCAAAATGTCTATTGTATGACACAGGGCAGTATGTTAAATATCGTGAAGTTAAATTTAATAGGCATGCAAACATATGCATGAAGTGGGTCACTGTGTTATGCACCACAAATTGACACGTTGTAAATGGAAGTAGTTCAATGATAAATAAATGAATATATAAGTAAATAAGAAAATAAATAAGTAAATAAATAGACAAATTAAATAAATAAATAAATAAATAAATAATATTAAATAATGAATGTAATACAAAGATTCACGCTACTTAACTTTACACATCAAGAACCTAGGAGAAAACAGAAAGAATGAAGAAGAAAATTGAATGAATGAGAGTAAGGCAAATAACAAGAGAAACAATTGAAAAGATAACAAAAAATATACCTAAGTGTGATTCTTTTAAACATAAACTGGACAAAAGTTTAGGTTGGCTAAGAAAATAAAGACAAATAAAATTTGAAATAGAAGAGAAGATATTAACACTGATGTTGAGAGATGCATAGCATCATAAGAAATGACCACTAGATAACAATTTGAATGACCTAGAACAAAAGACAAATTCCCAGAAATATGTCTTCCAATACTGAATCAAGAAGTAATTAGAAAGTTAAATATAGCAAAACTGTGTATGAGCAAATCAGTAATCCAAACCTCTGAAACCAGAAAATATTTACAAAAAGTCTTTACCGGTATATTCTGTCATATATTTGAAGACAATTTTTCACCAATTCTTCCCCAAATCTTCCAAGAATTTGATGGGGTGAAAGTTTCCAAACTAGATTTATGATACCAGCTATATTTGCATAAAATGCTAGAAAGGACATTATATGCAATATATATAATATAACCCTCATGAACATATAAGCCAAAATTCTCAAGAAAACACAAGCAAAATGGATTCAATAAAACATTTAATGTATCATACACATACATGGGTAAAGGGATTTATCCCTGGGTTTAAGGAAACTTCAAAATATTCAAATCAATAAAGATGACATGCCACACTAATAGAATGAGAAATAAAACTCACATAATCATCTCAATAGGTGCAGAAATAGTATTGTATATAATGCAACATCCTTTTAAGTTACTCCCAACAAATTAAATTAAACCTGTCAGAGGCACGATATAATATACACACAAACACTGTGTGGAGATAAGCGAAGCAGTTCTCTGTTTATTGATTCTTAGGAAAAGGGTTTATATACAGCATGCACAATGCCTCACATATCATCTAAGTTATAACAATGTTAATAATCGTAAGCTATTTATGCCCCATGCTCCTGCAGTAAGCATAGGATGTTAAATGATCAAGGATTGTTTTAAAGTTCATCACAGAACTTCATTAAGTAGGCCATCTCTTATCCAGCCGGCTCTGCCTGTCTTACGTTGTCCTCCTATGAGTATCTTATCCAGCATAGGCTATCCAGCCAACCATACAGGATACATTGAATAGGCCATTTCTTTTCCAGCCTGGATATGTAACACTCCTCACAGCATTTTTATTAGTTCAGCCCATGGGCTTATTCTCTAGAGCTTTCAGACAGGGGCCTACGAACCAAACATCCCTTGACAGAAAACTGGATGAAGAAAATTTGATGTTTATATTTTATGGAATCAATACTTTGCATTCCTATCAACAGTTTCCACGGTGTTCCCTTTTCTCCACAATCTCACCAATATCTATTTCTTTTCTTTTTGTTGAGAGCCTTCTGACAAGTGTGAGGTGTTGTCTCATTTTTGGTTTATGACTTTCCTAATAATTTATAACTCTGAACATATTTTCATGTGTCATTTAGCAAACTGTATGTTTTCTACAGAAAATTGATTCAGATCTATCTATTCAGTACCTATGGACTTTTTTTAATTGAATTGTATGGTCTTTATTTTGTTGTGGTGTATGAGTTTGCCATATATTTTGGATATTAACACTTGATAGGAAAATATCACTTGCATATATTTTCTCCCATTGTCTTGGTTGACTGTTCATTTTATTGATCATTTCTTCTGCAGTGTAAATCTGTTTAGACTGATACAATCATCTTTTGTTAATTTTGCTTCTGCTTCCCCTGCCAGAGGAGACATATGAAAAATCAAATTAAGTCAAGTGTACTTCTTTTGTTTTACCCTAGGATTCGTTGTTTTCAGGTTTTATGTTTTATATGCCCAGGAGTGGGATTACTGTGTCATAAGATAGGTCTATTTTTATTATTAAAAGGAACTTCCGTACTGTTTCCAAAGTGGTTGCACTAATTTTCATTCCCACCAACAGCGTTGGAGAGTCCCTTATTCTCTACAACCTCCACAGTCTTTATTATTTGTAGACATTTTGATGATAACCCTTCTCACTAGTGTGAGGTAAAACATTATTTTATTTTTGTCTTGCCTTTGTATAATGATTAGCAATATGAGCATGTTTTTATGTTCCTGTTGGTCATCTGTGTGTCTTCTTTGGAGAATTGTCTTCTGCTCATTTTCTGGCTGGGTTGTTTGTAGATTTTTGAAATGGAGTTTTATAAACGATGTGTGTATTTTAGAAATTAGCCTCTTGTTGATTGCATTTTTTCCAAATGTTTTCTCCCATTTGGAATTTCATGTTTTCATTCTGTTTATTTTGCTGTGTATAAGCTTTTAATTTTAATTCAGACTAATTTGATTATTTTGCTTTTATTGTTTTCAGCTTGGGAGAGTGAGATAAGAAAATCTCAGTACAATTTATCTATTGTTTTCCTTATGTTAGTTTCCAGGAGATTTATTGTGTCATGTGTTAGATTCAGATAATTAAATCATTTTGAGTTTATTTTTGTACTGTATGAGGGAGTGTTTAAATTTCATTGATTTACATGTAGCTGTCTAATTGTCTCAACATCACTTGCTGAAGACTGTCTTTTAGGCATTGTATATTTTTATTTCCTTTGTCATCATTTAGTTGACCATGGGTGTGATGTTTTATTTCTACCTCTGTGTTCCATTCCAGTGATATAGATGTTTGTTTTCCATTATTGTGCTGTTTTGATTACTGTATTTTTGTAATATTGTCTGTGATCTGGGAGGGTTAAGGGTTATGCTTCCAACTTTGTTCTTTTCCCCCATTGTTACTTTTGCAGTTCTGGTTCTCTTGCAGTTCCTTACAAATCTTAGGACTGTTTTTATTTCTATGGAAAATATCATGTATTTCGATCTAAATCACTTTATATCTGTAGACATTTTTGTAGTATGTATATTATAGCAATATTATTTCCTCTAAGCTAGGACCTTGAGATTTCTTTCCATTTCTTGCATCATCTTCAATTTTCTTTATCAGTGTCCTAATGATTTTTTATCTTGATTTTTAATAGGTTTTTCATTTTTCATCTGATTTCATATGGTTTTTTAAATTATGGAATATTTCATTGTTAAAGAAATGTGACAGTTTTTTATATTAATCATGAATCATGCAACATTGGTAAATGTCTTTATTAGTTTTAGTTGTTCTGGTGTGGAGAATCTTTAGAGTTCTCTATATAGATTATTATGTCATCTAAAATAATGACTGTTGTACTACATTCAATCCAATTTGAATACATTTTTTTCTATTCCAATTGTTGTTGCTAGGGCATCCCATATTGTGTTTAATAGAAATCTTGAGAGTGGGCATCCTTGTCTTATTTCTTATTTTGGCTTTCAGTTTTTCACTTTTACATATTATATTTTCTGTGGGTCTGTAATTAATGACTTTAGTTATGTTGAGATTTATTTCCTGAATCCTACTTTTGTAAGAGGTTTCTGTTGTTGTTGTTGCTGTTGTTGTTGTTGTTGTTGTTGTTGTTGTTGTTGCTGTTGTTGTTGTTGCTGTTGTTGTTGTTTTAATGAATAAATGTTGAATTTTTTGAAATGCTTTTTATGGATTTATTGGGGTGACCACATCATTTTCACTTTTTCTTTTGTTAATTTGGTGTATCAAACTGATTTGTGTATGTTGAACCTCTCTTGTGACCCTGCAATAAATCCAAGTTGATCATAGTGCATGATTCATTTTAGCTATTGTTGCATGCAGTTTGCTAATGATATTTGGTAGAACTTTTGCAACTAAATCAATCAAATATATTGGCTTGAAATTCTCTTTGCCTGTACATTGTTGGCTTTGCTATCACATTGATGAAGTCTTCATTGAAATAATTTGGGAGTTTCCCACATCTTCACTATGTTTGAATAGTTTGAACAGTATAAGTCCTGTTTTGTATTTTTGTACAGTACTCCACGACAGCTGTTTATATCTGCACTAATGTTTAACGATTTTTTAAAATGAAGATTCTAACTTTCTTCTAGTAATTAGTTTGTTCAAATTATTTGTTTCTCCTTATCTCTGTCTCTTTCTAGACATTTGCCTATTTCTTCTAAGTTGTCCAGGTTATTGGCATGTATGTGTTGACAAAATGATCCTTTTTTTGTATATCTGAGGTAACAATTATTATTTCTCTTTTTATTTCTTATTTTATTTCTTTGGAGCATCTCTCTTTTCTTCTTGGTGCACCTGGCTAGAGGTTTTTTGATTTTGCTTACCTTAAAAAGGAAACATAAAACAAAATCTGGTGTTTTACTACTCTTTTGCATAGTGTTTTTGCTCTCTAGTTTATATTTACACCTGTAATATTTAGGATCATGTTTTCTTCTATTTTTAACTTTTTTATTGGTTTATATTCATTTTACAAAGTTGACTCAAATTCCAGCGAAGAGCACAATCTTTCAGTTACAATGAACATAACACATTTGTTTTCCCATTTTTTCCTCAGTGAGCTGCCGTAAGATGTTTTATATATTTCCCTGTGCTATATAGTACAATCCTGTTTATCAATTCTACAATTTTGAATTCCCAGTCTATCTCTCCCCGCCCCGTGCCCCCTTGGCAACCAAAACATTGTATTCTATATTTATGAGTCTATTTCTGTTTTGAATTTCTGGTTTTTTTGTTTTTTGTTTTGTTTTGATTTTAGTTTCCACTGATGAGCCATCTCATATGGTATTTCTCTTTCTGTATATGGGTTACTTCACTTAGACTGATTTTCTCCAGGAGCATCCATGTTACTGATAATGGCATTATGCTGTCAGTTTATAAGCATGAATAGCATTCCATTGTATAAATATACCACCTCGTCTTTATTCAATAAACTGTTGATGGACATTTTGGACTTTTCCACATCTTGGCTATTGTAAATAATGCTGGCTATGAACATTGGGGTGCAGGTGTCATCCTACAATAGGGTTTTTTCTGGATTTATGCCCAGGAGCGGGATTCCTGTGTCATATGATAAGTCTATTCCTTGGCTTTTGAAGAATCTCCATCCTGTTTTCCACAGAGGCTTCACCATACTGCATTGCCACCAGCAGTGAAGGACTGTTCCCTTTTATCCACAGCTCCTCCAGCATTTGTCATTTGTGGATTTTTGAATGATGGCCATTCTGAGTAGTGTGAGGTGATACCTCACTGTAGTTTTGATTTGCATTTCTCTGATAATCAGCGATATTGAGCATTTTCTGATGTGTCTTTTGGTCATTTGTATGTCTTCCTTGGAGAATCGCTTGTTTAGGTTTTCTGCCCATTTTTGTATTATGTTGTTTATTTTTTCTTATTCAGTTGGATGAACAGCTTATATACTTTGGAGATCAAGCCTTTATAGGTTTCATATGCAAATTATTTTCCCATTCCGTAGGTGGTCTTTTTGTTTCACTTCCGATTTCTAACTGTGCCGAAAGTTGTAAGTTTCATTACATCTCACATGTTTATTCTTGTTTTTATTTCACCTGCAAGAAAATTTTGGAGACGTAAGTTAGATAACGTTTTGCCTATATTTTCCTCTAGGAGGTTTCTTGTATCTTGTCTTATGTTTAAGTCTTTGATCCATTCTGAGTTTATTTTTGTGTATGGTGTTCTAGCTTCATTGGGAGTGTTCTAGCTTCATTGATATTCCTGCTGCTGTCCAGTTTTCCCAACACCATTTCCTGAAGGGACTGTCTCAATTCCATTGTATTTTCTTGCCTCCTTTGTCAAAGATTAATTGACTAAAAGTTTGTGGGTTCATTTCTAGGCTCTCTATAATGTTCCACTGGCCTATATGTCTGTTTTCCTACCAATATAGTGCTGTCATTTTTACTGTAGCTCTTTAGCATTATCTGAATCGTTAGTATAAAGAAATGCCACTGATTTTTGAACCTTAATCTTGTAAACTGCTACCTTGCTGAATTCTCCATTCAGCTGTAGTAGTTTTTGGTTGGATCTTGCAGGGTTTTCTCTATATAGTAACATATTATTTGCATATAGTGAGAATTTTACCTCTTCCTTTCCAATTTGCATCCCTTTTACTTCTCTCTCTTGTTTGACTGCTGTGGCTAGGAATTCCATGATTATATTGAGTTGGATTGGTGATAGTGTGCATCCTTGTCTTGTCTCAGATTTTGGTGGGAAGGTTTAATTTTCTCACCATTCAGTACTATGCTGGCTGTAGGTTTATCTTTAGCTTTCATGATGCTGAGATATGTTGGTGAGATTTTTTATCAAACTTGAGTGTTGAATTTTATCAAATAATTTTCCTGCATCTATTGAGAAGATCATGTGGTTTTGTTCCTTTCTCTTGTTGATGTGCTGTATTACACTGATTGATTTGCATATGTTGAACCACCCCTGTGTCCCTGGCATAATCCCCAATTGGTCATGATGTATAACCTTTCATCTGTGTTGTTGGATTCTATTTGCTACAATTTTTGTGAGGAGTTTTGCATCTGTGTTCATCAGTGATATTGATCTAGAATCCTCTTTTTTGGTAGTGTCTTTGCCTGGTTGTGGTATCAGGGTGATTGTGGCTTCATAGAATGACTTTGGGAGTATTCCTTTCTTTTCAATCTTTTGGAAGAGTTTGAGAAGGACTGGTATGAGTTCTTCTTTGTATGTTTGGTAGAATTCTGCAGTGAATCCGTCCTGTCCTGGAGTGTTATTTGTAGGGAGCTTTCATATTGCTATTTTGATTTCATTTCTAGTGCTCTCCTTGTTCAAGGGGTCAGTTTCTTCTTGATTCAGTGTTGGTGGACAGTATGTTTCCAGAAACTTTTCCATCTCGTCTAGGTTATCCATATACTTTTAATAATACTTTCGTATGATATTCTGTATTTTTTATTTGTTGTTATTTCTCTATTCTCCTTCCTTATTTTGCTAATTTGTGGTCTCTCTCTTTACTTCTTTTCGAGTTTGGACAGAGATTTGTTGAATTTACTTACTTTTTCAAAAAACCAGCTTTTGGATTTGTCGATATTTTTCTATGGTGTTTTTAATCTCTATTTTATTTATTTCCTCCCCAATATTTATGATTTCCTTCTTTCTGCTGCCTTTTGTTGTTTTTTGTTCTTCTTTTTCCAGTGCATTCTGCTGGTGGTTTAAATTTTTTTTGAAATTGTTCTTCTTTATGTGGAAGGCCTGTATCGCTGTAAACACCCCTCTGAGCACTGCTTTTGATGTGACCCATAAATTTTGTGTGGTATTGCTTTCATTTTCTTCTGTCTCAAAGTATTTTTCATTTCAGCTATGATTTCTTCATTGACCCATTGGTTTTTTATTAACATATTTTTTAATCTCCGTGTTTTCCTTTTGTTCCCCTTTGTTTCTCTGTTGTTGATTTCTAGCTTCATGGGTTTGTGGTCTGTAAAGATGCTTGAGATAATTTCTATCTTCTTAAAATTGCTGAGGTTTCTTTTGTGCCCAAGTATATCATGAATCCTGGAAAATGCCCCATGTGACTTGAAAAGGCTGTATATTCTATTTTTTGTGGTTGCAATGCTCTGAAAATATCCACCAAGTGTAATATTTCTACTGTATTATTTACCTTCTCTGATGCCTTATTCATTTTCTGTCTCAGTGATCTTTCCAGTGATGTTAATGCAGTGTTGAATTCTCCAACTGTGATTAGATTCCCATCACTATCCCCCTTTATATCTGTAAGTAATAATTTTATGTACTTAGGTGCTCCTTTTTTTATGCATATGTATTAACGAGTGGGCTATTCTCATTTTTTATCACTCCTTCAATCATTATAAAATGTCCTTTTTTATCTTTCTTTATGGCCTTTGTTTTAAAGAATATTTTGTCTGAAATCAGTACTGTAACACCTGCTTTTTTGGATTTCCTATTTGAATGTAATTAACTGTTCCATCCTTTCACTCTCAATGTATATGTGTCCTTCTATCTGAAGTGGTTCTCTTGTATGCAGCATATTGAAGGTTCGTGCTTCATTATACAGCATGCCACTCTTTGACTTTCTACTGGAGCATTTATTCCATTAACATTTACAGTAATCAATGATAGGTTTCTGTTTATTGCCATTTTTACCTTATCTTTGCTGTTGATTTGTTATTTCCTCTTTGTTCATATCACCTTCCTTTTATGGTTTGGTCATTTTCCTTTGTATTTTCATGAATTTTATTTTGTTTTAATGACTCCCTGATATGTTTTAGTCTTGTTGTCACCCTTCATTATAAGTCTTTTAGACCATTATTATAACTGCTTTTATTAAACTGATAGTAACATGATCTCAATCCCATTTAACCAAAAACAAAAGAATTTTTAAAGACTAAAAAAAAAAATGTTCTATTTTCCTGCTTCCCTCTCCGACTCTCAATGATTTGGATATCTTATTTTAAAATTTTGTGCATATTTTATTTGTAATTCATGAGTTATCACGTTTCCAGCTGTGAATTTCACATTTCTGAAGCATCCTGCTTCTTTTCTATTTAGAGTAGACTTTTCAATATTTCTTCTAGCATGGGTCTAGTGTTGCTAAACTCTTGAAGCATTTTCTTGTCTGTGAAATTCTTTATGTCTCCTTCTACCAAAAAGGATAGACTTGCTTGTTAAAGTATCTTAGGGTATATCTTTTTTCACTCAGGCCTTTGAATATATCTTTCCACTCCCTTCAGGCCTGTAGTACTTGTGTAGTGAAATTAGCTGGGAGAGTTATGGGGATTCCCTTGTATCTCACTCTTTGCTATTTTCCTGCTGCCTTTAGGATCATTTCTTTATCCTTGGCTCTGGCCATCTTAATTATATGTCTTGGTGTGGGTATATTTGTGTTCTTCCTGTTTTGGACACTCTGTGCTTACTGTACCTGAGTATCTAATTCCTTCTTTATGTTTGGGAAGTTCTCAGTCATGAATTCTTCAAACGGCTTTGCAATCACCTTTGATCTTTCCTCCCCTTCTTGGACTTCTATCATACCAAGATTGGCATGCTTTATAATATCCCATAGATCTCATGCATTTTTCATTTGTTTCTCATTGTTTCGCTTGTAGCTATTCTGATTGTGTGCTTTCTATTGTCCTGTCTTCTAAGTCACTAATTCTTTCCTCTGCATTGTCTAGTCAGCTTTGTGATGCTTTTATATCATTCCTCATCTCAGTCAATGGGTTTACTAATTCTACTCGGCTCTTCTTTATACCTTTCATTTCATTTTAAACATATTTTATATCTCTAAACACTATCTTTAATTTCCTTCAATAATAAGATCACTATTTTTTTGAAATTTTGATCTTGTAGGATATTGATGTCTATTTCACTGATCATTAATTCAGGGGATATCTCTTGTTCTTTTAATTGTGAATGGTTTCTCAGCTTCTTCATCTTGCACCTACCTCTCTGGCACTGTGATTTATGGAGTATCAGTTATCTACTGCGGTCCTAAAAGAGTTTATCTACCTAATACCTATGTAGTAATACAAGTTAGAAAATGGAAAAAAGAGAGAGAGAGATGAAGAATTTTAAAGAAGGGAGAACAAAAGCTTTGAAGACATTGTATAATGAATAATAGAAAAGCAAGTTGAAGCAGAAATCTGATAAATAATAATAATAAAAATATTTTTAAAAATTTCAAAGGGATTTAAATGGGGGTATATATAATTGCATAAGAAGTAAAAATTAGGAGGGTAATGAAAAATGGAATAGGTAAAACAGATTAAAACATGGGGGTGGTCAGTGTCCTCCTGGAGACTGTGAAATTTTTCTGTATTCATCCTGTTTTGGAATCTCAGCCTGCTGTTTCCTGAGACCCTCCATTGGAGCCCTCATCTGTGGTGCTCCCAGGGCATGTCGGCAAGCAGATAGCTCCTAAACCCAACACTGGGTCAGGTTCAGCTCTCTTTACTATGGGCTGGCTTATCACTGCCCTGCCTGATGCTGCAGTCAGATGTTGCAGACTGACAAGGCAGGATTGGGCATCACAACCTTTCCCAACACCATGGTCAGGGGCTGCATTCCAGCCCAAAATGTAGGGGGCCACATGCACCCTCAGGGTGCCGGTCACTCTGCTGCACTGTGACACTGTACTTTCTGCCTCGGGTTTGCACAACAGAAGTGAGCTCAGGGTAGACTGAGTATCTGCCCTGTCCCTGTTCTGGGCCAAAATCCAGCTCCTTGTTTGTCTTGGTGGACAAGATCTCTGAGAAACCAAGACAGTAGTATCCTATCTGCTTCAGGCTGTAGGCAAGTCTCCATCTGGCTCTTGAGGCATCTAGGTTCTTAGGTGTAGATGCAGGTTTTGCCCCCACTGTCACCTGGGTGCAAAACACCAGAGGTTATGGTGGCTGTGTCTTAGCCCCAACTCTCTTCACCTAGAACTTTTTGCAGATTTCCAGAGATGGGGATAGTACCCTTCCCCCCAAAAGGGCACATCTGCCCTGTCGTTTTATGGAAGGCCCAGGTTGTTCTGCCCTTTGCACCCACAGCAATGGCACAAAGCCTTTTCCATTCCACTGGGATGCCTCAGTGCAGCCATCCCCATCTTCCTCCCAGCTCGGGCAGCAAGGCCCTGCCCCCTGCATCTGGGGTGCATTTTTGGCTGTGTTTCAGAGTGATCCTCTGTGCCTGTTAACTTAGAATTGTCAGTCAAATTATACTTTGTAAAGGTCAAACCTTGGAGGCTCCCCTTCCGTCCTGCCAAACTCTAAGTTGTAGAGGGGAGATACAGTGAATGAGCACCAGTCCTTCTTTGCTGCCCCCTCCCCGTGGGATCTGTCCCACTATGTTTTGCCTTTTCTTCTTTCTTTCTTCATTTCTCCTACCAGATTTTTCGCACCTTTATCTATTGAAGAGGACAATGTTCTGGCAGAGTTTTGCAGGTCCTCTGGTTAGCTGAGTGGGTCTGTGGATGTGAGTCTTGGTGCATTTGTGTGAAAGGGTGAGCTACGAGCATCCTTCTGCTCTAACATCTTTGCCTCCCCCCCCAAAAAGTCTCACTTTATGGTGGAAGATAAACATAGTCTGGAAATAAATGGAAATGATATTCCCTGGAAATGACAAGAAAGTGCAGATTGCAATGCTCAACTCATAGGAAATACATTTTAAAATAAGGGCCAAAATGAAAGAAACATGAGATTATATAAAGAAAAAGAGATCAATAAAAAATAGGGTATTACACTCATTAAATTATATATGGACCCAACACCATAGATCCTATGTATAAAAAGAAATTTTAGTAGACAACAAAGAATTAATTCATTATAAAACAATAATAGCAGATGAGTTTAAGACCTTATTATAATGATGGCCAGATCATCCAGAAAGAATATCTGTAAGAAAACAGAGGTCTTAATAGCATATTAGATCATTTGAACCTAACTGAAATGTTAGACACTGCATCAGAAAAGCAGAACACATAAACTTTTCAAGTGTGCACAGGATGTTGTCTAAGGAATTAACCACACATTATGTCATGAAATGAGCCTCAGGAACTTTAAGCAAATATAGATTACAGCAAGTATTTTTACATACACAAAAGTATGAAACTATGAATCAACTGTAGAAAGAAGAATAGGAAAAGCACAAACATGAGGTCAAACCACATCGTTTAAAAAAATAAAATAAAACATGTTCAATGATGAAATCAAAGAGGTAATAAAATCATACCTGGAGACAAATTACAATGACAACACAGCTTCATAAAATGTATGGGTTGCAGCAAAGACAAATCTAAGAGGGAAGTTGAGAAGAAGCCAGGGCTTCTACAAGGAACAAGAAAAACCTCATAGAAAGGACAAAGCATACCACCAAAAATAACAAGAAATAAAAGAAACAAAACCCAAAGGCAATAGAAAGAGAAATCTTTAATGATTAAGTTGAAAATAAATAAAGTAAAAGTTGAAAAATAAATTACAATTCATATCATCAACATCTTTAATTTTTCTTAAAAATTTAACAAACATGTAAGCATTTAGCCAGGCTTATCAAGAAATACAGAGACTGGACCAAAACAAAATAAGAAATGAAAGAGTAGAAATAACATCTGATATTTCAGAAATACAAAAAAAAAAGGTTATGAAAGCACTATGAGCTTTTACATGACAACAAACTGGACTACCTAAAAGAAATGCACAATTTTCTAGAAATGTACAGCCTGCCAACAGTGAAGTAAGGGAAAACTGAGAACTTGAAAAGAGCAATCAGTATAAGTTAAATAAAATCTGTAATTTTAAAAACACCCCTTGAACAAAATGCCTGGATGCATTCCCTAAAACCACTTTCCCCCCAACTATTTTAAAAAATGAAGATAGAAGGAAAATTCCCAAAGTTATTCTATGAGGCCACCATTACACTGATAACAAAACCAGTCAAAGACAATACCAAAAAAAAAATGAAAATGAAAATCCAATATCCTAGATGAATATATATTCAAAAATCCTCAAAAAACATCAACAAATTAATCCAGCAATACATAGAAAAGATTATACATTACGATCAGTTGGATTCCTTCCAGAGACACAAGGATGGTTCAACATACACAATTCAATCAGTATGACAATTATCTAATAAAGGAAGGAAAATATTCACAAGACCATGTCAATACACAAAGAAAAAGCACATGAAAATTCAACATACATTAACCTTCAGAACTCTCATGAAAGTGAGTAAAATGGGAACATCTCTCAACATACTAAAGGCCATTTATAACAATTTATAATACTCAGGGGAAAGGCTGAAAGCCTTCTGGGTAAATTCGGGAACAAGACAAGGGCTCCTACTGTCACCACTTGTGTTCCACACTAATACAAGAAAGGAAGAGGAAAAGAAAAAAAGTAAAAGAAATGCAAAATGGAAAAAGAGGCCAAATTTTCACCAGTACTGATGGCATAAAAATCTACATAGAGTGTCCTAAGTGCTCCACACTGACTATTATGAACAATAAATAATTTCATTAAGGGAGCAGGGTACAAGATTAACATAAAAAAGTCTCTTGCATTTCTACACATTAATGAAGAGATACCATAAAGTGGACATTGAAAGCAATAATGTTTAAAACCCCATTCCCCAGAATATTTTGGATTAAATGTAGCAACATATGTGAAATATCTACACACTAAAAATTACACAACATTGACAAAGAAATTAAAAATGTTTCAAAGAAATGGAAAGATGTCTTGTGCTCTTGGATTGAAATGTTTCAAAGAAATGGAAAGATGTCTTGTGCTCTTGGATTGAAAGATGTCTTGTTAACATGGCCGTACTACACAAAGAAACCTACAGATCAAGTGCAATTCTTGTTACGAAGCTGTAGTATTTTCTACAGAACCAGAAAATAAATAACTCTAAGTTTTACATGAAACCATTAAAAATTGCCAAAATGATCTTGAGAAAAACAACATATCTGGAGGTATAACCCTCCCGGACACCTTACTATACTACAAACCTACAGTAATAAAAACAGTATGGCATTGGGAAAGAGATATAATCAATTAGAAACAGATAGAGAGCCTAGATATAATTCCACACACCTATGAGCAATGAATCTATGATAAAAGAGGCAAGAGTACACAATGGAGAAAAGACAGTCTCGTCAATGGATGGTGTTGGGATAGCTGGACATCTACATGTAAAACAGTGAAATGAGAGCATTCCCTGACATCATATACAAAAATAAAATCCAAGTATATTAAGGACCTAAATATAAGACCTGATAATATAAAACGTCTAGAAGGGAATGTAGGTGAAACCCTATTGGATATATATCATAGGATTATTTTCTTATATCAATCTCCTAAGGCAAAAGAAATAAAAGCAAAAATAAGCAAGTGGGACCTAAACAAACTTGAAAATTTCTGCACAGCTAAGGACAATATCAATGAAGTGAAAACACTGCCTGTGTAATAGGAGAACATATTTGCAAACAATGCAAGTGACCAGGGGTTAATAGATGTATGTTAATAGATGTAAGATGTATTTAGATTACACAACACAAGGTGAAAAACAAAAACCCAATCAATAACAAGAGCAGAGTACCTGAGTTAATATTTTCCCAAAGAAAATTTACAGATGAGTAACAGGCAAGTGATAAAATTGCTCAACATAACTAATTATTAGGTAATTGCAAATCAAAACTGAAAATGAGTTATCACTTCACATAGGTCAAACGGCTATTATCAAAAAGTCTACAAATAGTAAGTGTTGGAGATGATGTTGAGGTAACAAATCTCTTGTATACTCTTGGCAGGAATGTAAATTGCTACAACTTCTATGGAAAACAGTATTCAGATTTCTTTAAAACCTAAAAAGTTAACTACCATATGACCCAGTAATGCCTCTCATAGAAAAAATCTGGGGAAACACCCTAAATTGAGAGGAACCAATGTTCCCAATAGCAGTGTTTATAATATACAAGACAGGGAAGCAATCCAAGAGTCCGCAGTAGACTATGGACTTAAGAAGATATGATGTTTCTATAAATATGCAATAGAATATAACTCAGTGATGAAAAAGTATAACACTATGTTTTTTCAGCATCATGAATGGACCTAGTAAATATTGTGCTTAGTGAAGTAACTTAAAAAAAGACAAAAGAATATAACATAATTTATATGTGGAATCTAAAGAATAACAATTATCAGTTTACATCAATCTATAGCTATCTTTTGATAGATGACAGATAAATAGATAGATGGACAGATACATACATACATGGTAGATAGATAGATAGATAGATAGATAGATAGATAGATGCATGGATAAATAGACAGAGACATGATGGAGAGGTAAAGAGATTAGATAGACAAGACTTAAGCAGACTCAAAGATATGGGAAAATATTTATGTTTACCAAAGCGGAAGGAAAAGAGAATTTAATGGTAGGACATTGACAGATACAAACTAGTATAAATAAAGGAGAGAAGCAACAAGAATAATCTGCATAGGTCAGGGAATTATACACAATGGCTTAAAATAATTGTATGTTACAATCATTTTAATAATTCATAATGCAATAAAATCTACAAACTTGTAAAATAACTATGCTTTACTTCTGAAACTACACAATATACTACATCTACTGTACTTCAGTTAAAAATAAAACATCTCATGTGTAATTTAGTCCTTTATCAGCTGATAGAAGCTTCCTTAAATATTATTTTATTTTTAATCTTTACCTTTTATCATTACTGTTTCAATTTATTTCTTTTACTGCTATGAACATGTAACCAGTTTGAAGTATCTATATTTATTGCAACTGATTTCCTATTTTTCTCTCTTTAATCCATATATTATAGTAGCATTTAAAAACATACCCAAAGAAACAGTTGCAAATTTCTCGTGGTCTCTCCTTAGCATTTTGGTCAATGTTTTGCATATTTTTGCCGTTTTATATTTCTTGGAAGGCTTCTTTTTTACACCTATTATAAGTTATCTCGGTTGTTTATTTTACCTCATTCAGGTATTGTTTGTCTGTTAAAGTCTTTATTTTCACTGTATCTCTAAGTGATAATTGTGTAAGTATTAATGGGTGAGACATTTTGTATTTTAGTATTTGAAAATGTAATTTTATTTACCCTTGGCCTATGTTTTCTTCTCAGAAATCTGCTGATAGCCTAATGGGGGTTCATTTGTAGATTATCATAACTTTTTTGGATGCTTTTAAAATTTTACTCTGTCATTGACTTGCCAATTTGCATATGACGTATCTTGAAGGAGGTCCCTTTTTCTTATAGTTATTGGTGTTGGCTCACGGACATGTATATCAGCTTCTTACACAGGTTCGGAAAGTTGTCAACTATTACTTATTTAAATAAACCATTAGCTGCCTTCTAAATTTCTTCTCCCTCCAGGATTCCACTCTAATGTGTACTTCCTGAAGAAGTCTGAAGGCTATTGTAGAATTCCCTCACTTTTTAATATCTTGAATCTCTGCCCTCTCCTATCATTTCTAGTTTTGTATTGGTGAGTTTGCTAATCTCTCTCCCACAAAGACAGTCTACTTCCAATGCTTTCTGTTGCTTTCTTCATCTCATTTATTAAATTCTCCTGGTCCTCCAATACTGTTTGATTATTTTATAGATTCAGTCTCTTTGATAATGTATTCCTTATCATCATTTCATTTATTCCTGAGCTCACTAAACTGCTTTCTTAGTTTTGTTTTTTGTATTGAGATTCTGTATGACACCTATTTGGATTCTCTATTAGTAATGTGGCAATATACCATGACTTTAAGTTTGTTTGCTGCAGGGTTGACATTGTGTGTGTGTGTGTGTGCAGTTGCATGTGCGTGTTAGACTGTGTCTGTGTCGGTGACTTTGTGTGTCTATCTGTGTGTGTGCATGCCCTATAATGTTACTGTGATTTGTCATGGTCTTGATAAGTTATTTCTCTGATGACACTAAATAACAGATTTTGAGTTGGAGTCCTTGTTTTTGTTTTCTGGTTGTTTGCAATATTGCACAGATTTTGTTTTACTTACCTGAGCTACCTGTGATAATATTTCAAACTGGCACTTTCCAGTCACTATTTTCTGGATAAAGATATGTTTTCATTGTCACTTCTTAGACTTCTCTGGTAGTTAATGCCAGTCTTGTCACTGGGACTGTGAACCCTTCCTTTTATTTGATATCCCTTGAAACTCAGTGTACTCAGTGAGGAAACATGTAAAGACAGGTGGGTGTTTGGAATCAGGCAAGTGCCTTTGCCATGTCCAGTATTGCAAGGTAACATGTCTCCACCACTGTGAATGGGGAGTAGGGACAGTGTCATGAATGTCTGAGCATCTGAAGGATGGAAATTCTGTCTCCATTGTGGGTCCCTCCTAATTACATGTGACCATGAGCACTGGTGAAGTTGGAGGTCGAATCTGTGCGAACCACTGTGACTCTGTTTCTACTGGGTTCTCTGAACTTGTGGACTAAGATATCTTAGTCAGTGGGCCTTGGTTGCAGACACCAAATCTGCTCTTCCCTTAGTTCAGCCTCATTTGTGTATTTTAGTCCATCAAACTTTACCTGTTCACATGCCTTCTGGATTATTGCTTTGTGTTGTAGTTATTTTTCTTCAGATGTGAATGCTTTACTGACTGTAGATGTAAGGGGAGAGACAAAAATAATTTAAACTTATGTCACTTTTATAAGTATATACTTTTTCAAATGAAAGCTTAAATTCTACTAAGGACATTATAAGAACAGTAAAGAAAGTGGACAAATCACATCCCTGAATATCATAGTACTACAAAATATTTTGTTTTTCCTGGGGTTTTTCTTCAATGTTTTTTACACCCACATACATATTTTACTATAATATATCCATATAACATCTTTAAAATCAATTAAATTATTAAAATATTTCTCTGTGCTGTAAATATAGCCCTTTTGGTTTTCTAATTTATTACCAGTAACTTGCACATTTCTGTCCTCTCCATCGTTCTTCCCTGTCCCCACAGGAAACCACTACTTGGTACACTACACATATATACGTGATTCTGTTTCTGTTTTTTTATGATTATTTCTCTTATATCTTTATTTTCCTCATTTAAGTGACAACATAGTGTGTTTTTCTCTGTATGACTTATTTTACTATGTGCAATAATCTCTGGGTCCACTCACATATTTCCAAATTGCAGAGTTTTATTTTTTAATATGACAATGACTTAGTATTTATTATGTTATCTATATCTCACATCTACTTGAGCCAATCATCTGTTGATAGGCAGTTGAGTTGTGCTTCTATCCTTGGCTACTATAAATGATGATGTTAAGAACACTGTGGGTAATTTATTCTTTAAAGTTAATGTTTTCATTTTTATCAGATTTATAACAAAAACTGGAATTGTGGCTACATATAATGTTTCTATTTCTAGTTTCCTTAGCACTGCCCACACTTTTATAATAGTGGATGCATCAATTTATATTTCCACCAACAGTGCACCTGGGTTCCCTCTTATTGATATTCTTATTAATATTTGTCATTTGTAGAGTTTTTATTAAAAGCCATTTTGGTTGTTGTGAGATTATGTTTCATTCTGGTTTTGATTTTTAATTTCCTAATGAATAGCAACAATATGTTTCTTTTTATGTGCAAGAAAATCATCCACATGTCTGTTTTTGAAAAGTTTCCATGAAGATCCTTCAACTGTTTTTAAGTTGGGGTCTTTGTTTATTAAATATTTTGTCTAATATGCTATATATATATTATGAATATTAACATCTTGTTGGTCTCATTGTCTGAAATTTTTCCTTCTATTCTCTCTGATATCATGTCTTGTTGAAGGTTTCCTTTGCTCTGGAAACGGTTTTGCACATCACACATATACAAGAATTAGAATCCCTGTGTCGCATAATACATCTATTTTTTCCTCAGTAAACTAAAAACTGTAATTGTTAGTTTTCCTTTATGCTTGAAATTTGAAAACAAATCAAAAATAAACATTGCTATGATTTATCTCAGAGTCACTTCTGCTCCTGTTCTTGGTCAGAAATTGTATAAATTTGTGTTTACATTTGGGAAATTAATCCATTTTTACCTCATTTTTTATACTTTGGAAGGAAGTGCTCTTACATCTTCATTTTACATGTACTGTCTACTTTTCTCAGAACTACTTGTTGAAGAGACTGCCTTTTTTCCATTGTATACTCTTGCCTCCTTCATTGTAGACTAATTGACCTTAGGTGTGCGGGTTTATTTTTGGACTCTTTATTTTGTTCTACTGATCTATGTGTTTCTTTAAGAACCATATTTTGATGTATTGATTGCTGTAGCTTTGTAGTATGTTATAAAGTCAGGGAGGGTAATGCCCACAGTTTTGTTCATTTTTTGAAATACTTTTAGAAAATTTGCGTCTTTCAGATTTATGTATAAATTTTAGTATTATTGTCCTTGTTTTTTGAAGAAACTTATGGATTCTGTGAGAATGAAAATTTGCTAAAAGAAAAAACCTGAGAAAAATACTAAAGTGTGGAGGATAAATCATGCAATATTAACAACAAATGGATTGCTGAATAATTGAAAGAAAAAATATATATAAAACATGACAACCAAAACAAAATCCATGGGGTATAGCACAAGCAGTATTAATAGGGATGCTTATAGCAAAATAATCCCACTTATACAAATAGGAAATATCTCTCTCTTATAAAATATAGTTACCAGCAAATGTTGTAGAAAATAATAAACAAACTTTTTGCTAGAAGGAAAGACAGCTGAAAGGACAGAACATAATTAAATAAAATAAAGATTAAAATAGAAACATATAATCAAACTAAATAATGCCTTTTGAAAGATAAATAAAGTTGATAAACTTTAACCAGACACAAGAGCAAAAAAGATAGTTACAGATTAATAAGCTCAGAGATGAATGAGAAGTTACATCTTATTTCAAAGAAATACAAAGCATCATAAGATGATACAACAAATTATATGCCAATAAAATGGAAAGCCTAGAAGAAATGGACAATTTCTTAGAAAGAACTAATCTCCAGAATGTAATGAGAAAGAAAATATGAACAGATTATCACTAATGAAATTGAATATGTAATTAAACCAAATCTTCCAAGAAACAAAATTACAGGCCTACACAGATTCTCAGGTGATTTCTGCCAAACATTTTGAGAAGAGGTTTCACCTATACTTCACAGAGTATTCCAAAAATTTCGAGAGGAAGGAAGGCTTTCTACCCCACATTTCTGTATCACACCACTAGTAAAACTGGAACAAATACCTCAAAAAATTAGAGATTAAATACTACTGATAAGCATAGATGCAAAATCATCACTAAATTGTGAGCAAATCAAACAATACTTTCAGAGGATTATACATTATGAATAAGTCCATTGTTTTCTAGGGATGCAAAATTGATTAAATACCCACAAATTAATCAGTATGATACACCACACTAACAACCTGAAGAATAAAAATTATATGGTCACATCAATAGAGTCATAAAATGTTTTGACAAATTTGGTATGTTTTTAAGAATATATTTCTCCTCAAAGTGGGTATAAAGAAACATACCTCAACATAGTTAAGGTCATATATAACAAGAACTCAGCTAACATGACACTCACTGATTAAAAGCTGAAAGCATCCCCAATAAGAGAAGGAAGAAGACAAGAATGCTCATTCTTACCACTTTTATTCAGTATAGTACTGGAAATTCTAGCCATAGCTATGCAAAATAAAAGTAAATAAAATATAACTAATTAAGAAAAGGAGTAAAAGTATCTGTTTGCAGATGAAATACTTTAAACAGAAATCCTAAAAATGGTGCCACAAAATTTCTAGGAGTTATCAACGCATTTGGTAAAATTTCCGAATGTAAAATTAACATGCAGAAAACTTGCATTTCTACACACTAACAGCAAGCTAATAGATAGAGAAAGTGAGAGAAATATCACTTTTACAGCTGGATTACAAAAAACAAAAAAAAATCAAGAAATGTTTCCAACCAAGGAGTTAAAAGACCTGTTCTCAGATAACTGTATAATATTTACAAAAGAAATTGAAGATAATGCAAACAGATGAAAGGATATACTGTGTTGGTAGATGAGGAAATAAATTCTTTAAATGACAGTACTAGCCAAGAAAATAAACAAATTAAATTCAGTGCCTATCAAAATACCAAGGGCACTTCCAGAATTTACAATAAATAAATCTAAAATTTACATGTAAACACAAAATAGTTGAAATCAATTAAAAAAAAGAAAGAAAAGAAAACAAACAAACTAAAAACACAAACGCTTTGACAAAGAACTAAGAGGATGTATCACTGTCCCTCATTTTAAACTACAATTAAAAGCTACAGAATTAAAAGAATATGGTAGTGGCACAGAACAAACAGAATAATGGAACACAAAGAATGCTTCAAAATGAAATCAGACACTTATGGTCATTTATCCCATTACAAAAATTGAATATACAGTGGGGGAAAGGCAACCAACAGGCATATGAAACCGATCAACATCACTAACCATCAGAAAAATGCAAGTCCAGAACACAATGAGATTTTATGTCACTCCTGTCAGAATGACTATTATCAAAAAGATAACAAACATAAGTGTTCATGAGGATGTAAGAAAAACAACCATGATGCACTGCTGGAGTGAATGTAAATATGTGCTGCCACTGTGGAAAACAACATGGAGATATATCTGAAAATTAATAATGAAATATATTCCAACATTTCCATATCTGGATAATTATTTCAAGAAAATGATAACACTAATTAGAAAAGATAAATTCAAACATATATTTACTGCAACATTATTCACAATAGACAGGATATAGAAGCATATTTATTGCTCATCAATAGATGATTGATAGAGAAGATGTGTGTTTATAGTATATATATCTACCCAACTTAAATGCAGATTTATCAATATTTATATATACATACACACAATATATATTTATATGCACTATATATATATATGCACACACACACATAAAAATACAATGAGTTATTACTTAGCTCTAAAAAGAATAATTTCTTGTCATTTGCAACAAATTCGTAGATCAAGAGGGTAATATGCTAAGTGAAATAAGTCAGAAACAGAATGACAAATGCTGAATGATTTTACTCATATGTGGAATTTAAAACAAATGAACATAACAACACAGAAAAGGAGTTATAGTTATAGAAAGCAACAGGTTGTTCACAAGAAGGAAGGAAATGGGGTAAGGAAAAGAAAAAGTTGAGGGAAATTAAGAGAGAAAATTTTCCAATTGCAAATTAAATGAGTCAGGGACAAGAAATATACTGTATGGGTATTAGTAAATAACAATAAAACTTCTTTACATAGCAACAAGTCATAACTAGGTATATTCTGGTGAGCAGCTTGAAATGTATTAAAAACTGCAAACAGTATGTTGTGTAAGAGAAACCAACACAGTGTTTAGATTAAAGTACACTTCAAAAACAAGGAAACATTTTTACAGAAAAAAATTAGACTTGCAGTCAACAGAGGCAGAGGTTGGGAAAGGAGAATTTGATTAATGCACTCAAAATCTACAAACCTCCAGCCATAAAATAAACGTGTTGTAAGGATGTCCCATAGTAAAATGAAAATTACAACTAATAGTGCTTTATGTGCTAAATGAATGTTGTTAAGAGAGTAGACCATAATGTTTCTCATCACAACCAAAAGACAAGTTGTATTTCTTTCAAATTGTATCTAAAAGAGATAATGAATTCTCCCTAAAGTTGCTATGATATTTATTTCATGATACTTGTAAATCAAATCACTATCCTCTGCACCTAAACTTACACAATGTTTTATGCCAACTATATCTCAAAAAAAAGTGGAAGAAAAAATGGAAAACCAATGGTCATTTTTTCCCATGTCATTTCTCATGATTGTTTTTGCAGCAAGAAATCTTGAGTCATGATAAACTTATCCTAGGTAAAAATACTAATAAATAAGTGATTCTAATAAATTATACATAAAGATACTAATAAAATTAGTGTTTTGTCATGCCTTAAACTTTCTTCATGTTAAAAGCCCACTGCTTCTGTAGGCAACAAAATATCACTCTTTATATTCATCTAAGATTAGAGAATGGAAACAAATGGTAACCCTGGCTGCTTTTGCTGTGAGTGATAAAGTTCACTGTCTCTGACCGAAAGTCTCATCTCCATGACAGCATCTGTAATAAAGGAACCTGCTGGGTTGCTAAAAATCTCAGCATGGTAAAATCTCAGAACTCCTACAATTCTTAACTGTTTTGCAATGGGAATGCAATACTGACTAAGACTTGATTTTGGATAACAATGTGGTGTTTTCTCATGGTTGCAAAAGGGGATGTGAGGATAATCCCTGTGATCCACAACAAACATTTTCGCTCAAGTGCTGGGCAAAGAACTGTAAAGGTTCTGCATTATTAGGACTGAGGACTGCTTTCAAAATGATGACTACGCTCACTCTATTCCAGGTAGTCCAAGGAAAGAAAGGTTATTGCAATTTCTAGTTGAACGGGAATAAGTCAGTGGCTCAGTTGTTATAAATAAGACAACGGCTGTTCAAAGCCATAATAAATTGTGTCAACAATGAGAATAAGATGAAAAAAATTAGACATAAGCTTAAATTAAAAAGGAGACACAGTCCTGTGCTGGGCTCTGGGGACAGGAAAATGTATATACCTCAGTCCAATTCAAGGGTTCATTATAATGGCCCTAATATCAGCTTGGGATTCAATGAACAGGTAACAATTAGTATACTGGGAGAAATAAAAACTACCTATCCCTGATTGGAAGGAAATCTGGTGGCTCAATGAAACTCTTAACTCACAGAGATTCTGCTAGATGCAGAGGAATAATTCACTGATGACTCAAATAAGACAAACAGTTGCTGCTTAACAATCCATTTTCACACACACACACACAATGGTAGACATATTTGTTGTACTTAGTGGGAAGAATTCAGTGGGCAGGTCTCAGATAATAGTTTTCAAACACCAGACTACTTTTCTACTTTTGCCAATAGTCTAGCTTTTGCAAGGTAGAATACTACAGATGGACAAATAAACAATATTCTTATTTAGGATTTCTAATTTTGAAAGTAAACTGTAGCTTTTCACTTTTCATTATAGAACCTTGTTAATATGATCGTGGTAAGAAACACTGTCTGATAAGAGAGCTGGAAACTAGCTGCTGAACCAGCCCATCTGAACCCCAGACTGCTAATGTAAGCAAAAACATAGCCACCATCAGAGTTGAGCTCACAACCTTAAAAGCTTGAAATTTCTGTTGTAGGAAAAACCACTGCTGTCCAGACAAAGTTCTCTTGCTGCAAGTGGGCTATTTTCTTCTCTTGGTAAATTTCATATTGGTGGGATGTTGCTACAGCTTACCCTGGCCCATTTGCCTTTTCTCCAGATTATCAAAGGCTTTCTTCACAACTGGTGACGCATTTTCAGGACTGAATCTTGCCATTTCAGTCTTATCAGCTGACACTGACTGCATGATTATGAGCAGAAGCCTTAGGTTCCCTGAACTTGCCTACAATTTTTCCAGCATTTCAGGACATTTCACATTCTGAAAATGCTTCACCTTTAATTTTAAAATAATGGGAAAAAGTCAGAGTCTTCCATGAATATTTTATATCTCTAATATCTGCAGAAATTTGGTGTTCTTGCAGTTAGATAAATCTTTAATTCCACTACCCTCACTTCCTCCTACTCCACACATTTTAGATTGCAATTGGGTTACTGAATATGACCACTCCAACCAACGGGCTAGTACCTCTAACATGCTTCCTGTGTGAAAGTTAGAAGGGGCACAATTTATGTGGGGTGTATAAACATACATTAAATATTTGCAATGGCACTGTCTCTTCTGTGTAAATTTCTGATTCTAAGAAGTAAATTAATTAGAAGTCAGTATAGTTATTGGTAAGGGGAAGAGAATCAGCTATTTTGGGGTGGGTGGGTGATGAAGAGACAGGAAAAATTCCAGCAAATGGGAATGGAATGCTTTATGCATCTGGAGGCATGAATTAAGAAGAAAATAATACTTTTTCTCCTGTACCTACCTCCACTTACTCTCTTGAGTTACTAGTCCTTGGACTATGAAAAGAACTAGTTTGTGGTGAAGAGTAAAGACCATAACGAAATATTTTGAAAACCATGAGAGTTTTGTTGTATCAGGAAAGTAGATTTTGCTTAAAGTCAACATGTATTTTTCGTTCACTAAATAGTAAAATTCATCCTTTGGCATGTGCTGTGCTTACTTTGCTGGTATACAAGTTAGACAAGGAAAGTGGGATAGACAGAAAACATCTGGAGGAGGTGGTTTCTGTGCTGAGACTGGAAAAGTGTAAGTAGGTAAAAGGAGGACACACAACCTCCAAGGATGAGCTGCAGCAAAAGTGGTGAGGTTGGAGCTAAAATAGTTGACAAGCATTTGCCTGGATGTATCTCCAGATACAGTGAAACATTAAGATATGCCAAGGTAGTCAGATGCCAATTTATAAAGAACTGACTAAACTAAGTTGAGTTTGTGGGCTTAGAGTTGGAAAGGCATTAAGTGCCACCCTGAGGATGTAAGCTGGCCTTTGGCTGGAACAGAAAAGCAATATAAATTATTGACTAGAAAATATAGTGTAGAATCTTGAGGGCAGGGAATGAAAGCACCCATTCGAATGCTTTGAGAACAGCGCAAAGAAGACCATTGATAAAATTACTTCTTAAATTCTACCACGTGCTGAATGTGCCATCTGAGACTACATCATGTGACCTTTATGATTCCAGGGATGACATAATAGAGACCATGATCCCTGGGCCGGTACCTGCATTTATCTCCTGTTCCAACCTATCCTAACTTAACACTTTTAATACTTTCCAGTATGAACCAGAAACCATTTACTACTTTTCCCACTCTCCATGTTTTAGTCTTATTCCAAATTCTTCCATTTTCTCTTCTTCCTTACAAGAAATTGTTTAAATTTACTCCCATATTGTTTCATCAAATGATCATATCAAATATCTCTTTTTTTTTAAATGGTAACTTACTCCCCATTTAACTCTTAATTCTATTAAAAAATAAAAGGAAAATACAGCTACACATCTATGTTTATCATTCAAACAAGAAATTGGCAGATATTTGTCGACATTTTTCAACATCATTTTAATCTTTGTTATCCTGTATAATATGGTAATCCTGTGGTAGATCAGTTGTAATTAGGATGACGTTCATAAACTGAAGATGGCTGATGAGTTGGCCTTGAAAGAGAGGTAGCTGATGTATCAGCTATCACTGGCACTAGAATCCGTGGGTTGCTCCCAGGTTGAAGTTTATAAAAATGACCTTCATTGGCAGATATGTTGTGATATGTATTTGGAAAAGTATAAGGCTCCACCATCAGTCCAAAATAATTGCTCTGTATGGGAGACAATATGCTGTACAGAGAAGTAGAATATTTAGTTGTAATGAAGTTCACAACACGGCCATTTGCTTCAGTTTAGCTGCATTGATAGTGCCAGTGGACAGTGGTCAACTCATTTAAAATAGCACGTTGATCCACTGCAATTTGTTCTGTTGGTCTAACTGACCTTGATGATGGAGGAGAAAAATCACCTCTGATAAGGGTAGTTGTATCACCAATTATCTGGGTGGTAGAGGGCCTTCTTATTAGAGGCATGTTAAAATTTGCAGTAGGTTAAAAAGCACTTTCTCCACTAGCGTTAGCCATAAAACCAGAATTATGATTATCCACATTACCCCCTGCTTTAAAGTGCTTCTTTTTGAAATCTTCAGCCAATGAAGATACCAGAGAATCATTTTTAATCCCAACTCTTCTATTTACTCTAAGTAAAATCTGGGGACAGCCTCATTTAAAATTTGGATTATGATAGAACTGCAGCTACAACCAAAGGTGAAAATTTTTAGTAATATTTTAAATCAAAATACAAGCCAAAAATTAGCCTAACCTGTAAATCCTCAGATTTCACGTTTACAATACAAAGATAATATCATCAAAATATGAACATTGCTGACGATATTTTTAAGTTTCTTGTTTGGAAACTACACATTTAAATAGTATAGTCATCAAATTTAAGAAGGTAGTATTTGCTGTAAAGGTTTATGCCACGTTTTAAAAGCAGCATTAATACCTTTATTTTGATTTCTGTTAAGATTCAGAGTTTCAAGCAAAGTTTCTCATAATTTTGACTTCTTAAGGTACTGTCCTCATTTTTTAGAAAAAATAAAGTATTTTAGCCTTAGTAGTTTAATACAATTTTCAAAATCTATCTTAACATTTATATTACCATAGGATGATGTACAGAATAAAATTTTATATATAAGTTACCAAGTGGTATCTAAAATTTCTGTATACCTTTCTTAAAACAGAGACTTCTTTTTCTTCTACCAGAAAGTCAACTAGACAAGCAGATCTTTGAAAATTCTGCTGCACTTTACCAAACCCATAAAGGTTAAGCTGTCTAACTAAACTTTTCATACTTCCAATTTGAAATATTCTGAAAGGGGGCTTTCTTTCCAAAACTTCCTTCTTAAAGACATCTTCATCAATCACTATGGAAGGTCCATTATCACCCCACCAGATCGATTTAAGTTCGTCACTCGCACCTTTTTTCCAGAGTTTTCTTGGAAATGTCAGAGAACGAAAATCATTATCTTCATCTGGTTCAGAGACACAATGTGTGTAACATGGTCTTTTAATCAAGGATCTTTCAGACAAATACTGAACAGCATTTTCTTCAATCATAGTCTTCAAGTCCAAGTCCACAAGGAATGTTTGATTACACAATAGAGATCTACCGGGGTTTCCTGAACCAATTGGTCCATCTTTACGAGACACAACTTGAATTTCTGAAGAAAAATATGCCATCTAAAGTAACTTTATCTACAGCTACCTTTTTATTCTGCATGATTTTGAGCACTGCATCTTCAAATGCTGCTTTGGTAGGCCTGCACAGATAAACTGCTAGGCCATCACAATGGTTCTCAACCTGAGTAGCTGTGACATCACAAAACGACTGGTCTCCTAGCAACTCAAGTGTAATGTTCAGTCAGTGTTTACTTCTCATTTATCCAATTAAAATGAAACATGTAGGATGTTTATTTTTATAGTGTGATCTGCAAATATTATCCACATAAAATCTTTTTAATAATTTAATTTTGGGGTCTATGAAATAAAACCAATATCCATCCTTTTGTACATAAATTTACACCAGATTGGGGAACAGAGTATAAATAATGCAGAAAATATATAAAATAATTTTAAATTTTGGAATTTACAGTGAAAACTGTTTAAAACCTCTACATAAAATTTATAACACTTTCATGATCAGTTGTAATTAAGGTGAAAAATAATTTGATTTGAAAATGGAAGTATGTATTTATCTGTGTACTTTACAATAAATAACTCTATATTCAAAATATTAGCAGAATAAATATCTGTTTATTTGGTATGTTTATAAATAAATGGTAAATATTTATGAAATAAAATTAGGTTAAAATAAGCAATCAAATTTAAGAAATCCCAAAGGGGGGAATTTTTGTTTTAAATTTCATTTCATTGCTATAAGTAAAAAAAATGTAATTTAATATTCTACTTTAAAATTACAAAAGAGAACATATTATTGTATATTTACAAATGTTTATGTTTACCATTCTTTCACTCAGAGGTTTTTCAGTCGCTAGAAGAAATAAAATTTTTGTCATGTTTATTATCCATACTCTTGTGTGTTCTGTTATGTGTTCCAAAATGATGTTGATAAATACATTTATGCACAAGATCCTTGGTTCAATAAGCAGTGCCTCCATTAAGGGGCAAAGAAATAAACAATCAAAAACAAAGAAACAACAGTATATGTGGTTTGGGGTGAAAAAGACCAGGCAATTCATTTTAGGTAGCAGTACATTTCTCAGTCCTGAAACAGTTGGCATTGTTAGTATAATACGGCATTTTAAGGCAAGTGTTTTGTTCACTAATTGTAAATAATAGCTATGTTCTGTATCAGTAAACTGAAGTAAATGTTTTCCTACAAAACTTTATATTTTTATTTAGTAATAAATTCCGTTAAACTGAAGCCAAATTCAAAATGAGTGATAAAATTTTAAAATAAATAAATGTACACTCAAGCTACAAAGAAAATTTTTCCTTCAGTATCTATAAATTCCATTCTAAATAAATATTAGCAACCTGAATTCATGGCATATTACAAGTATTATAAACTATAGTTAAGTTGTGTTTAGTCCTGATACATAAATATTATTTAACATACACAAATCAATATATGTGATATCATCCCTTAAAAAACAAAGAACTCAAAAATAACAATCTCAAAAAATGTAGGAAAATTATTGACAGATCTGATCATAACTATTTTATAAAAATATTCTTTACAAATTTGCTCTACAAAGAATGTAACTAAACATAATAAAAGCCATATATGAAAAAACCATGACTAACATCAATTTCAATATTAGCATACAGGAATGTTTTACTCTGGTCCAGTAATAAGAAAAACTAGCTCACTTACACAAGTCCTAAATTACATTACTAGAAGTCCTAGCCAGAACAATCAGTCAAGAAAAATATAAAAGTCATCCTACTTGTAAAAAAGCAGTGAATTTTTACAGATGACATAATTATGCATAGATAGAAAACTCCATAGACACCTCCAGTGACTGTTAGAAATAACCAACAAACTCAGTAAACTTGCAGAATACAAAATCAATATACAAATATTCATTGCATTTTTGTATAGTAACAACACATTATCAGAAAGAGAAATTAGGAAAACAATTGTGTGTTAATTTATATCAAATAGAATAATATAGGAATACATTTGGTATGTGAAATAAAAGATCTTAACATAGATCTATAAATTTCAGGTGCAAGAAATAAAAGAAAACAAAATAAATAGAATGATATTCTTTGCTCATGGATTGTATACAATGTGAGGAAATTTTCTAATCAATCTTTTAAATGTTCAATCTCTCCAGCACTAATTATTGAGGAGAATGTCTTCATTTTGTACTCTTGCTTACTTTACCATGGGTTAATTGATCATAGGTGTGAGGAATTATATCTGGTTGCTCTATTCTCTTCTTTTGATTGGTGTCTGTTTTTGAGCCAGTAACATGTTGTTTTAATTACTAAAGCTTTGTAGGAGTGTTTAACATCAGAGAACTTGACACCATTAAATTTAATACTCTTATTCAAAATTATTTTGTCAACTTATGGTCTTTGTGATTATATATAAATTTTGAAATTATTTGATCTATTTAATGGAAAATTCTCATGGGTATTTTGACATGAATCACACTAAATGTAGATTCCTTTGGGTAGTATGGTTGTTTCAACCACATTGTTTCACATCGTTAACATAAGAGATCTTTTCATTTCTTTGGATAAATTTTAATTTCTTCATCAATGTTTTCTGTTTTTTTATGTATAGGTTTTCACCTTATATATTAACTTCATTTCTAGGTGCTCTTTACATAAATATATATAATTATATATATATAATTTGTAAACTAGTTTCCTACACAAATACAGCAGGCAGAAGGCAGTGACAAGACATATGCAAAGTCATCAATAAAATAAAACTGGGTTCTAAGATACTTTATGAAGCAAGGCTATCTTTGAGAATTGAAGGAGAGATAAATAACTTGCACACAAGCAAATACTAAAAGAATTTAGCAAGAGAAAAAGAAATAATGAAAGATCTACTCTAAATAAAATAGAAGCAGGACACTATAAAGAAGAGAAAGGCATAATTAGAAAGGCAATAGATTCAATGACTTACAACAGAATAAATATTATGTTGTAAAACAGGACATTAAAATTTTTAAGGGTCACAGAGTGAAACAGGACAATACAGGGAGTTTTCTTCTTGTTTCTGTTCTCTGTAGGATGGATTTGAGTTTGTGTTCTTTTCAGCTAAAATAAACAGATATAGTACGGATCAATATAAATACAAAACAATGTAACCATAAATCAAATACTAACAATGAAGTCACAAAGAAAAAAGAAACCAAAGTAGTAAAAGAAAACTTATCAAGCCACAAGGAGGAAAAAAATTAACAAAAAGGAAATACCAAATCACCTGGGAAATGAAGTTCATAATGGAAATAAACACCAGTCTATCAATAATTATCACAAATGTTAATGGACTTAGTGCTTCAATAAAAAGATATATATTGTCAGATGGGATAATATAACAAGACCCTACATTATGAAGCATACAAGAGACCCACATTAGTAAGAGGAACACACATCAATTGAAAATCAGAAGATGGAAAATTATATTCCATGCAAATGCACTTGACAGGAAAGCAGGACTAGCAGTACTGACTTCACACAAAATAGAATTTACAAGAAAGGCCATAGAGAAAGATAAACAAGGACATGACATAATGATTAAAGAAGCAATACAACGTGAGGATATTATACTCATTATGATATATACACTCAATATAGGAGCACCTAAAAGAAAAGCAAATACTAATAGATAAAAAGAGAGAAATCCCTGGGAACACAATCACAGTAGGAGACTACAGCTTCCCATTACCACCACTGGACTGGTCTTTCACACAGAAAATTAATAAGGGAACAAAGATACTAAAAGTCATTATAAAATAATTAGAGATGGTTGACATTTTCAAAACAGTACTTCTCCCCAAAAGAGAATATACATTCTTTTCCTGTGCACATGGAACATTTTCTAGGAAAAATTATGAACTCAGGCACTGAAGAAGCCTCAACAAATTTAAGAAGATAATAATAATTTCAAGCAGCTTTTCTGAGTATAATAGCATGAAACTAGAAATCAATCACGGAAAACCAGGGAGGAAAATAATAGCATCCAGATTAAAAACATGGTACTAAAACAAGGGGGGTAGGTGATGAAATAAAAGAATAAATTAAAAAATATCTTGAGAAATATGACAAAACACTACACAAAGTCTATGGAATACAGTAACAGCACTCTTAAGAGGGAAGTTCAGAGTGACAAGACCCTCCTAAAAGTAGAAGAACATTTTGTAATAAATAATCTAATTTTCTATGTAAACTAATCAAGAAAAGAAGAGCAAACAAAACCAAAAGTCAGCAGAAAGAAGGAAAAAATAAAGATGAAGGGAGGAAGAATAAAATAAAGTTAAAAAATAGAAAAAAATCAATCAAACTCTTTTTTGAAATAGTAAACAAAATAGACAAATCTCTGGACAGGCTCACCAGCAAGAAAAGAGATAGAACAAAAATAATATAAGAAATGAAAATGGAGAAACTACAAAGTGTACAACAAATTTACAATACATCATAAGGGAATACCATGAGCAACTGTATGGAAACAAACTGGATAACCAGGAAGAAATGGAGAAGTTTTTGGAAACATTCATCCCAGCAATATTGCATCAAGAAGAGATTAACCATTTGAATAGACAGATCACCAAAACTGGAATAGAATTATCAATTAAATAAAAAATCTCTGCAAACGAAATTCAGACCCAAATAGCTTCACTGAGGAAACTGACCAAACATAGAAGGAAAAATCCATACAATTCCAACTCAAATTCTTCCAAAAGATTGATATGGAGGAGTACTCCCAAACTCACACCATAAGGTCAAAATCAAACTGATAAGAAAACCAAAGACACTACCCCAAGAAGAATACTATAGGCCAATATCATTGATAAACATAGATGTAAATGTCCTTAAGAAATTATTAACAAACAGAATCCAACAGCATTTAAAAAAAAGATCATTCACCATGAACAAGTTGGGTTCATCCCAGGAACACAAGGATGGTTTAACATATGCAAATCAATTAATAAATTATGAAACACCATATCAAAAAAAGAGAAGACAAAAACGATATGATCATCTCAGTAGATGCAGAAAAAGCATTTGATATAATTTAACACCTATTTGCAATAAAAGTTCTTATCACAGTGGGCATAGAGGGACCATATTTCAACATAATGAAAACTATTTACCACAAACATATAGCCAGCAAAATACTCAATGGTGAAAAACTGGAAAACTTCCCACAAAAACCTGAGACAAGACAAGGATGCCCATTCTCACACTTTCAATTCAATATAGTCTTGGAATTCTTACCCACAACGATCAGGCAAGAAAAAGAAATAAAAATTCAGACTGGAAAAGAAGAGGTAAAATTGTCACGATATTCAGACATGACACTATATATAGAAAATTGTAAAAGCTTCACAAAATATAACTTAGGCAATAAAAGGAAATGGGAAAGGTAGACAGAGTAATGTACAAAAACCATTTAGATTTCTTTACACTACCATTGAATCAACAGGAAAACAAAGTATAGAAACATCCCCTTTTATAACTTCACCCAAAACTATAAAATGTTTAATCAAAACTCTGACCAAGGAAGCAAATGACTTATACATAGAAAACAAGAAAACATTGATTAAGGTAATCAAGAAAGATTTGAAGAATTGAAAAGATACCCAATGGTCTAATAATTGAAGAAATACTATTGTTTAAATGGCCATACTGCCCAAGGCAATCCACAGACTTAATCGGAGTTCCTATCAAATTATGCAAAACATTTCTTTTTAGGAATGAAACAAATGATCATATGACTTATATATAATCAAAAAAAATCCATAATTTCCAAAACAATATTGAAGACAAAGAAATAGGCTGGAGGAATAACCCGCCTGGACTCCATACACTTTTACAGAGCTACAATAATCAAAACGACATGATATTGGTATAGAAACAGGCATATGGACAAATGCAACAGAATAGAGAGCCTAGGAGTAAATCTACAGGCCTATGTTCAATTAATATTTGACAGAGTAGCCAAGAATATGACAGAGAAAATTCCATCTCTTCACCAACTGGTGTTGGGAAAACTGGATAGCAGCATCAGAGCAATGGAGTTGGAACACTCCTTCACTCCATACACAAGTATAAACTCAAAATGACTTGAAGACTTAAACGTAAGCCAAGACACAGTAAATCTCCTAGAAGAAAACATACGCAAAACACTCTGAGATGAATCTCAGCAATTATCTTATAGAACAGCCTACCCAGGTAATGGATGTAAGAGCAAATTTAATAAATGGGACCTAATTAAACTTATAAGCTTTTGCACAGTAAAGTGAACCATAAACAAGTCAAAATGACAACCTACAGGATTAAAGAAAATATTTAGAAGTGATGCAACTGAAAAAGGCTAAATTTCTAAAATATAAAGAGTTCATACAACCTAATAATAATAAAAAAAAACAAGAAACCCAATATGAAAATGTTCAAAAGCCCTAAGCAAGCAAATCTCCATTAGAGACATACAAATACCACATAGAAATATGAAAAAAAGTTGCTCACTATCTTTATCAGAGAAGGGAAATTCAAAACTTTAATGAAGTATCAACTCACAATAGTCACAATGGCCATCATTCAAAACTCCACAAACAATAAATGCTGGGGAAGCTGTAGAGAAAGTGACCACTCCTACACTGTTGGTAGGAATAGAGTTTGTTGCAGTCTTTGTGGAAAACAGGACAGTGATTCCTCAAAAGAATAAAACTAGACTTAACATATGATCCAGCAATCCCACATCTGGGTATATATCAAAGAGAACCCTAATTCAAAAAGACACCTGCACCCCAATATTCTTAGCAGTGCTATAGACAAGAGCCACGACATGGAAGCACACTAATTGTCCATCAAGAGATGACAATATGCAGAATTTATGCCATATTTACACAATGGAATTATATTCTGCCATAAAAAATGATAAAACAATGACAAATGCAGCAAAATGGATGTCCCAAATAGTGTCATTCTAATTGAAGTGAGCCAGAAAGAGAAAGAAAAATAATACATGACATCACATATGTAGAACATTAAAAAAATTTTGGATGAGAACACTATGATTCCATTTACAAAAGTGAAACAAACTTGCAGACCTACTTAATAATCTCATGGTTACTGAAGAAAGGGGCTAAGAGACGATGTATTTGGGAGCTGTAGAGTTATATATGTTATCAACTATATATAACAATAGATTTTTTCAAAATGCCTTTTGTATGACACAGGGCTGTATGTAAATATCATGAAGTTTATTTTAATAGGCACAAAAACATATGCATGAATTTGGACATTGTGCTATAAACCATAGATTGACACATTGTAAATGGTAGTACTTCATTGATAAAGAAATGAATAAATAAGTAAATAAGTAAATGATTATGTAAGTAAATGAATAAATAATAACTATATAAATAATATTTAATAATAAAAGAAATACAAATATTCACACTACTTATCTTTACACATCAAGAATCTAGGAGAAAAGAGAAAGAATAATGAGAAAATTGAATGAATCAGAGTAAGGGAAATAACAAGAGAAATAATTGAAAAGATATAAAATATACATAAGTCTGTTTCTTTTAAACATAAATTGGACAAACATTTAGGTTGGCTAAGAAAATAAAGATTGAATTAAATTAGAAATAAAAGAGAAGATATTGTAGATGTGTAGAGATACAGAGCATCATAAGAAATTACCACTAGCCAACAATTTGAATGACCTAGAACAAAAGACAAATTCCCAGAATCATATGTCTTCCAATACTGAATCAAGAAAAAATTAGAAATTTAAATAGAGCAAAAGTGTGTATGAGTAAATCAGAAATCCAAACCTCCCAAACAAGAAAATATATAGTAGATGACTTTACTGGTGAATTCTGTCATAAATTTGAAGACAATTTTTCACCAAGTCTTCCCCAAATCTTCCAAGAATTTGAAGGGGGTGAAAGTTTCCAAACTTATTTTATGGTGCCAGCTTTTTTGCAATACAATGCTAGAAAAGACATTATATGCAAAATATAGAATATTATCCCTGATGAACATATGTGCCAAAATTCTCAACAAAACACAAGCAAAATGAATTCAACAACACATTTAATGTATCATACACATACATGAGTAAAGGGATTTATCCCTGGGTTTAAGGAGACTTCAAAATATTCACATCAATAAAGGTGACATGCCACACTAATAGAATGAAAAGCAAAACTCACATAATCATCTCAATAGGTGCAGAAAGAGCATTGTATATAATGCAACATCCTTTTAAGACACTCCCAACAAATTAAATTAACCCTGTCAGTGGCACGATAACATATATACAAAAACACTGTGTGGAGAGAAGCGAAGCAGTTCTCTGTTCATTGATTATTAGAAGAAGGGTTTATATAGGACATGCACAATACCTCATATATCATCTAAGTTATAACAATGTTAATAATCTTAAGCTATTTATGTCCTGATGCTCCTGCAGAAAGCACAGGATGTTAAATGATCAAGGATTGTTTTCAAGTTCATCACGGAACTTCATTAAGCAGGCCATCTCTTATCCAGCCGGCGGCTGTGCCTGCCGTAGTTTGTCCTCCTCTGAGGAACTTATCCATCATTGGGTATCCAGCCATCTATACTGGATACATTGAGTAGGCCATTTCTTATCCAGCCTGAATATGTGACATTCCTCACAGCTTGTTTATCAGTTCAGCCCATTGGCTTAATCTCTACAGCCTTCAGACAGGGGCCTACAAACCCAACAACCCTTGAAAAAAACTAGATGAAGAAAATTTGATGTTTATATGCAATGGAATTAATACTTTGTATTCTTTGCATACACAGTGTCCTCGGTTATTCTTTTTCTCCACAATCTCTCCAACATCTATTTCTTTACTTTTTGATGAGAGCCTTCTGATAAGTGTGAGGTCTTGTCTCATTTTTGGTTTATGACTTTCCTAAAAATTTATAACTCTGAACATATTTTCATGTGTCATTTTGCCAACTGTATGTTTTCTTCAGAAAATTGATTCAGATATATCTATTCAGTTCCTATGGACATTTTTTTAAATTGGATTGTTTGGTCTTTTTTGTTGTTGTGGTGTATGTGTTTGCCATATATTTTGGATATTAACAGTTGATTGGAAAATATCACTTGAAAATATATTCTCCCATTGTTTTGGTTGAATTTTCGTTTTATTGATCATTTCTTCTTCAGTGTAAATCTGTTTAGAATGATCTAATCATATTTTGTTACTTTTGCTTCTGCTTCCCTTGCCAGAGGAGACATATAAAGAATCAAATTAAGTCAAGTGTACTTCTTATGTTTTACCCTAGGATTCTTTGTTTTCAGGTTTTATGTTTTATATGCCCAGGACTGGGATTTCTGGGTCATATGATAGGTCTAATTTTATTATTTAAAGGAGCTTCCATACTGTTACCAAAGTTGTTGCACCAATTTTCATACCCACCAAGAGCGTTGGAGAGTCCCTTTTTCTCTACAACCTCCACAGTCTTTATTATTTGAGACATTTTGATGACAGCCCTTCTCACTAGTGTGAGGTAAAATATTATTTTATTTTTGTCTTGCCTTTGTAAAATGATTAGCAATGTGAACTTTTTTTTATGTTCCTGTTTGTCATCTGTGTGTCTTCTTTAGAGAATTGTGTCTTCTGCTCATTTTCTGTCTGAGTTGTTTGTAGATTTTTGAAATGTAGTTGAATGAACGATGTGTGTATTTTAGAAATTAGCCTCTTGTTGATTGTGTAGTTTCCTAATGTGTTCTTAGATTTGAGTTCATCTTTTCATTCTGTTTATTTTGCTGTGTAGAAGCTTTTAAGTTTAATTAGGACCTATTATTTATTTTGCTTTTATTGTTTTCAGCTTGGAAGAATGACGTAAGAAAATTTTACTACAATTTCTCTCTTGTTTTGCATATGTTAGTTTCCAGGAGTTTTATTGTGTCATGTATTAGATTCAGATAATTAAAACATCTTGAGTTTATTTGTGTACAGTGTGAGGGAGTGTTCTAATTTCATTGATTTACATGTAGCTGTCTAGTTTTATCAATATCACTTGCTGAAGATGGTCTTTTAGGCATTGTATATTTTTGTTTCCTTTGTCATAGTTTAGTTGACCATAGATGTGATGATTCATTTCTGCCTATGTGTTCTGTTCCAGTGATATAGTTGCTTGTATGTTTTCCAGTATTGTGCTGTTTTGATTACTGTATATTTGCAATATATTCTGCGATCTGGGAGGGTTTAGGGTTATACCTCCAAATTTTTCTTTTTCCTCATTGTTACTTTTGCAGTTCTTGTTCTTTTTCAGTGCCATACAAATCTTAGGAGTATTTTTAGTTATGAGGAAAATATCATGTAGTTCGAGCTGAATCACTTTATATCTGTAGACATCTTTTGTAGTATGCATATTTTAACAATATTAATTAATCTCAACTAGACCTTGAGATTTCATTCCATTTCTTTGCATCATCTTCAAATTTATTTATCAGTATCCTATTGATTTTTTTATCTTGGTTTTTCTTAGGTTTTTCATTTTTTGACCTGATTTCATATGAATTTTTTAAAATTATGGAATATTTCACTGTTAGGGTAAAGAAATGTGACAGTTTTTATATATTAATCATGAATCATGCTACTTGGCGAAATGTCTTTATTAGCTTTAGTAGTTTTGTTCTGGAAAATCTTTAGGGTTCTCTATATAGATGATCAGGTCATCTAATTTAATATAATAACAGTTTTACTTCATTCTATCCAACTTGAATAACTTTGTTTCTTGTCCAAATTCTGTTGCTAGGACTTCCCATACTGTGTTTAATAGAAATGGTGAGAGTGGGCATCATTGCCTTGTCCCAGTTTTTAGTGGGAAGATTTTGACTTTCTCACCGTTGAGTACTATGCTGTCTGTAGATTTGTTATCTATAGCTTTCATGATGCAGAAATATGTTGCCTCTATGCCCACTTTGGTTAAAATTTTTATCATACTTGTGTGTTGAATTATAGCAAATGTTTTATCTGCATCTATTGAGATGATCATGCGGTTTTGTTCCTTTCTCTTTTTGATGTGCTGTATTACATTGATTGATTTGCATATGGTGAACCACACCTGTGTCCCTGGCATGATCCCCACTTGGTCAAGATGTATAATCTTTTTTCTGTGTTTTTGGATTCTATTTGCTAGTATTTTGGTGAGGATTTTGGCGTCTGTGTTCATCAGTGATATTGGCTTTTAATTCTCTTGTTTGGTAGTGTCTTTGCCTGGTTGTGGTATCAGGGTGAATGTGGCTTCATAGAATGACTTTGGGAGTATTCCTTCCTTTTCAATCTTCTGGTAGAGTTTGAGTAAAACTGATATGGGTCCTCCTTTGTATGTTTGGTAGAATTCCTTAGTGAAGCCATCCTGTCCTGGGCTGTTATTCATAGAGAGGTTTGATATTGCTATTTTGATTTCATTTCTAGTGCTCTGCTTGTTCAAGGGGTTAATTTCTTCTAGATTCAGTCTTGGTGGACAGTATGTTTCCAGAAACTTGTCCATCTCGTCTAGGTCATACAGTTTGATTCCATATAGTCTTCAGAATATTCTCATATGATATTCTGTATTTCTATTTTATTTGTTGTAATTTCTCCATTCTCCTATCTTATTTTGCAAATTTGTGCTCTCTCTCTTTTCTTCATTTTGAGTTTTGCCAGAGGTTTGTCGATTTTACTTACTTTTTTAAAAAACCACCTTTTGGATTGGTTTAATTTTTTCCTATGCTCTTTTTAATCTCTATTTTATTTCCTCCCCAGTATTTATGATTTCCTTCTTTTTGCTGTCTTTGGCGATTTTTTGTTCTTATTTTTCTAGTTCATTCAGCTGGTGAGTTAAATTATATTTTTGTGATTGTCCTTCTTTTTTGAGGAAGGCCTGTATCGCTATAAACTCCCCTATCAGCACTGCTTTTGCTGTGTCCCATAAATTTTGTGCCGTTTTGCTTTCATTTTCTTTTGTCTCAAGGTACTTTTTCATTTCAGCTTTGATTTCTTTATTTTCCCATTGGTTTTTTTAATAATATATTTTTTAATCTCCGTGTTTTCCTTTTGTTATCATTTGTTTCTCTGTTGTTGATTTATAGCTTCATGGCATTGTGTTCAGTAAACATGCTGGAGGTAATTTCTGTCTTCTTAAAATTGCTGAGGTTTTTTGTGCCCAAGTATATCATGAATCCTGGAAAATGTCCCATGTGCACTTGAAAAGAATGTATATACTATTTTGTGGGAGGTGCAATGCTCTGAAAATATCCACCAAGTGTAATATTTTTATTGTATTATTTAACTTCTCTGTTGCCTAATTTATTTTTTATCTCAGTGATCTGTCCTGTGATGTTAATTCAGTGTTGAAATCTCCAAATATGTTTAGATTCCCATTAGTATCCTCATTTATATCTGTTAGCAATTATTTTATGTATTTAGGAGTTCCTCTATTTGGTGCATATATATTAACGTGTGTGCTATCCTCATCTTGTATAACTCCTTCAATCAGAATAAAATGTCCTTCTTTATCTTTCTTTATGGCCTTAGTTTTAAAGACTACTTTATCTGAAATGACTACTGTAACACCTGCTTTTTTGGCTTTTCCATTTGAATGGAATACTCTTTTCCATCCTTTCACTCTCAATCTCTATGTGTCCTTCTCTCTCAATTGGGTCTCTTGTATGTAGCATTTTGAAAGTTCTTGCTTTATTATCCAGCATATCACTCTATGACATTCGACTGGAGCATTTAGTCCATTAACATTTAAAATAATCGATTATAGGTTTGTGTTTATTGCTATTTTGACATTATTTTTGTAGTTGATTTGGTATTTCCTCTTTGTTCCTTTTATCTTCCTTTTATGGTTTGGTCATTTTCCTTTGTATTATCATGTATTTTATTTAGTTTTATTGACACCCTGATAAGTTTTTGTCTTGTTGTTACCCTTTTTTATAAGTCTTTTAGACCATTATTATAAGTGATTTTATTAAACTTATAGTAACATGATCTCAAACCCATCCTACAGAGAACAAAATATTTTAAAAAGAAAGAACAAAAAAAAAAAATTCTCTCTTTTCCTGCCTCCCTCTCCCATTCTCAATGATTTGTATCACTTGTTTTAAAATTTTGTGTGTATTTTATTTGTAATTCATGAGTTAGCACTTTTCCTGCTGTGAGTTTCACATATTTGATGTATCCTGCTGCTTTTCTATTTAGACTTTTAAATATTTCTTCTAGCATGGGTCTAGTGTTGCTAAACTCTTGTAGCATTTTCTTGTCTGTGAATTTCTTTATGTATCCTTCTACCCTAAAGGATAAACATGCTGATTAAAGTATCCTAGGATATAACTTTTTTTCATTCAGGACATTGAATATATCTTTCCACTCCCTTCAGGCCTTTAGTATTGATGTAGTGAAATCAGCTGGGAGCCTTATGGGGATTCCCTTATAACTCACTCTTTGCTATTCTCTTGCTGCCTTTAGGATCATTTCTTTATCCTTGACTCTGGACATCTTAATTTTATGTCTTGGTGTTGGTATTTGCGTTCTTCCTGTTTGGGACACTCTGAGGTTCGTGTACTTGGATATCTGATTCCTTGTATCTGTTTGGGAAGTTCTCAGTCATTATTTCTTCAAACACCTTTGCAATCCCCTTTGATCATTCCTCCCCTTCTGGGATTTCTATCATGTCATGATTGGCATGCTTTTTATTATCCCTTAGGTCTCATGCTTTATTCAATTGTTTCTCTTGTAGACAATCTGATTGGATGCTTTCTATTGTCCTGTCTTCTAAGTCAATAATTCATTCTTCTGCAATGTCTAGTCAGCTTTGCGACCACTTTAGATCATTTCTCATCTCAGTAAATGGGTTTACCTATTCTACTCACCTTTTATTTATATCTTCCATTTCATTTTTTACATATTTTATATCTCTAAACTCTATCTTTTATTTCCTTCAATAATTTGATCACTCTTGTTTGAAATCTTGATCTAGTAGGCTATCGATATCTATTTCACTGATCGTTCTTTCAGGGGATTTCTCTTGTTTTTTAATTGAGAATGTTTGCTTTTTCATCTTGCTCCTACCTCTCTGGCACTGTGGTTTATGGCGTATCAATTATCTACTGTGCTCTTAAAGGTGTTTATCTACACAATGCCTATGTAGAAATACAACTAAGAAAAGAGAAAAAAGAGAGAGAGAGACATAAAGAATTTTAAAGAAGGGAGAAATAAAAGTTTGAAGACATTGTATAATGAATAATAGAAAAGCAAGTTGGTGCAGAGTTTTGAAAAATAATAATATTAAAAATATTTTTTAAAATTTCAAAGGGATTAATATGGGGGTATATATAATTGACTTAGTAGTAAAAATTAAGAGGGTAATAGAAAATGGAACAGGTAAAAACAGATTAAGACAAGGGGATGGTCAGTGTCCTCCTGGAGACTGTGTACATTTAATGTGAACTCTTTCTGTATTCATCCTGTTTTTGAAGCTGAGCTTGCTTTTTCCAGAAGCCCTCCATTGGAGCCCTGATCTGTGCTGCTCCCAGAGCCTATCAGCAAGTAGATTGCTCCTACACTGAAAACTGGTTCTGGAGCAGCTCTCTTTACTGTGAGCTGGCTTCTCACTGCCCTGTCTGAGGCTGCAGTCAAATGTTTCTGAATGAGCTGGCAGGAGTGGGTGTCATGCCCTCTCCCAGCACCATGGTCAGAGGCTGCATTCAACCCCAAAATTTGGTGGGCCACCAGCCACCTCAGGGTGCCAGTCTCTCCACTGCTCTGTGCCACTGAATGCTCCGCCTCAGGCTTGCACACCGGAATTGGGCTCAGGGTAGACTTAGGAACAGACCTGTCCCTCTTTGGGCCAAAACTCAGCTCCATGTTTGTCTAGGCAGAGCAATTATTCTGAGGAAAAACGACAGAAGTATCCTATCTGCCTTGGACTGTAGACAAGCCCCATTTGGCTTTTGAGGCTGCTAAGTCCGTAGGAGAGGATACAGGTTTTGCCCCCACTGCCACCTGGGTGCAAAGCACCAGAGGGTATGGTGGCTGTGGCTGAGCCCCAGCTCTCTTCTCCAAGAAAATTTGTGGAATTTCAGAGATGGGGAATGCTCCTTTCCCCTGCCAGGGAACATCTGCCCTGTTGTTTTATGGAGGGCCCAGGTTTTTCTGCCCTGTCCACCCACAGCAATGGCACACAGCCCCATCCATTCCCCTGGTCTGCCTCAGTGCACCCATCCCCATCTTCCAACCAGGTCTTGCAGCATGGCCCTGCCCTCAGCTGCCTGGATGCATCACAGGCTGGCTGTCACAGGGATCCTCTGCCTGTTTAACTTAGTACTGTCAGTCAACTTATAGACTTCAGAGATCCAATCCTTGGAGGCTCCCCGTCCGTTCTGCCAACATTTCAGTGGGAGTGGGGAGACCTAGTGAAAGAGCGCCAGTCCTTTTTAGCTGATCCCTCCCTGTGAGACCTGTCACAATCTGCTTTACCTTTTCTTCTTTCTTTCCTCCTTTTCTCCTGCCAGATTTTTTGCATCTTTATCTTTTGAAGAGGACAATGCTCTATCAGAGTTCTGCAGGTTCTCTGGTTAGCTGAGTGGGTCTGTGGATGAGTCTTGGTGCATTTGTGGAAAAGGGTGCGATTCCAGCATCCTTCTCCTCCACCATCTTGGCCTCCATCCAAAAAAATCTTACTCTATGGTGGAAGACATACACAGCCAGGAAATAGATGGAAATTATATTTCATGGAAATGACAAGAATGTGCAGATTGCAAAGCTCAAATCATACAAAATACATTTTAAAATAAGGTTTACAATGAAAGATAAATATGAGATTACATAAAGAAAAAGAGATCAAAATAAAAATAGAGTATTACACTCATTAAATTATATATGTACCCAACAATGTAGAACATAAGTATAAAAAGAAATATTAGTAGACATGAAGTAATTAATTCATTATAAAACAATAATAGATGAGTTTAACACCTCACTTTTCTGATGGCCATATCATCCAGAAAGAATATCTGTAAGGAAACAGAGGTCTTAATGTCAAATTAGATCATTTGAATCTAAATGAGTTATTGGACACTGCATCAGAAAAGGAGAACACATAAGATTCTCATGGGTACACAGGATGATTTCTAAAGAAGTAGCCACATATTATGTCATAAAAAGAGCCTCAGGAACATTAAGCTAATATAGTTTACAGCAAGTAATTTTCCATACACAAAATTATGAAACTATGCATCAAATCTGGAGAGAAGAACAGGAAAACCACAAACATGAGATTAAACTACATACTTTAAAAAAATAAAATAAAACAAGGTCAATGATGAAATCAAAGAGGTAATGAAAACATACGTAGAATCAAATTACAATGAAAATGGCTTCATTAAATTTATGGGATGCAGCAAAGGCAAATCTAAGGGGGAAGTTTAGAGCAATTCAGGCCTTCTACAAGGAAAAAGGAAACCTCGCACAAAGGACCAAGCTTGCCACCCAAAATAAAGTGAAATAAGAGCAAACAAAACCTAAAGGCAGTAGAATGAGAAATCTTTAATGATTAGGTTGAAAATAAATACAATAAAATTAAAAAATAATTTAAAAATCATAAAAAAAACCAGCTTTTATTTTCTTAAAAATTTTAACAAATTGATAAAATTTAGCCAAGCTTATCAAGAAATACAGGGAGTGGGCCCCCAAAAAATAATAAATGAAACAGTAGAAATAACATCTGATATTACAGAAATACAAACAAAGATTATGAAAGCACTCTGAGCAGTTACATGACAACCAACTGGACGATCTTAAAGAAATGGATAAATTTCTCAGCCTGCCAACACTGAATAAAGAGAAAACTGAAAACTTGAAAAGAACAATCTGTGCTAGTTAAATAAAATGTATAATTTTAAAAACACCCCTTGAACAAAATGCCTGGATGCCTTCACTAAAACCACTTTCCTCCCAAGTATTTCAAAAAATGAAGGAGGAAAGAAAATTCCCAAAGTTATTCTATTAGGCCACCAATACCATGATAACATAACCAGTCAAGGATACTAACAAAAAAAAAAAAAAAAGAAAATGTAAAGCCAATATTCTTGATGAATATACATTCAAAAATCCTCGAACAACATCAACAAACTAATCCAGCAGTAGATAGGAAGGATAATACACGATGATCAGTTTGATTCCATCCAGATTCACAAGGATAGTTCAACATACACGAGTCAATCAGCATGACACTTATATAAAAAAGGAAGGACAAAATTCACAGGACCATGTGAATACACACAGAAAAATCATTAGACAAAATTCAACATACATCATGATCCGAAATCTCATTAAAGGGAGTGCATTGGGAGCATCTCTCAACATACTAAAGGCCACTTATAACAATTTATAATGCTCAGAGGAAAGGCTGAAAGCCTTCTGAGTAAATTCGGGAACAACACAAGGATTTCTATTCTCAGCACTTCTGTTCCATAGTAAAAGAAGAAAGAAAAAGGAAAGAAAAAGAAGTAAAAGAAATGCAAAATGGAAAGAAAGAGGCAAAATTGTCACCAGTACTGATGACATAACAATCTACATAGAGTCCTAAGGGCTCCACACAGACTATTATGAACAATAAAAATTTCCTCAAGGGAGCAGGGTACAAGATTAATGTAAAGAAGTCTCTTGCATTCCTACATATTAATCATGAGATACCTTAAAATGGATGTTGAAAGCAATACTATTTAAAATCACATCACCCCGAATATCTTGGAATAAATGAAAACACATATATGAAAGATCTACACACTGAAAATTAAAAAACATTGACAAAGAAATTAAAAATTATTCAAAGAAATGGAAAGATGTCCTGTGCTCTTTGAAAGAGTTAATATTGTTAACATGGCCGAACAAAGAAACCTACAGATTTAGTGCAATTCCTGTTACGAAGCTGTAGTATTTCCCACAGTACCAGAAAATAAATAACTCTAAGTTTTACATGAAACCATTAAAATTTGCCAAAATGATCTTGAGAAAAAAACAACAAATCTGGAGGTATAATCCTCCCGGATACCTTACTACACTACAACCCTACAGTTATAAAAACAGCATAGGATTGACACAGAAATGTAATCAATAAAAACAGATAGAGAGCCTAGAAATAATTCCACACACCTATGAGTAATGAATCTATGATAAAGGAGGCAAGAGTACACAATGGAGAAAAGACAGTCTCGTCAATGGATGGTGTTGGGAAAGCTGGACATCTACATGTAAAACAGTGATATTAGAGCATTCCCAGACATCATATACAAAAATAAACTCCAAGTGTATTAAGGACCTAAATGTAAAACCTGATACTAAAAAACTGCTAGAAGCGGATATAGGAGATACACTATTGTATATATATCATAGGAATATTTTCTTATATCAGTCTCCTAAGGCAAAAGAAATAAAAGCAAAAATAAGCAAATGGGACCTAAAAAAACTTGAAAACTTCTGCACAGCTAAGGACACTATGAATGAAATGAAAACACTGCCTGTGTAATTGGAGAATATATTTGCAAACAATGCAAGTGACCAGGGGTTAATAGATGTAGGTTAATAGATGTAACATGGATTTAGGTTACCCAACTCAATGTTAAAAACAAAAACCCAATCAAAAAATAGAACAGAGTTCCTGAGTTAATATTTTTCCAAAATAACAAAAAGATGAGTAACAGGCAAGTGATAAAAATGCTCAACATTACTAATTATTAGGTAATTGCAAATCAAAACCACAATGAGATATCATTTCACACTGCTCAAATGGATATTATCAAAAAGTCTACAAATAGAAAGTGTTGAAGATGATGTGGAGGAAACAAATCTGTTGTATCCTTTGGTAGGAATGTAAAATGTACAACTTCTATGGAAAACAGAATTCAGATATTTTAAAAGTAAAAAGAGAACTACCATATGACCCAGTAATATCTCTCCTAGGAAAAATCTGGGGAAAAACACTAAATTGAGAAAAACCAATGTTCACAACCGCACTGTTTATAATATGCAAGACAGGGAAGCAATCCAAGAGTCCACATTAGACTATGGATTTAAGAAGGTATGATGTTACAATAAATATGCAATGGAATATTACTCAGCCATGAAAAAGTACAACACATTTCTCTTTCAGCATCATGAATGGACCTAGTAAATATTGTGCTTAGTGAAGTAACTTAAACAAAGACAATAGTATATAATATAATTTATTTGTGGAATCTAAAGAATAATAAGTATCTGAGTACATCTATCTATAGCTATTTATTGATAGATTACAGATAAATAGATAGAAGTATAGATACATAGATACATGATAGATATATAGATAGATAGAGAGATAGATAGATAGATAGATAGATAGATAGATAGATAGATAGAGATATGGTAGAGAGATGGAGAGATTAGATAGACAAGACTGAAGCAGACTGAATCATATGGGAAAATATTTATGTTTACCAAAGGGGAAGGGAAAGACAGTTTAATGGTAGGATATTGAAAGATAAAAATTAGTATATATAAAGGAGAGAAGCAACAAGGATAATCTGTATATATCAGGGAATTATGCACAATAACATATAATAATTGTATGTTACAATTATTATAATAATTTATAATGCAATATAACCTACAAAGTGGTTGGAATCACTATGCTATACATCTGAAACTACACAAAAGAGTACATCTACTCTATTTCAATTAAAAATAAAATATCTCATGTATAATTTAGTCCTTTTTCTGCTGATAGCATCTTCCTTTAATATTGTATTATTTTTACAAGTTATCTTTCATGAATACTGACTCAAATTATTTCTATTACTGTTGAGAATATCTTACCAGATTGATGTATCTATATTTATTGCAACTAATTTCCTATTTTACACTATTTTATCCATATAGAATAGCAGCCTTTAAAAACATACCCAAAGAATCAGTTGCAACTTTCTCGTGGTCTCTGCTTAGTATTTTGTTCAATGTTTTGCGTAGTTCTGCAATTTTATTTTTCTTAGAATAGCAGTTTTCCTCATATCTTTTAAGGTGTCTTGGTTTTTTTTTTATCTCATTCAGGATTTGTTTTTCTGGTAAAGGCTTTATTTTAATTTTATACTGAAGTGATAACTGTGCGAGGTAGAATATTCTTAGGTGAGGAATTTCTAAATACAGTAGTTTGAAAATGTCATTTTATTTAACCTTGGCACATATTTTCCACTCAGAAATCTGCTGAGAGCCTAATTGGGGTTCTTTGTACATTATCAAAACTTTCTTTGGCTGCCTTTAAAATTTTACTCTGTCATTGACTTGCCAACTTGCATATGACGTATCTTGAAACAGGTCTCTTTGTCTTAAAGTTATTGGTGTTTTGTTGGCTCACAGAGTTGTATATCAGTTCCTCAAATAGGTTCGGGAAATTATCAACTATTTCTTCTTTAAATAAACCATCAGCTGCCGTCTAACTTTCATCTCCCTCCAGGATTTCACTCTTATGTTCACTTCCTGAGGAAGTCTGAAGGCTACTGTAAAATTTCCTCACTTTTTAATATCTTGAATCTCTGCCATCTCCTATCATTTCTAGCTTTGTATTGGTGAGTTTGCTAATCTCTCTTCCACAAAGACAGTCTTCTTCCAATGCTTTCTGTTGCATTCTTCATCTTATTTTCAAAGTTCATCTAGTCCTCATAATGTTGGGTTATTTTATAGTTTCAGTCTCTAAGGTAATGTATTCCTTATCAACATTTATTTTAATACTGAGCTCATTAAACTGCTTTCTGAGTTTTGTTTTTTGTATTGAGTTTCTGAATCACAACTGTCTGGATTCTCTATTAGTTATATGGCAATATTCCATGACTTATGTTTCTTTGCTGCAGGGTTGACATTGTGTGTGTGTGTGTGTGCGAGTGTGGGTTTGTGAGTGTGTTCTTGTGTGTCTGCATCTGTGTTGATGTCTGTGTGTGAGTATCTCTGTGTGTGCGTGCCCTACACTGTTACTGTGATTGTTCATGATCATGGTGAATTATTGCTCTGATGACACTAAATAACAGATTGGGAGTTGGAGCCCTTGCTTTTGTTTTCTGGTATTTTGCAATATTGCACAATATTTGGTTTAACTTACCTGAGCTACCTCTGATAATAATTCAAAATGGCACTATCCAGTTGCTACTGTCTGGATAAAAGATTGCTTACATTGTCACTTTTTAGACATCGCTGGTAGTTAATGCCACTGTTGTCACTGGGCCAGTGAACCTTTCCTTTTATCTGATATCCCTTGAGACTCAGTGTACACATTGAGGAAAGGTGTAAAGACAGGTGGGCATTTGGAATCACACAAGTGCCTTTGCCATGTCCTATGTTGCAAGGTACCTGTTCTCCACCACTGTGAATGGGGAGTAGGGACTGTGTCATGAATATCTGAGTGTCTGAAGGATGGAATTTCTGTCTCCACTGTGCCACCCTCCTAGTTACCTGTGACCATGAGTAATGGTGCAGATGGTGGCTGAAGCTGTGTGAACCAATGAGACCCTGTTTCTGCTGTGTACTCTGAAGCTCTGGGCTCAGATACCCTTGTCAGTGGGCCTTGGATGCAGGCACCACCTCTGCTCTTCCCTCATTTCAGCCTCCTTTATGTGTTTTAGCCCACCAAACTTCAGCTGTACACATGCGCTCTTGAGTATTGTTTTGTGTTGTAGTTATTTTTGTTGAGATGTGATCCTTTCACTGACTGTAGATTTAAGGGGAGAGACAGAAATAGTTTAAATTTATGTCACTTTTTTAAAAGCATATGCTTTTTCATTTAAAAGGTTAAATTCTACTAAGGACATTATTAGGACAGTAAAGATAGTGAACAAATCACCTCCCTTAATATCAGAGTACCACAAACTATTTTGTATTTCCTGGGTTCTTTTCTTCAATGTTTTTCCCACCTACATGCAAATTTTACTATAATATATGCCTATAATTTCTTTAAAATCATTTAAATTATTAAAATATTTTTCTGTGCTGCAAATATGACAGTGTTGCTTCTCTAAATTATATCTAGTTCCTTGCACATTTCTGTCTTCTCCATCCTTCTTACCTGTCATCACAGGAAACAACTACTTGGTACACTACACATATATATGTGATTCTGTTTCTCTTTTTTATGATTATTTATCTTATATCTTTAGTTTCCTCATATAAGTGATAACGTAGAGTGTTTCTCTCTGTATGACTTTATTTTTTTATGTACAACACTTTCTGGGTCCAGTCACATTGCTCCGAATGGTAGAATTTTATTTTTTGATATGACAATGACTAAGTATTTTTATGTTATCTATATCTCACATCAACTTCAGCCAATCATCTGTTGATGGGGGGTTGAGTTGTGCATCTCTCCTTGACTATTATATATGATGGTGTTAAGAACATTGGGGGTAATATTTTCTGTAAAGATAATGTTTTCATTTTTTAAGATTTATATCAAAAACTGGATTTGCTGCAACATATAGTGCTTCTATATCTAGTTTTCTGGGCACTGTCCACTCTTTTATCATAGTGAATGCATCAATTTATATTTCCACCAACAGTGTATCTGGGTTCACTTTTATCGACATTCTTATTAATGTTTGACATTTGAAGACTTTTTTAATAGCCATTTTGGTTGCTGTGAGATTATTTTTCATTCTGGTTTTGATTTACAATTTCCTAATTAATAGCAACATTATGTTTCTTTTTATGTGCATGAAAATCATCCACCTGTCTGTATTTGAAAAGTTTCCTTGAAGATCCTTCAAATGTTTTTAAGTTGGAGTCTTTGTTTTTTAAATATTGAGTCTAGTATGCTATAAATATATTATGGATATTAACAAAATGTTGGTTTCATTGTCTGAAATTCTTCCTTCTATTCTGTGTGTTTCCATATATCTTGCTGAAGGTTTCCTTTGCTCTGCAAAATGTTTTGCACTTCACATTTATACAAGAAGTAGAATCCCTGTATCACATATTACATCTATTTTCTCCTCAGTAAAATTAAAAACTGTTATTGTAAATTTTCCTTTTCTTTTTACTTAGGAGATAGATCAAAAAAAATATTGCTATGATTTATCTCAAAGGCAGATCTGCTCCTGTTCTTGGTCAGAAAGTGTTAATTATCAGGTATTACTTTTAGAAAATTATTCCATTTTTATCTTATTTTGTATACTATGGAAGGAAGTGCTCTTATATCTTCCTTTTACATGAACTGTCTAGTTTTCCCAGAACTACTTGTTGAAGAGATTGCCTTTTTTCCATTTTATACTCTTGCCCCCTTCATTGTAGACTTATTGACCATATGTGTGTGGGTTTATTTTAGGACTCTTTATTTTGTTCCATTGTTCTATGTGTCTCTTTTAGTGCCATATTTAGGTGTTTTCATTACTATAGCTTTGTTGTATATTCCAAAGTCAGGGAGGATATTACCCACAGCTTTGTTCATTTTTCAAAGATAATTTTAGAAAATTTGGGTCTTTCATTATTTTTATAAATTTTATTATTTTTTCCTTGTTTTGTGAAGAGACTTACGGATTCTGTAGAATAGAAATTTACTAAAGGAAAAAACCTGGGAAAATTGTAAAGTGTGGAGGATAAATCATACAATATTAAACAAACAATGGATTGCTGTATAAATCAAAGGAAATATATATAATGAAATATTACTACAGAAACAAAGTCCATGGGGTAAAGCAGACGCAGTATTAATAGGGAAGCTTATAGCAAAATAATCCCACTTATACAAATAATAATTATCTCTCAATTATAACATAATCTTACAAACAAAATATGTAGCAAAACAATTAAAAAAACTTGTTAGTAGAAGGAAAGACAGCTGAAAGTTCAGAATATAAATAAATAAAATAAAGATTAAAAATAGAAACATCAAATCAAACTATTATCTTTTGAAAGAATAATGAAATTCATAAAATTTAACCCGACTCATGAGCAAAATAGAGAGTACAGATTTATAAACTCCAAAATAAATGAGAAGTTACAGCTTATATCAAAGTTGCACAAAGCATCATAAGAAGATACAACAAATTATATGCCAATTAAAATGGAAACCGTAGAAGAAATGGACAATTTCTTAGAAAGACTTAATCTCCAGGATGGAATGATAATTAGAAAATATGAACAGATTATCACTAATGAAATTGAATAAGTAATTAAACAAAATCTCCCAAGAAACAAAATTCCAGGCCTAGGCAGCTTCACAGGTGAATTCTGCCAAACACTTAGAGAAGAGTTATCACCTATACTTCTCAGAGAATTCCATAAATTTGCAGAGGAAGGAAGGCTTCCTACCCCACATTTCTGTATCAGACTACTACAAAAACAGGAACAAATACCTCATAAAATTACATGTTAAATACTACTAAAAAGCATAGTTGCAAAAATCATCATTAAAATGTTAGCAAACAATATATTAAAAGGATTATACCTTATGATTAAGTCCATTTTATTCCAGGGATGCAAAAGTGATTCATTACCCACAAATTAATTAATATGATACACCACACTAACAAACTGAAAAACAAAAATTATATGGTCACCTCAAAAGAGTCATAAAACGTTTTGACAAATTCAGTATCTATTTATATTTCTCCTCAAAGTGGGCATAAGTAAACATATCTCAACACATTTAAGGCCATAAATGACACGAAATCAGCAAACATGACACTCACTGATTCAAACCAGCAAACATCACCTTTAAGAGCAGGAAAAAGGCAAGAATGCTTACTCTTACCACTTTTATTCAATACAGTATTGGAAATTCTTGCCATAGCTATCCAAAATAAATGTAAATATAATATAGCTAATTAAGAAAAGGGGTAAAAGTATCTGTTTTCAGATGACATATTTCAAATTGAAATCCTAAAGAAGATGGCATAAATCTACTAGGGCTTATCAATGCATTTTGTAAAATTTCAGAATATAAAATTAACATAAAGAAATCTTGCATTTCTACACACTGACAACAAGCTAACAGAGAAAGTGAGGGAACTGTCTCATTTACAGTTGCATTACAAAAAAAACCAAAAATCAAGTAATGTGTGCAGCCAAGGTGGTAAAATATCTGTGCTCAGAAACCTATAAAATATTTATAACAGAAAATGAAGATAATGCAAACAAATGAAAGGAAATTCTCTGTTCATAGATTAGGAAAGAAATATTGTTTAAATGACAGTACTAGACAAGAAAATACACAAATTAAATTCAGTTCGTATTAAAATACCAACGGCATTTTTAGACACTTACAATAAATAATTCTTAAATTTACATGTAAACACAAAAGAGATGAAACCACTAAAATAAAATGAAAACAAAGAAAACAAACTAAAAACAAAAATAACTTTGACATAGAACTAACAGGATGTAACACAGTCCCTGATTTTCAACTAAAATACAAAGCTACAGTATTAAAAAGAATAAGGTAGTGGCACAGAACGAACAGAATAATGGAACACAGCAAAATCCATAAAAATGAATCGCACATTTATGGTCATTTAGCCCATTACAAAAATGAATATACAGTGGGGGAAAGGTAACCAACAGGCACATGAAATCGGTCAACATCACAAATCATCAGTAAAATGCAAGTCCAAAACACAATGAGATTTTATGTCAGTCCTGTCAGAATGACTATTATCAAAAAGATAACAAATATAAGTGTTGGTGAGGATGTAAGAAATAGAACTCTGATACACTGTTTAAGTGAATGTAAATTTGTGCTGCCACTGTGGAAAACAGTATGCAATTTTATCTAAAAATTAAGAATGAAATATTATCCAACATTTCCATATCTGGATATTTATTGCAAGAAAACAAAAACACTAATCAGAAAAGATAAATTCAGCCCTATATTCACTGTGGCATTATTTACAATAGTCAGGATATAGAAGCAAATTAATTGCTCATCAACAGATGATGGATAAAAAGATGTGTTTTTATAGTAAATATATCTACCCACCTATTAACTGCAGATTTGTCTATATTTATACATATATATACAGACACCCTAAATATATATATATTTATATATGCACACAAACAAAAATAAAAGTTCAATGGGTTATTATTCAGCTCTGAAAAGATTAATTTCTTGTCATTTGCAACAAATTGGTAGACCAAGAGGGTAATATGCTAAGTGAAATAAGTCAGAAAGTGAATGACAAATGCTGAATGGTTTTACTGATATTTGGAATTTAAAACAAATGAACATAACAAAACAGAAAAAGAGTTATAGATATAGAAAGAAACAGGTTGTTCACAAGAAGAAGGGAAATGTGATGAAGAAAAAGAAATATATGAGGCAAATTAAGAGAGAAAATTTTCCATTGGCAGATTAAATGAGTCAGGGACAAGAAATGTACTGTATGGGGAAGAGTCAATAACCATGAAATATCTTTAAAAAGCAACATATCAAAACTAGTTTTATATTTGTGATCAGTTTGAAATGTATTAAAGATAGAAAACAGTATGTTGTGTAAGAGAAACTAACACAGTGTTATAGATTAAACTACACTTCAAAAACAAACAAACATACTATAGAAAAAAATTAGATTTGTAGTTAACAGAGGCAGGGCTTAGGAAAGGAGAATTTGATTAATGCACTCAAAAGTTACAAACCTGCAGCCGAAATATAAACGTGTTCTAGGGATGCCCCGTAGTAACATGAAAATTACAATTAATACTGCTTTATGTTCTATATGAATGTTGCTAAGAGATTAGACCATAAGTTTTCTCATCACAACCAAAAGACAAATTGTATTTCTTTAAAGTTGTATCTAAATGAGATAATGAAATCTCCCTAAAGTTGCTATGATATTTATTTTATGATACTTTTAAATCAAATCACTATCCTGTGCACCTAAATTTACACAATGTTTTTTGCCAATTATATCTCAATAAGAGCTGAAGGAAAAATGTAAAGTCAATGCTCATTTTTTTCCCATGTTATTTCTCATGATTGTTTTTGCAGCAATAAACTTGAGTCATGATAAACTTATCCTAGGTAAAGATACTAATAAATAAGTGATTTTAATATATTTACATAAAGATACTAATAAAATTACTGTTTTACCATGCCTTAAACTTTCTTCATATTAACAGACCACTGCTTCTGTAGGCATCAAATATTCTCTCTGTGTATTCATCTGAGATTAGGGAATGGATACAAATTTAAAACTGTCCTTGCTGTAAGTGGTAAAGTTCACTGTCTCTGAACGATGTTCTCATTTAACCCCACAGCATCTGTAAGAAATGAACATACTAGGTAGCTAAAAATCTCAGCATGGTAAAATCTCAGAACTCCTACAATACTTAAATCTTTTGCAATGGGAGTGCAATACTGACAAAGACTTGATTTTGGATAACAATGTGGTGTTTTCTCATGGTTGCATTAGGGGATGTGAGGATAATCGCTGAGATCCACAACAAACATAATTGCTCAATTCCTAGGCAAATAAGTGTAAAATTTCTGCATTATTAGGACTGAGGACTGCTTTCAAAATGATGACTATGCTCACTCTATTCCAGGTAGCCCAAGGAATAAAAGGTTATTGCAATTTCTAGGTGAATGGGAATAAGTCATAACTTCAGTCACTATAAATTAGTCAACGGGTGTTCAAACCAGAATAAGTTGTGTCAACAATGAGAATTAAAAAAAAAAAAACTTAGACATAAGCTTAAGTTAAAAAGAGAGACAGTCTTTGCTGGGCTCTGGGGAATGTAGAATGCATACGCCTCAGTCGAATTCAAGGGTTCAGTGGCTTGGCCCTAGCATCAGCTCGGGATTCAATGAACAGGTAACAATTAGTATACTGGGAGAATTATAATCTACCTCTCCCTGATCGGAAGAAAATCTGGTGGCTCAATGAAACTCTAAATTCACAGAGATTGTGCCAGATGTAGAGGAATAATTCACTGATGACTCAACTAAGACAAATTTAGTTACTGTTAACAATCCATATTCACACACACACACAGTGGTAGGCAGATTCGTAGTACTTAGTGGGAAGAATTCAGTGGGCAAAGCTCAGAGTATAGTTTTCAAACACCAGCCAAATTTTGTACTTTTGCCAATAGTCTAGCTTTTACCAGGTAGGAACCTACAGATGGGCAAAGAAATAATATTTTTCCCCAGAATTTCAATTTTGAAAGTAAACTTTAGCTTTTGAATTATCAGTATAGAACCTTCTTAAAATGATCACGGTAAGACCCACTGAATGATAAGAGAGCTGGAAAATAGCTGCTGAACCAGCCCATCTGAACCCCAGACTGCTAATATAAACAACAACATAGACACCATCTGATTTGAGCTGACAATATTAACAGCTTGATGTTTCTGTTGTAGGAAAAACCACTGCTGTCCAGACACAGATCTCCTGCTGCAAGTGTGCTCTTTTCTTCTCTTGGTAAAGGTCATATTGATGGGATGTTGCTAGAGCTTTCCCTGGCCCATTTGTCATTCTCCAGATTAGCAAAGACTTTCTTCCAAACTGGTGACACATTTTCAGAACTCAGTATTGCCATTCCACTCTTATCAGCTGACACTGGCTGCATGATTGTAAACAGAAGTCTTAAGCTCCCTGACCTTGCCTACAATTTTTGCAGCATTCCAGGGTACTTTGCATTCTGAAAATGATTCACCTTTTATTTAAAATGAATGGGAAATAGTCAAAGTCTTCCATGAATATTTTATATTTCTTTATATCTGCAGAAACTTGGTATTCTTGCAGCTGGACACATTTTTAATTCTACCACCCTCACCTCTTTCTAGTCCACACATTTTAGATTGCAATTTGGTTACTGGATATGACCGCCCCAACCAAGGGGCTATTATCTCTTAGATACTTACTGTGTGAAGTTTAGAAGTGGCACAAGTTATGTGGGGTGAAAAAACCGACATTAAGTATTTGAAATAACACTGTATCTTCTGGACAAAGCTCTGATTCTAAGAAGTAAATTAATTAGAAGGCAGTATTGTTATTGGTATGGGTAAGAGAATCAGCTATTTTGGGGTGGTTGGGTGATGAAGAGACAGGAAAAATTCCAGCAAATGAGAGTGGAATGCTTTAGACCTCTGGAGGCATGAATAAATAAGAAAATAATATTTTGTCTCCTGTACCTACCTCCAATTACTGTCTTGACTGAATAGTCCTTGGGCTATGAAAAGAGCTAGCTTGTGGTGAAGAGTAAAGAACATAATGAAATAGTTTGAAAACCATGAGAGTTTTGTTGATTGAGAAAAGTAGATTTTGCTTAAAGTCAACATGTATTTTTCATTCACTAAATACTAAAATGCATCCGGTGGCATGTGCTATGCTTACTGTGCTGGTATCCAAGTTAGAGAAGGAAACACGGAAAGACAAAACATCTGGAGGAGTTGGTTTCTGCACTGACACTGGGAAAGTCTAAGTAGGTAAAAGGAGGACACACAAAGTGAAAGGACGAGCTGGAGCAAAGTGGTGAGATTGGAGTGAACATAGATGACAAGCATTTGCCTGGATGTATTTCCAGATACAGTAAAACATAAAGACATGCCAAGGTAGTTAGAAGTGAGATTTATAGAGAAATGACAAATCTAAGTTGAGTTTGTGGGCTTAGAGTTGGAAAAGCATTAAATGCCACCCTGAGGACATAAGCTTGACTTTGTCTGGAAAATAAAAGCAACATAAATTATTAACTAGAAAATATAGTGTAGAATCTTGAGGGCAGGAAGTAAAAGCACCAATTGGAATGCTTTGAGAGCAGCACAAAAAGGCCATAAATAAAATTACTTCTTACACTGAACCACATGCTGAATGAGTCATCTGGGACTACATCATGTGACCTTTATGATTCCAGGGATGACATAATAGAGACCATGATCCCTGGGCCGGTTCCTGCATTTATCTCCTGTTTCAACCTATCCTAACTTATCACTTTTGATTCTTTCCAGTATGAACCAGAAACCACTTAGTAATTTTCCCTCTCTCCATGTTTATGTCTTTTTCCAAATTCTTCCATTTACTCTTCTTCCTTACAAGAAATTATTTAAATTTACTCCTATATTTTTTCATCAAATGATCATATCAATCAAATATCATTTTTTTCTTTTAATGGAAACTTTCTCTACCATTTACCTCTTAACCCTTTTTAAAAAATAATAAGGAAATTACAGGTACACATCTATGTTTATTGTTCAAATATGAAAATTGCAGATATTTGTTGACATTTTCCAACATCAATTTTAATCTTTTCTTCCCTGCATAATCTGGTAGTCCTTTGGTAGATCAGTTGTAATTAGGATGACATTCATAAACTGAAGATGGCTGATGAGTTGGCCTTGAAAGAATGGTTGCTGATGTATCAGCTATCACTGGCACTGGAATCCGTGGGTTGCTCCCTGGTTGAAGTTTAGAAAAGTGACCTTCACTGGCAGATTTGTTGTGATATCTATTTGGAAAAGTAGAAGGCCCCGCCATCAGTCCAAAATAATTGCTCTGTCTCAGAGAAAAGATGCTGCACTGAGAAGAAGATGTTGTAGTTGTAATGAATTTCACAACACGGCCATTTGCTTCAGTGTAGCTGCTTTAAAAGTGCCCATGGACAGAGGTCAACTGATTTAAAATAGCATGTTGATCCACTGCAATTTTTTCTGGTGGTCTAAATGGCATTGATGATGGAGGAGAAAAATCATCTCTGATCGGGGTATTTGTATCACCAATTATGTGGCTAGAAGAGGGCTTTCTTATTCGAAGAATGTTTAAATTTGCAGAAGGTAAAAATTTACTATCTCCACTAGTGTCAGCCACAAAATCAGAATTATGAATATCCTCATTACCGCCTCCTTTAAATTGCTTCTTCTGAAATCTTCAGCCAATGAAGATATCAGAGAGGCATTTTTAATCCCAACTCTCCTTTTTATTCTCAATAAAAGCTGGGGACAGCCTCATTTAAAATTTTGATTATGATAGAACTGCAGCTACAACCAAAGGAGTAAGATTTTATTAATATTTTAAACCAAAATACAACACTAAAATAAGCTTAACCTATAAAACCTGAGACTTCATGTTTACAATGCAAAGATAATATCATCAAAATATGAACATTGCTAATGATATTTTGAAGTTCCTTTTTTGGAAAATACACATTTAAATAGTATAGTCATCAAATTTAAGAAGTTAGCATTTGCAGTAACGGTGAATGCCACTTTTCAAAAGCAGATTTAATATCTTTATTTAGATTTCTGGTAAGAATCATAGTTGCAAGCAAATTTTTTCATAATCTTGAATACATAAGGCACTGTCCTCATTTTTTAGAAAAAAATGAATTTTAGCTTTAATAATTTTATACAATTTTCAAAATTTAGCTTTACATTTATATTACCATAGATTGATGTACAAAGTAAAATTTTATATATAAGTTACCATGTGGTAACTAAAATTTCTGTATAGCTTTCTTAAAACAGAGACTTCTTTTTCTTCTGCCAGAAAGTCAACTAGACAAGCAAATCTCTGAAATATCTGCCTCACTTTATTAAACGCATAAAGGTTAAGCAGTCTAACTAAGCTTTTCATAACTCCTGTTTCAAATATACTGAGAGGGGCCTTTCTTTCCAAAACTTCCTTCTTAAAGGCATCTTCATCAATCACTATGGAAGATCCATTATCATCCCACCAGATGGATTTAAATTGGTCACTTCCAGCCATTTTCCAGAGTTTTCTTGGAAATGTCAGGGAACAAAATTCATTATCTTTATGTCATTCAGAAACACAATGTGTGTAACATGGTCTTTTTATCAAGGATTCTTCAGACAAAGTCTGAAAAGCATTTTCTTCAATCATAGACCTCAAGTCCAAGTCCCCAGAGAATGTTTGATCACACAATAGAGATCTACTGGAGATTCCTGAACCAGTTGGTCCATCTTAACTAGACACATCTTGAATTTCTGAAGAAACATGTGTCACCTCAAATAACTTTTTCTACAGGTACTTTTCTAATCTGCATGATTTTGAGCACTGCTGCTTCAAATGCTGCTTTGGCAGGCCTGCACAGATAAACTGCTAGGCCATCAAAATGGTTCTCAACCTAAGTAGCTATAACATAACAAAACATCAGGTCTCCTAGGAACTCCAGTGAAACATTCAGACAGTGTTTATCCTCATTCATAAAATTAAAATGAAACATAAAGGATGCTTATATTTATGGTGTGATCTGCAAATATTATCCCCACAAAATCTTTTTAAATAATATTATTTTGGGGTCTTAAAAATAAAACAAATCTCCATTCTTTTGTACACAAATTTATTCCATATTAGTGAATAGGGTATAACTAATGAACAAAATAAGTAAAATAATTTTAAATTTTGGAATTAAAAGTGTAATTTGTGTAAATGCAGTACAGAAAATGTATAATTATTTCATCATCATTTCTAATTAAAGTGAAAAATAATTTGATTTGGAAATGGAAGTAGGTATTTATCTGTGTACTTTTCAATAAGTAGCTCTATATTCAAAACATGAGAAGAATAAATATCAGTTTATTTGGTAAGTTTATAAAAAAATGGTAAATGTACATGAAATAAAATTAGATTAAAATAATCAATCAAATTTAAGAAATCCCAAAGGGGGCAATTTTTGTTTTAAAGTTTAATTAAGTGCTATAAGTGAAACAAATATAATTTAATATTCTACCTTAAAATTACAAAAGAGACAATCTTATTGTATATTTACAAATGTTTATATTTGCCATTCTTTCACTCAGAGGTTTTTCATTCACTAAAAGAAAATAAATATTTTGGTCATCTTTATAATCCATACTCTTGGGCTTCTGTTTTGTGTTCCAAAATGATGTTGATAAATACATTTATGCACAAGATCCTGGGTTCAAAAAGCAGTGCCTCCATTAAGGGGCAAGCAAACAAATAATCAAAAGACAAAGAAATAACATTATATGTGGTTTGGGGTGGAAAAGATCTGGTAATGCATTTTAGGAAGCAATAAGTTTCTCAGTCCTGAAACTGTTGGCATTGTTAATATAGTATGGCATTATAAGTCATGTGTTTTGTGCTCTAATGGTAAATAATAGTTATGCTCTGTATTAGTAAAATGTAGTAAATTCAGTTCTACCAAAAGTTATATTACTTATTTAAAAATAAATTCCATTAAACATAAGCCAAATTCAAAATGAGTGATAAAATTTTTAAATAAATAAATGTACACTCAAGGTGCAATGCAAATTTTACCTTCAGTTTCTGTAAATTCCATTCTAAATAAATACAAGCAACCTGAATTCATGGCATATTATAAGTATTATAAACTATAGTTAAGTTGGATTTAGTCCTGGTTCATAAATATTATTTCACATTTGCAAATGAATATATGTGATACTATCCCTTAAAAATAATTCAAAAATAACAATCTTAAAAAATGTAGGAAATTTATTGCCAAATGTGATCTTAACTTTTTTATAAAGATATTCTTACCAAATTCGCTCTAGATAGAAAGTAAGTAAACATTATAAAATCCATATAAGAAAAACCCATGAGTAACATCAAGTTCAATGTTAACTTACAGGAAGGTTTTCCTCTGATCCAGTAATAAGAAAAAGTAGCTCATTTTCACAAGCCCTAAATTACATTATCAGAAGTCCTAGCCAGAACAACTAGTCAAAGAAAAGCAAAAAGGCATCCAACTTGTAAAAAAGTAGTAAAGATTTTATAGATGACATACTTATGCAGAGTTAAAAACTCCATAGACCCCTCCAGTGACTGTTAGAAATAATGAACAAACTTAGTAAACTTGCAGAATACAAAATCAATACACAAATATCCGTTGCATTTTTATATAGTAACAACATATTATCAGAAATAGAAATTAGGAAAATAATTGTGTGTAAATTTATACCAAAAACAATAAAATAGAAACACATATGTTAAATGAAAAAAAAAAGATATAAACATAGATCTATAAATTACAGGTGCAAGAAAAATAAGTAAACAAAATAAATAGAAAGATATTTTGTGCTCATAGATTGCATATAATGTGAGGAAATATTCTACTCTATCTTTTACATGTTAAATCTCCCCAGCACTAATTATTGAGGAGAATGTGCTTTCTTCATATTGTACTCTTGATTCCTTTTTCATGGGTTTACTGATCATAGTTTTGACGGATTATATCTGGTTGCACTATTCTCTTCTATTGATTGGTGTCTGTTTTTGAGCCAGTATCATGTTGTTTTAATTACTAAAGCTTTGTAACATCAGAGAACTTTACACCATTAGATTTAATACTCTTTTTCAAGATTATTTTGGCAACTCATGATCTTTGTGCTTGCATATAAATTTTGAAATTATTTTTTCTATTTAACAAAAAAGTCTCATGGGTATTCTGACATGAATCACACTAAATGTAAAATCCTTTGTGTAGAATGGTTGTTTCAACCATTGTTTCACATCATTAACATAAGAAATCTTTTCATTTCTTTGGATCAGTCTTAATTTCCTTCATCAAAGTTTTCTGTTTTTAACTTATAGGTTTTCTCCTTATTTGTTAACTTCATTTCTAGGTATTCTTTACATATATATATTATTATATATATTATATTTGTAAACACGTGTCCTACACAAATACAACATTCAGAAGGCAGTGGCAAGTCATATTCAATTCGTGAATGAAAAAAAGCTGTAATCTAAGATAATTTATCAAGCAAGGCTATCTTTTGAATAGAAGGAGAGGTAAATAACTTCCACAGAAGCAAATACTAAAAGAATTAAGCAGGAGAAAAAGAAATAATGAAAAATCAACTCTATGTAAAAAAGAAGCAGGATGCTATAGAAAAGAGAAAGGCATAATTAGAAAGGGAATAGTTACAATGACTTACAGCAGAATAAATATGATGTGGTAAAACAGGACATCAAAAATTTTAAGGGTCACAGAGTGAAACAGGACAAAAAGGGTGTTTTCTTCTTGTTTCTGTTCTCTGTAGGATGGGTTTGAGTTTGTATTCTTATCAGTTAAAATAAACAGACATAGTACGGGTCAATATAAATACAAAACAGGGTAACCATAAGTCAAAAGCGTACAATGAACTCACAAAGCCAAAAAGAAACCAAAATAAAAAAAGAAAACTAATCAAGCGACAAAAAGAAAAAGAAATGAACAAAAAGGAAATACCAAATCAAATGGATAATGAAGTTCAAAATGGAAATAAACACCAGTCTACCAATAATTATCACAAATGTTAATGGACTTAGTGCTTCAATCAAAAGATATATATTGTCTGATTGGATAATATAACAAGACCCTACATTATGAAGCATACAAGAGACCCACTTTAGTAAGAGGAACACACATCAATTGAAATTCAGAAGAAGGAAAAATATATTCCATGCAAATGGACATGACAAGAAAGCAGGACTAGCAGTAATGACTTCACCCAAAATAGAGTTACAAGAAAGGCCATAGAGTAAGATAAACAAGGACATGATAAAATGATGAAAGGAGAAATACAAAATGAGGGTATTATACTCATTAAGATATATACACTCAAAATTGGAGCACCGAAATATATAAAGCAAATACTAATAAATAAAAAGAGAGAAATCGCTGGGAACACAATCACAGTAGGAGACTGTAACACCCTGTTACCATCACTGGACAGGTCTTTCAGACAGAAAATTAATAAGGGAACAAAGATACTAAAAGACATGATAAAATAATTGGAGATGGTTGATACTTCCAAAACAGTACTTCTCCCAAAAACAGGATATACATTCTTTTCCACGTCACTTGGAATATTTCCTAGGAATGATTATGTACTCAGGCACAGAAGAAGCCTCAACTAATTTAAGAAGATAAAATTTATTTCAAGGTTCTATTCTGAGTATTATACCATGAAACTAGAAATCAATCACAGAAAGAAAGGGTGAAAAATTGACAGCATGTAGATTAAACAAAATGGTACTAAATCAAGGAGGGGAGGTAATGAAGTAAAAGAAGAAATTAAAAAATATCTTGAGAAATATGACAAAACACTACACAAATTCCATGGAATAAAATTAAAGCAGGCTTAAGAGGGAAGTTCATATTGACAAGGCACCCCTAAATTTAGAAGAGCAATTTCAAATAAATAATCCAATGTTCTATGTAAACTAATCATGAAAAGAAGAGCAAACAAAACCAAAAATCAGCAGAAAGTGGGAAATAATAAAGATCAAGGGAGAAAGAATTGAAATAAATTTTAAAAAATAGAGAAAATCAATCAAAATATTTTTGAACAAGGGAGAAAGAATTGAAATAAATTTTAAAAAATAGAGAAAATCAATCAAAATATTTTTGAAACAAAATTGACAAAAGTCAGGATAGGCTATCCAACAAGAAAAGAGAGAGAACACAAATAATATAAGAAATGAAAATGGAGAAACTTCAAAGAGTACAACAAATTTGCAAAATATCATAAGGGAATACCATGAGCAACTGCAAGGAAACACACTGGAGTACCTAGAGAAATGGAGAAGTTTCTGGAAACATTCAGGCCACCATTATTGCATCAAGAAGAAATTGATCATTTAAACAGACAGATCACCAGAAATGGAATAGAATTATCAATAAAATAAAAAATCTCTGCAAACAAAATTTCAGAAACAAATAGCTTCACTGGGTAATTTGACCAAACATACTAAGAAAAATCCATACCAGTCCTCCTCAAAATCTTCCAAAATATTGATATGGAGAGAGTACACGCAAACTCACACCATAAGGCCAACATCAACCTTATAACAAAACCAGACAAAGACACTACCTAAAAAGAAAACTATATGCCAATATCATTGATAAACATAGATGTAAAAGTCTTTAAAAAATTATTAACACACAGAATCCAACAACGTGTAAATAAAGATCATAAACCATGATCAAGTTAGGTTCACCCCATGAACACAAGGATGGTTTAACATTTGCAAATCAATCAATCAACTGTGATACACCATATTAACAAAAGAGAGGACAAAAATCCACATGATCATCTCAGTAGATGCAGAAAAAGCATTTGATAACATTTAACAGCTATTTGCAATAAAAATTCTTATCACAGTGGGTACAGAGTGACCATATCTCAACATAATGATTGCTATTTATGACAAATATATAGCCAGTAAAATACTCAATTGTGAAAAACTGAAAACCTTTTCAGAAAAACCTGAGACAAGACAAGGTTTCCCATTCTCACAATTTCAATTCAACATAGTCTTGGAAGTCCTAGCCACAACGATCAGGCAAGAAAATTTGATTTCCTATCAAATTATGCAAAACATTTCTTTATAAGACTTAAACAAATGATCCTACGATTTACAAAGAGTCATAAACTATCCATAGTTTCCAAAGTAATATTAAAGAAAAAGAAACAGGCTAGAATAATAACCCATCAGGTCTACATACACTATTGCAGAGCTACAATAATCAAAATTACATGATATTGGTATAGAAAAAGGCATATGGACCAAAGGAACAGAATAGAGGGCCTAGGAATAAATCTACAGGCCTATGTTCAATTAATGTTTGACAGAGTAACCAAGAATATGGCAGAGAAAAGACCATCTCTTCACCAAACGGTGTTGGGAAAACTGGATAGCAGCATCAGAGCAATGGAGTTAGAACACTCCTTCACTCCATACACAAGGATAAACTCAAAATGGCTTGAAGACTTAAATGTAAGGCAAGACACAGTAAATCTCCTAGAAGAAAACATAGGCAAAACACTCTGAGATAAATCTCAGCAATGATCTCCTAGAATAGACTACCCAGGGAAGGAATGTAAGAGCAAAATTAATAAATGGGACCTAATTAAACTTATAAGCTTTTGCACAGCAAAGGGAACCATAAACAAAGCAAAATGAAAATCTACAGGTTTCAAGAAAATATTTAGAACTGATGCAACTGACAAAGTCTTAATTTCCAAAATATAAAGGCTTCATACAACCTAATAATAATAAAAAAAACAAGAAACCCCATCTGAAAATGGGCAAAATCCCTAAAGAAGCAATTCCCCGATAGAGAAATACAAATGCCACATAGATATATGAAAAAAAAAATTGCTCACTACCATTATCAGAGAAGGGCAATTCAAACTATAATGAAGTGTCACTCACAGTAGTCACAATGGCCGTCATTCAAAATTTCACAAACAATAATTTCTGGGAAAGCTTTGGAGAAAAGGAAACCTCCTACACTGTTGGTAGTAATGTAGTTTGGTGCAGTGATTGTGGAAACCAGGATGGGGATTACTCTAAAGAATAAAAATAGAGTTAACATAAGATCCAGCAATCCCACTTATGGGTATATATCAAAAGGAACCCTATTTCAAAAAGGCACCTGCACCACAAAGTTCTTAGCAGTGCTATATACAAAACCCACGACATGGAAGCAACCTAATTGTCCAACAACTGATCACAGTATTCAGAAGTCATGCCGTATTTACACAATGGAATAATATTCTGCAATAAAAAATGACAAAACAATGACATTTTCAGCAAAATGGATGTCCCCAAAAAGTGTCATTCTAATTGAAGTAATCCAGAAAGAGAAAGAAAAATAATACATGACATGACATATGTGGACCCTTAAAAAAAAATTTGGATGAGGAAACTATGATTTCATCTACAAAACTGAGACACACTCACAGATTTACTAAACAATTTTATGGTTACTGCGGAAAGAGTCTGGTAGAGGATATATTTGGGAACTGTTCATTTATAAATGTCATCCATTATATATAAAAATAGATGTTTTCAAAATTTCTTTTGTATGACACAAGGCAGTAAGTTAAATACTGTGAAGTAATATTTAATAGGCACACAAATATATGCATCTTTGGGGACACTGTGCTCTACACCGCAGATTGACACATTCTAAACGGCAGTACTTCAATGATAAATAAATGAATAAATATGTAAATAAAAATAAATAAATAAAAAATAAATATATTTAATGATAAAAGAAATACAAAGATTCACACTACTTAACTTTACCCATCAAGAACCCAGGAGAAAACAGAAGGAATAAAGAACAAATTGAATCAATGAGAGTAAGGGAAATACAGAAACAATTGAAAAGGGGAAAAAAAATATGCCTAAGGCTGTTTCTTTTAAACATAAATTGGACAAAATTTTAGGTTGGCTAACAAAACAAAGACTCAAATAATATTAGATATAAAAAAGAAGATATTTCCAGTGATGTTGCAGAGATGCTTAGCATCATAAGAAATTATCACTAGCTTACAATTTGAATGACCTAGAGCAAAAGACAAATTGCCAGAAACATATGTCTTCCAAAACTGAATCAAGAGGAAATTAGAAAGTTAAATAGAGCAAAAGTGTGTATGAGAAAATCAGTACTCCAAATTTCCCAAATCAGAAAAAATTTACAAGACGAATTTTTCTGGTGAATTCTGTCATACATTTAAAGACAATTTTTCACCAATTCTTCCACAAATCTTCCAAGAATTTGAAGGGTGTGTAAGATTCCAAATTTGTTTTATGATTCCAGCTTTATTTGCATAACAAGGCTAGAAAGGACATTATATGCAAAATATAGAATATTAACCCTGATGAACATATGTGCCAAAATTCTCAACAAAACACAAGCAAAATGAATTCAACATCACATTTAGTGTATCATACACATACATGAGTAAAGGTATTTATCCCTGGGTTTAAGAATACTTCAAAATATTGAAATCAATAAAGATGACATGCCGCACTAATAGAATGAGAAATAAAACTCAAATAATCATCTCAATAGGTGCAGAAACAGCATTGTATATAATGCAACATCCTTTTATGATACTCCCAACAAATTAGATTAACCCTGTCAGTGGCATGATATCATATACACACAAATACTCTGTGGAGAGAAGTAAGCAGTTTTGTTTATTGATTCTTAGAAAAAGGATTTATATAGGTCATGCACAATGCCTCACGTATCATCTAAGTTATAACAATGTTAATATTCTTATGCTATTTATTTCCCCATGCTCCTGCAGTAAGCACAGGAGGCTAAATGATCAAGTATTGTTTTAAGATCATCCCGGAACTTCATTAAGTAGGCCATCTCTTTATCAGCTGGCTGTGCCTGTCTTAGGTTGCCCTTCTCTTAGGATCTTACCCAGCATAGGCTATCCAGACATTCATATTGGATACATTTTGTAGGCCATTTCTTATCCAGCCTGGATATGTGACATTCCTCACAGCTTTTTTATCAGTTCAGCACATGGGCTTATTCTCTAGAGCCTTCAGACAGGGGCCTTCAAACACAACATCCCTTGACAGAAAAATAGATGTAGAAAATTTTATGTATATATGCAATTGAATCAATACTTTGCATTCCTATCAACAGTGTCCATGGTGTTCCTTTTTCTCCACAATCTCACCAACATCAATTATTTTTGATATGAGCCTTCTGACAAGTGTGAGGTCTTGTCTCATTTTTGGTTTATGACTTTCCTAATAATTTATAACTCTGAACATATTTTCATGTGTCATTTAGCCAAATGTATGTTTTCTACAGAAAATTGATTCAGATCTCTCTATTCAGTTCCTACGGACAACTTTTTTAATTAGATTATTTGGTCATTTTTTTTGTTGTTGTGGGGTAAGATTTTGTCATATATTTCGATATTAAAACTTGATTGGAAAATATCACTTACAAAGATATTCTTCCAATGTGTTGGTTGACTTTTCATTTTATTGATCATTTCTTCTGCAGTATAAATCTGTTTAGAGTGATCCAATCATATTTTGTTAGTTTTCCTTCTGCTTCCCTTGCAAGAGGAGACATATGTAGAATCAAGTTAAGTCCAATGTCAGTGTGTACTTCTTATATTTTACACTAGGATGGTTTTTTTTCTTCCAGTTTTATGTTTTATATGACCAGGAGTGGGATTGCAGTATCATAAGATAGGTCTATTTTTATTTTTTAAAGGAACTTCCATACTGTTTCCAAAGTGGTTGCACGTATTTTCATTCCCATCAACAGCATTGGAGAGTCCCTTTTTCCCCACAACCTCCCAAGTCTTTATTATTTGTAGACATTTGGATGACAGCCCTTCTCAGTAGTTTGAGGTAAAACATTATTTTAATTTTGTCTTGCATTTGTATAATGATTAGCTATGTGAGCATGTTTTTATGTTCCTGTTTGTCATCTGTGTGTCTTCTTTAGAGAATTGTCTTCCACTGATTTTCTGAATGAGTTGTTTGTAGATTTTTGAAATGGAGCTGTAGGAACGATTTGTGTATTTTATAATTTAGCCTCTTGTTGATTGCATTGTTTCCTAATGGTTTCTCTCATTTGGAAGTTCATCTTTTCATATTGTTTATTTTCCTGTGTAGAAGCTTTTAAATTTAATTAGGACCTATTTGTTTATTTTGCTTTTAATGTTTTTAATTTGGGAGTGTGACATAACAATATTTCACTATAATTTTTATCTTGTTTTGCCTATGTTAGTTTCCAGGACTTTTATTGTGTTATGTATTAGACTGATCTATTTAAAACATTTTGAGTTTATTTTTATACAGTGTGAGGGAGTGTTCTAATTTCATTGATTTACATGTAGCTGTATAGCTTTCTCAAAATCACTTGCTGGAGACTGTCTTTAAGATATTGTATATTTTTGTTTCCTTTGTCAATGTTTAGTTGACCATAGGTATGATGTTTTATTTCTGCCTCTGTGTTCTGTTCCAGAGTTATAGATGTTTGTTTTCCAGCATTGTGCTGTTTTGATTACTGTATTTTAGATATATAGTCTGAGATCTGGGAGGGTTATTGGTTATGCCACCAACTTTGTTCTTTTTCCTCATTGTTACTTTTTCCATTCTGGTTCTTTTGCAGCTCCATACAAATCTTAGGACTGTTTTTAGTTCTGTGGAAAATATCATGTAGTCCGATCTTAATCAATTTATATCTGTAAGCATATTTTGTAGTATGTATATTTTAACAATATTAATTCCTCAAAACTGTGACCTTGAGATTTCTTTCCATTTCTTTGCATCATCTTCAAATTTCTTTACCAGTGTCCTAAAAATGTTATTATCTTGGATTTTCCAAAGGTTTTTCATCTTTTTGATCTGATTTCATATGAATTTTTTAAAATTATGGACTGTTTCATTGTTAGTGTAAAGAAATGTGACGGTTCTTATATATTAATCATGAATCATGCTTCTATGCTTAATGTCTTTATTAGTTTTAGTTGTTTAGTTGTGGAGAATCTTTAGGGATCTCTATGTAGATTATCATGCCATCTAAAATAATTACATTTTTCTTCATTCAATCCAAGTTGAATAAATTTTTTTCTTGTCCGATTTCTGTTGTTAGGACTTTCCATTCTGTGTTTAATAGAAATGCTGAGATTGGGCATTCATGTCTTATTCCTTAATTTGGCTTTCAGTTTTTCACTTTTGCATATTATGTTGTCTGTGGGTTTGTAATTAATGACTTTAGTTATGTTGAGGTATATTTCCTGAATCCTACTTTTGTAAGAGGTTTCTGTTTTTGTTGCTGTTGTTATTGTTGTTGTTGCTGTTGTTGCTGTTTTAATGAATAAATGTTGAATTTTGTGAAATACTTTTTATGGATTTATTGGGATGACCACAACATTTTCTCTTTTCCTTTTGTTAAGTGGTGTATCAAACTGATTGATTTGTGTATGTTGAACCTCTCTTGTGACCCTGCAATTAATCCAAGTTTATATTTGTTTATGATTCATTTTAGGTATTGCTGGGTTTAATTTTCTAATAATATTTTTTTAGAATTTTTGCATTAAAATCTATCAAATTTATTTGCTTGAAGTTCCCTTTGCCTGTACTTTGTTTGTTGGCTTTGCTATCAGGGTGATTAAAACTTCATAGAGTTAATTTGGGAGTTTCCCACATCTTCAATATTTTTGAATAGATTGAAGACTATTACTTCTGCTTTGTATTTTTGTATATTTCTCCATGGGAACTGTTTAAATCTGCACTTCTATTTAACGATTTTTTTAAACGCAGATTCTATTTTTCTTCTAGTAACCAGTTGGTTCAAATTATTTGTTTCTCCTTATCACTGTCTCTTTCTAGACATTTCTCAATTTCTTCTACTTTGTCCAACTTATTGGCATGTAAGTGTTGGCAAAATGATCCCTTATTTGTATATCTCAGGTAACAATAGTTATTTCTATTATTTTATTTCTTTATTTATTTCTTTGGAGCATCTCTGTTATCTTCATGATGCACCTGGCTAGAGGTTTTGTGATTTTGCTTATCTTAAAATAAAACATAAAAAATTTTTTTGGTTTTACTGCTCTTTTGCATAGTTTTCTTTTTCTCTCTAATGTATATTTACATTTGTAATACATAGGATCATGTTTTTTTGAGGTTATTTTTATTGATTTACAGTCATTTTACAAAGTTGTCTCCAATTCCAGTGTAGAGCACAATTTTGCAGTTACAATGAACATATATACATTTGTTGTCCCATTTTTTCCTCTGTTAGCTGCCGTATGATTTTTTATATATTTCCCTGTGCTATACAGTACAATCCTGTTTATCTATTCTGCAATTTAGTTCTCCAGGTCTATCTCTTCCCACCCCCGGCCCCCTTGGCTAACAAAACCTTGTATTCTATGTCTGGGAGTCTATTTCTGTTTTGTATTTGTGCTTTTTTGTTTTGTTTTGTTTTGTATTTATATTCTACAGATGTGCCATCTCATATGATATTATTCTTTCTCTTTCTGGCTTACTTCACTTAGACTGATTTTCTCCAGGATCAACCATGTTGCTGAAAATGGCATTATGTTGTCGGTTTATATGGCTGACCAGTATTCCACTGTATAAATATACCACCTCTTCTTTATCCAGTCAACTGTCGATGGACATTTAGGCTGTTTCCATGTCTTGGCTATTGTAAATAGTGCTGGCTATGAATATTGGGTTGCTGGTGTCTTCTTGAAGTAGGGTTCCTTCTGGATTTATGCCCAGGAGCGAGATTCCTGGGTCATATGGTAAGTCTATTCTTAGGCTTTTGAGGAATCTCCATCCTGTTTTCCACAGTGGCTGCACCAAACTGCATTGCCACCAGCAGTGAAGGACGGTTCCCTATTCTCTAAAGCCTCTCCAGCTTTTGTCATTTGTGGATTTTTAAATGATGGCCATTCTGACTGCTGTGATGTGATACCTCACTGCAGTTTTGATTTGCATTTCTCTGATAATCAGTGATATTGAGAATTATCTGATGTGTCTTTTGAACATTTTTGTATCTTCCTTAGAGAATTTCTTGTTTAGGTCTTCTAACCATTTTTGCATTGGGTTGTTTATTTTTTCTTATTCAGTTGGATGAGCTGCTTATATACTCTGGAGATCAAGCCTTTGTAGGTTACATATTCAAATTTTTTTCCCATTCCGTAGGTTGTCTCTTTGTTTTTCTTCCGGTTTCTTTACTGTGCCGCAGCTTGTAAGTTTCATTAGGTCTCATTTGTTTATTCTTTCTTTTATTTTTTCTACTAGAAAATTTACGAGACGTATGTCAGATACTGTTTTGCCTATATTTTCCTCTAGGAGGTTTATTGTATCCTGTCTTATGTTTAAGTCTTTGATCCATTCTGAGTTTATTTTTGTGTATGGTGTTCTAGCTTCATTGGGAGTGTTCTAGCTTCATTGATTTACATGCTGCTGTCCAGTTTTCCCAACACCATTTGCTGAAGGGACTGTCTCATTTCCATTATATTTTCTTGCCTACTTTGTCGAAGATTAATTGACCAAAAGTTTGTGGGTTCATTTCTGGGCTCTCTATTTTGTTGCACTGGCCTATATGTCTATTTTCCTACCAATACAGTGCTGTCATGTTGATTGTAGCTCTATAGTATTATCTGAATCATTAGCGTAAAGAAATGTCACTAATTTTTGAACCTTAATCTTGTAACCTGCTACCTTGCTGAATTCTTTGATCAGCTGTAGTAGTTTTTGTCTGGATCTTGAAGGGTTTTGTATATATAGTAACATATTTTCTGCATATAGTGAGACTTTTATCTCTTCCTTTCCAATTTGCATCCATTTTAATTCTCTCTCTTGTTTGATTGCCGTGGCTAGGACTTCCATGGCTATGTTGAGTCGGAGTGGAGATAGTGTGAATCCTTGTTTTGTCCCAGATTTTAGCTTGAAGCTTTTGACTTTCTCACCATTGAGTACTATGCTGGCTGTGGGTTTGTTATCTATAGCTTTCATAATGCTGAGATATGTTGCCTCTATGCCCACTTTGGTGAGAGATTTTTTCATACATGTGTGTGGAATTTTATCAAATGCTTTTCCTGCATCTATTGAGAAGGTCATGCTGTTTTGGTCCTTTCTCTTGTTGATGTGCTGTATTACATTGATTCTTTTGCATATGTTGAACCGCCCCTGTGTCCCTGGCATGATCCCCACTTGGTCATGTTGTATAATTGTTTTCTGTGATGTTGGATTCTATTTGCTTCTATTTTGGTAAGTATTTTGGCGTCTGTGTTCATCAGTGATATTGGCCTATAATTCTCTTGTTTGGTAGTGTCTTCACCTGTTTGTGGTATCAGGGTGATTGTGGCTTCATAGAATGACTTTGGGAGTATTCCTTCCTTTTCAATCTTCTGGAAGAGTTTGAGAAGGACTGGCTTGAGTCCTTCTATGCATGTTTCGTAGAATTCCATTCTGAAGCCGTCCGGTTCTGGACTGTTATTTATAGGTAGGTTTTATATTGCTATTTTGATTTCATTTCTAGTGCTCTGCTTGTTCAAGGGGTCAGTTTCTTCTTGATTCAGTCTTGGTGGACAGTATGTTTCCAGAAACCTGTCCATCTCCTCTAGGTTATTCAGTTTGTTTTCATATGCTTTTCATTATTTTCTCTTATAATATTCTGTATTTCTAATTTTTGCTTTAATTTCTACATTCTCCTATTTATTTTCCTAATTTATGCTATCTCTCTTTTCTTTTTTTTTTGAGTTTGGCCACAGGTTTGTCTATTTTACATACTTTTTGAAAAACCAGCCTTTGGTTTGGGTGTTTTTTTCTCTATGGACTTTTTAAACTCTATTTTATTTATTTCCTCCCCAATATTTATGATTTCCTTCCTTCTGTTTCCTTTTGTGCTTTTTTGTTCTTCCTTTTCTAGTTCATTCTGCTGATGGGTTATATTGTTTATTTGTGATTGTTCTTTTTTGAGGAATGCCTGTATCACTATAAACTCCCATCTCAACACTGCTTTTGCTGTGTCCCATAAATTTTGTGTGGTTTTGTTTCATTTTCTTTTGTCTCAAGGTAATTTTTCATTTCAGCTTTGATTTCTTTGACCAAGTGGTTTTTAATAACATATTGTTTAATCCTCATTTTTTTTTGTTCTCCTTTTTTCCTCTGTTTTTGATTTCTAGCTTCATGGCATTGTCGTCAGTAAAATTTCTTGAGGTAATTTCTATCTTCTTAAAATTACTTTGGTATTTTTGTGCCCAAGTATAACAAGAATACTGGTAAATGTCCCATGTGCACTTGAAAAGAATGTATATACTATTTTTTGGGGGTACAATGCTCTGAAAATATCCACCAAGTGTAATATTTCTATTGTGTTATTAAACTTCCCTGTTGCCTAATTTATTTTCTTTCTTGATGATCTGTTCAGTGATGTTAATGCAGTGTTGAAACTTCCAACTATGATTAGATTTCCATCGCTATCCCTGTTTATATCTGTTAGTAATTATATAGTGTAATTAGTTGCTCCTCTATTTGGTGCATATGTATTAAGGAGTGTGTTATCCTCATCTTGTATCAATCCTGCAATCATTATAAAATATCCTTCTTTATCTTTATAGCCTTTGTTTTAAAACTCTTTTGTCTGAAATCAGTATGGCAACACCTGCTTTTTTGGCTTTTCCATTAGTATGGAATAAACTTTTCCATCCTTTTATCTCAATCTATATGTGTCCTTCTCCTTGATGTGGGTTTTTGTTTGCAGCATATTGAATGTTCTTGCTTTATTATCCAGCCAGCCACACAATGACATTTTGACTGCAGCATTTAGTCCATTAACATTTAAAATAATTGATGATGTTTGTGTTTATTGCCATTTTGACCTTATTTTGCAGTTGATTTGGTGTTTCCTCCTTGTTCGTTTCATCTTCCTTTTTTGGTTTGGTCATTTTCCTTTGTATTATCATGAAATTTATTTACTTTTACTGACTCATGAATATGTTTTGTCTTATTTTTGCCCTTTTATATAAGCCTATTAGACCATTACTATAACTGCTTTTATTAAACTTATAGTAACATGATCTCAGACCCATCCTACTGAGAACAAAAATTTTTAAAAGGAAAGACCAAAAATAAAAAATTCTCTATTTTCCTGCCTCCATTTCCCACTCTCAATGATTTGTATGTCTTGTTTTAAAATTTTGGGGTTTTTTTATTTGCAATTCATGAGTTATCACCTTTCCAGCTGTGAGTTTCACATTTCTGTAGCATCCTGCTGCTTTTCATTTTAGAGTAGACCTTTGAATATTTATTTTAGCATGGGTCTAGTTTTACTAAACTCTTGTAGCTTTTTCTTGTCTGTGAAATTCTTTATGTCTCCTTCTGTAATAGAGGATAGCCTTGCTGATTAAAGTATCCTAGGGTATATCTTTTTTTCATTCAGGACATTGAATATATCTTGCCACTCTCTTCTGGCCTGTAGTTTATTTGTAGTGAAATGAGCTGGGTGCCTTATGGGGATTCCCTTGTAACTCACTCTTTGCTATTCTCTTGCTGCCTTTATGGTCATTTCCTTATCCTTGACTCTGGCCATCTTAATTATATATCTTGGTGTGGGTTTATTTGAGTTCTTCTTGTTTGGGACACTCTGAGCTTCCTATATTTGGATATCTGATTCCTTCTTTAAGTTTGGGAATTTCTCATTCATGAATTTTTCAAACACCTTTGCAAACCCGTTTGATCTTTCCTCCCCTTCTCGGACTTCTATCATGCCAAGATTGGCATGCTTTCTCTTATCACGTAAGTCCCCTTTTTTTTTTAATTTGTTTCACATTGTTTCTTTTGTAGCTCTTCTGATTGGATGTCTTCTATTCTCCTGTATTCTAAGTCACTAATTCTTTCCTCTGTGTTATCTAGTCAGCTTGGTGACACCTTTAGATCATTCCTCATCTCAGTCAACATGTTTACCAATACTACTCGGCTCGTCTTTATAGCTTCCTTATCATTTTTAACATATTTTATATCTCTAAACATTAGCTTTTATTTCCATCATTAATTTGATCACTCCTCTTTTGAAATCTTGTTCGAGTAGGCTATCGATTTCCATTTCACTGATCATTCTTTCAGGGGATTTCTCTTGTTCTTTTATTTGGGAATAGTTTCTCTGCTTCTTCATCATGCTCCTACCTCTCTAACACTGTTGTTTATGGAGTATCAGTTACCTATTTTGGTCCTAAAGGAGTTTATCTACCTAATGCCTATGTAGAAATACATCTTAGAAAAGAGCAAAAAGAGAGAGAGACATTAAGAACTTTAAAAAAAAAAGGGGAAATAAATGTTTCATGACATTGTATAATGCATAATAGAAGAGCAAGTTGAAGCAGAGTTTTGAAAAATTATAATAATAAAAATATTTTAAACAATTTCCAAGGGATTAAAATTGGGGTATATATAATGGCCTAAGAAGTAAAAATTAAGAGGGTAATGGTAAATAGTACATGTAAATACAGACTAAAACAAGGTGGTATAATGTGTCTTCCTGGAGACTGTGTAACTTAATGTGAAGTCTTTCTGTATTCATCCTGTTTTGGAAGCTCAGCTTGCTTTCTCCAGAGGCCCTCAATAAGAGCCTTCATCTGTGCTGCTCCCAGGGCCTGTCGGCAAGCAGATCACTGCTACTCACAACACTGGTTCTGGAGCAGCTCTCTTTACAGTGGGCTGGTTTGTCACTGCCCTAACTGATGCTGTAGTCAGATGTTTCACACTGACCAGGGAGTTGTGGCTGTCATGCCCTCTCTGAGCCGCAAGGTCAGGGTCTGCATTCAAGCCCAAAATGTGGGGGCCAACCAGCCCCCTTAGGGAGCCAGTCTCTCCACTACTCTGTGCCCTGTCCCTGGTCTAGGCCAAAACACAGCCCCTTGTTTATCTTGGTGGAACAAGTTCTCTATGGAAATAGGACAGATTTATCTTATCTGCCTCAGGCTGTAGACAAGTCCCCTTCTGGCGCTTGAGGCTGCTAAGTACTTAAGAGTGAATGCAGGTTTTGCTCTCACTGCTGCCTGGGTGCAAAGCACCAGAGGGTATGGTGGCTGTGTCTGAGCCCCTGCTCCCATGTCCTAGAAACTTTTGTGGATTTTCAGAGATGGGGATTGTAGCTTTCCCCTCCAAGGGAGCGTATGCCCTGTTGTTTTATGGAGGGCCCAGTTTGTTCTGCCCTGTGCATCCACAGCAATGGAACACGGCCCCCTTTTATCCCCCAGGCTGCCTCAGTGCAGATATCCTCATCTTCCACCCAGTTTGGGCAGCAAGTCCCTGCCCGCAGCTGCCAAAATGCATCTTAGGCTGGGTGTAACAGGGATCCTCTGTGCCTGTTGAACTTAGTACAGTTAGTCAACTTAAACTCTGTACAGGTCAAACCCTTGGAGGCTCCCCCTCCGTCCTGCTGGCCTCTCAGTTGGAGAGGGAAGACCCAGTGAATGAGAACGAGTCTTTATTTGTTGCTCCATCCCAGTAGGACCTGTCCCAATATGTTTTGCCTTTTTTCTTTTTTTCTTCATTTTCTCCTACTAGGTTTTTTGCATCATTATCTTTTGAAGAGGACAAAGTCCTATCAGACTTCTGCACGTTCTCTGGTTAGCTGAGTGGGTCTGTGGATGTGAGTCTTGGTGCATTTGTGGGAAAAGGTGAGCTACGAGCATCCTTCTGCTCCACCATCTTTGCTTCCCCCACAAAAATTCTCACTTTATGGTGGAAGATAAACACAGCCAGGAAATAGATGGAAAAGTTGTTTTATGTAAATGACAAGAAAGTGCAGATTGCAATGCACAACTCATACAAAATACATTTTAAAATAAGGGCCACAATGAAAGATAAATATGAGATTACATAAAGAAAAAGAGATCAATATAAAAATAGAGTATTACACTCATTAAATTATATATGGACACACCACCATAGATCTAAGTATAAAAAGAAATATTAGTAGACATGAAGGAATTAATTAATTATGAAACAATAATAGTAGATGAGCTTAACACCTTACTATTCTGATGGCTGTATCATCCAGAAAGAATATCTGTAAGGAAACAGAGGTCTTAATAGCAGATTAGGTCATTTGAACCTAACTGAGCTATAGGACACAGCATCAGAAAAGCAGAATACATAGGCTTCTCAAGTGTGCACATGTTGTTATCAAAGGAATTAACCACATATTTTGTCATTAAAAGAGCCTCAGAAAATTTATGCAAATAAAGATTACAGCAAGTATTTTTCTATACACAAAATTATGAAAATATGCATCAACTCTAGAAAGAAGAACAGGAAAAGCACCAATATGAGGTTAAACCATATCCTTTAAAAAATACAATAAAACAAGGTCAATGATGAAATCAAAGAGGTAGTAAAATCATACCTGGAGACATATTACAATGAAAACACAGCTTCATCACATGTATGGGATGCATTAAAGGCAAATATAAGAGGGAAGTTTAGAACAGTTCAGGCCTTCTACAAGGAAAAAGAAAAAACTCACACAAAAGACCAAGCTTACCAACCAAAATAACTAGATACAAAAACAAACCAAACCCAACGGCAGTAGAATGAAAAATCTTTAATGATTAGGTTGAAAATAAGTAAAATAAAAATTAAAAAATTAATTAAAAATCATAAAAATCAACAGCTTATTTTTCTTAAAAATATTAACAAATTGATAAGCATTTAGCCAGGCTTATCAACAAATACAGATTGATCCCAAACAAAATAAGAAGTGAAAGAGTAGAAATAATGTCTGATAGTATACAAATGCAAACAAAGATTATGAAAGCACTCTGAGCAGTTACGTGACAACCAACAGGATGACCTTAAACAAATGGACAAATTTCTTGAAACGTACAGCCTGCCAACAATGAATAAAGAGAAAACTGAAAACTTGAAAAGAGCCATCATTATAAGTTAAATAATATCTAGAATTTTAAAAACAACCCTTGAACAAAATGCTTGGATGCCTTCATTAAAACCTCTTTCCTCTCAACTATTTCAAAAAATGTAGGAGGAAGGAACATTTCCAATGTTATTCTATGAGGCCACCAATACCATGATAACAAAACCAGACAGACACTACCAAAAAAAAAATTGAAAATGTGAAGCCAATATCCTTGATGAATATACATTCAAAAATCCTCAAAAAAAATAAAAAAATTAATCCAGCAATAAATAGAAAGGATTATTCACGATGATCATTTGGGTTCCTTCCCGAGTCACAAGGATTGTTCAACATACACAAGTCAATCAGCATGACACATATTTAATACAGGAAGAACAAAATTCACAGGACCATGTCAATACACACAGAAAAAATTAGACAAAATTCAACATACATTCATGATCAGAACTCTCATAAATTTGAGTACAATAGGAACATCTCTCAACATAGTAAGGCAATTTATAACAATTTATAATATTAGGGGAAAAGCTGAAAGCCTTCAGGGTAAATTCGGGAACAACACAAGGATTCCTACTCTCAGCACTTCTGTTCCATAATAAAAGAAGAAAGGAAAAAGGAAGAAAAAGAAGAAAAAGAAATGCAAAATGGAAATAAAGAGGCAAAATTTTCCCCAGTATTGATGACATAACAATCTGCATAGAGTCCTAAGGTCTCCACACAGACTAATATGAACAATAAATAACTTCAGCAAGGGATCAGGATACAAGATTAATGTAAAGTAGTCTCTTGCATTTCTACACATTAATCATGAGATACCCTAAACTGGACTTTGAAAGCAATACTATTTATAATCCCATCCCCTCGAATATCTTGGAATAAATGTAACCACATATATGAAAGATCTAAACACTGAAAATTAAAACACATTGACAAAGAAATTAAAAATGATTCAAAGAAATGGAAAGATGTCTTGTGCTCTTGGATTGAAAGAATTAATATTGTTAACATGGCCGTACTACACAAAGAAACTAACAGATTTAGTGCAATTCCTGTTACAAAGCTGTAGTATTTCCCACAGAACCAGAAAATAAATTACTCTAAGTTTTACATGAAACCATTAAAAATTGTCAAAATGATCTTGAGGAAAACTACATATCTGTAGGTACAAACCTCCCAGATACCTTACTATACTACAAACCTACAGTAATAAAAACAGCATGGCTTTGGCACAGAGGTATAATCAATTAAAACAGAGAGCCTAGAAATAATTCCACACACCTATGAGCAACAAATCAATGATAAAAGGGGCAAGAGTACACAATGGAGAAAAGACAGTATCGTCAATGTATGGTGTTTGGAAAGCTGGACATCTACATGTAAAACAGTGAAATTAGAGCATCCCCTGAAATCATATACAAAAATGAAATCCAAGTGTTTTAAGGACCTAAATGTAAGACCTGATACTACAAAACTACTAGAAGGGAATATAGGATATACTCTATTGGATATATATTATAGGAATATTTTCTTATATCAGTCTCCTAAGGCAAAATAAATAAAAGCAAAAATAAGCAATTGGGACCTAAATAAACTTGAAAACTTCTGCACAACTACAGACAGTGTGAATGAAATGAAAACACTACCTGTGTAATGGGAGAACATATATGCAAACAATGCAAGTGAGCAGGGGTTAATAGATGTAGGTTAATAGATGTAAGATGGATTTAGGTTACACAACTCAATGTGAAAAACAAAAACCTAATCAAAAAAAGAGCAGAGTACCTGAGTTAATATTTTTCCAAAGAAAACATACAGATGAGTAACAGCCAAGTGATAAAAATGCTCAACATTTCTAATTATTAATTAATTGCAGTTCAAAACCCCAATGAGGTATCACTTCACACTGGTCAAATGGTTATTATCACAAAGTCTACAAAGAGAAATTGTTGGAGACTATGTGGATGAAACTAATCTCTTGTATACTCTTTGTAGGAATGTAAATTGGTACTACTTCTATGGAAAATAGTATTCAGATTTCTTTAAAACCTAAAACAGAACTACCATATGAAACAGTAACACCTCTCCTAGAAAAAAATCTGGGGAAAACACCCTAAATTGAGAAGAATCAATGTTCACAAGAGCTCTCTTTATAATATGCAGGACAAGGAAGCAATACAAGTGTCCACAGTAAACTATGGACTTAAAAAGATATGATATTTCTATAAATATGCAATGGAATATTACTCAGACATGAAAAAGTACAACAAATTGCTATTTCAGCATCATGAATGGAGCTAGTAAACATTGTGCTTAGTGGAGTAACTTAGACAAAGACAAAAATATATAATATAATTTATATGTTGAATCTAAACTTTAACACATATCTGTGTACATCCATCTATAGCTATCTATTGATAGATGACAGATAAATAGATACGTAGGAGGATAGATACATAGATACATAATAGATAGATAGATAGATAGATCGATAGATAGATAGATGGATAAATAGATCTATAGAGACATGGTAGAGGCATAGAGAGATGAGATTGACAAGACTGAAGGAGACTGAAAGATATGGGAAAAATTTATGTTTACCAAAGGGAAAGGGAAAGACAATTTAATGGTAGGACATTGAAAGATAAAAATTATTATACATAAGGGAGATAAGCAACAAGGAGTATCTATATTGATCAGGGTATTATACACAATAACATAATAATTGAATGTTATTTTTATTGTAATAATTTATAATGCAGTGTAATCAACAAAGTGGTTGGAATCACTAGGCTGTACATCTGAAACTACACAATATAGTACATCTACTGTACTGCAATTAAAAATGAAGCATCTCATGTAAAATTTAGTGCTTTTTCTGCTGATACCATCTTCCTTTAATATAGCTTTATTTTCACTTTTTACCTTTTAGGATTACTAACTCAAATTATATCTTTTACTGTTGTGAAAATGTTACCAGAGTGATGTATGTATATTTATTGCAACTGGTTTCCTATTCTTCTCTCTTTAATCTATATACTATAGTAGCATATAAAAACATACCCAAAGAAACAGTTGCAACTTTCTCGTGGTCTCTGCTTATTATTTTGTTCAATGCTTTGCGTATATTTGCCATTATATTTTTCTTAGTATAGCTCTTTTCTGCACCTCTTGTAAGGTGTCTCAGTTTTGTTTTTTCATCTCATTCAGGTTTGTTTGTCTGGTAAAGCCTTTATTTTCATGTTATATCTAAGTGATAATTGTGCAAGGTAGAGTATTCTTGGGTGAGAGATTTCTTATTTCAGCAGTTTGAAAATGTCATTTTAATAATCCTTGGCGGATGTTTTCTGCTCAGAAATCTGCTGATAGTCTAATGGGGGTTCCTTTGTAGATTACCATAACTTTTATCTGCTGCCTTTAAAATTTTACTCTGTCATTGACTTGTCAATTTGCATATGACGTATCTTGAAGAGGTCTTTTTGTCATAAAGTTATTTGTGTTTTGTTGGCTCACGGACATGTATATCAGTTTCTTACCCAAGTTCAGGAAGTTATCAACTATTACTACTTTAAATAAACCATCAGCTGCCTTCTAACTTTGTTCTCCATCCAGGATTTCACTCTAATGTGCACTTCTTGAAGAAGTCTGATGGCTATTGTAGAATTTCCTCACTTTTTAATATCTTGTATCTCTGCCATCTCCTATCATTTCTAGTTTTGTATTGGTGAGTTTGTTAATCTCTACTCCACAAAGACAGTCTTCTTACAGTGCTTTCTGTTGCATTGTTCATCTCATTTATTAAGTTCATCTGGTCCTCCAATAATGTTTGTTTATTTTATAGTTTAAATCTCTTAGGTAATGTATTCCTTATCAACATTCATTTTAATCCTGAGTTCACTTAACTGCTTTCTGACTTTTGTTTTTTGTATTGAGTTATTGTATGACATCTCTTTGGATTCTCTATTAATTACACAGAAGTATTCCATGACTTTAAGTTTGTTTTCTGCAGGGTTGACATTGTGTGTGTGTGTGTGTGTGTGTGTGCGCGTGTGTGTGTGCGTGTGCCTGTGCGTGTGTTTCTGTCTGTGTCAGTGTCTGTGTGTGTGTATCTGTTTGTGTGCCTGCCCTATAATGTTATTGTGATTGGTCATGATCTTGGTAATTTATTGCTCTGATGACACCAAAAAAACAGATTTGGATTTGGAGTTTTGCTTTTGTTTTCTATTAGTTTGCAATATTGCACAATATTTGGTTTCACTTACCTGAGCTACCTCTGATAATATTTCAAAATAGCACTTTCTAGACGCTACTGTCTGGATAAAAGATTTCTTACATTGTCACTTCTTAGACAACTCTGGTAGTTAATGCCACTGTTGTCACTGGGCTGGTGAAATCTTCCTTTTATCCGATATCCCTTAAGACTCAGTGCACACATTGAGGAACGGTGTAAAGACAGGTGGTTATTTGGTATCAGGCAAATGCCTTTGCCATGTCCAATGTTGCAAGGTACCTTTTCTCCACCACTATGAATGGGGAGTAGGGAGAATGTCATGAATGTCTGAGGGTCTAAAGGATGCAAATTCTGTCTGCATTGTGGCTCCCTCCTAGTTACCTGTGACCATGAGTTCTGGTGCAGTTGGAAGCTGAAGCTGTGTGAACCACTGAGACCCTGTTTCTACTGGGTACTCTGAACCTGTGGGCTCTGATACCCTAGTCAGTGGGCCTTGGTCGCAGGCACCAACTCTTCTCTTCCCTCAGTTCAGCCACATTTATGTGATTTAGCCCACCAAACTGCAGCCTTACACATGTGTTCTGGTGTATTGCTTTGTGTTGTAGTTATCTTTGTTGAGATGTGATCGTTTCACTGACTGTAGATTTAAGGGGAGAGACAGAAATAGTTTAAACTTCTGTCACTTTTTTCAAAGTCTACACTTTTTCATTTAAAAGCTTAAATTCTTATAAGGACATTATAAAAAGAGTAAAGAAAGTGAACAAATCACCTCCCTTAATATCAGAGTCCTACAAAATATTTTGATTTTCCTGGGTTTTTTTCTTCAATATTTTTCCCACATGCATGAACATTTTACTATAATATATGCCTATAATCTCTTTAAAATCATTTAAATTATTAAAAATTTTCTCTGTGCTGTAAATGTAGCCCTGTTGCTTCTCAAATTTATAACTAGTAGCTTGCATATTTCTGTCTTCCATATCCATCTTCCCTATCCCCAATGGAAACCACTACTTGGTACACTACACATATATATATGATTCTGTTTCTGGTTTTTTATGATTATTTCTCTTATATCTTTAGTTTCCTCATGTAAGTGATAACACAGTGTGTTTTTCTCTGTATGACTTATTTTCCTATGTGCAACATTATCTGGGTCCAGTCACATTGTTCCAAATGGCAGAATTTTATTTTTTGATATGACAATGAGTAAGTAATTATTATGTGATCTATATCTCACATCTACTTCAGCCAATCATCTGCTGATGGGCACTTGATTTGTGCTTCTATCCTTCACTATTATAAATGATGATGTTAAGGACATTGGGGGTAATATATCCTTTAAAGTTAATGTTTTCATTTTTTCAGATTTATATCAAAAACTGGAATTGCTGCAACATATAATGCTTCTATTTCTAGTTTTATTAGCACTGTCCACACTTGTAAAATAGTGGATGCATCAATTTATATTTCCACCAATAGTGTACCTGGGTTCCTTTTATCGACATTGCCATTAATGTTTGTCATTTGAAGACTTTTTTTGATAGCCATTTTGGTTGCTGTGAGATTATATTTCATTCTGGTTTTGATTTATGATTTCCTAATGAATAGCAACGTTATGTTTCTTTTTATGTGAATGAAAGTCATTCACATGTCTGTTTTTGAATAGTTTCCATGAAGATAATTAAACTGATTTTAAGTTGGTGTCTTTGTTTTTTAAATATCGAGACTAATATGCCATTTATATATTATGGATATTAACACATTGTTGGTTTCATTGTCTGAAACTCTTCCTTCTATTCTGTGTGTTGTCATACATATTGCTGAAGGTTTCCTTTGCTCTGCAAAAGGTTTTGCACTTCACATTTATACAAAAAGTTGAATCCTTGTATCACATAATATATCTATTTTTTCCTCAGTAAAATTAAAAAGTATTATTGTTAGTTTTCCTTTATCTTTTACTTAGGAGATAGATGAAAAATAAATATTTCTATGAATTATCTCAAAGGCAGTTCTGCTCATGTTCTTGGCCAGAAATTGTATAGTTTCATGTTTTACATTTACAAAATTAATAAATTTTTATCTTATTTTTTATGCTATGGTAGGAAGTGCTTTTACATCTTCCTTTAACATGTACTGTCCAGTTTTCCCAGAACTACTTGTTGAAGAGCCTGCCTTTTTTCCATTGTATACCTTTGCCTCCTTCTTTGTAGACTACTTGACCATATTTGTGTGGGCTTATTTTAGGAAAGTATATTTTGTTCCATTGATCTATGTGTCTCTTTTAGTGACATATTTTGACATTTTAATTGCTGTTGCTTTGTAGTATGTTCTAAAGTCAGGGAGGATAATAACAAAAGCTTTGTTCATTTTTCAAAGATAATTTTATGATATTTGGGTCTTTCAGAATTTTGTATATATTTTAGTACTTTTCTCCTTGTTTTGTGAAGAAACATATGGATTCTGTGAGAATAAAAATTTACTAAATAAAAAAACTGAGAAAAATTTTATAGTTTGGAGGATAAATCATACAATATTAAACAACCAATGGATTGCTGCATAAATCAAGGAAAAAATACATAAATAAATATGACAACAAAAACAAAGTCCATGGGGTATAGCAAAAGCAGTATTAATAGGGATACTTATAGCAAAATAATCCCACTTATGCAAATAAGAAACATCTCTCTCTTTTAACATAATCTTATAAACAAAAGATGTAGCAAAATAATAAACAAACTTGTTAGAAGAAGGATAGGCAGCTGAACGGTCAGAACATAAACAAATAAAACAAAGATTAAAAATAGAAACATCTCAATAAACTCCATAATGTCTTTTGAAAGATAAATTTAACTGAGAAACTTTAACAAGACTCATGAGCAATAAAGTGACTACAGATTAAAATGCTCAAAAATAAATGAGAAGTTACAGCTTATATCAAAGTAACACAAAGCATCATAAGATGATACAACAAATTTTATGCCAATTAAAATGGAAACCCTAGAAGAAATGGAAAATTTCTTAGAAAGACTTTATCTCCAGGATGGAATGAGAAATAGAAAATATGAACAGATTATCACTAATGATATTTAATAAGTAATTAAACAAAATCTCCCAATAAACAAAATTCCAGGCCTAGACAGGTTCAAAGGTGACTTCTGCCAAACATTTAGAGAAGAGATATCACCTATACTTCTCAGAGAATTCCAAAAATTTCGAGAAGAAAGGAGGTTTCCTACCCCACCTTTCTGTATCACACTACTACATAAACAGGAACAAATACCACATAAAATTACAGGTTAAATACTACTGATAAGCATAAATGCAAAAATCATCACTAAAACGTTAGAAAAGCAAACAATACATTAAAAGGATAATACATTTTGATTAAGTCCCTATTATTCCAGGGATGCAAAAGTGATTCATTATCCACAAATTAATCAATGTGATACACCAAACTAACAAATTGAAAAATAAAAATTATATGGTCACCTCAAAATAGTCATAAAATGTTTTGAGAAATTCAGTATCTATTTATGATTATATTTCTCCTCAAATCAGGCATGAGGGAACATACCTAAAAACAGTTAAGGACATATATGACAAGAACTCAGCTAACATGACACTCACTGATTAAAAGCTGAAAGCATCTCCAATAAGAGCAGGAAGAAGAAAAGAATGTTCAATCTTACCACTTTTATTCAGTATAGTATTTGAAATTCTAGCCATAGCTATCCAAAATAAAAGTAAGTAAAATAGAGCTAATTAAGAAAAGGAGTAAAAGTATCTTTTTCAGATGTCATAATTTAAACAGAAATCCTAAAAAATGGTGCCAAAAAACTACTAGGGCTTATCAATGCATTTGGTAAAATTTCAGAATGTAAAATTAACATACAGAAATCTTGCATTTCTGCACACTAACAAGAACCTAACAAATAGAGAAAGTGAAGGAACTGTCTCATTTACAGTTGCATTACAAAAAGAAAATCAAGAAAGATATCAAACCAAGGAGGTAAAAACGTGTACTCAGAAAACTATAAAACTTTATAAAAGAAACTGAAGATAATGGAAACTGATGAAAGGATATAATGTGTTCATAGATGAGGAAAATAATATTGTTTAAATGATAGTACTAGCCAAGTTATACACAAATTAAATTCAGTGCCTATCAAAATACCAAGGGCATTTTCATACACTTACAAAAAATAATTCTTAATTTTACATGTAAACACAAAAGAGTTGAAATCACTTAAAAAGAAAAGAAAAGAAAAGAAAACAAACAAATAAAAACACAAAAAACTTTAACAAAGAACAAAGAAGATGTATCACTGCCCTGATTTAAAACTATAATACAAAGCTACAGTAATGAATATGGTTGTGGCACAGAACAAACAGAATAATGGAACACAACAGAATGACTAAAAATGAAATCAGACAGTTATGCTCATTTAGCCCATTACAAAAAAAAATGAATATACAGTGGCGGAAATGTAATCGACAGGCATATAAAATGGTGAACATCACTAACCATCAGAAAAATGCAAGTCCAAAACACAAGGAGATTTTATGTCAATCCTGTCAGAATGACTATGATCAAAAAGCTAACAAATATAAATATTAGTGAGGATGTAAGAAATTGAATGCTGATGCAATGCTTGAGTGAACGTAAATTTGTGCTGCCACTGTGGAAATCACTGTGGAGTTTTATCTAAAAATTAAAAATGAAATATTATCTAACATTTCCATATCTGGATACTTATTCCAAGAAAATAAAAATGCTAATCAGAAAAGATAAAATTCAACCCTATATTCACTGTGGCATTATTTGAAATTGACAGGATATAGAAGCAAATTTACTGCTCATCAATAGATGATGGATGAAGAAAATGTGTGTTTACAATATATATATCTACCCATCTATTAACTACAGATTTATCTACATTTGTTTATATATATATATATATATATATATATATATATATACACACACACACATATTAAAATTGAATGGGTTATTTCTCAGCTCTAAAAAGAATAATTTCTTGTCATTTGCAACAATTGGGTAGACCAAGGGGGGTAATATGCTAATTGAAATAAGTCAGAGAGAGAATGACATATGCTGAATGGTTTTACTCATATTTGGATTTCAAAACAAATGAACATAACAAAACAGAAAAGGAGTTATAGAAATAGAAATAAACAGGTTGTTCACAAGAAGGAGGGAAATGTGGTGAAGAAAAAGAAATATTTGAGGGAAATTAAGAAAGAAATTTTCCATTTGCAAATTAAATGGGTCAGGGGTAAGAAATGTATTGTATGGGAAATCGTAAATAATGATGAAATATTTTTAAATAGCAACATATCATAACTATATTTATTCTTCTGATCAGTTTGAAATGTACTAAAAATTGCAAACATTATGTTCTGTAAGAGAAACTAACACATTGTTATACATTAAAGTATACTTCAAAACCAAAAAAACATACTTATACAATAAACATCAGATTTCTAGTTAACAGAGGCAGGGGTTGGAAAAGGAGAATTAGATTAATGCACTCAAAGTATGCAATCGTCCAGCCATAAAATAATGATGTTCAACGGATGCTACGTATTAACAGGATAAATAAAATTAATACTGCTTTATGTTATATATGAATGTTGTTAAGAGGGTAGACTCTAAGTTTTCTCATCACAACAAAAAAAAAAATTGTATTTCTTTAAAATTGTATCCAAATGAGATACTGAATTCTCCCTAAAGTAGCTAAGATATTTATTCCATGATACATGTAACTCAAATCAATACACTGTGCAACTAAATTTGCACAATGCTTTTTGCCAATTATATCACAATAAAAGCTGAAGGAAAAATGGAAAGACAATGATCACTTTTCTCCCATGTCATTTCTCATGATTGCTTTTGCAGCAAGTAAACTTGAGTCATGATACACTTATCCTAGGTAAAGATACTAATAAAAAAGTGATTCTACTAAATAATGCATAGGGATACTAAAAAAATTAGTGTTTTACCCTGCCTTAAACTTCTTCATGATAACCGCACACAGCTTTTGTAGACATGAAAATTTCACTCTGTGTATTCATCTGAGATTAGGGAATGGATACAAATGTTAACCCTGGCTGCATTTGCTGTGAGTGATAAAGTTCAATGTCTCTGACAGGAGGTCTCATCTTCACGACAGCCTCTGTAAGAAAGGAGCATGCAAGGTTGCTAAATATCTCAGCATGGTGAAATCTCAGAACCCCTACATTTCTTAACTGTTTTGCAATGGGAATGCAATACTGACAAAGACTTAATTTTGGATAACAATATGGTGTTTTCCCATGGTTGTATTAGGGGATGTGAGGATAATCCCTGAGATCTAAAACAAATATCCTCGCTCAAGTACTGGGCAAAGAACTTTAAACTTCTGCATTATTAGGACTGAGGACTGCTTTTAAAATGATGACTACGCTCACTCCATTCCAGATAGTCCAAGGAAAGAAAAGTTATTGCAATTTCTAGGTAAATGGGAATAAGTCACTGGTTCAGTCTCTATAAATTTGTCAAGGGTAGTTCAAAGCCGAAATAAGTTGTGTCAACAATAAGAAATTAAAGAAAAAAAATTGGACATAATCTTAAATTAAAAGGAGACACAGACCTGTGCTGGGCTCTGGGGACTGGAGAATGTATATGCCTCAGTCTAATTCAAGGGTTCAGTGGCTTGACCCTAGCATCAGCTCGGGATTCAATGAACAGGTAACAATTAGTATACTGGGAGAAATATAATCTGCCTATCCCTGATCGGAAGAAAAGCTGGTGGTTCCAATGAAACTCTTAATTTACAGAGATTCTGCCAAATGCAAAGGAATAATTCACTGATGACTCAACTAAGAAAAACTTAGTTACAGCTTAACTATCCATTTCACACACACACACAGTGGTAGAAAGATTTGTAGTATTTAGTGGGAAGAATTCAGTGGGCAGATCTCAGAGAATAGTTTTAAAAGCACCAGCCAACTTTTGTACTTTTGCCTATAGTCTAGGTTTTCCCAGGGAGAAGACTACAGATGGACAAACAAACAATATTCTTTTCAGGATTTGTAATTTTGAGAGTAAACTGTAGCTTTTGACTTATCAGTATAGAACCTTGTTAAGATGATCACGGTAAGACCCACTGTCTGATAAGAGAGATGGAAACTAGCTGCTGAACCAGCCCATCTGAACCCCAGAATGCTAATGTAAGCAACAACATAGCCACCATCAGATTTGAGCTGAAACACTTAAAAGTTTGATGTTTCTGTTGTAGGAAGAACCACTGCAGTCCAGACACAGTTCTCCTGCTGCAAGTGGTCTCTTTTCTTCTCTTGGTAAAGGTCATATTGGTGGGATGTTGCTAGAGATAACCCTGGCCCATTTGCCCATTCTCCAGATTGTCAAAGGCTTTCTTCACAACTGGTGACACATTTTCAGGACTCAATGTTGCCATTCCAATCTTATCAGCTGACACTGGCTGCATGTTTGTGATTAGAAGCCTTAGGATCCCTGACCTTGCCTACAATTTTTGCAGCATTTCAGGGCATTTCACTTTCTGAAAATGCTTCACCTTTTATTTTAAATTAATGGGAAACCATCAAAGACTTCCATGAATATTTTATATTTCTTAATATCTGCAGAAATTTGGTATTCTTGCAGTTGGACAAATTTTTATTTCTATCACCCTCACCTCCTTCTTGTCCACACATTTTAGATTGCAATTTGGTTACTGAATACGACCACCCCAACCAAGGGGTAAGTACCTCTTAGATACTTCCTGTGTGAAGGTTAGAAGGGGCAAAAGTTATGTGGGGTGAATAAACCTACATTAAATATTTGCAATGGCACTCCCTCTTCTGGACAAAGCTCTGATTCTAAGAAGTAAATTAATTAGAAGTCAGTATAGTTATAGCTATGGGGATGAGAATCAGTTATTTTGGGGTGGTTGGGTGATGAAGAGACAGGAGAAAATCCAGCAAATGTGAATGGAATGCTTTATGCATCTGGAGGCATGAATTCAGAAGAGAATAATACATTGTCTCCTGTACCTACCACCACTTACTCTCTTGGGTGATTAGACCTTTGGCTATGAAATTAGCTAGTTTGTGATGAAGAGTAAAGGCCATAATGAAATAGTTTGAAAACCATGAGAGATTTGTTGTTTCAGGAAAGTAAATTTTGCTTAAAGTCAACATATTTTTTCATTCACTAAATACGAAAATGCATCCGCTGGCAAGTGCTGTGCTTACTGTGCTGGTATCCAAGTTAGACAAGGAAAGGGGGATAGACAGAAAATATCTGCAGGAGGTGATTTCTGTGCTGAGACATGGAAAATCTAAGTATGCAAAAGGAGGATATCCTAAGTCCAAGGATGAGTTGGAGCAAAACTTGTGAGTTTGGAGTTAATATGGTTGATAAGCATTTGCCTGGATATATCACCAAATACAGTGAAACATAAAGATATGCCAAGGTAATCAGATGCCAGATCTATAAAAAATGACTAAACGATATTGAGTTTGTGGGCTTAGTGTTGGAAAGTCATAAATTGTCACCCTGAGGTTGTAAGCTTGTTTTTGGCTGGAACATAAAAGCAACATTAAATATTCACTAGAAAATATAGTGTAGACTCTTGAGGGGAGGAAAAGAAAGCACCAATTGGAATACTTTGAGAACAGCACATATAAGACCATAGATAAAATTACTTCTTAAATTCTATCACATGCTGAATGTGCCATCTGAGACTATATCATGTGATCTTTATGATTCCAGGGATGACATAAAAGAGACCATGATCCCTGGGTCGGTTCCTGCATTTATCTCCTGTTCCAACCTATCCTAACTTAACACTTCTAATACTTTCCAGGATGAACCAGAAACCACTTATTAGTTTTCCCTCTCTCCATGGTTTAGACTTCTCAAAATTGTTCCATTTTCTCTTCTTCCTTACAAGAAATTATTTAAATTTACTCCCATACTTTTCCATCAAATATTTATACCAATGAAATATCTTCTTTTTCTTTAAAAGGTATCTTAGTCTCTCATTTAACTCTTTACTCTATTTTAAGCAAATATAAAGAAAATAGAAGTACACATCTATGTTTATTGTTCAAATAAGAAAATTGCAGATATTTGTTGACATTTGCCAACCTCACTTTTAATCTTTGTTATCCTGCATTATCTGGTAGTCCTGTGGTAGATCAGTTGTAATTAGGATGCTGTTCATAAACTGAAAATGGCTGATGAATTGGCCTTGAAAGAGAGGTAGCTGATGTATCAGCTATCACTGGCACTGGAAACCGTGGGTTGATACCTGGTTGAAGTTTAGAAAAATGACGTTCATTGGCAGATATGTTGTGATATCTATTTGGAAAATTAGAAGGCTCCACCATCAGTCCAAAATAATTGCTCTGTATGGGAGACAAGATGCTGTACTGAGAATTAGAAGTTTTAGTTGTAATGAAGTTCACAACACGGCCATTTGCTTCAGTGTAACTGCTTTGAGAGTGCCCGTGGACAGTGGCCAACTGATTTAAAATAGCACGTTTATCCACTGCAATTTGTTCTGGTGGTCTAACTGACATTGATGATGAAGGAGAAAAATCACCTCTGATCGGGATGTTTGTATCACCAATTATGTGGCTAGCAGAGGGCTTTCTTATTAGAGGTATGTTTAAATTTGCAGAAGTTAAGAATGCACTTTCTCCACTAGTGTCAGCCACAAAATCGGAATTAGGATTATCCACATTACCCCCTCCTCTAAAGTGCTTTTTTTGAAATCTTCAGCCAATGAAGATACCAGAAAGGCATTTTTAATACCAACTCTTCTTTTTATTCTCACTAAAATCTAGAGACAGCCTCGTTCAAAATTTGGATTATGGTAGAACTGCAGCTACAACCAAAGGAGGAATGTTTTAGTAATATTTTAAACCAAAATACAACACTACAATAAGCTTAACCTATAAACCCACAGATTTCACGTTTACTATGCAAAGATAATATCATCAAAATATGAACATTGTTGACTACTTTTTGAAGTTCCTTATTTGGAACATACGCATTTAAATAGTATAGTCATCAAATTAAAGAAGTTAGCATTTGCATTAACGGTGCATGCCACTTTTTAAAAACAGCTTTAATACATTTATTTAGGTTTCCGGTAAGTTTCATAATTGCAAGCAAAGTTTCTCATAATCTTGAATATTTAAGGCACTGTCCTCATTTTTTAGAAGAAACAAAGAATTTTGGCTTTAGTAGTTTTATAAAATTTTTAAAATCTAGCTTTACAATTATATTAACATTGATTGATTTGCAAAATAAAACTTTATATATCTTACCAAGTGGTATCTAAAATTTCTGAAAACCTTGCTTAAAACAGAGACTTCTTTTGCTTCTGCCAGAAAGTCTGCTAGACAAGCAGATCTTTGAAAATTCTGCCTCACTTTATGAAATCCATAAAGGTTAAGCTGTCTAACAAAACATTTCATACTTCCAGTTTCAAATATTCTGAAAGGGGCCTTTCTTTCCAAAACTTCCTTCTTAAAGACATCTTTATCAATCACTATGGTAGTTCCATTATCATCCCACCAGATGGATTTAAATTGGTCACTCCCAGCCATTTTCCAGAGTTTATTGGAAATGTCAGAGAACGAAAATAATTATCTTCATCTGGTTCAGAGACACAATGTGTGTAACATGGTCTTTTTATCAAGGATTTTTCAGACAAACCCTGAAAAGCATTTTCTTCAATCATGGACCTCAAGTCCAAGTCCCCAGAGAATGTTTGATCACACGAACAGATCTACCGGAGTTTCCTGAATCAGTTGGTCCAACATAATAAGACACATCTTGAATTTCAGAAGAAACATGTGCCACCTCAAATAGCTTTTTCTACAGGTACTTTTCTTATCTGCATGATTTTGAACATTGCAGCTTGAAATGCTACTTTGGCAGGCCTGCACAAATAAACTACTAGGCCATCACAATGGTTCTCAACCTGAGTAGCTGTGACATCACAAAACGACTGGTCTCCTAGCAACTCAAGTGGAAAATTCAGCCAGTGTTTACTTCTCATTCATCCAGTTAAAATGAAACATACTGGATGTTTATTTTTATAGTGTGATCTGCAAATATTAACCTCACAAACTTTTTTTAAATAATTTAATATTGGGGTATTTTAAATAAAACCAATCTCCTTCCTTTTGTACACAAATTTATAACAGATTTGTAAACAGAGTATAAATAATGCAGAGAATAAATTAAATAATTTTAAAGTTTTGGAATTTAAAGTGAAATTTGTGTAAAACCTGTACAGAAAAGCTATAAGAATTTCATTATCATTTGTAATTAAAGTGAAACATAATTTGATTTGGAAACGGAAGTAGTTATTTATCTGTGTATTTTACAATAAGTAGCTCTATATTCAAAACATGAGCAGAATAAATATTAGTTTATTTGGTAATTTTATAAATAAGTGGTAAATATATATAAATTATAATTAGATTAAAATAATGAAACAAACAAGAAATCCCAAAGGGGGAATTTTTGTTTTAAATTGTAATTCAATGCTATAATTAAAACAATTGTAATTAAATATTCTACATTAAAATAACACTAGAGAAAATCTTCTTATATACTTACAAATGTTTATTTTTGCCATTCTTTCACTCAGAGGTTTTCCAGTCCCAAGAAGGTATAAATTTTCTTATCATCTTTATAATCCATACTCTTGGGGCTTCTGTTAAGTGTTCTAAAATAATGTTGATAAATACACTTATGCACAAGATCCTGGATTCAATAAGCAGTGCTTCCAATAAGGGGCAAACAAACAATCAAATAACAAATAAATAACTGAATATGTGGGTTGGGGTGGAAAAGACAAGGTACCGGATTTTAGGAAGCAATATGTTTCCCAGTCCTAAAACAGTTGGCATTGTTATTATAATACGGCATTTTAAGGCAAGTGTTTTGTGCACTAATTGTAAATAGTAGCTATGTTCTGTATCAGTAAGCTGTAGTAAATCCAGTACTACCAAAACTTATAATCTTTATTTAGAAATCAATTCCATTAAACATAATTCAAATTCAAATTGAGAGATAAAATTTTTAAATAAATAAATGTACACTCAAGCTACAATGTAAAGTTTTCCTTCAGTATGTGTACATTCCATTCTAAATAAATATTAGCAACCTGAATTCATTTCATGTTCTAAGTATTAGAAACTATAGTTTAGTTTGATTTAGTCCTGATTCATAAATATTATTTAACAGATGCAAATAAATAAATGTGATACCACCCCTTAAATAACAGAAAATTCAAAAGTAACTATCTCAAAAAATGTAGGAAAATTATTGGCAGATCTGATCTTAACTTTTGTGTACAAAAAATTCTTAAGAAATTCGCTCTAGATTAAATATAACTAAACATAATTAAAGCCATATATGAAAAACCAATGAGTAAATTCAAGTTCAATGTTAAAAGACAGGAAGGTTTTCCTCTGGTCCAAGAATATGAACAAGTAGCTCATTTTCACAAGTCCTAAATTACACTTCTAGTAGTCCTAACCAGAACAACTAGCCAAGAAAAAATATAAAAGACATACAACTTGTAAACAAGAAGTAAAATTTTTACAGATATCATGATTATACATAGATGGAAAACTCCACAGACTCCTCCAATGTTTGTTAGAAATAATGAACAAAGATAGTAAATTTGCCAAATGCAAAATCAATATACAAATATCCATTTCATTTTTATATAGTAACAACACATAATCAGACAAAGAAATTAGGAAAACAATTGTGTGTACATTTATACCAAAAATAATAAAATAGGAATACATTTGATAAGTGAAATAAAAAATCTAAACATAGGTCTATAAATTACAGTTGCAAGAAATATATGTAAACAAAATAAATAAAAGATGCTCTGTGCTCATGTATTGTATACAATATGAAGAAATATTCTAATCTATCTTTCACATGTTCAATCTCCCCAGCACTACTTATTGAGAAGAATGTCTTTTCTTTATTTTATACTCTTGCTTCCTTTTTCATGGGTTAATTGATCATAGGTGTGAAGGAATATATTGGTGTCTGTTTTTGAGCCAGTATCATGTTGTTTAAATTACTAAAGCTTTGTAGGACTGTTTAATATCAGAGAACTTTACACTATTGTATTTAATACTCTTTTGCAAGGTTACTTTTGCAACTCATGATCTTTGTGGTTACATATAAATTTTGAAATTATTTGTTCTATTTAATGAAAAAATCTCATGGGTATTTTGAGATGAATCACAATAAATGTAGACTCCTTTGGGTAGTATGGTTGTTTCTACCACATTTTTTCACATTGTTAACATAAGTGATTTTTTCTTTTCTTTGGATCAGTTTTAATTTCCTTCATCCATGCTATCTATCTTTTAATGTATAGATATTCTTCTTATTTGTTAACTTCATTTCTAGGTTTTCTTTACATATATATATATATAATTATATTCATTATATATGTAAACACGATTCCTACACAAATACAAAAGGCAGAAGGCAGTGTGAAGTCATATTCAAATTCCTGAATGAAAGAAAGCTGGAATCTAAGATAATATATCAAGCAAGGCTTTACTTTAGAATAGAAGGAGAGATAAATAACTTCCACAAAAGCAAATACTAAAAGAATTTAGCAACAGAAAAAGAAATAATGAAAGATCTACTCTAAAAAAAGAAACAGAATGCTAGAGAAAGAGAAAGGCATAATTAGAAAGGCAATAGCTACAATGACTTACAATAGAATAAACATGATGTTGTAAAACAGGACATCAAAATTTTTAAGGGTCAGAGGGTGAAACAGGACAATACAGAGAATTTTCTTCTTCTTTCTGTTCCCTTTAGGATCGGTTAGAATTTGTACTCTTAACAGTTAAAATAAACAGATATAATAAGGGTTCAATATGCATACAAAACAGGTTAACCATAAGTCAAAAACTTTCAATGAATTCACAAAGCCTAAAAGAAACCAAGATAATAAAAGAAAACTTATCAAGCCACAAAAAGAAAATGAAATGAAGAAAAAGTAAACAAAAAATCTACAGGGAAATGAAGTTCAAAATGGAAATAAACACGTCTACCAATAATTATCACAATTGTTAATAGACTATGCTTCAATCAAAAGATATATATTGTCAGATGGGATAATATAACAAGACCCTACTTTATGAAGCATGCAAGAGACCCATTTTAGTTAGAGCAACACACACCACTTGATATTCAGAAGATGGAAAAATATATTCCATGCAATTGGATATGACAACAAACAGAACTAGCAGTACTGACTTCAAACAAAATAGACTTTACAACAAAGGCCATAGAGAAAGATAAACAAGGACATGATATAATGATTAAAGGAGCAATAAAAAATGAGAGTATTATACTTATTAATATATATGTACTCAATATAGGAGCATCTTAACACATAAAAAATACTAATAGATAAAAAGGGAGAAATCGATGGGAACACAATAACTGTAGGAGACTACAACACCCCATTACCATCACTAGACTGGTCTTTCAGACATAAAATTAATAAGGGAACCAAGATATTTAGAGATACAATAAAATAATTGGAGTTGGTTGATATTATCAAAACAGTACTTCTCCCCCAAACATAATATACATTCTTTTCCAGTGCACATGGAACATTTTCTAGGAAATATTATATAGTCAGGCACAGAAGAAGCCTCAACAAATTTAAACAGTTAAAAATAATTTCAAGCATCTTTTCTGAGTATAATACCATGAATCTAGGAATCAATCAGAGAAAAACAAGTAGAAAAAATGACAGCATGTAGATTAAACAACATGGTACTAAAACAAGAGGGGGAGGTGATGTAGTAAAAGAGGAAATTAAAAAATATCTTGAGAAATATGACAAAACACTATGCAAAGTTTATGGAATAAAGTTAAAACAGGCTTAAGAGGGATGTTCATAGAGACAAGGCCCTCCTGAAAGTAAAAGAGCAATTTCAAATAAATAATCTAATGTTCTATATAAACTAATAATGAAAAGAAGAGCAAAAAAAAAAAACCAAAAGTCAGCAGAAAGAGGAAAATAAAAAAGATCAAAGAAGAAAGAATTGAAATAGAGAATAAAAAATTGAAAAAAATGAAATTCTCTTTTGAAATAGTAAACAAAATTGCCAAAACTCTGGAGAGACACATCAACAAGAATAGAGAGAGAACACAAATATCATAAGAAATGACAATGGAGAAACTACAAAGAGTACAACAAATTTGCAAAATATCATAAGGGAACACCATGAGCAACTCTATGGAAACAAACTGGATAACCAGGAAGCAATGGAGAATTTCTGGAAATATTCAGCCCACCATTTTTGCATCAAGAAGTAATTGACCTTTGAACAGACAGATCACCAGAAAAAGAATAGAATTATCAATAAAATAAAAAATCTCTGCAATCAAAATTCAGACCCAAAAAGATTCACTGGGGAATTTGTCCAAACATACAAAGAAAAATCCATTTCAGTCCTCCTCAAACTCTTCCAAAAGATTGATATGGAGAGAGTACTCCCAAACTCACACCATAAGGCCAACATCAACCTGATACCAAAACCAGAAAAAGACACTACCCCTAAAGAATACTATAGGCCAATATCATTGATAAACATAGATGTAAAAGTCTTTAAGAAATTCTTAACAAACAGAATCCAACAGCATGTAAAAAAATATACACCATGGTCAAGTTAGGTTCATCCCAGGAACACAAGGATGGTTGAACTTATGCAAATCAATCAATCAATTGTGATACAGCATATCAACAAATGAGAGGACAAAGAACCACATGATCATCTCAGTAGATGCAGAAAAAGCATTTGATAAAATTTAACACCTATTTGCTATAAAAGTTCTTATCACAGTGGGCATAGAGGGACCATATCTCAACATAATGAAAGCTATTTATGACAAACATATAGCCAGCAAAATACTCAATGGTAAAAAACTGAAACCCTTCTCACAAAAACCTAAGACAATACAAGGTTGCCCATTCTAGCAATTTCAATTAAATATAGTCTTGGAAGTCCTAGCAACAACCATCAGTCAAGAAAAAGAAATAAAACGATTCAGACTGGAAAAGAAGAGGTAAAATTGCCACGATAAGGAGACATGACACTATATATAGAAAACTGTAAAACTTCACAAAAAATACTTAGGTTATAAAAGGAAATAGGTAAGGTACCTAGAATAATGTACAAAAACCAACTGCATTTCTTAACACTGCAATTGAATCGACAGGAAAAAAGTATAGAAACAACTGCTTCTATAACTGCACAGAAATCTATAAAATATTTAAGAATAAATCTGCCCAAGTAGGTGAATGATTATACATGGAGAACAAGAAAACTTTGATTGAGAAAATCAAGAAAGACTTGAAGAATTGAAAAGATACCCAATGGTCTTGTAATGGAAGAAATAATATTGTTTAAATGGCCATACTGCCCAAGGCAATCCACAGAATTAATGTGATTTCCTATCAAATTATGCAAAACATTTCTTTTAACGACTGAAACAAATGATCTTAAGATTTTCAAAGAGTCATAAAAGGTCCATAATTTCAAAAGGAATATTCAAGAAAAAGAAAGAGGCTGGAAGAATAAACCACCAGGTCTCCATACACTATTGCAGAGCTACAATAATCAAAATGACATGATATTGGTACAGAAACAGGCACATGGACCAATGAAACAAAATAGAGGGCCTAGGAATAAATCTACAGGCCTATGTTCTATTAACCTTCGACAGAGTAGCCAGGAATATGACAGAGAAAGACCATCTCTTCACAAACTGGTGTTGGGAAAACTGGATAGCAGCATGCAGAGCAATGGAATTAGAACACTCCTTAACTCCTTACACAAGAATAAACTCAAAATGGCTTGAAGACTTAAATGTTAGTCAAGACACAGTAAATCTCCTAGAAGAAAACATAGGCAAAACACTCTGATATAAATCTCAGAAATGATCTCCTAGAATAGACTACCCAGGTAATGAATGTAAGAGCAAAATTAATTAATGGGACCTAATTAAACTTATGAGCTTTTGCATAGAAATGGGAACCATAAACAAAGAAAAATGACAACCTACACGATTAAAGGAAATGTTTAGAAATGATGCAACTGACAAAGTCTTAATTTCCAAAATATAAAGTCTTCATACAACCTAATACTAATAAAAAAAAAACAAGAAACCTAATCTGAAAATGGGCAGAAGCCCTAAACAAGCAATTCTCCAATAGAGACACACAAATGCCACATAGATATATAAAAAATATTGCTCACTATCATTATCAGAGAAGGGCAATTCAAAACTATAATGAAGTATCACTTCACAATAATCACAATGGCCATCATTAAAAAGTCCACAAACAATAAGTGCTCGGGATACTGTGGAGAAAGGGAACCCTCTGACACTGTTGGAAGGAATGTTGTTTAGTGCAGTCATTGTGGAAACCAGGATGGGGATTCCTCAAAAGAATAAAAATAGACTTAACTTACAATCCAGCAATCCCACTTCTTGGTATATATCAAAGGGAACCCTAATTAAAAAAGACACCTGCACCCCAATGTTCTTTGCAGTGCTATATACAACAGCCACGACATGGAAGCAACCTAATTGTCCAACAACAGATGACAGAATTCAGAAGTTATGCCGTATTTACCCAATGGAATAATATTCTGCCATAAAAATTGATAAAACAATGACATTTGCAGCAAAATGGATGTCCCCAAAAAGTGTCATTCTAAATGAAGTAAGCCAGAAAGAGAAAGAAAAATAATACATGACATGATATATGTGGACTCTTAAAAAAATACTTGGATGAGGATACTATGATTTCATCAACAGAACTAAAGCACACTCGCAGATCTACAGTAATACGATGATGTGGAAAGTGGATGCAAGAGGATATATCTGAGAGCTGTACTTTTATAAAAGTTATCCACTATATATAAAAATAGATTTTTTGAAAATTTTTTTGTATGACACAGGGTAGTAAGTTAAATATCGTGAAGTAACCTTTAATAGGCCCACAAATATATGCATGTATGGGAACAAATGGCAGTATTTCAATGATAAATAAATGAATAAAAATGTAAATAAATAAATAAATAATAACAAAATATAATTATTTAATAATAAATCAAGTACAATGATTCACACTATTTATCTTCACACCTCAAGAATCTAGGAGAAAACAGAAAGAATATAGAAGAAAAGTGAATGTATGAGAGTAAGGCAAATAATGAGAAACAATTGAAAAGATAAAAAAAAACCTAAGTTTGTTTCTTTTAAACGTAAGTTGGACAAAAGTTTAGGTTTGCTAAGAAAATAATGACTTAAATAGAATTAGAAATAAAAGAAAAAATATTACCTCTGGTCTTGTAGAGATGCATAGCATCATAAGAAATTACCATTGGCAATGATTTGAATGACCTAGAACAAAAGACAAATTCCCAGAAACATATGTCTTCCAAAACTGAATGAAGAAGAAATTAGAAAGTTAAATGGAGCAAAAGTGTGTATGAGTATATCGGTAATCCATACGTACTGAAGCAGAAAAAATTTTCAAGACGACGTTACTGGTAAATTCTGACATAAATTTGAAGACAATTTTTCAGCAGTTCTTCCCCAGATCTTCCAAGAATTTGAAGGGGGTGAAAAATTCCAAACTTATTTTATGATGCCAGATTTATTCGCATAACAATGCTAGAAAGGACATTATATGCAAAATATAGAATATTATCCCTGTTGAACATACGTGCAAAAATTCTCAACAAAACACAAGCAAAATGAATTCAACAACACATTTAACGTATCATACACGTACACGAGTAAAGGGATTTATCCCCGGGTTTAAGGATACTTCAAAATATTCAAATCAATAAAGGTGACATGCCACACTAATAGAATGAGGAATTATACTCACATAATCATTTCAATAGGTGCAGAAAGAGCATTGTATATAATGCAACATACTTTTAAGGTCTTCAAAGAAATTTAATTATGCCTGTCAGTGGTACGATATCATATATACACAAACACTGTGTGGAGAGAACCAAAGCAGTTCTCTGTTTATTGATTCTTAGAAAAAGGGTTTATTTCGGACATGCACAATACCTCACATATCATCTTAGTTATAACAATGTTAATAACCTTAAGCTATTTATGTCGCCATGCTCCTGCAATAAGCACAGGATGTTAAATGATCAAAGATTGTTTTAAATTTCATCACGGAACTCCATTAAGTAGGCCAGCTGTTATCCAGCCAGCTGTGCCTATCTTAGGTTGTCCTCCTCTGAGTATCTTACCCAGAATAGGCTATCCAGCCATCCATACTGGATACATTGAGTAGGCCATTTCTTATCCACCCTGGATATGTGACATTCCTCACAGCTTGTTTATCAGTTCAGCCAATGAGCTTATTCTCTTGAGCTTTCAGACAGGGGCCTACAAACCCAACATCACCTTGACAGAAAAATGGATGAAGAAAATTTGATGTATATATGCAACGGAATCAATACTATGCATTACTTTCAACAGTGTCCATGGTGTTAATTTTTCTCCACAATCTAACCAATATCTATTTCTTTTCATTTTGATGAGAGCCTTCTGACAAGTGTGAGGTCTTGTCTCATTTGTGGTTTATGAATTACCTAATAATTTATAACTCTGAACATATTTTCATGTGTCATTTTGCCAACTGTATGTTTTCTACAGAAAATTGATTCAGATCAATCTATTCAGTTCCTATGGACTTTTTTAAATTGGATTCTTTGGTATTTTTGTTGTTGTTTTGGGGTAATTGTTTGCCATATATTTTGGATATTAACACTAGATTGGAAAATACCACTTGAAAATATATTCTCCCATTGTGTTAGTTGACTTTTCATTTTATTGATCATTTCTTCTGCAGTGTAAATCTGTTTAGAGTGATACAATCGTATTTTGTTTTGCTTCTGCTTCCCTTCCCAGAGGAGACATATGTAGAATCATATTAAGTCCAATCTCAGAGTGTACTTCTTATATTTTACCCTTGGATTTTTGTTTTCAGGATTTATGTTTTATATGCCCAGGAGTGGGATTGCTGTGTCATATGATAGGTCTATTTTTATTAATTAAAAACTTCCATACAGTTTGCAAAGTGGTTGCACCAATTTTCATTCCAACCAACAGCGTTGGAGAGTCCCTTTTTCTGCACAACCACCTCAGTCTTTATTTTTTATAGATATTTGTAAGACAGCTCTTCTCAATATTGTGGGGTAAGCCATTGTTTATTTTTGTCTTGCCTTTGTATAATGATTAGCAATGAGAGCATATTTTTATGTTCCTGTTTGTCATCTGTGTATCTTCTTTAGAGAATTGTCTTCTGCTCATTTTCTGGCTGAGTTGTTTCTAGATTTTTGAAATGGAGTTGTATGAACGATTTGTGTATTTTTGAAATTAACCTCTTGTTGATTGCACTGTTTCCTAATGTTTTCTCCCATTTGGAAGTGCATCTTTTCATTTTGTTTATTTTGCTGTGTAGAAGTTTTTAAATTAAATTAATACCTATTTGTTTATCTTTCTTCTATTGTTTTCAGCTTGGGAGAGTGACAAAAGAAAATTTTACTACAATTTATGTCTTGTTTTGCCTATGTTAGTCCCAGGAGTTTTATTATGTCATGCATTAGATTCAGATATTTAAAACATTTTGAGTTTATTTTTATACAGTGTGAGGGAGTGTTCTAATTTCATTGATTTACATGTAGCTGTCTAGCTTTCTCAACATCACTTGCTGAAGACTGTTCAGGGTTTGTATATATTTGTTTCCTTTGTCATAGTTTAGTTGACCATAGGTGTGATGTTTAATTTCTGCCCCTGTTATCCATTCCAGTGATATAGATGTTTGGTTGTTTTCCAGCATTGTGGTGTTTTGATTACTGTATTATTGTAATATAGTCTGAGATCTGGGTGTGTTATGGGTTATGCCTCCAACATTGTTCTTTTTCCTCATTGTTACTTTTGCAGTTCTGATTCTTTTGCAGTTCCATTCAAATCATAGGACTGTTTTTATTTCTGTGGAAAATATCATGTAGTTCGATCTGAATCACTTTATATCTGTACACATCTTTTGTAGAATGTATATTTTAAAAATAATTATTCCTCTAAACTAAGTCCTTAAACTTCCTTTCCATTTCTTTGCATCATCTTCAAATTTCTTCATCAGTGTCCTATTAATTTTACTATCTTGTTTTTTCCATAGGTTTTTCATTTTTTGATCTGATTTCTTATGGGCTTTTTAAAATTATGGAATTATTCAGTTAGTGTAAAAAATGTGACAGTTTTTGTATATTAATCATGAATCATGCTTCTTTGCTAAATGTCTTTATTAGTTTTATTTGTTCTGGTGTGGAGAATCTTTAGGGATCTCTATATAGTTTATCACGTCATATAAAATAATAACAGTTTTACTTCATTCAATCCAACTTGAATGACATTTTTTCTTGTCCGATCACTGTTGTTAGAATTTCCCATACTGTGTTTAATAAAAATGGTGAAAATGGGCACCCTTGTCTTATCCCTTAATTTGGCTTTCAGGTTTTCACTTTTGCATATTATGTTGTCTGTGGGTCTGTAATTAATGACTTTAGTTATGTTGAGATATATTTTCTGAATCCTTCTCTGCTAAGAGGTTTCTGTCGTTGTTGCTGTTGTTGTTTTAATGAATAAATGTTGAATTCTATGAAATGTTTTTATCGATTTATTGGTATTACCATGTCATTTTCTCTTTTTCTATTGTTAATGTGGTGTATCAAACTGATTGATTTGTGTATGTTGAACCTCTCTTGTGACCCTGCAATGAATCCAAGTTGATCATGGTGTATGATTCATTTTAGGTATTGCTGGATTTAGAATGCTAATAATATTTTTTAGAATTTTTGTGTCTAAATCTATCAAATATTATGGCTTGAAATTCCCTTTGCCCGTACTTTGTTTGTTGGCTTTGCTATCAAGGTGATGAAAGCTTCATAGAATTAATTTGGGAGTTCCCCACATCTTCACTAATTTTGAATTGTTTGAAGACTATGAGTTCTCATTTATATTTTTGTACACTTATCCATGTGAGCTGTTAAAATCTGCACTTCTATTTAATGATTTTTTAAATGCAAATTCTATCTTTCTTCTAGTAAGCGGTTTGATCAAATTATTTGTTTCTCCTAATCTCTGTCTCTTTCTAGACATTTGTCTATTTCTTCTAAGCTGTCCAGTTTATTGGCATGTAAATGTTGACAAAATGATCCCTTTTTTGTATAACTGATGTAACAATTGATATTTCTCTTCTTTTATTTCTTAATTTATTTCTTTGGAGCATCTATCTTTTCATCATGATGCACCTGGCTAGAGGTTTTTTGATTTGCTTATCTCAAAAAGAAAACATAAATCATAATCTTTGGTTTTACTACTTTTGCATAGTTCTTTTCTCTATAATTTATATTTACACCTGTAATATTTAGGATATTTTTTTTTCCTTTTTTAACTTTTTTATTGATTTACAGTCATTTTACAAAATTGTCTCCAATTCCAGCGTAGAGCATAATTTTTCAGTTTCAATGAACATATATACATTTTTTGTCCCATTTTTTCCTCTTTGAGCTGCCATATGATTTTTCGTTCTTTTCCCTGTGCTATACAGTACAATCCTTTTTATCTATTCTACAATTTTGTCCTCCCAGTCTATCTCTTCCACCTCCTGCCCCATGGCAACCAAACTTTGTATTCAATGTCTGCGAGTCTATTTCTGTTGTGTATTTGGGCTTTTTTTGTTTTTTGGTTTTTTTTAGATTCCACTGATGAGCCATCTCATATGGTATTTTTCTTTCTCTTTATGGCTTACTTCACTTAGACTGATGTTCTCCAGGAGCATCCATGTTGCTGAAAATGGCGTTAAGCTGTCAGTTTATATGGCTGACTAGTATTCTACTGTATAAATATACCATCTCTTCTTTATCCAGTCAAGTGTAAATGGACATTTATGCTGTTTCCATGTCTTGGCTATTGTAAATAGTGCTGGCTATGAATATTGGGGTGCAGGTGCCATCCTGAAGAAGGGTTCCTTCTGGATTTATGCACAGGACCGGGATTCCTGGGTCATATGTTAAGTCTATTCCTAGGCTTTTGAGGAATCTCCATCCTTTTGTCCACAGTGGCTGCACCAAACTGCATTGCCACCAGCAGTGAAGGACGGTTCCCTTTTCTCCACAGCCACTCCAGCATTTTTCATTTGTGAATTATTGTTTGATGGCCATTCTGACACGTGTGAGGTGATACCTCACTGCAGTTTTGATTTGCATTTCTCTAATAATCAGTGATATTGAGTATTTTCTGATGTGCCTTTTGATCATTTGTATGTCTTCCTTGGAGAATCGCTTGTTAAGCTTTTCTGCCCATTTTTGCATTGGGTTGTTTATTTTTTCTTATTCAATTGGATGAAATGCTTATATACAAAGAAGATCAAGCCTTTGTCGCTTTCATATGCGAATTTTTTTCCCTTTCCGTAGGTTGTCTTTTTGTTTTACTTCAGGTATCTATACTGTGCAGAAGCTTGTAAGTTTCATTAGGTCTCATTTATTTATTCTTGCTTTTATTTCTTCTAAGATAAAATTTTCGAGACTTATGTCAGATAATGTTTTGCCTATATTTTTCTCAAGGAGGTTTATTGCATCTTGTCTCTTGTTTAAGCCTTTGATCCATTCTGAGTTTATTTTTGTGTGTGGTGTTCTAGCTTCATTGGGAGTGTTCTAGCTTCATTGATTTACATGCTGCTGTCCAGTTTCTCCAACAGCATTTGCTGAAGTGTCTGTCTCTATTCCATTGTATTTTCTTGCCTCCATTGTTGAAGATTAATTGACCAAAATTTGTGGGTTCATTTCTGGTCTCTCTATTCTGTTCCATTGGCCTATGTGTCTGTTTTCCTTCCAATAAAGTGCTGTCATGTTGACTGTAGCTATATAGTATTATCTGAATCTTTAGTGTAAATGCCACTGATTTTTGAACCTTAATCTTGTAACCTGCTAACTTGCTGAATTCTTTGATCAGCTATATTAGTTTTTGTCTGGATCTTGTAGTGTTTTCTATATTTAGTAACATATTATCTGCATATAGTGAGACTTTTATTTCTTCCTTTCCAACTTGCATCCCTTTTACTTTTCTCTCTTGTTTGATTACTGTGGCTAGGACTTCCAAGATTATCTTCAGTAGGAGCCGTGATTGTGTGCATGTTTCTCTTGTAGCAGATTTTAGTGGGAAGAATTTAACTTTCTCACCATTGAGTACTATGCCAGCTGTAGGTTTTTTATCTATAGCTGTCATGATGCTGAGATATATTCCCTCTATTCCTACTTTGGTGAGACTTTAACAAACGTGGGTGTTGAATTTTATCAAATGTATTTCCTGCATCTTTTGAGATGATCATGTGGTTTTGGTCCTTTCTCTTGTTGATGTGCTGTATTATATTGTTTGATTTGCATATGTTGAACCACCCCGGTATCCCTGGCAAGATCCCCACTTGGTCATGATGTATAAATTGTTTTCTGTGTTCTTGGATTCTATTTGCTACTATTTTGGTAAGGATTTTTGCGTCTGTGTTCATCAGTGATATTGGCGTATAATTCTCTTGTTTGGTAGTGTCTTTGCCTGGTTGTGGTATCAGGGTGTTCGTGGCTTTATAGAATGACTTTGGGAGTGTTCCTTCTTTTTCAATCTTCTGGAAGAATTTGAGAAAGACTGGTATGAGTTCTTATTTGTATGTTTGGTTGAATTCCTCAGTGAAGCCGTCCGGTCATGGACTGTTATTTGTTGGGAGGTTTTATATTGCTATTCTGATTTCATTTCTAGTGCTCTGCTTGTTCAAGCGGTCAGTTTCTTCTAGATTCAGTCTTGGTGGACAGTATGTTTCCAGAAACTTGTCCGTCTCCTCTAGGTTATGCAGTTTGTTTCCATAAAATTTTCATTGTATTATCGTATGTTATTCTGTATTTCTTTTTTATTTCTTCTAATTTCTCCATTCTAATTTGTGCTCTTTCTCTTTCCTACTTTCAGAGTTTGGCCAGAGGTTTGTTGATTTTACTTACTTTTTCAAAAAACCAGCTTTTGTATTGGTTGATTTTTTTCCTATGGTTTTTTCAATCTCTATTTTATATATTTCCTCCCAAATGATTATAATTTCCTTCCTTCTGCTTCCTTTTGGGGTTTTTGTTCTTCTTTTTCTAGTTCATTCTGCTGGTGGGATAAATTGATTTTTGTGATTGTTCTACATTTTTGTGGAAGGCCTGTATCACTATAAACTCCCCTCTCAGCACTGCTTTTGCTGTGTCCCATAAATTTTGTGTGCTTTTGTTTTCATTTCCTTTTGTCTAATGGTACTTTTTCATTACAGCTTTGATTTATTCAGTGACCCATTGGATTTTTAATAACATATTGTTTTATCTCCATGTTTTCCTTTTGTTCTCCTTTGTTTCTCTGATGCTGATTTTTAGCTTAATGTCATTGTAGTCAGTAAAGATGCTTGAGGTAATTTCTATCTTCTTAAAGTTGCTGAGGTTTCTTTGGTGCACAAGTATATCATGAATCCTGGAAAATGTCCCATGAGCACTTGAAAAGAATGTATATGCTATTTTGCAGTGGGTGCAATGCTCTGAAATTATCCACCAAGTGTAATATTTCTATTGTCATATTTAACTTCTCTGTTGCCTAATTTATTTTCTGTTTCGGTGATCTGTCCAGTGATGTTAAAGCAGTGTTGTAATCTCCAACTATGATTAGATTCCCATCACTATCCCCCGTTATATCAGTTAGTAACTATTTTATGTACTTAGGTGCTCCTGAATTTGTTGCATATAAATTAATGAGTGTGCTATCCTCAACTTGTATCACTCCTTCAATCATTATAAAGTGTCCTTCTTTATCTTTCTTTATGGCATTTGTTTTAAAGACTCTTTTGTTTAACATCAGTACTGCAAATCTTGCTTTTCTGGCTTTTCCGTTTGAATGGAATACCCTTTTCCATCCCTTCATTCTCAAGCTATAAGTATCCTTCTCCCTGAAGTGGGTCTCTTGTATGCAGCATATTGATGGTTCATGTTTTATTATCAAGCCTGCCACTCTATGACTTCGACTGGAGCATTTAGTCCATTAACATTTACAATAATCGATGATATGTTTGAGCTTATTACCATTTTGACCTTATTTTGCAGTTGATTTGGTATTACCTCTTTGTTCATATAATATTCCTTTTATGGTTTGGTCATTTTCCTTTGTATTATCATGAAATTTATTTTGTTTTAGGGACACCCTGATAAGTTATTGTCTTGTTGTTACACTTTTAGATAAGTCTTTTAGACCATTACTTTAACTGCTTTTATTAATCTGATATTAACAAGATCTCAATCCCATTCTACTGAGAACAAAATATTTTAAAATGAAAGACCAAAAAAAAATTCTCTATTTTCCTGGCTCCCTCTCACACTCTCAATGATTTGTATGTCTTGTTTTAAAATTTTGTGTTTATTTTATTTATAAATTCATGAGCTATCACCTTTCCAGCTGTGAGTTTCACATTTCTGTAGCATCCTGGTTCTTTCTTTTTATAGTAGAACTTTCAATATTTCTTTTAGCATGGGTCTTGTGTTGATAAACTCTTGTAGCTTTTTCTTATCTGTGAAATTCTTTATGTTTCCTTCTAACATAAAGGATCGCATTTCTGGTTAAAATATGCTAGGATATATCATTTTTTCATTCAGAACTTTGTATATATCTTGCCACTCCCTTCTGGCCTGTAGTATATGTGTTGTAAAATCAGCCGGGAGTCTTAAGGGGATTCCTTTGTAACTCACTCTTTGCTATTCTCTTGCTGCCTTTAGATCATTCCTTTATCCTTGACACTGGCCATATTAATTATATGACTTGCTGTGGGTGTATTTGGGTTCTTCCTGTTTGGGACACACTGAGCATCCTTTACTTGGATATCTGATTCCTTCTTTAAGTTTGGGAAGTTCTCAGTCATGATCTCTTCAAACATCTTTGCAATCCCATTTGATTTTTCCTCCCCTCCTGGGACTTCTATCATGCTACGATTGGCATGCTTTCTATTAACCCATAGGTCCCTTATGCTTTTTTCATTTGTTTCTCATTGTTTCTCTTGTAGCTCTTCTGATTTCTATTTTCCTGTCTTCTAAGTCACTAATTCATTCCTCTGCATTATATAGTCAGCTTTGTGCCGCCTTTAGATCATTCCTCATCTCAGTCAATGGTTTACCCATTCTACTCGGCTTTCTCTATAGCTTCCATTTCATTTTTAACATATTTTATATCTCTAAACACTATCTTTTATTTCCTTCTGTAATTTGATCACTCCTTTTTTGAAATCTTGTCCTAGTAGGCTATCGATGTCTATTTAACTGATCTTTGTTTCAAGGGATTTCTCTTGTTCTGTTAATTGGGAATGGTTTCTCTGATTCTTCATCTTGCTCCTACCTCTCTGGCACTGTGGTTTATGGAGCATCAGTTATCTACTGTGGTCTTAAAGGAGTATATCTACCTAATGCCTATGTAGTAATACAACTTAGAAAAGAGAAAAAAGAGAACGAGAGACAAAGAGTTTTAAAGAAGGGGAAATAAATATTTGAAGACATTTTATAATGCATAATGGAAGAGCAAGTTGAAGCAGAGTTTTGAAAAATACTAATAATTAAATTATTTTTAAAATGTTTCAAAGGGAATAATATGGGGCTATATATAATTGCCTAAGAAGTAAAAATTAAGAGAGTGAAAGAAAATGTAACAGGTAAGAAGAGATTAAAACAAGGGGGTGGTCAATGACCTCCTAGTGACTGCATAATGATAATGTGAATTCTTTCTCTATTCATCCTGTTTGGAAGCTCATCTCCCTGCTTTCTGAAGCCCTCCTTTGGAGCCCTTGTCTGTGATGCTCCCAGTGCCTTTTGGCAAGCAGATCGCTCCTACACCCAACACTGCATCAGGAGCAGTCTTCTTTACTATGGGCTGCTTGTCACTGCCCTGCCCATTGCTGCAGTCAGCTGTTGAATACTCACCAGTCAGGAGTGGGCATCATGTCCTCTCCCAGTACCATGGTCAGGGGCTGCATTCCAGCCCAAAATTTGAGGGGCAACAAGCCCCCTCTGTGTGCCGGTCACTCCACAGCTTTGTGCCACTGTATGGTCTGCCTCGGGTTTGCACACCGGAAGTAGGCTCAGGGAAGACAGAGTAACGGCCCTGTCCCTGGTCTGGCCCGAAGCCCAGCTCCTTGTTTGTCTTGTTGAAGCTAGTTCTCTGAGGAACCAGGACAGAAGGATCCTGTCTGCCTCAGGCCGTGTAGAATTCTCTGTCTGGCCCATAAGGCTTCTAAATCCTTAGGAGTGGATTCAGATTTTGCCCCAGCTGCTGCCTGAGTACAAAGCACCATAGGGTATGGTGGCTGTGTCTGAGCCCCGGCTATCTTCATCTAGAAACTTTTGTGGATTTCCAGACAAGGGTATGCACCCTTCCCCCCAGAAGGCACATCTGCCCAGTTGTTTTATGGAGGGCCTGGGATGTTCTGCCCTGTGCACCCACAGCCATGGCACACAGCATCCTCCATTCCACCAGAGTGCCTCAGTGCACCCAACCCCATCATCCACCCAGCTCATACAGCATGGCCCTGCCCCCAGCTTATGGGCTGCATCTTGGGCTGGGTGTCTGTGCCTGTTTACTTAGTTCTGTCAGTCAACTTTTACTTTGTACAGATCCAAGCCTTGAAGGCTACCCCTCCATCCTGCTAACCTCTCAGATGGAAGGGGGAGACACAGTGAATGAGCACCATTACTTCTTAGCTGCTCCCTCCCTGTGGGACCTGTTCCAATATGTTTTGCCTTTTCCTCTTTCTTTCTTCCTTTTCTCCTACCAGATTTTTTGCTTCTTTATCTTTTGAAGAGGACAATGTACTATCAGAGATCTGCAGGTCCTCTCGTGAGCTGAGTGGGTCTGTGGATGAGTCTTGGTGCATATGTGGGAAAAGGTGAGCTACGAGTATCCTTCTCCTCCACCATCTTGGCCTCCACCCCAATAATTCTCATTTTATGGTGGAAGATAAACACAGCCAGGAAATAGATGGAAAAGATATTTCATGGAAATGACAAGAAAGTGCAGATTGCATTGCTCAACTCATACAAAATATGTTTTAAAATAAGAGTCACAATGAAAGATAAATATGAGATTACATAAAGAAAAAGATCAATATAAATATGGAGTATTACATTCATTGAATTATATATGGACCCAACACTGTAGATCATAATTATAAAAAGAAATATTAGTAGACATGAAATAATTAATTCATTATAAAACAACAATAGTAGATGAGTTTAACACCTCACTATTCTGATGGCCATTTCTTCCATAAAGAATATCTGTAAGGAAACAGAGGTCTTAATGACATATTAGATCATTTGAACCTAAATGAACTATTGGACACTGCATCAGAAAATGAGAATACATAAGCTTCTCAAGTGTGCACAGGATGTTTTCTAAGGAATTAACCACATGTTATGTCATGAAAGGGGCCTCAGGAACTTTAAGCAAATATAGTTTACAGCAAGTACTTTTCCATAAACAAAAGTGTGAAAGAATGCATCAAATCTAGAAAGAAGAACAGGAAAAGCACCAACATGAGATTAAACAACATCCTTTAAGAAAATACAATGAAACAAGGTAAAAGATGAAATCAAAGAGGTAATACAATCATACCTGGGAACAAATTACAATGAAAATACAGCTTCATAACATGTATGGGATGCAGCAAATGCAAATCTAAGAGGGAAGTTTAGAACAATTATAGCCTTTTACAAGAAATAGAAAAACTCACACAAAGGACCAAGCTTACCACCCAAAATAACTATAAATAAGACCAAACAAAACCCAAAGTCAGTAAAATGAGAAATCATTAATGATTAGGTTGAAAGTAAATACAATAAAAATTAAAAAATAAATTAAAAATCATAAAATCAACAGCATTTATTTTCTTAAAAATATTAACAAATAGATAAGCATTTAGACAGGCTTATCAAGAAATATAGAGAGTGGACACAAACAAAATAATAAATGAAACAGAAGAAATAATATCTGAAAATGCACAAATACAAACAAAGATTATGAAAGCACTCTGAACAGTTACGTTACAACCAACTGGTCGACCTTAAACAAATGGACAAATTTCTTGAAACGTACAGCCTGCCAACACTGAATAAAGAGAAAACTTACAACTAGAAAAGGGCAATCATTATAAGTTAAATAAAACCTATAATTTTAAAAACACCCCTAAAACAAAATGCCTGAATGCCTTCACTAAAACCTCTTTCCTCCCAACTATTTTATAAAATGAAGGAGGAAAGAAAATTCCCAAAGTTATTCATTGAGGCCACCAACACCATGATAATAAAAACCAGTGAAATACACTATCAAAAAAGTATGAAAATGTAAAGCCAATATCCTTGATGAATATACATTCAAAAATTCTCAAAAAACATCAACAAATTAATACAGCAATACATATAAAAGATTGTACATGATGATCAGTTGGATTGCTTCCAGAGTCACAAGGATGGTTCAACATACACAAGTCAATCAGCATGACGCATATCTAATAAAGGAAGGAGAATATTCACAGGACAATGTCAATACACACAGAAAAATCATTAGACAAAATTCGACATACATTCATGACCAGAGCTTTCATGAAAGTGAGTACATTGGGAACATCTCTCAACATACTAAAGGCCACTTATAACAATTTATAATACTTAGGGGAAAGGCTGAAAGCCTTCTGGGTAATTTCGGGAACAATACAATGATTCCTACTTTCAGCTCATCTGTTCCATAGTAAAAGAAGAAAGGAAAAGGAAAGAAAAAGAAGTAAAAGAAATGCAAAATGGAAAGAAAGAGGCAAAATTCTCACCAGTACTGATGACATAACTATCTACATAGAGTCCTAAGGTCTCCACACAGACTATTATGAACAATAAGATATTTCAGCAAGGGAGCAGGGTACAAGATTAATGAAAATAAGTCTCTTGCATTTCTACACATTAATCATGAGATACCATAAAATGGACGTTGAAAGCAATACTATTTAAAATCTCATCTCCCCAAATATCTTGGAAGAAATGTAACCACATTTATGAAAGATCAACACACTGAAAATAAAGAAACATTGACAAAGAAATTAAAAATGAGTCAAAGAAATGGAAAGATGTCTTGTGCTCTTGGATTGAAGGAGTTAATATTGTTTACATGGCAGTACTACACAATGAAACATATAGGTTTAGTGCAATTCCTGTTAAGAAAGTGTGGTATTTCTCACAGAACAAGAAAATGAATAACTCTAGGTTTTACATGAAACCATTAAAAATTACCAAAATGATGTTGAGAAAAACAACAAATCTGAAGGTATAACCTCCCGGATACCTTACTATACTACAGTCATTCAGTAATAAAAACAACATGGCATTGACACAGTGATATAATGAATAAAAACAGATACAGAGCCTAGAAATAATTCCACACACCTATGAGTAATGAATCAATGATAAAAGAGGCAAGAGTACACAATGGAGAAAAGACTGTCTCATCAATGGATGGTGTTGGGAAAGCTGGACATGTACATGTAAAACAGTGAAATTAGAACACTCCTTGACATCATATACAAAAATAAACTCCAAGTGTATTAAGAACCTAAATATAAGACCTGAAACTATAAAACTGCTAGAAAGGGATATAGGTGATACTCTATTGGCTATATATCATAGGAATATTTTCTTATACCAGTCTCCTAAGGCAAAAGAAATAAAAGCAAAACTAAGCAAATGGCACCTAAACAAACCTGAAAACTTCTGCACAGTTAAGGACAATATCATTGAAATGAAAACACTGCCTGCGTAATTGGAGAACATATTTGCAAACATTGCAAGTGACCAGGGGTTAATAGATGTAGGTTAATGGATGTAAAATGGATTTAGGTTACCCAACTCAATATGAAAAACAAAAACCCAATCAAAAAAAGAGCAGAGTACCTGAGCTAATATTTTTGTAAAGAAAACATACAGATGAGTAACAGGCAAATGATAAAAATGCCCAACATTACTAATTTTTGGTAATTGCAAATCAAAACCACAATGAGGTATCATTTCACACTGGTCAAATGGCTATTATCAAAAAGTCTACAAATAGAAAGTGTTGGAGAAGATGTGGAAGAAACAAATCTGTATACTCTTTGTAGGAATGTAAATTGGTACAACTTCTATGGATAACAGTATACAGATAACTTTAAAAATAAAAGAGAACTACCATACGACCCAGTAATATCTCTCCTAGGAAAAATCTGGGGAGAAACACTAAATTGAGAAAAACCAATGTTCACAACAGCACTGTTTATAATATGCCAGACAGGAAAGCAATTCAAGAGTCCACAGTAGACTATGGACTTAAGAAGAAATGATGCTTCTATAAATATGCAATGGAATATTACTCAGCCATGAAAAATTATAACACATTGCTATTTCAGCATCATTAATGTGCTTAGTGAAGTATCTTATACAAAGACAAAAGCATATAATATAACTTATGTTGAATCTAAAGTATAACAAATATCTGTGTACATATATCGATAGCTATCTATTGATAGATGACAAATAGAAAGAAGTATAGATACATAGATACATGTTAGATAGATAGTTAGAAAGATAGGTATATAGATAGATAGACAGACAGATAGATAGATAGAGAAATGGTAGAGAGATAGAGAGATTAGATAGACAAGACTGAAGCAGACTGAAAGATACGGGAAAATATTTATGTTTACCAAAGTGGAAGGGAAAGACAATTTAATGGTAGGACATTGACAAATACAAAGCAGTACACATAAAGGAGATAAGCAACAAGAATAACCTGTATAGATCAGGGAATTATACATAATAACATATAATAAATTTATGTTACAATTATTGTAATAATTTATAATGAAATATAATCTTCAAAGTGGTTGGAATAATTATGCTGTAAATCTGAAACAACACAATATAGTCCATCGACTTTACTTCAAATAAAAATAAAATATCTCATGTATAATTTAATCATTTTTCCGCGAATAGCATCTTCTTTTAATATTGTTTTATTTTTACTCTTTACCTTTTATGAATACAGATTCAAATTATTTCTTTTACTGTTGTGAACATCTTACAAGATTGATGTATCAATATTTATTGCAACTGATTTCCTAGTTTTTCTCCCTTTAATCCATATAGAATAGTAACGTTTAAAAACATACCCAAAGAAACAGTTGCAACTTTCTTGTGGTCTCTGCTTAGTATTTTGTTCAATGTTTTGTGTATTTTTGCCATTTTATTTTTCTTAGAAGAGCTCTTTTCTGCACCTCTTGTAAGGAATCTCGGTTTTGTTTTTTTATCTCATTCAAGTATTGTTTCTCTGGTAAAGTCTTTATTTTCACGTCACAACTAAGTGATAACTATGCAAGGTAGAGTATTTTTAGGTGAGAGATTTCTTATTTCAGTAGTTTGAAAATGTCATTTTATTTACCTTTGGCATGTGTTTTCTGCTCAGAAATTTGCTGATAGCCTAATGGGATTCCCTTTGTAGATTATCATAAGGTTTTATGGCTCCCTTTAAAATTTTACTTTGTCATTGACTTGCCAATTTGCATATGACGTATCTTGAAAGAGGTCTCTTTGTCTTTAAGTTATTGGTGTTTTGTTGGCTCACAGACATGTATATCAGTTCCTTACCCAGTTTCGGGAATTTATCAACTATTACTTCTTTAAATAAACCATCAGCTGCCTTCTAACTTTCTTCTCCGTCCAGGATTTCACTCTAGTGTGCGCTTCCTGAAGAAGTCTGATGGCTATTGTTGAATTTCCTCACTTTTTAATATCTTGTATCTCTGCCGTCTCCTATCATTTTTATTTTGTATTTGTGAGTTTGCTAATCTCTCCTCCACAAAGATGGTCTTCTTCCAATGCTTTCTGTTGTATTCTTCATCTCATTTACTCAGTCCATCTGGTCTTCCAATAATGTTTGGTTATTTTATAGTTTGAGTCTCTTAGGTAATGTATTCCTTATCATCAGTTATTTTAATCCCGAGCTCACTAAACTGCTTTCTGAGTTTTGATTTTTGTATTGAGATACTGTATGACATGTCTCCGGATTCTCTATTACTTATATGGCAATATTCCATGACTTTAAGTTTGTTTGCTGCAGGGCTTTCATTTTGTGTGTGTGTGTGTGCACGTGTGTGTGTACGTGTGCGTGTGTCTGCATCTGTGTCGGTGCCTGTGTGTGTGTATCTGTGTGTGTGCATGCTCTATAATGTTACTGTGATTGGTCATGATCTTGATAAATAATTGCTATGATGAAACTAAAAAACAGATTGGAAGTTGGAGTTCTTACTTCTGTTTTCTGGCAGTTTGAAATATTGCACAATATTTGATTTTACTTACATGAGCTACCTCTGATAATAATTCAAATTGGCACTTTCCAGTCGCAATTGTCTGGATAAAAGATTGCTTACATTGTCACTTCTTAGACATCTCTGGTAGTTAATGCCACTGTTTTCACTGGGCCGGTGAACCCTTCCTTTTATGTGATATCTCTTGAGACTCAGTATACACATTGAGGAAAGTTGTAAAGACAGGTGGGTAGTTGGAATCATGAAAGTGCCTTTACCATGGCCAAAGTTGCAAGGTACCTTTTCTCCACCACTGTGAATGGGGAGTAGGGACAGTGTCATGAATGTCTGAGTGTCTGAAGGATGGAATATCTGTCTCCATTGCGGCTCCCTCCTGGTTACCTGTGACCATGAGTACTGGTGCATTTGGAGGCTGAAGCTGTGTGACCAACTGAGACCCAGTTTCTACTGGGTACTCTGAAGCTCTGGGCTCAGATACCCTAGTCAGTGGGCCTTGGACGCAGGCACCAACTCTGCTTTTCCCTCAGTTCAGCCACCTTTATGTGTTTTAGCCCACCAAACTTCAGCTGTACATATGCGTCCTAGAGTATTGTTTTATGTTCTAGTTATTTTTGTTGAGATGCGATTGTTTCACTAACTGTAGATTTCAGGAGAGAGACAGAAATATTTTAACCTTATGTCACTTTTTTAAAAGTATATGCTTTTTCATTTAAAAGCTTAAATTCTACAAAGGACATTAAAAAACAGTAAAGAAACTGAACAAATCACCTCCCTTAATATCAGAGTACTACAAAATATTTTGATTTTCCTGGGTTCTTTTCTTCAATGTTTTTCCTACATACATGCACATTTTAGTATAATATATGCCTATAATCTCTTTAAAATCATTTAAATTATTAAAATATTTTTCTGTGGTGTAAATATAGCCCTTTTGCTTCTCTAATATATAACTAGTTGCTTGCACATTTCTATTTTCTCCATTTTCCCTGTCCCCACAGGAAACCACTATTGGTACACTACACATAAATATGTGATTCTATTTCTGTTTTTTATGATTATTTCTCTTATATATTTACTTTCCTCGTGTAAGTGATAACACAGAGTGTTTTTCTCTGTATGACTTATTTTCCTATGTGCAACACTTTCTGGGTCCATTCTCATTGCTCCAAAAGGAAGAATTTTATTTTTTGATATGACAATGACTAAGTATTTATTATGTTATCTATACCTCACATCTACTTCAGCCAATCATCTGTTGATGGGCAGTTGAGTTGTGCATCTATCCTTGACTATTATAAATGATGTTGTTAAGAACATTGTGAGTAATATATCCATTAAAGTTAACGTTTCCTTTTTTTTCAGATTTATATCATAAACTGGAATTGATGCAACATATAATGCTTCTATTTCTAGTTTTCTAGTCACTGTCCACACTTTTATAATAGTGGATGCATCAATTTATATTTCCACCAACCGTGTACCTGGGTTCAATTTTATCGATATTCTTATTAATTTTTGTCATTTGAAGACTTTTTTAATAGCCGTTTTGGTTGCTGTGAGATTACATTTCATTCTGGTTTTGATTTATGTTTTCCTAATGAATAGCAATGTTATGTTTCTTTTTATGTGCATGAAAATCATTCACATGTCTGTTTTTGAAAAGTTTCCATGAAGATCCTTAAACTTTTTTAAATTGGTATGTTTGTTTTTTAAATCTTGGGTCTAATATGTTATTTACATATTATGGATATTAACAAAATATTGGTTTCATTGTCTGAAATTCTTCATTCGATTCTGTGAGTTGTCATAGTCTTACTGAAGGTTTCATTTGCTCTGCAAAAGGTTTTGCACGTCTCTCATACAACAAGTGGAATTGCTTTATCACATATTACATCTATATTTTCCTCAGTAAAATTGTAAACTGTTAATCTTAGTTTCCTTTTTTTTCCTACTTAGGAGTTAGATCAAACATAAATATTGCTGTGATTTATCTGAAAGGCAGTTCTGCTCCTCTTCTTGGTAAGAAATTGTATAGTTTCATGTTTTACATTTAGGAAATTAATCCATGTTTTATCTTATTTTTTATACTATAGAAGGAAGTGCTCTTACATTTCCGTTTTATATGTACTGTCCATTATTCCCAGAACTACTTGTTGAAGAGACTGCCTTTTTTCCATTGTATAATCTTGTCTCCTTCATTGTAGGTTAATTGACCATGTGTGTGTGGATTTATATTAGGAGACTTCATTTTGTTCCATTGTTCTACGTGTCTCTTTAGTGCCATTTTTTGATGTTTTCATTACTGTTGCTTTGTAGTATGTTCTAAAGTCAGGGAGGATAATACCCACAGTTTTGTTGGTTTTTCAAAGATAATTTTAGAAAATTTGGGTCTTTCATATTTTTGAATAAATTTTATTATTTTTCTCCTTGTTTTGTGAAGAAACATATGGATTTTGTTAGAAAAGAAATTTACTAAAAGGAAAAACCTGGGAAAAATTGTAAAGTGTGGAGGATACAATATTAAACAACAAATGGATTACTGTATAAATCAAAGAAAAAAATATCTAAAGAAATATGACTACAAAAACAAAGTCCATGGGGTATAGAAAGTGCAGTATTAATAGGGATGCTTATAGCAAAATAATCCCACTTATACAAATAAGAAACATCTCTCTCTTATAACAGAATCTTAAAAAAAAAAAAGATGTAGCAAAATAATAAACAAACATGTTAGTAGAAAGTAAAACAGCTGAAAGGGCAGAACATAAATAAATAAAATAAAGATTAAAAATAGGAATATCTAATCAGACTAAATAATGGCTTATGAATGAAAAATAATATTGATAAACTTTAACCAGACTCATGAGCAAAATAGACAGTACAGATTAATAAGCTCCAAAATAAATGAGAAGTTACCATTTATATCAAAGTAACAAAAAGCATCATAAGAATATACCACAAATTATATGCCAATTGAAATGGAAACACTAGAAGAAATGGACAATTTCTTAGAAAGATGTAATCTCCAAAACGGAATGAGAAATAGAAAATATGAACAGATTTTCACAAATGAAATTGAATAAGTAATTAAACAAAATCTCCCAAGAAACAAAATTCCAGGCCTAGAGAGCTTCACAGGTGACTTCTGACAAACATTTAGAGAAGAACTATCACCTATAAATCTCAGAGAACTCCAAAAATTTGCAGAGGAAGGAAGGCTTCTTACCCCACCTTTCTGTATCACACTGCTACTAAAACTGGAACAAATACCTGATAAAATTACAGGTAAAATACTATGGACATGCATAGATGCAAAATTCATTACTAAAATGTTAGCAAAGCAAAAAATACATTAAAAGGATTATAGTTTATTTTTAAATTCATTTTATTCTAGGGATGAAAATGTGATATATTAACCAAAATTTAATTATTATGATAAAACACACTAACAAATTGAAGAATAAAAATTATATGGTCACATCAAGAGAGTCATAAAATGTTCTGAAAAATTCAGTATCTATTTATAATTATATTTCTCCTCAAAGTGAGCATAAGGAACATACCTCAACAGACTTAAGTGCTCATATGACAAGAACTCAGCTAACATGACACTCACTGATTAAAAGCTGAAAGCATCTCCTTTAAGAGCAATAAGAAGACAAGAATGCTCAGTCTTAACACTTTTATTCAGTATAGTATTGGAAATTCTAGCCATAGCAATCCAAAATAAATGTAAATATAATATAGCTAATTAAGAAAAGGAGTAAAAGAATCTGTATGCAGATGACATACTTTAAATTGAAATCCTAAAGAAGACGCCACAAAACTATTTGGGCTTATCAATGCATTTGGTAAAATTTCAATGTAAAATTAACATACAGAAATCTTGCATTTCTACACACTAACAACAAGCTAACATATAGAGAAAATGAGGGAACTGTCTGATTTACAGTTGCATTACAAAACAAATCAAGAAATGTAAGCAACCAAGGAGGTAAAAGATCTGTTCTCAGAAACATATAAAATAATTATAACAGGAGTTGAAGATAATGCAAACAAATGAAAGGATATACACTTTTCATAGATTACAAAAAAAATTGTTTAAATGACAGTACTAGACAACAATATACACAAATTAAATTCAGTACCTATCAAAATACCAAGGGCATTTTCAGACACAAAAATTAATTATTAAATTTACATATAAACACATAAGAGTTGAAATCACTAAAAAAAAAGACAAGAAAAGAAAACAAACAAACTAAAAACACAAACAACTTTGACAAAGTACAAACAGGATGTATCACAGTCCCAGATTTTAAGCTATCATACAAAGCTGCAGTATTAAAAAGAATATGGTAGTGGCACAGAACAAACAGAATAATGGAACACAAGAGAACGTCTAAAAATGAAATCAGAGTGTTATGGTCAATTAGCCAATTATAAAAATGAATATACAGTGGGGGAAATGTAAGCAACAGGCACATGAAATCGGTCAACATCACTAACCATCAGAAAAATGCAAGTCCAAAACACAGTGAGGTTTTATGTCACTCCTGTCAGAATGACTATTATCAAAAAGATAACAAATATAAGTGTTGGTGAGGATGTAAGAAAAACAACCCTGATGCACTGCTGGAGTGAATGTAAATTTGTGCAGCCACTGTGGAAAACAGTATAGAGCTTTATCTTAAAATTAAAAATGAAATATGATCCAACAATTCCATATCAGGGTACTTATTCCAAGAAAACAAAAACACTAATCAGAAAAGATAAATTCAACCCCATATTCATTGTGACATTATTTACAATAGCCAGGATATAGAAGCAAATTAATTGCTCATTAATAGAAAATGGGTAAAGAATATGTGTGTTTATAGTATATATATATCTACACATCTATTAACTACAGATTTATCTATATTTATATATATATATACACACACAAATAAAAATATGCACACACACACATTAAATACAATGGGTTATTACTCAGCTCTAAAATGAATAAATTCTTGTTATTTGCAACAAAAGGGTAGACAAAGAATATAATATTCTAAGTGAAATAAGTCAGACAGGGAATGACAAATTCTGAATGGTTTTACTCATACTTGTAATTTAAAATAAATGAAAATAACAAAACAGAAAAGAAGTTATAGATATAGAAATAAACAGGTTGTTCACAAGAAAGAGGGAAATGTGGTGAAGAAAAAGAAATACTTGAGGAAAATTAAGAGAGAAAATTTTCCAGTTGCAAATTAAATGAGTCAGGTACAAGAAATATGCTGTATGGGTAATAGTCAATAACAATGAAATATCTTTAAATAGTAACATAACAAAACTAGATTTATTTATGTGATCAGTTTGAAATGTATTAAAAATAGCAAACAGTATGTTGTGTAAGAGAAATTAACACACTGTTATAGATTATAGTACACTTCAAAAACAAACAAACATACTTCTAGAAAATAAAATTAGATTTGTATTTAACAGAGGCAGGGGTTGGGAATGGAGAATTTGATTAATGCACTCAAAAGCTAAAACCTCCAGCCGTAAAACAAACGTATTCTAGGGATGACCCATAGTAACATGAAAATTAAAATTAATACTGCTTTATGTTATATATGAATGTTGTTAAGAGAGTAGACAATAAGTTTTCTCATCACAACCAAAAGACAAATGGTATTTCTTTAATATTTTATCTAAATGAGATAATGAATTCTCCCTAAATTTGCTACGATATTTATTTCATGATACTTGTAAATCAAATCACTGTCCTATCCACCTAAACTTACACAATGTTCTACGCCAATTATATCTCAATAGAAGCAGAAGAAAAAATGGAAAGTCAATGGTCATTTTTTCCCATGTCATTTCTCACGATTGTTAGTGCAGTAAGTAAACTTGAGTCATAATATACTTATCCTTGGTAAAGATACTAATATCTAGGTGAATCTATTAAATAATACATGAAGATACTAATATAATTAGTGTTTGAACATGCCTTAAACTTTATTCATGTTAACAGCCCACTGCGTCTGTAGGCATCAAAATTTCACTCTGTGTATTCATCTGAGATTGGGGAATGGATACAAATGTTAACCCTGGCCACTCTTGCTGTGACTGATAAAGTTCACTGTCTCTAACTGATGGTCTCATCTCCACAACAGCATCGGTAAGAAAGAAGCATGCTATGTTGCTAAGCATCTCAGCATGGTAAAATCTCAGAACTCCTACAATTTTTAACTGTTTTGCAATGGGAATACAATACTGACAAAGACTTTATTTTGGATAACAATGTGGTGTTTTCTCATGGTTGCATTAAGGGATGTGAGGATAATCCCTGAGATCCAAAACAAATATTCTTCTTCAAGTACTGGGCAAAGAACTGTAAAGGTTCTGCATTATTAGGACTGAGGACTGCTTTAAAAATGATGACTATGCTCACTCTATTCCAGTTAGTCCAAAGAAAGAAGGTTATTTCAATTTCTAGGTGAATGGGAACAAGTCAGTAGTTCAGTCCCTATAAATTAGTCAACGGGTGTTCAAAGCCCAAATAAGTTGTGTCAACAATGAGAATTAGAAGATAAAAAATTAGACATAAGCTTAAATTGAAAAGGAGACACAGTCCTATGCTGAGCTCCGGGGACTGGAGAATATATATGCCTCAGTCCAATTCAAGTGTTCAGTGGCTTGGCCCTAGCATCAGCTTGGGATTCAATGAAAAGGTAACAATTAGTATACTTGGAGAAATATAACCTACCTCTCCTTGATCAGAAGGAAATCTGGTGGCTCAATTAAAATCTTAATTCACAGAAATTCTTCCAAATGCAGGGGACTAATTCATTGATGACTCAACTAAGACAAACTTAGTTACAGCTTAACAATCCATTTCACACACACACACACAGTGGTAGACAAATTTGTAGTATTTAGTGGAAAGAATTCAGTGGGCAGAGCTCAGAGAATAGTTTTCAAAGCACCAGCCAACTTTTGTACTTTTGCCAATAGTCTAGATTTTTCCAGGTAGAACACTGCAGATGGACAAACAAATAATATTCTTCCTCAGAATTTCTAATTTTGAAATTAAACTGTAGATTTTGACTTGTCAGTATAGAATCCTGTTAAGATGATCATGGTAAGACCCACTGTCTAATAAGAGAGCTGGAAACTAGCTGCTAAACCAGCCCATCTGAACCCCAGACTGCTAATGTAAGCAACAACATAGCCACCATTAGAGTTGAGCTGACAAACTTAAAAGCTTGATGTTTCTGTTCTAGGAAAATCCACTGCTGTCCAGAAAGTGTTCTCCTGCTGCAAGTGGTCTCATTTCTTCTCTTGGTAATGGTCATATTGGTGGGATGTTGCAAGAGCTCACCCTGACGCATTTGCCCTTTCTCCAGATTATCAATGGCTTTCTTCACAACTGGTGACATATTTTTAGGACTCAATGTTGCCATTCCAGTCTTATCAGCTGACATTGGCTGCATGATTATGAGCAGAAGCCTTAGACATCCTGAACTTGCCTACAAATTTTCCAGCATTTCAGGGCATTTCACATTCTGAAAATGCTTCACCATTTATTTTAAACTAATTGGAAATTGTCAAAGTCTTCCATGAGTGTTTTATATTTCCTAATATCTGCAGAAATTTGGTATTCTTGCAGTTAGACAAATTTTTAATTCCACCACCCTCACCTCCTTCTAGTCCACACATTTCAGATTGCAATTAAGTTACTGAATACGACCACCCCAACCAAGGGGCTATTACCTCTTATATACTAGCTGTGTGAAAGTTAGAAGGGGTACAAGTTATGTGGGATGTATAAAGCTACATTAAATGTTTGCAATGGCACTCTCTATTCTGGACAAAGCTTTGATTCTAAGAAGTAAATTAATTAGAAGTCAGTATAGTTATTGGTATGGGGAAGGAATCAGCTATTTTGGGGTGGGTGTGTGATGAAGAGACAGCAAAATATCCAGCAAATGAGAATGGAATGCTTTAGGCCTCTGGAGGCATGAATTAAGAAGAAAATAATACTTTGTCTCCTGTAGCTGCCTCCACTTACTGTCTTGATTGAGTAGTCTTTGGGCTATGAAAAGAGCTAGTCTGTGGTGAAGAGTAAAGACCATAATGAAATAGTTTGAAAACCATGAGAGTCCTGTTATTCCATGAAAGTAGATTTTGCTTAAAGTCAACATGTATTTTTCATTCACTAAATACTAAAATGCATCCTGCGGCGTGTGCTTTGCTTACTGTGCTGGTATCCAAGTTAGACAAGGAAAGGTTTCAGAGACACAATGTATGTAACATGGTGTTTTTATCAAGGATTCCTCAAAGTCTGAAAAGCATTTTCTTCACTCATAGACCTCAAGTCCGAGTCCACAGAAAATGTTTGATCACACAACAGAGTCTACCAGGGTTTCCTGAACCAGTTGGTCCATCTTTACAAGACACATCTTGAATTTCCGAAGAATCATGTGCCATCTCAAATAAATTTTCTACAGCAATTATCCTAATATGCATGGTTTTGAGCACTGCAGCTTCAAATGCTTCTTTGGTAGGCCTGCAGATAAACTGCTAGGTCTTCTCAATGATTCTCAACTTGAGAAGCTGTGACATCACAAAATGACTGGTCTCCCAGCAACTCAAGTGTAACATTCAGCCAGTGTTTCCTTCTCATTGATCCAGTTAAAATAAAACATATAAGATGTTTATTTTTATAGTGTGATCTGCAAATATTATCCCAATGAAATCTTTTTAAATAATTTAATTTTGAGGTCTATGAAATAAAACAAATCTCTATTGTTTTGTACAGAAATTTATACCAGATTTGTGAACAGAGAATTAATAAGGCAAAAATATATAAAATAATTTTACACTTTTGGAATTTAAAGTGAAATTTGTGTAAAACGTGTTCAGAAAATGTATGTCTATTTCAAAATCATTTGTAATTAAAGTGAAACATAATTTCATTTACAAATGGCAGTAGGTATTTATTTGTGTACTTTATAATAACTAGCTGTATATTCAAAACATGAGCAGAATAAATATCAGTTTATTTGTTTTGCATATAAATAAATGGTAAATTATTATGAATGAAAATTCGATAAAAATAATGAATCAAATTTTAAAAATCCGAAAAGGCGGAATTTTTTAAAATTGTAATTCATTTCTATAAGTAAAACAATTGTAATTTACTATTCTACTCTTAAATTACAAAAGAGAAAATCTTATTGTATATTTACAAATGCTTATTATTGCCGTTCTTTCACTGAGAGGTTTTTCAGTCATCTTTATAATCCATACCCTCATGGCTTCTGTTAAGTGTTGCAAGATGATGTTGATAAATACACTAACGCACAAGATCCTGGGTTCAATAAGCAGTGCCTCCATTAAGGGTCAAACAATCAAAACAATCAAAAAACAAATAACACTATATGTGTGTACGGGTGGAAAAGACCAGATAATACATTTTAGGAAGCAATATGTATCTCAGCCTGAAACATTTGACATTGTTAGTAAAATATGGCATTTTAAGGCAAGTGCTTTGTTCACTAATTGTAAATAATAGCTATGTTCTGTATCAGTAAACTGCAGTAAATCAAGTTCTACAAAAAGTTATATACTTTATTTAGAAATAAATTCCATTAAACATAAGCCAAATTCAATGTGAAGGATAAAATTTTTAAATAAATAAATGTACACTCAAGCTACAATGTAAATTTCTCTTTCAGTATGTGTACATTCGATTCTAAATAAATATTAGCAAACTAAATCCATTACATATTATAAGTATTATAAACTATAGTTAAGAGGGATTTAGTCCTGATTCATAAATATTACTTAACATATGCAAATCAATATATGTGATACAATCCCTTAAAAAGCAGTGAATTCAAAAACAGTAATCTCAAAAAATGTAGGAAAATTATTCACAGATCTGATCTTTACTTTTTTATAAACATATTTTAACAAATTCACTTTAAATAGAATGTAACTAAACATAATAAAAGGCATATATGAAAAACCCATGTCTAACATCAAGTTCAATGTTAACTTACAGGAAGGTTTTCCTTTGGTCCAGTAATAAGAAAAGTTAGCTCATTCTCACCAGTACTAAATTACACTACTAGAAGTCTTAGCCAGAAAATCAATCACAAGAAAATAAAAAAGGCATCCAACTTGTAAAAAAGCATTAAAATTTTTACAGATGACATAATTATGCATAGATGGAAAACACCATATACTCCTCCAGTGACTGTTATGAATAATGAACAAACTTAGTATACTTGCAGAATACAAAAACAGTATACATATGTCTGATGCATTTTTATATAGTAATAAAACATTATCAGAAAGAGAAATTAGGAAAACAATTGTGTGTATATTTATACCAAAAAGAATAAACTAGGAATACATTTCATATGTGAAATAAAAGATCTAAACATAGATCTATAAATTACAGGTGCAAGAAATATAAGTAAACAAAATAAATATAAAGATATTCTCTGCTTATGGATTGTATACACTGTTAGGAACTATTCTAATCTATCTTTTATATTTTCAATCTCCCCTGCATTTCTTATTGAGGAGAATGTCTATTCATTTTATACTCTTGCTTCCTTTTTCATAGGTTTATTGATCATAGGTGTGAGGGATTATATCTAGTTTATCTATTCTCTTCTATTGATTGGTGTCTGTTTTTGAGCCAGTATCATGTTGTTTAAATTACTAAAGCTTTGTTGGACTGTTCAACATCAGAGAACTTTACACTATTAGATTTAATACACTTTTTCAAGTTTATTTTGGCAACTCATGATCTATGTGGTTACATATAAATTTTTAAATTATCTGTTCTATTAAATGGAAAAATCTCATGGGTACTTTGATATGAATCACACTAAATGTAGATTGATTTGGGTAGAATGGTTGTTTCAACCACATTGTTTCACATCATTAACATTAGAGATATTTTCATTTCTTTGGATCAGTTTTAATTTCCTTCATCAATGTTTTCTATTTTCCATTATATATGTTTTCTCCTTATTTGTTAACTTCATTTCTATATATTCAATTCATATATATATAATTATATATATTATGTTTGTAAACACGCTTCCTACACAAGTACAACAGGCAGAAGGCAGTGGCAAGTCATACTCAAATTTCTGAATGAAAGAAAACTGTTATCTGAGATAATTTATCAAGTAAGGCAATCCTTTAGAATAGAAGGAGATATAAATAACTTCCACAAAAGCAAATACTAAAAGAATTTAGCAAAAGAAAAAGAAATAATGAAAGATCTACTCTAAATAAAAAAGAAGCAGGATGCTATAGAAAGGAGAAAGCCATAATTAGAAAGGTATAACTACAATGTCTTACAATACAATAAACATGATGTTGTAAAACAGAACATCAAAATTTTTAAGGCTCAGAGAGTGAAACAGAACAATACAGTGTATTTTCTTCTTGTTTCTCTTCTCTATAGGTGGGGTTACAGTTTGTATTCCTATCAGTTATAATAAAATTTATAGTAATGGGTCAATATACATACAAAACTGGGTAACCATAAGTCAAAATCTTACAATGAAGTAAAAAAGCCAAAAAGAAACAAAGATAATAAAAGAAAACTTATCAAGCCACAAAAAGAAAATGAAACGAACAAAAAGGAAATACCAAATCAACTGGAAAATGAAGTTCAAAATGGAAATAAACACCAGTCTATCACAAATTATCACAAATGTTAACGGACTTAGTGCTTCAATCAAAATTATATATTGTCGGATGGGATAATATAACAAGACCCTACATTAAAAACCATACAAGAGTCCCGCTTTAGTAAGAGGAACACACATTAATTGAAAGTCAGAAGATGGAAAAGTATATTCCATGCAAATGGACATGACAAGAAAGCAGGACTAGCAGTACTGAGTTCACACAAAATAGACTTTATAACAAAAGGCCATAGAGAAATATAAACAAGGACATGATATAATGATTAAAGGAGCAATACAAAATGAGGGTATTAAACTCATTAAAATATATGCGTTCAATATATGATCATCTAAATACATAAAGCAAATACTAATAGATAGGGAGAAATGGATGGGAGCACAATCACAGTAGGAGACTATAACTCCCCATTACTATCACTAAACTGGTCTTTCTGAAAGAAAATTAATAAGGGAACAAAGATACAAAAAGATATGATAAAATAATTGGAGTTGGTTGATATTTTCAAAACAGTACTTCTCCCCAAAACAGAATATACATTCTTTTCCAGTTCACATGAAGTATTTTCTAGAAAAGATTATGTACTCAGGCTCAGAATAAGCCTCAACAAATTTAAGAAGACAAAAATTATTTCAAGCATTTTTTCTGAGTATAATATCATGAAACTTGAAATCCTTCACAGAAAAGCAGGGAGAAAAAATTACAGCACCCAGATTAAACAACATGGTACTATAACAAAGGGGGGAGTTGTTGAAGTAAAAAAAGAAATTAAAATATATCTTGAGAAATATGACAAAACAGTACACAATGTCTATGGAATACAGTTAAAGCAGGTTTAAGAGTGAAGTTCATACTGACAAAGCCCTTCTCAAAGTAGAAGTACAATTTCAAATAAATAATCTAATGTTCTATGTAAATTAATCATGAAAAGAAGAGCAAACAAAACCCAAAGTCATCAGAAAGAGGGAAAATTAATGATCAAGGAGGAAAGAATTGAAATACAGATTTAAAAATAGAAAAAAATTTAATCAAATACTTTTTTTGAAATTTTAAACAAAATTGACAAATCTCTGGACAGGGTCACTAACAACAAAAAAGAGAGAGAACACAAATAATATAAGAAATGAATATGGAGAAACTACAAATAATACAACAAATTCACAAAGTATCTTAAGGGATTACCATGAGCAACTGTATGGAAAAAAAATGGATAACCAGGAAGAAATGGAGATGTTTTTGGAAACATTCAGCCCACCAATATTGCATCAAGAAGAAATTAACCATTAGAACAGAAAGACAATCAGAAATGGAATAGAATTATAAATAAAATAAAAATTCTCCGCAAAAAAAATTCAGACCCAAATAGCTTCACTGGGGAATTTGACCAAACATACAAAGAAAATCCATACCAGTCCTCCTCAAACTCTTCCAAAAGATTGATATGGAGAGAGTACTCCCAAACTCACACCATAAAGCCAAAATCAACCTGATACGAAAACCAGACAAAGACACTACCCCAAAAAGAAAACTATAGGCCAATATCATTGATAAACATAGATGTAAAAGTCCTTAAGAAATTATTAACAAACAGAATCCAACATCATGTAAAAAAAAGATCATGCACCATGAACAAGTTAAGGTCATCCCAGGAACACAAGAATAGTTGAACATATGCAAATCAATCAATCAATTGTGATACACCATATCAACAAAAGAGAAGACAAAAACGATATGATCATCTCAGTAGATGCAGAAAAAGCATTTGATAAAATTTAACATCTATTTGCAATAAAATTCTTATCACAGTGGGCATAGAGGGACCATATATCAACATAATAATAGCTATTTATGACAGATATATGGCCAGCAATATACTCAATGGTGAAAAACTGAAACCCTTCCCACAAAAACCTGAGACAAGACAAGGATGTCCATTCTCACAATTTCAATTCAATATAGTCTTGGAATTCCTAGCCACAATGATCAGGCAAGGAAAATAAGTTAAACTATTGAGAATGGAAAAGAACAGTTAAAATTGTCATGATATGCAGACATGACACTATATATAGAAAACTCTGAAGCTTCACAAAAAAATACTTAGGCTAAAAAAGGAACTGGGTAAGGTAGCCAGATTAATTTACAAAAACCAATTACATTTCTTTACACTACCATTGTATCAACAGGAAATCAAAGTACAGAAACAACCCCTTTTATAACTGCACCCTAAAGGATATAATGATTAAGAATAGCTCTAACCAAGGTGGTGAATGATTTATACATGGAGAAGAAGAAAACATTGATTAAGGAAATCAAGAAAGACTTGAAAAATTGAAAAGATACCCAATGGTCTTGTAATGGAAGAAATAATATTGTTTAAATGGCCATACTGCCCAAGGCAATACATAGACTTAAACTGAGTTCCTATCAAATTATGAAAAACATTTCTTTTTAGGACTGAAACAAATGATCATAAGATTTATATAGAATCTAAAAGATCCATAATTTCCAAAACAATATTGAAGACAAATAAAGAGGCTGGGGCAATAACCCACCTGTTCTCCCTACAGTATTGCAGAGCTACAATAATCAAAATGACATGATATTGGTACCAAAACAGGCATATGGTCCAATGGAACAGAATAGAGAGGATATGAATAAATCTACAGGCCTATGTTCAATTAAAATTTTAAAGAGTATCCAAGCTTATGACAGAGAAAATATCATCTCTTCACCAACTGGTGTTGGGAAAAATGGATAGCAGCATCAGAGCAATGGAGTTAGAACAATCCTTCACCCCATACACAAGAATAAACTCAAAATGACTTGAAGACTTAAATGTAAAGCAAGACACAGTAAATCTCCTAGAAGAAAACATATGGAAAACACTCTGAGATAAATCTCAGCAATGATCTCCTTGAACAGCCTATCCAGGTAATGGATGTAAGAGCAAAATTAATAAATGGGACCTAATTAAACTTATAAGCTTTTGCACAACAAATGGAACCATAAACAAGACAAAATGACAACCTAGAGGATTAAAGAAAATATTTAGAAATGATGCAACTGACAAAGGCTAAATTTCCAAAATATAAAGACTTCATACAAACTAATAATAATAATAAAAAGAAACCCTATCTGAAAATGGGCCAAAGCCCTAAACAAGCAATTCTCCAATAGAGACATTCAAATGCCACACAGATTTATGAAAAAATAATTGCTCACTATCATTATCAGAGAAGGGCAATTCAAAAGTATAATGAAGTATCACTTCACAATAGTCACAATGGCCATCATTCAAAAGTCAAAAAACAATAAATGCTGGGGAAGCTGTAGAGAAAGGGAACCCTCCTACACTGTTGGTAGGAATGAAGTTTGGTGTAGTCACTGTGGAATACAGGGTGGGGATTCCTCTAAAGTATAAAAATAGACTTAACATATGATCCAGCAATCCCACTTCTGAGTATATATCAAAGGGAACCTTATTTCAAAAAGACACCTGCACCCCAATGTTCTTAGCAGTGTTATATACAACAGCCAAGACATAGAAGCAACTTAATTGTCCAACAAGAGATGACAGTATACAGACGTTATGCATTATTTACACAGTGGAATAATACTCTGCAATAAAAAATGATAAAACAATGACATTTGCAACAAAATGGATGTCCCCAAAAAGTGTCATTCTAATTGAAGTTAGCCAGAAAGAGAAAGAAAAATAACACAGGACATGACATATGTAGAACCTGAAAAAAATAATTTGCATGTGAACACTATGATTTCATCTGCAAAACTGAAACACACTTAAAGATCTACTTAATAATCTTATGGTTACTGCAGAAAGGGACTGGTTGAGGATATATTTGGGAGCTGTATATTTCTAAATGTTATCCACTATATATATAAAAATAGATGTTTTCAAAGTTTCTTTTGTATGACACAGGGCAGTAAGTTAAATATCATGAAATAAAGTTTAATAGGCACAGAAATTTATGCATGTACGGGGGCACTGTGCTATACACCACAGATTGATACATTGTAAATGGCATATTTCAAAGATAAATAAATGAAAAAATATGTAAATAAATAAATAAATAAGTAAAAAATAATATTCAATAATAAAAGAAATACAATGATTCACACTACTTAACTTTACACATCAAGAAACTAGGAGAAAACAGAAAGAATAAAGAAGAAATTTGAATGAATGAAAGCAAGGCAAATAACAAGAGAAACAAATGAAAAGATAAAAATATTATACCTAAGTCTGTTTCCTTTCAACATAAAGTGGACAAAAGTTTAGGTTGGCTAAGAAAATAAAGACTCAAATAAAAGTAGAAATAAAAGAGCTGATATTGCCACTCATGTTGTAGAGATGCATAGCATGATAAGAAATTAACACTAGCCAACGATTTGAATGACCTAGAACAAAAGATATATACCCAGAAACACATGTCTTCCAATAGTGAAACAAGAAGTAATTAGAAAGCTAAATAAAGCAGAAGTGTGTATGAGTAAATCAGTAATCCAAAACTCCCAAACCAGGAATAATTAACAAGATGACTTTACTGGTGAATTCTATCATACACTTGAAGACAATTTTTCACCAATTCTTCCCCAAATCTATCAAGAATTTGAAGGGGGTGAAAGATTCCAATGTTGTTTTATGATGCCAGCTTTACTTGCATAACCAATCTAGAAAGGACATTATACGCAAAATATAGAAGATTATGCCTGATGAATATATGTGCCAAAATTCTCAACAAAACACAAGCAAAATGAATTCAACAACACATTTAATGTATCATAAACATACGTGAGTAAAGGGATTTATCCCTGGGTTTAAGGATACATCAAAATATTCAAATGAATAAAGGTGACATGCCACACTAATAGAGTGAGTAAAAGAACTCACACAATCATCCTAATAGGTGCAGAAATAGCCTTATATATAATGAAACATCCTTTTAAGATACTCCCAAAAAATTAAATTTACCCTCTCAGTGGCATGATATCATATACACACGAACACAGTGTGGACAGAAGCGAAGCAGTTCACTGTTTATTGATTCATAGAAAAAGGTTTTATATAGGACAGGCACAATGCCTCTCATATCATCTAAGTTATAACAATGTAAATAATCTTAAACGATTTATGTCCCCATGCTCCTTAGTAATCACAGGATGTTAAATGATCAAGGATTGTTTTAAAGTTCTTCACGGAACTTCATTAAGTAGGCGATCTCTTATCCAGCAGGCTGTGCCTGTGTTAGGTTGTTCTCCTCTAAGTATATTACCCAGCATAGGCTATCCAGCCATCCATACTGGATACATTTAGCAGGTCATTTCTTATCCAGCCTGAATATGTGACATTCCTCACAGTTTGTTTATCAGTTCAGCCCATGGGCTTATTCTCTAGAGCCTTCAGACAGGGGCCTACAAACCCAAGATCCCTTGACAGGAAAATGGATGAAGAAAATTTGATGTATATATGCAATGGTAACAATACTTTGCTTTCCTATCAACAGTGTCCATGGTGTTCCTTTTTCTCCACAATCTCACCAACATCTATTTCTTTTCTTTTTGATGAGAACCTTCTGACAAGTGTGAGGTCTTGTCTCATTTTTGGTTTATGACTTTCCTTATAATTTATAACTCTGAACATATTTTCATGTGTCATTTAGTCAACTGTATGTTTTCTACAAAAAATTGATTCAGATCTATCTATTCAGTTCCTACAGATATTTTATTTAATTGGATTGTTTGGTCATTTTTGTTGTTGTTATGCTGTATGAATTTGCCATATATTTGCATATTAACACTTGATTGGAAAATATCACAAGCAAATATATTCTTCCAATGTGTTGGTTGACTTTTCATTTTATTGATCATTTTTTTCTTTAGTGTAAATCTGTTTACAGTGATACAATCATATTTTGTAAGTTTTGCTTCTGCTTCCTTTGCCAGAGGAGACATATGTAGAATCAAATTAAGTCCAATGTCAGAGTGTACTTCTTATATTTTACACTAGGATTCATTGTTTTCAGGTTTTATGTTTTTTATACCCAGGAGTGGGATTGCTGTGTCATATGATAGGTCTATTTTTATTATTGAAAGAACTTCCATACTGTTTCCAATGTGGAAGCACCAATTTTCATTCCCACCAACAGCATTGGAGAGTCCCTTTTTGTCCACAACCTCCCGAGTATTTATTATTTGCAGACATTTTGATGACAGCCCTTCTCAGTAGTGTGAGTTAATACATTATTTTATTTTTGTCTTGCATTTGTATAATGATTAGCAATGTGAGCACGTTTTTATGTTCCTGTTTGTCATCTGTGTGTCTCCTTTAGAGACATGCCTTCTGCTCATTTTCTGGTTGAGTTGTTTGTAGATTTTTGAAATGGAGTTGTATGAACGATGTGTGTACTTTAGAAATTAGCCTCTTGTAGATTGCATTATTTCCAAATGTTTTCTCCTTTTTGGAAGTTCATCTTTACATATTGTTAATTTTGCTGTGTAGAACCTTTTAAGTTTAATTAGAACCTATTTGTTTATTTTGCTTTTATAGTTTTCATCTTGGGAGAGTGACATAAGAAAATTTTGCTTCAATTTTTGTCTTGTTTTGCATATGTTAGTTTCCAGGAGTTATATTGTGTCATGTATTAGATTCAGATATTTAAAACATTTTGAGTTTATTTTTATACAGTGTGAGGGAGTGTTCTAATTTCATTGATTTACATGTAGCTGTTTAGCTTTCTCAACATCTCTTCCTGAAAGCTGTAATTAAGGCACTGTATATTTTTGTTTCCTTTGTCATAGATTAGTTGACCATAGGTGTGATGTTTTATTTCTGCCTCTGTGTTCTGTTCCAGTGATATAGATGTTTGTTTGTTTTCCAGTATTGTGTTGTTTTAATTACTGTTTTTGTAATATAGTCTGAGATAGGAGGGTTGTGGTTTATGCCTCCAAATTTGTTCTTTTTCCTCATTGTTTCTTTTGCAGTTCTGGTTCTTTTGCAGATCCATACAAATCTTAGGACTGTTTTAATTTCTGTGGAAAATATCATGTACTTCGATCTGAATCACTTTATATATGTACACACCTTATGTAGTATGTATATTTTAACAATATTAATTCCTCTAAACTAAGACTTTGAGACTTCTTTCCATTTCTTTGCAACATCTTAAAATTTCTTTATCAGTTTCCTATTGATTGTATTTTCTTGGGTTTTTCATAGGTTTTTATTTTTGATCTGATTTCATATGGGTTTTTTAAAATTATGGAATATTTCATTGTTAGTGTAAATAAATGTGACAGTTTTTGTATATTAATCACGAATCATGCTGCTTTGCTAAATGTCTTTATTAGTTTTAGTTGTTTTGGTGTGGAGAATCTTTAGGGTTCTCTCTATAGATTATCATGTCACCTAAAATAATAACAGTTTAACTTCATTCAATCCAACTTGAATAATTTTTTTCTTGTCTGATTGCTGTTGCTTGGACTTCCCATACTGTGTTTGATTGAAAGGGTGAGAGTGGGCATCCTTGCTTTATTCCTCAACTTGGCTTTCAGTTATTCACTTTTGCATATTGTGTTGTCTGTTGTTCTGTAATTAATGAGTTTAGTTGTGTTGAGATATATTTCCTGAATCCTACTTTTGTAAGTGGTTTCTGTTTTTGTTGATCCTATTGTTCTTGTTGTTGGTGATGTTGCTGCTGTTTTAATGAATAAAAGTTGAAGTTTGTGAAATGTTTTTTATCGATTTACTGGGATGACCACATCATTTTCCCTTTTTCTTTTGTTAATGTGCTGTATAAAACTGATTGATTTCATGTAATTTCAAACTCTCTTATGACCCAGGAATGAATTAAAGTGGATTACGTAGTATGATTCATTTTAGGTATTGCTGGATTTAGTTTTCTAATAATATTTTTTTGAATTTTTGCATCTATATCAACCAAAGTTATTGGCTTGAAATTCTCTTTGCTTGTACTTTGTTTGTTGGCTTTGCTTTCAGGGTGATGTAAGCTTTATAGAATTAATTTGTGAGTTTCCCACATTTTCACAATTTTTGAGTAGTTGAAGAATATAAATTCTTCTTTGTATTTTTGTACAGTTCTCCACGGGAGCTGTTAAAATCTGCCCTAATATTCAACGAAATTTTTAAATGCAGATTCTATCTTTCTTCTAGAAATCAGTTTGTTCAAATTATTTGTTTCACCTTATTCCTGTCTATTTCTAGACATTTGTCTTTTTTTTTCTAAGTTTTCCAGTTTATTGCCATGTAAATGTTGACAAAATGTTCCCTTTTTTGTATATCTGAGGGAACAATTGTTATTTCTCCACTTTTAATTCTGACTTTATTATTTTGGAGCATCTCTCTTTTCTTCATGATGCACTTTTCTAGAGGTTTTTTGAATTTGCTTATCTTTAAAAGAAAACAAAAACAAAATCTTTGGTTTTACTACTCTTCTGCATAGTTGTTTTTTCTCTATAATTTATATTTACACCTGTAATATTTAGGATCATGTTTTTTTCTTTTTTTAACTTTTTTAATTGGTTTTCAATCATTTTACAAAGTTGTCTCTAATTCCATTTTAGAGCACAAATTTTTATGTACAACGAACATATATACATTTGTTGTCCCATTATTTCCCCTGTGAGCTGCCGTTAAATCTTTTATATATTTCCCTGTGCTATATAGTACAATCCTGTTTACCTATTCTACAATTTTTACCTCCCAGCCTATATCTTCCCACACCACAACCCTTGGCAACCAACACTTTGTATTCTCTGCCTGGGAGTCAATTTCTGTTTTGTATTTATGCCTTTTTTGTTTGGTTTGGTTTTGCGTTTTGATTCCACACATGAGCCATCTCATATGGTATTTTTCTTTCTGTTTCTGGCTAACTTCACTTAGACTGATTTTCTCCTGGACCATCCATGTTGCTGAAAATGGCATTATGTTGTCAGTTTATAAGAGTGACTACTATTCCATTGTATAAATATACCACCTCTTCTTTATCGAGTCAAATGTCAATGGACATTTATGCTGTTTCCATGTCTTGACTATTGTAAATAGTGCTGGGTATGAACATTGGGGTGTAGGTGTCTTCCTGAAATTGGGTTCCTTCTGGATTTATGCCCAGGTGCGGGATTCTTGTGTTATATGGTAAGTCTATTCCAAGGCTTTTGAGGAATCTTCATCCTGTATTCCACAGTGGCTGCACCAAACTGCATTGTCACCAGAAGTGAAGGACGGTTCCCTTTATTCCACAGCCTCTCCAGCATTTGTCATTTGTGGGTTTTTGAATGATGGCCATTCTGACTGGTGTGAGATGATACCTCACTGTAGTTTTGATTTGCATTTCTCTGATAATCAGTGATATTGAGCATTTTCTGATGTGCCTTTTGATCATTTGTATGTCTTCCTTGGAGAATTGCTTGTTTAGGTCTTCTGCCCAATTTTGCATTGGGTTGTCTATTTTTTCTTATTCAGTTGGATGCCCTGCTTATATACTCTGGAGATCAAGCCTTTGACGGTTTCATATGCAAATTTTTTTCCCTTTCCGTAGGTTGTCTTTTTGTTTTACTTCCGGTTCCTTTACTGTGCAGAAGCTTGTAAGTTTCATTAGGTCTCAATTATTTATTCTTGTTTTTTGTCTTCTACGAGAAAATTTTCCAGACATATGTGAGATAACGCTTTGCCTTTATCTTTCTCTTGGAGTTTTATTGTATCTTGTCTTATGTTTAAGTGATTTTTCTATTTTGAGTTTATATTTTTTGTATGGTGTTCTAGCTTCATTGGGAATGTTCTAGCTTTATTGAATTACATGCTGCTGTCCAGTTTTCCCAACACCAGTTGCTGAAGAGACTATCTCTATTCCATTGTAATTTCTTGCCTTCTTTGTCTCAGATTAATTGACCAAAATTTTGTGGGTTCATTTCTGGGCTCTCTATTCTGTTCCATCGACCTATATGTATGTTTTTCTACCAATAGAGTGCTGTCATGTTGACTATAGCTCTATAGCATTATGTGAATCTTTTGCGTAAAGAAATGCCACTGATATTTGAAGCAAAATCTTGTAACCTACTACCTTGCTGAATTCTTTGATCAGCTGTAGTAAATTTTGTCTGGATCTTTAAGAGTTTTCTATATATGGTAACGAATTCTGTGCATATAGTGAGACTTTTGCCTCTTCATTTCCAATTTTCATCACTTTTACTTCTCTCTCATTTGATTGCTGTGGCTAGGACTTCCAAGTCTATCTTGAGTAGGAGTCGTGATTGTGTGCATTCTTTTACTTTCCCAGATTTTAGTGGGAAGAATTTGACTTTCTCACCATTGAGTACTATGCTGGCTGTAGGTTTGTTATCTATAGCTTTCATGATGTGGAGATATATTCCCTCTGTGCCTAATTTGGTGAGAATTTTTATCATACATGGTTGTTGAATTTTATCAAATGCTTTTCCTGCATCAATTGAGATGATCATGTTGTTTTGGTTCTTTCTCTTGTTGATGTGCTGTATTACATTGAATGATTTCCATATGTTGAACCACCCCTGTGTCCCTGGCATGATCCCCACTTGGTCATGATGTATAATCTTTCTGTGTTGAATTCTATTTGTTACTATTTTGGTGAGGATATTGGCGTCTGTATTCATCAGTGATATTGGCCTATAATCCTGATTTTGTTAGTGTATTTGCCTGGTTGTGGTACTGATGTTTCACAGAGTGACTTTGGGAATATTACTTCCTTTTCATTCGTCTGGAAGTGTTTGAGAAGGACAGGTATGAGTTCTTCTTTTATGTTTGGTAGAATTCCACAGTGAATCCGTCCGGTCCTGGACTGTTATTTGTAGGGAGGTTTTATACTGCTATTTTGATTTCATTTCTAGTGCTCTGCTTTTTCAAGGGATCAGTTATGTCTTGATTTAGTCTTGGTGGACAGTATGTTTCCAGAAACTTGTGCATCCTTTCTAGGTTTTACAGTTTGTTTCAATATACTTTTCATAATATTCTCGTATGATATTTTGTATTTCTAATTTTTTTGCAGTAATTTTTACATTCTCCATTCTTATTTTGGTAATTTGTACTCTCTCACTTTTCTTCTTTTTGAGTTTGGCCAGAGGATTGTCGATTTTACTTACATTTTGGGAAAACCAGCTTTGAATTGGTTGATTATTTCCTATGGTCTTTTTAATCTGTATTTTATTTATTTCATCCCCAATATTTATGATTTCCTTCCTTCTGCTTCCTTTTGGGGTTTTTTGTTCTCCTTTTTCTTGTTCATTCTGCTGGTGGGTTAAATTGTTTATTTGTGATTGTTCTTCTTTTTTGAGCATGGCCTGTATCACTATAAACAACCCTCTCAGCACTGCTTTTGCTGTGTCCCATAAATTTTGTGGGGCTTTGTTTAATTTTCTTTTGTCTCAAGCTAATTTTTCATTTCAACTTTGATTTCTTCATTGACCCATTGGTTTTTGAATAACATATTGTTTAATCCCCATGTTTTCCTATTGTTCTCCTTTGCTTCTCTTTTGTTGATTTCTAGCTTCATGGCATTATGGTCAGTAAAGATGCTTGAGGTAATTTCTATCTTCTTTGAAATGCTGAGGTTTCTTTCCTGCCCAAGTACGTCATGAATCCTGGAAAATGTCCCACATGCACTTGAAAATAATGTATATCCTATTTTGTGGGGGGTGCAATACTCTTAAAATATCCACCAAGTGTAATATTTCTATTGTATTATTTAAGTTTTCTGTTGCCTAATTTATTTTCTGTCTCGATGATCTGTTCAGTGATGTTAACGCAATTTTGAAATCTCCAAATATGAATCCCCCTTTATATCTGTTAGTAATTATTTTATGTACTTAGTTGCTCCTGTATTTGGTGCATATGTATTAATGAGTGTTTTATCCTCATATTGTATCAATCCTTTAATCATTATAAAATGTCCTTATTTATCTTTCTTTATGGCCTTTGTTTTAAAGACTATTTTGTCTGAAATCAGTTCAGCAACACCTGCTTTTAGGCTTTTCAAATTATATGGAATACCCTTTTCCAACCTTTCACTCTCAATCTATATGTGTCCTTCTCTCTGAAGTGAGTCTCTTGTATGCAGCATATTGAAGGTTCTTGCTTTATTATCCAGCCTGCCACTCAATGAGTTTTGACTGGAGCATTTAGTCCATTAACATTTACAATAATTGATGATAGGCTTGTGTTTATAGCCAATTTCACCTTATCTTTGCAGTTCATTTGGTATTTCCTCTTTGTTCCTTTCATGTTCCTTTTATTGTTTGGTCATTTTCCTTTGTATTATCATGAATTTTATTTCGATTTTGTGACACCCTGGTAAGTTTTTGTCTTCTTGTTACCCTTTTTTATAAGTCCTATAGACCATTACTATAACTGATTTTATTAAACGGATAGTAATATGATCTCAAACCCATCCTACCGAGAACAAAATATTTTAAATGGAAAGACCAAAAAAATAAATTCTCTATTTTCCTGCCTCCCTCTCCCACTCTCAATGATTTGCAAGTCTTCTTTTAAAATTTTGTGTTTATTTTATTTGTAATTCATGAATTATCACCTTTCCAGCTGTGAGTTTCACATTTCTGTTGCATCCTGCTGCTTTTCCTTTTAGAGAAGACATTTCAATAATTCTTTTAGCATGGGTCTAGTTTTGCTGAACTTTTGAACATTTTTCTTCTGTGTGAAATTCTTTATGTCTCCTTCTACCAAAAAGAATAGCCTTGCTAGTTTAAGTATCCTAGGTTATACAATTTTTTTCATTCAGGACTTTGAATATATTTTGCCACTCCCTTCTGGCCTGTAGTATTTGTGCAGTGAAATCAGCTGGGAGCCTTATGGGGATTCCCTTGTAACACACTCTTTGCTATTGTCTTGGTGTCTTTTGGATCATTTCGTTATCCTTTACTCTGGGAGTCTTAATTATATGTCTTGGTATGGGTGTATTTGGGTTCTTCCTGTTTGGGGCACTCAGAGCTTCCTGTATTGGATATCTGATTCCTTCTTTAAGTTTAGGAAGTTCTCAGTCATGATATCTACAAAAACCTTTGCAATCCACTTTGATCTTTCTTCCCCTTCTGTGACATTTATCATGCCAAGTTTGGCATGTTTTTACTATCCCATAGGTTCCTTATGGTTTTCTAATTTGTTTCTTGTTGTTTCTCTTGTAGCTCTACTGATTGGCTGCTTTTTATTGTCCAGTCTTATAAGTCACTAATTCGTTCCTCTGCACTAAATTGTCAGCATTGCTACACCTTTAAATCATTCCTCATCTCAGTCAACGGGTTCTATTCTACCCGGCTCTTCCTTATAGCTTCCATTTCATTTTTGACATATTTTATATCTCTAAACACTATCTCTTTTATTTCCTTCAGTACTTAGATCACTGCGTTTTTGAAATCTGCATCTAGTAGGATTTCGATGTCTATTTCAATGATCATTCTTTCAGGGGATTCCTCTTGTTCTTCTAATTGGGAATGGCTTCTCTGCTTCTTCAACTTTCTACTACCTCTCTGGCACTGTGGTTTATGGAGTATCAGTTATCTACTCTGGTCCTAAAGGAGTATATCTAACTAATGCCTATGTAGTAATACAACTTGGAAAAGAGAAAAAAAGAGAGAGAGGTAAAGAATATTAAAGAAGGGAGAAATAAAGCTTTGAAGACATTGTATAATGAATAATATTAAAGTAAGTTGAAGCAGAGTTTTGAAAAAAATATAATAAAATTATTTTAAAAAATTTCAAAGGGATTAAAATGGGGGTATATATAATTGAATAAGAAGTAAAAATTAAGAGGGTAATAGAAAATGGAACTGGTAAAAACAGATTAAAACAAGGGGGTTGTCTGTGTCCTGCTGGAGAGTGTGTATTTTAATGTGAAATTTTTCTGTATTCATCCTGCTTTGGAATCTCAGCTTGCTGTTTCCAGAGGCCCTCCATTGGAGCCCTCATCTGTGCTGCTCCCAGGGCATGTTGTCAAGCAGATCGCTCCTACACCCCACACTGGTTCAGGTGCAGCTCTCTTTACTCTGGGCTGGCTTGTCACTTTCCTGCCGATGCGGCAGTCAGATGTTGCAGACTGACCAGGCAGGATTGGGCATCATGCCCTCTCCCAGCACCATGGTCAAGGGCTGCATTCCAGCTCAAATTTGAGGGTACACCCACCCCTTCAGGTTGCAGATCATTCTGCTGCTCTGTGCCACTGTACACTCTGCATCGGGTTTGCACACCAGAAGTGGGCTCAGGGAAGACTGAGGAACAGCCCTGTCCCTGGTCTGGGCCAAAATCCAGCTCCTTGTTTGTCTTGGCAGACAAGTTATCTGAGGAACCAAGGCAGTAGGATCATATTTGCCTCATGCTGTCAACAAGTCTCAGTCTGGCCCTTCATGCTGCCAAGTCCTTAGGTGTAGATGTAGGTTTTTCCTCCACTGCCGACTGGGTACAAAGCACCAGAGGCTATGGTGGCTGTGTCTGAGCCCAGATCTCTTCACCTAGAAACTTCTGTGGATTTTCAGAGATGCGAATTGCACCCTTCCCCACACAGGGCACATTTGCCCTGTTGTTTTATGAAGGGCCCAGTTTGTTCTGTGCTGTTCACCCATAGCAATGGCATAAAGCCCACTCCATTCTCCTGGACCGCCACAGTGCAGCCATTTCCCATCTACCACCCTGCTCAGGCAGCATGGCCCTGCCCCTAGCTTCTGGGGGTTTTCATCTGGGTGTCACAGGGATTCTCTGTGCCTGTTTATCTTAGTTCTGTCAGTCAACTTATACTCTGTACAGGTCCAAGCCTAGGAGGCTCCCCCTCCAACCTGCCGATCTCTGAGTTGGAGAGGGGAGACACTGTGAATGAGCATCAGTCCTTCTATGATGCTCTCTCCCCGTGGGACCTGTCCCACTCTGTTTTGACTTTTCTTCTTCTTTCTTCCTTTTCTCCCACCAGATTTTTCACATAGTTATCTATTGAAGAGGACGATGTTCTGTCAGAGTTCTGCAGGTTCTCTGGTTAACTGAGTGGGTCTGTGGATGTGACTTTTAGTGCATTTGTGTGAAAGGGTGAGCTACGAGCATCTTTCTTCTCCACCATACTTGCATCCCCCACAGAAAGTCTCACTTTATTGTGGAAGATAATCATAGTCTGGAAAAAATGGAAAAGATATTCCATGGAAATGACAAGAAAGTGCAGATTGCAATGCTCAACTCATTCAAAATATGTTTTAAAATAAGGGCCAAAATGAAAAAATATGAGATTATATAAAGAAAAATAGATAAAATAAGGGTATTACACTCATTAAAATATATATGGACCCAACACCATAGATACTAAGTATAAAAAGAAATTTTAGTAGACATGAAAGAATTAATTCATTATGAAACAATAATAGTAGATGAGTTGAACACCTCACTATTCTGATGGCCAGATCATCCAGAAAGAAAATCTGTAAGGAAACAGAGGTCTTAACAGCATATTAGATCATTTGAACCTAAGTGAGCTATTGGACTCTGCATCAGAAAAGCAGAACACATAAACTATTCAAGTGTGTACAGGATGTTATCTAAGGAATTAACCACATATTATGTCATGAAATGAGCCTCAGGGACTTTAAGCAAATATAGATTACAGCAAATATTTTTCCATACACAAAAGTATGATACTGTGCATCAACACTACAAAGAAGAATAGGAAAATCACAAGCATGAAGTCAAACCACATCCTTTAAAAAATAAATTAAAAATGTCAATGATGAAATCAAATAGGTGATGAAATCAGACAGGTAATAAAATCATACCTGGAGACAAATTACAATGAAAACACACTTTCATAACACGTATCGGATGCAGCAAACACAAATCTAAGTGGGAAGATGAGAACAAATCATGTATTCTACAAGGAACAAGAAAAACGTCATACAAAGTACAAAGCATACCACACAAAATAACAAGAAATAAGAATAAACAAAACCCAAAGGCAGTAGAATGAGATATCTTTAATAATTATGTTGAAAATAAATAAAATAAAAGTTGAAAAATAAATTAAAAATAAAAAAATCAACAGCTTTAATTTTTCTTAAAAATATTAACAAACAGGTAAGCATTTAGCCAGGCTTATCAAGAAACACTGAGACGTGACTCTAACAAAATAAGAAATGAAACAGTAAAACTAACATCTGATATTACAGAAATACAAAAAATGATTATGAAAGCAGTATGAGCTATTACATGATAACAAATTGGACGACCTAAAAGAAATGGACAAATTTCTAGAAATGTACAGCCTGACCACAATGAATAAAAAGAATACTGAGAACTTGAAAAGAGCAATCGGTATAAGTTAAGTAACATCTATAATTTAAAAAATACCCCTTGAACAAAATGCCTGGATGCCTTCACTAAAACCTCTTTACCCCCAAGTATTTTAAAAAATGATGGAGGAAGGAAAATTCCCAAAGTTATTCTATGAGGCCACCATTACCCTGATAACAAAATCAGTCAAAACACTAACAAAAAAGAATGAAAATTAATATCCAATATCCTTGATTAATATACACTCAAAAATCCTTGAAATACATCAACAAATGAATCCAGCAATACATAGAAAGGATTATACATGATGATCATTTGGATTCCTTCCAGAGTCACTAGGATGATTCAACATACACAAGTCAATCAGCGTGACACATATCTAAGAAAGGAAGGACAAAATTCACAAGATGCTGTCAATACATAAAGAAAAAACATTTGACAAAATTCAACATACATTCATCATCAGAAATCTCATGAAAGTGAGTACAATGGGAACATCTCTCAACATACTAAAGGCCATTTATAACAATTTATAATACTCAGGGGAAAAGCTGAAAGCATTCTGGGTAAATTCGGGAACAGGAAAAGGATTCCTACTCTCAGCACTTGTGTTCAATTGTAATAGAAGAAAATAAAAGAAAAAGAAAAAGATGTAAAAGAAATGTAAAATGGAAAGAAAGAGGCAAAATTGTCACCAGTACTGATGGTATAACAATCTACATAGAGAGTCCTTAGTGCTCCACACTATTATGAACAATAAATAATTTCATCAAGGGAGCAGGGTAAAATTTTAATGTAAAGTAGTCTCGCATTTCAACATATTAAACATGAGATACCATATAATTGACCTTGAAAGCAATAATATTTAAAACACTATACCCCAAATAACTTGGAATAAAGTAACCACATATGTGAAAGATCAACACACTGAAAATTATAAAACATTGACTAAGAGATTAAAAATGATTCAAAGAAATGGAAAGATGTCTTGTGCTCTTGGATTGAAAGAGTTAATATTGCTAACATGGCGAGGCTACACAAAGAAACATACAGATTTAGTGCAATTCCTGTTACGAAGCTGTAGTATTTTCCACAGAACCTGAAAATAAATAAGTTTTACGTGAAACCATTAAAAATTGCCAAAATGATCTTGAGTAAAAACAACAAATCTGGAGGTATAACCCTCCCAGATACCTTACTATACTACAAACCTGCAGTAATAAATGCAGCATGGCATTTGCACAGAGATATAATCAATAAAATCAGATAGAGAGCCTAGAAATTATTCCACACACCTATGACCAATGAATCTATGATATAAGAGGCAAGAGTACACAATGGAGAAATGACAGTCTCGTCAATGGATCGTGTTTGGAAAGCTGGATATCTACATGTAAAACATTGAAATGAGAGCATTCCCTGACATCGTATACAGAAATAAACTCCAAGTGAATCAAAGACCTGAATATAAGACCTGATACTATAAAACTTCTAGAATGGAATATATGTGATACCCTATTGTATATATATCATAGGAATATTTTCATATTTCAGTCTCCTAAGGCAAAAGAATCAAAGCAAAAATAAGCAAGTGGGACCTAAACAAACTTGAAAATTTCTGCACAGCTAAGGACACTATATGTGAAATGAAAACACTGCCTGTATAATTGGAGAACATATTTGCAAACAATGCAAGTGACCAGGGGTTAATAGATGTAGGTTAATAGATGTAACATGGATTTAGTTTACACAACTCAAGGTGAAAAACAAACATCCAATCAAAAACAAGAGCAGAGAACCTCAGTTAATATTTTTCCCAAGAAAACATACAGATGAGTAACAGGAAAGTGATAAAATTGCTCAACATTTCTAATTATTAGGTAATTGCTAATAAATACCACAATGAGATATCACTTAAAACTGGTCAAATGGCTATTATGAAAAATTCTACTAATAGAAAGTGTTGGAGACGATGTGGAGGTAACCAATCTTTTGTATACTCTTGGTAGGAATGTATATTTTTGTAACTTGTATGGAAAACAGTATTCAGATTTGTTTAAAAACTAAAAAGTTAACTACCACATGACACAGTAATACATCTCCTAGAAAAAATCTGGTGAAGAAAACCTAAATTGAGAAGAACCAATGTTCAAAACAGCACTGTTCATAATATGCAAGACAGGGAAGCAATCCTAGTGTCCACAGTAGACTATGGACTTAAGAAGATATGATGTTTCTATAAATATGAAATGGAATATTACTCAGACATGAAAAAGTTTAACACATTGCTATTTCAGCATCATGAATGGACCTACAAAATATTGTGCTTAGTGAAGTAACTTAGACAAAGACAAAAGAATATAATTCAATTAATACGTGGAATACAAAGAATAACAAATATCTGTGTATACCTATCTATAGCTATCTGTTGATAGATGACAGATAAACAGATAGTTAGAAGGATAATACATGTTAGAAAGCTAGATAAATAGATGATTGATACATAGATGAGAGATAAATGGAAAGTTAGATAGATAGATAGAAAGATAGATAGATAGATACATAGAGACATGATAGAGTGGTTAAGAGATTAGATAGACAAGACTTAAATAGACTTAAATATATGGGAAAAAGCTTATGTTTACCAAAGGGAAAGGAAAGAGAATTTAATGGTAGAATATTGACAGATAGAATGTAGTATACATAAAGGAGAGAAGCAACAAGGATAATCTGTATAGATCATGGAATTATACACAATAGCTTAAAATAATTGTATGTTAAATTCATTTCAATAATTCATAATGAAATATAATCACCAAAGTGGTTAGAATACCTATGCTGTACATCTGAAACTACACAATATAGTACATCTACAGTACTTCAATTAAAAATAAAACACCTCATGTATTATTTAGTCATTTTTTAGCTGATAGAATCTTCCTTTAATATTGATTTATTTTTACTCTTTTCCTTTTATGATTACTGACTCAAATTATTTCTTTTACTTTTGTAATCATGTTACCAGTTTGAAGTATCTATATTTATTGCCCCTGATTTCCTATTTTTCTCTCTTTAATACATGTAGTATAGTAGCATTTAAAAACATACCCAAAGAAACAGTTGCAAATTTCTCTTGGTATTCCCTTAGCATTTTGATCAATATTTTGCATATATTTGCCATTTTATATTTCTTAGAAGATGTCTTATCTTCATCTCTTATTAGGTGTCTCGGTTTTGTTTTTTTCATCATATTCAAGATTTCTTTGTCTGGTAATGTCTTTGTTTTCACTTTATATCTAAGTGATAACTGTGTAAGTATTACTGGGTGAGATATTTCTTATTTCAGAAGTTTGATAATGCAATTTTATTTACCCTTGCCCTATGTTTTCCGATCAGAAATCTTCTGAGAGCCTAATGGGGGTTCCTTTGTAGATTATCATAATTTTTTTGGCTGCCTTTAAAATTTTTTCTCTGTCATTGACTTGCCAATTTGCATATGACTTATCTTGAAAGAGGTCCCTTTGTCTTAAAGTTATTGGTGTTTTATTGGCTCACGGACATGTATATCAGTTCCTTACACAGGTTCAAGAATTTATCAACTGTTACTTCTTTAAATAAACCATCAGCTTCCTTCTAATATTCTTCTCCCTCCAGGATTCCACTCTAATGTGCACTTCCAGAAGAAGTCTGATGGTTACTGTAGAATTTCCTCACTTTTAAATATCTTGTATCTCTGCCCTCTCTTATCATTTCTAATTTTGTATTGGTGAGTTTGCTAATCTCTCTTCCGCAGAGACAGTCTACTTCCAATGCTTTCTGTTGCATTCTTCATCTCATTTATTAAGTTCTCCTGGTCTTCAAACAATGTTTGGTTATTTTATAGTTTCAGTCTCTTTGGTAATGTATTCCTTATCATCATTTCATTTATTCCTGAGCTCAAAAAACTACATTCTTAGTATTGTTTTTTGTATTGAGTTTCTGAATGACACCTATTTGGATTCTCTATTAGTTATATGGCAATATACCCTGACTTAAGTTTGTTTGCTGCATGGTTGACATTGTGTGTGTGTGTGTGTGCTCACACAGGTGCGTGTGCATGTGTGTGTCTGTGTCTGTCGGTGTCTGTGTCTGTGTATCTGTGTGTGTTCATGCCCTATAATGTTACTGTGATTGGTCATGATCTTGATAAATTATTGCTCTGATGACACTAAATAACAGATTGGGAGTTGGAGTCCTTGTTTTGTATTCTGGTAGTTGGCAACATTGCACAATTTTTGGTTTTACTTACCTGAGCTACCTCTGATAGTGTTTCAAAATGGCACTTTCCAGTCGCTACTGTCTGGATAAAAGATGTGTGTTCATTGTCACTTCTTAGATTTCTCTGGTAGTTAATGTCACTTTTGTCACTGGGAAGGCGATCTTTTCCTTTTATCTGATATCTTTTGAGACTCAGTGTACACATTGAGGAAATTTGTAAAGACAGCTGGGTATTTGGAATCAGGCAAGTGCCTTTGCTATGTCCAGTGTTGCAAGGTATCTTGTCTCCACCACTGTGAATGGGGAGAAGTTACAGAGTCATGAATGTCTGAGTGTCTGAAGGTTGGAATTTCTGTGTCCACTTTGTCTCCCTCCTAGTTACATGTGACCATGAGTAATAGTGTAGTTGGGGGCAGAAGCTGTGTGAACCACTGAGACCCTGTTTCTGCTGGGTTCTCTGAACTTGTGGACTCAGATATCCAAGTCAAGGGGCCTTGTTGCAGACACCAAATCTGCTCTTCCCTCACTTCAGCCTCCTTTGTGTGTTTTAGTCCACCAAATTCACATGTTCACATGTGTTCTGGAGTTTTGTTTTGTGTTGTAGTTCTTTTTGTTGAGATGTGAAAGGTTTACTGATTGTAGATACAAGGGGAGAGACAAAAATAGATTAAACTTATGTCAATTTTTAAAGTATATACTTTTTCAATTAAAAGCTTAAATTCTACTAAGGACATTATAAGAACACTAAAAAAAGTGAACAAATCACCTCCCCTAATATCATAGTACTACAAGATATTTTGATTCTTTTTTTTCCCACCTTCATGCACATTTTACTATAAAATATCCCTGTAATCTCTTAAAAATCAATTAAATTATTAAAATATTTCTTTGTGTTGTAAATATAGCCCTTTTGGTTCTCTAATTTGTTACTAATAGCTTACACATATCTGTCTTCTCCATCCTTCTTCCCTGTCTGCACAGGAAACCACTACTTGGTACAGTACACATATATATGTGATTCTGTTCCTGTTTTTTTAAGATTGTTTCCCTTATATCTTTAGTTTCCTCAGGAAAGTGGTAACATAGAGTATTTTTCTCTGTATGACATATTTTCCTATGTGCAACACTCTCTGGGTCCAGACACATTGTTCCAAATGGCAGAAATTTACTTTTTAATATGACAATGACTAAGTATTTATTACTTTATCTATATCTCAAATCTGCTTCATCCAATCATCTTCTGTTGGGCAGTTGAGTTGTGCTTCTACCCTTGGCTATTATAAATGTTGATGTTAAGAACATTGGGGGTAGTATATCCTTTAAAATTAATGTTTTCATTTTCTTTGAGATTTATACCAAAAACTGGAATTGCTGCAAAATATAGTGGTTCTATTTCTAGTTTTCTGAGCAGTGTCCACACTTTTATAATAGTGGATACATAAATTTATTTTTCCACCAACAGTGTACCTGGTTTCCCTTTTATCGAAATTCTTATTAATGTTTGTCATATGTAGACTATTTGTTAATAGCCATTTTGCTTGCTGTGAGATTATATTTCATTCTGGTTTTGATTTAGGATTTCCTAATAATAGCAAAGCTATGTTTCTTTTTATGTGCATGAAATCATCTACATGTCTGTTTTTGAAAAGTTTCGATGAAGATCTTTGAACTGTTTTTAAGTTGGGGTCTTTGTTTTTTAACTCTTGATTCTAATATGCTATATATATACTATGGATATTAATACTTTGTTGGTTTCATTGTCTGAAACTCTTTCTTCTATTCTGTGTGTTGTCATACAACTTGCTGAAGGTTTCCTTTGCTATGCAAGATGTTTTGCACTTCACACTTACACAAGTAGAATCCCTTTATCACAAAGTAAATCTATTATTTCCTCAGTAAAATTAAAAACAGTTATTGTTAGTTTTCCTTTTTTTTTTTACTTAGGAGATAGATCAAAAATAAATATTGCTATGATTTACCTCAAAGGAAGTTCTGCTCCTGTTCTTGGTCAGAAATTTTGTAGTTTCAGGTTTTACATTTAGGAAATTAATCCATTTTTATCTTATTTTGTATAATATGGAAGGAAGTGCTCTTACATCTTCCTTTTACATGTACTGTCCAGTGTTCCCAGGACTACTTGTTGAAGAGACTTCCCTTTTTCCACTGTATACTCTTGCCTCCTTCATTGTAGACTAACTGACCATATTAGTGTGGGTTTATTTTAGGACTCTTTATTTTGTTCCATTAATCTATGTGACTCTTTAAGTGATATATTTTGATGTTTTGATTAGTGTAACTTTGAAGTATATTCTTAAGTCAGGGAGGATAATACCCACAGGTTTGTTCATTTTTCAAAGATAATAATAGAAAATTTGGATCTTTCACAATTTTATATAAATTTTATTATTTTTCTCTGTGTTTTGTGAAGAAACATATGGATTCTGTGAGAAAAGAAATTTACTGAAAGGAAAAACCTGAGAAAAATTGTAAAGTGTGGTGGATAAATCATACAATATTAAACAAAAATGGATTGCTGTAAGAATCAAAGGAAATATCTATAAAGAAATGTGACAACCAAAACAAATTCTATGGGGTATAGCAAAAGAAGTATTAATAGGGATGCTTATAGCAAAATAATCCCACTTATACAAATAAGAAACATCTCTCTCTCTTATAACATAATCTTACAAAGAAAAGATGTAGAAAAATAATAAACAAACTTGTTAGTTGATGGAAAGGCAGCTGAAAGGTCAGAATATATATTAAAAAACATTAAAAATAGAAACATCTAATCAAACTACATAATTGCTTTCGAAATATAAATATAACTGATAAGCTTTAATGACACTAACGTGCAAAAAAGAGAGTACAGATTAAAAAGCTCAAAAATGAATGAGAAGTTACAGCTTATATCAAAGTAACACAAAGCATCATAAGATGATACAACAAATTATATGCCAATTAAAATGGAAACCCTAGAAGAAATGGACAATTTTTTGAAAGACATATTCTCCAGGATGGAATGAGAAATAGAAAATATTAACAGATTAGCACTAATGAAACTGAATTAGTAATTAAACAAAATCTCCCAGGAAACAAAATTACAGGCCTAGACATCTTCAGAGGTGACTTCTGCCAAAAATTTAGAGAAGAGCTATCACCTATACTTCTTAGAGAATTCCAAAAATTTGCAGAGGAAGGGAGGCTTCCACATTTCTGTATCACACTACTACTAAGGCAGGAACAAATATCTCATAAAATTACAGGTTAAATACTACTGATAAGCATACATGAAAAAATCATCACTAAATTGTTAACAAATCAAACAATACATTAAAAGTATTATACAGTATGATTAAGTCCCTTTTATTCCAGGGATGCAAAAGTGATTCATTACCCACAAATTAATCAATATGATACACCAAACTAACAAACTGAAATATACAAATTATATGGTCTCCTCAAAAGTATCATAAAATGTTTTCCAAATTCATTATCTATTTATGATTATATTTCTCCTCAAATTGGGCATGAAGAAACATACCTCAACACAGTTAAGGTCTTATATGACAAGAACTCAGCTAACATGACACTCACTGATTAAAATCTGAAAGCATCTCCTGTAAGAGCAGGAAGAAGACAAGAATGCTCATTTTTACCACTGTTATTCAGTATAATATTGGAAATTCTATCCATAGCTATCCAAAGTAAAAGTTAATAAAATATAGCTATTTCAGAAAAGGAGTAAAAGTATCTGTTTGCAGATGAAATACTTTAAAAAGAAATCCTAAAGAAGACGCCACAAAACTACTAGGGCTTATCAATGCATTTGGTAAAATTTCAGAATGTTAATTAACATACAGAAATCTTGCATTTATACACACTAACAACAAGCTAACAGATAGAGAAAGTGAAGGAACTGTCTCATTTACAGTTGCATTACAAAAAAAAAATCAAGAAATGTATCCAACCAAGGAGGTAAAATACCTGTACCCAGAAAACTATAAAAAATTTATAAAAGAAATTGAAGCTAATGCAGACAGATGAAAGGATATACTGTGTTCATACATTAGGAAAAATATATTGTGTAAATGACAGTACTAGCGAAGAAAATACACAAATTAATTTCAGTGCCTATCAAAATACAAAGTGCATTTTCAGACACTTACAAAAAATAATTCTTAAATTTACATGTAAACACATAAGAGTTGAAATCACTAAAAAGAAAAGAAATGAAAAGAAAGCAAACTAAAAACACAAACAAATTTTACAAAGAACAAAGAGGAAGTATCACTGTCCCTGATTTTAAACTGTAATAAAAAGCTACAATAATGAATATGGTAGGGGCACAGAACAAAGAGAATAATGGAACACTACAGAATGCCTATAAATGAAATCAGACAGTAATGGTCATTTAGCCCATTACAAAAAAAATGAATATATAGTGGGGGAAAGGTAATTAACAGGCACATGAAAATGGTCAACATCACTAACCATCAGAAAAATGCAAATCCATAGCACAATGAGAAATTATGTCACTCCTGTCAGAATGACAGTGATCAAAATGATAAAAAATATAAATATTGGTGAGGATGTAAGGAAAAGGACCCTGATGCAATGCTTGAGCGAATGTAAATTTTTACTGCCACAGTGGAAAACACTCTGGAATTTAATCAAAATAAAATGAAATATGATCCAACATTTCCATATCAGGATACTTATTCCAAGAGAATAAAAACACTATTCAGAAAAGATAAATTCAACCCTATATTCACTGCAGCATTATATACAATAGCCAGGATATAGAAGTAAACTAATTGCTCATCAATAAATGATGGATAATGAAAATGTCTGTTTATAATATATATATCTAACCATCTATCAACTAAAGATTTATCTATATTTATATATATATGCACATACACTAAATATATATATATATGTACAGTATATATATATATATGCACACACACACATAAAATTTCAATGGGTTATTACTCAGCTCTAAAAAGTATAAGTTCTTGACTTTTGCAACAAATGGGTAGACCAAGAGGATAATACGCTAAGTGAAATAATTCAGACAGATAATGACAAATGCTAAATTATTTTACTCATATTTAGAATTTAAAACAAATTAACATAACAAAACAGAAAAGGAGTTAGGGATATAGAAAGAAACAGGTTGTTTACAAGAAGGAGGGAAATGTGGTGAAGAAAAAGAAATAGTGAGGAAAATTAAGAGAGAAAATTTTCCACTTGCAAATTAATTGAGTCAGGGACCAGAAATGTACTGTATGGGGAATAGTCAATAACTATGAAATATCTTTAAATAGCAACAAATCATAACTAGTTTTATTCTTGTGATCAATTTGAATTGTATTAAAATTTGCAAACATTATGTTATGTAAGAGAAACGAACACAGTGTTATACATTAAACTACACTTCAAAAACAAACAGACATACTTATAGAAAAAAACAGATTTGTAGTTAACAGAGGAAGGGGTTGGAAAAGGAGATTTAGATTAATGCACTCTGAAGATACAAACCTCCAGCCATAAAATAAACGTGTTCAAGGGATGCTACGTTTTAACATGATAAATACAATTAATAATGCTTTATGTTATATATGAATGTTGTTAAGAGAGTAGACCATAAGTTTTCTCATCACAACAAAAAGAGTAATTGTATTTCTTTGATATTGTATCTAAATGATATAATGAATTCTCCCTAAAGTTGCTATAATATTTACTTCATGATAATGTAACTCAAATATCTACCCTATGCATCTAAACTTACACAATGTTTTATGTCAATTATATCTCAATAAAAGCAGAAGGAAAAATGGAAAGACAATGATCATTGTTTCCCAAGTCATTTCTCATTATTGTTTTTGCAGCAAGCAACCTTGAGTCATGGTAGACTTATCTTAGAGAAAGATACTAATAAATAAGTGATTCTAATAAATTATACATAAAGATACTAATATAATTAGGGATTTATCATGCTTTAAACTTTCTTCATGATAACAGCCCACTGATTCTGTAGGCGTCAAAATTTCACTCTGTGTATTCATCTGAGATTAGTGAATGGATACAAAAGTTAACCATGGCTGCTTTTGCTGTGAGTGGTCAAGTTCACTGTCTCTGACCAAAGGTCTCATCTCCCCAACAGCATCAGTAAGAAAGGAACATACTAGGTTGCTAAAAATCTCAGCATGGTAAAATCTCAGAACTCCTACAATTCTTAACTGTTTTGCAATGGGAATGCAATACTGACAAAAACATTATTTTGGATAACAATATGGTGTTTTCTCAAGGATGCATAAGGGGATGTGAAAATAATACTTGAGATCCATAAGAAACATCCTCGCTCAAGTGCTGGCAAAGAAGTGTAAAGATTCTGCATTATTAGGACTGAGGACTGCTTTCAAAATGATGACTATGCTCACTGTATTTCAGGTAGTCCAATGAAAGAAAGGTTATTGCTATTTGTAGATGAACGGGAACACATCAGCTGTTCAGTCCCTATAAATTAGTCATTGGGTGTTCAAATACAAAATAAGTTGTGTCAACAATGAGAATTAAAAGAAAAATAAACTTGGACATAAGCTTAAATTAAAAAGGATACACAGTCTTGTGCTGGGCTCTGGGGATTGGAGAATGTATATGCCTCAGTCCAATTCAAGGGTTCAGTGGCTTGGCCCTAGCATTAGCTCGGGATTCAATGAACAGGTAACAATTAGTATACTGGGAGAAATATAATCTACCTCTCCCTGATTGGAAGAAAATCTGGTGGCTCAATGAAACTCTTAATTCACAGAAATTCTGAAACATGCAGAGGAATAATCCACTGATGACTCAACTAAGACAATCTTAGTTACTGCTTAAAAATCCATCTTCACATACACACACAGTAGTAGACAAATCTGTAGTATTTAATGGGAAGAATTCAGTGGGCAGAGCTCAGAGAATAGTTTTCAAAACACCAGCCAACTTTTGTACTTTTGCAAATAGCCTACTTTTCCCAGGTAGAAAACTATAGATGGACAAACAAACAATATTTTTCTTTAGTATTTCTTATTCTGAAAGCAAGCAGTAGCTTTTGACTTATCAGTGTAGAACCTTGTTATGATGATCACGGTAAGACCCACTGTCTGATAAGAGAGCTAGTAATTAGCTGCTGAACCAGCCCATCTGAACCCGAGACTGCTAATATAAGCGAAAACATAGCCACCATCAGAGTTGAACTGACAAATTTAAAAGCTTGATATTTGTGTTATAGGAACACCCACTGCTGTCCAGACACAGGTCTCCTGCTGAAAGTGGGCTCTTTTCTTCTCTTGGTAAAGGTCATATTGGTGGGATGTTTCTAGAGCTTACCCTGATCCATTAACCCATTTTCCAGATTATCAAAGTCTTTCTTCACAACAGGTGACACATTTTCAGGACACAATGTTGCCATTTCAGTCTTATCCGCTGACACTGGCTGCATGATTGTGAGCAGAAGCCTTAGGCTCCCTGACCAAGCCTACACTTATCCCAGAAATTCAGCTCATTTCACATTCTGAAAATGTTTCACCTCTAATTTTAAATTAATGGGAAATAGTCAAAGTATTCCATGAATATTTTATATTTCCTAGTATCTGCAGAAATTTGATATTCTTGCAGTTGGACAAATATTTAATTCTACCACCCTCACCTCTTTTTAGTCCACACAGTTTAGATTGCAATTTAGTTACTGAATTCATCCACCCCAACCAAGGGTCTAGTACCTCATAAATACTTCCTGTGTGAAGGTTAGAATGGCACAAGTTATGTGGGGTGTGTAAACGTACATTAAATGTTTGCATTGGCACTGTCTCTTCTGGATAAACTCTGATTCTAGGAAGTCAATTAATTAGAAATCAGTATACTTATTGGTATGCGGAAAAGAATCAGCTCTTTTGGGATGGGTGGGTGATGAAGAGACAGGAAAATATCCAGCAAATGAGAATGAAATGCCTTAGGCCTCTGGAGGTATGAATTAAGAAGAAAATAATACTTTGTCTACTGTACATACCTCCAATTACAGATTTGAGTGACTAGTCCTTGGGCTACGAAAAGAGCTAGTTTGTGGTGAAGAGTAAAGAACATAACGAAACAGTTTTAAAACTATGATAGTTTTGTTGTTTCAGGAAAGTAGACTTTGCTTAAAGTCAACATGAATTTTTCTTTCACTAAATACTAAAATGTATCCTGTGGCATGTTCTGTGCTTACAGTGCTGGTATCCAATTTAGACAAGGAAAGGGGGATAGACAGAAAATATCTTGAGGAGGTGATTTCTCTGCTGAGACTACGAAAATCTTTATAGGTAAAATGAGGACATCCTAAGTCGAAGGAAGAGCTGGAGCCAAAGTTGTGAGGTTTTATTTATTATGGTCCATAAACATTTGCCTGGATGTATTTCCAGAAACAGTGAAACATAAAGATATGCCAAATTAGTAAGATGTCAGATCTATAATGAAATGACAAACTATGTTGAGTTTGTGGGCTTAGAGTTGGAAAGGCATTTAGTGCCACCTTTAGGATGTAAGCTTGTCTTTGTCTGGATCATAAAAGTAACTTAAAATATTCACTTGAAAATATAGTGTAGATTCTTGAGGGGAGGAAAAGAAATCACAAATTGGAATGCTTTGGAAACAGCACAGAGAAGACCATAGATAAAATTGCTTTTAAATTCTACCACATGCTTAATGTGCCATCTGAGTCTATATCATGTGACTTTTATGATACCAGGCATGACATAATAGAGACCATGATCCCTGGGCCAGTTCCTGCATTTATCTCCTGTTCTAATGTATCCTAACTTAACTCTTTTCATACTTTCCAGGATGAACCAGAAACCACTTAGTAATTTACCCTATCTCCATGTTTTAGTTTTTTACAAATTCTTCAATTTTTTCTTCGTCCTTAGAAATTATTTAAATTTATACCCATATGTTGCATTAAATGATCATATCAATCAAATATCTCTTTTATTCTTTAAATGGTAACTTAGTCTCACGTTTAACTTTTTACACTATTTAAAAAAAATAAGGATAATAAAGTTACACATCTAAGTTTATTGTTCAAATAAGAAAATTGCAGATATTTGTCGACATTTACCAACGTCAAATTTAATCTTTGTAATCCTGCATAATCTGGTTGTCCTCTGGTAGATCAGTTTTAATTAGGATGACATTCATAAACTGAAGATGGCTGATGAGTTGGCCTTGAAAGGGAGGTAGCTGATGTATCGGCTATCACTGTCACTGGAAACCGTGGGTTGCTCCCTGGTTGAAGTTTAGAAAAATGACATTTATTGCCAGATATGTTGTGATATCTATTTTGAAAAGTAGAAGGCTTCACCATCAATCCAAATTAATTGCTCTGTATGGGAGAAAAGATGCTCTACTGAGAAGTAGAAGTTGTAGTTGTAATGAAGTTCAAAACACAGCCATTTGCTTCAGTGTAGCTGTTTTGAGAGTGCCCGTGGACTGTGGTCAACTCATTTAAAATAGCACGTTGTTCAACTGCAATTTGTTCTGGTGGTCTAAATGACATTGATGATGGAGGAGAAAAATCACTTGTGATCGGGGTAATTGTATCACAAATTATGTGGCTAGTAGAGGGCTTTCTTATTAGAGGCATGTTTAAATTTGGAGAAGGTAAAAATGCACTTTCTCAACTAGTGTCAGCCATAAAATCAGAATTATGTTTACGAACATTACCTCCTCTTTTAAAGTGCTTCTTGTTGACATTTTGAGCCAGTGAAGATACCAGAGAGGAATTTTTAATCCCAATTCTTCATTTTATTCTCTCTAAAAGCAGGGGAAAGCCTCATTTAATATTTGGATTATGATAGAACTGAAGCTACAACCAAAGGAGAAAGATTTTAGTAATATTTCAAACCAAAACACAAGACTATAATAAGAATAACCTATAAAACCTCAGATTTCACTTTTACTATGCAAAGATAATATCATCAAAATATGAAAATTGATAACGATATTTTGAAGTTCCTTATTTGGAAAATACACATTTAAATAGTATAGTCATCAAATTTAAGAAGTTAGCATTTGCAGTAACGGTGAATGCCAATTTTGAAAAGCAGCTTTAATACCTTTATTTAGGTTTCTGCTAAGATTTATAGTTGCTAGCAAAGTTTCTCAAAATCTTGAATACTTAAGGCACTGTTCACATTTTTAGAAAAAATAAAGAATTTTAGCCTTTGTAGTTTTATACAATTTTCAAAACCTACCTTCATATTTATATTACCACAGAGTGATGTACAAAATAAAATTTTATACATCAGTTACCAAGAAGTAACTAAAATTTCTGAATATCTTGCTTAAAACAGAGACTTCTATTTCTTCTGCCAGAAAGTCAGCTAGACAAGCAGATCTTTGAAAATTCTGCCGAATTTAACTAAACCCATAAAAGATAAGCTGTCTAACTAAACATTTCATACTTCCAGTTTCAAATATACTGAAAGGGGCCATTCTTTCCAAAACATCCTTCTTAAAGACATCTTCGTCAATCACTATGGAAGTTCCATTATCATCCCAACAGATGGATTTAAATTGGTCACTCCAAGCCATTTTCCAGAGATTACTTGGAAGTGTCAGAGAATGAAAATCATTATCTTCATCTGGTTCCGAGACACAATCTGTGTAACATTGTCTTTTTATCAAGGTTTCTTCTGACAAAGTCTGAAAAGCATTTTCTTCAATCATACACCTCAAGTCCAAGTCCTCAGAGAAAGTTTGATCACACAATAGAGATCTACCGGAGTTTCCTGAACCAGTTTGTCCAATTTTACGAGACACATCTTGAATTTCTGAAGAAATATGTTCCATCTCAAATAACTTTTTCTATAGCTACTTTTCCAATCTGAATGATTTTGAGCACTGCCGCTTCAAATGCTGCTTTAGCAGGCCTGCACATTTAAACTGCTAGGCCATCAAAATGGTTCTCAACTTGAGTGGTTGTGACATCACAAAATGACAGGTCTCCTAGCAACCAAAGTGTAACATTCAGCGAGTGTTGCCTTCTCATTCATCCAGTTAAAATGAAACATACAGGATGTTTTTTTTTATAATGTGATGTGCAAATATTTTCCCCTCAAAATCTTTTGAAATAATTTAATTTTGGGTTCTTTGAAATAAAACCAATCTCTTTCGTTTTGTACACAAATTTATACCAGATTGGTGAACAGAGTATAAATATGCACAAAATAAATAAAATAATATTAAAGTTTTGGTATTTAAAGTGAAATTTGAGTAAAACCTTTACCGAAAAGGTATAGCAATTTCATTATCATTTGTAATTAAAGTGAAACAAAATTTGATTTGGAAACGGAAGTATTTATTTCTCGGTGTACTTTAAAAGAAGTATCTCTATATTCAAAACATCAGCAGAATAAATATCAGTTTATTTGTTATGTTTGTAAATAAATGGTAAATATTTATGAATTAAAATTAGATTAAAATAGTCAATCAAATTTAAGAAATCCCAAAGGGGGGGATTTTTGTTTCAATTTGTAATTCAGTGCTATAATTAAAACAAATGTAATTTAATTTTCTACTTTAAAATTACACAAGAGAAAATCTTATTGTACATTTACAAATGTTTATTTTTGACATTCTTTCATTCAGAGGGTTTTCAGTCCCTAGAAGGAATAAATTTTCTTGTCATCTTTATAATCCATACTCTTGTGGCTTTGTTAAATTTTCCAAAATGATGTTAATAAATAGATTTATGCAAAATATCCTGGGTTCTATAAGTAGTAACTTCATTAAGTGGCAACCAAAAAACAATCAAAAAACAAAGAAATAACATTATATGTGGGTTGGGATGGATAAGACCAGGTAATGCATTTTAGGAAGCAATATGTTCCCAAGTCCTGAAACAGTTGGCATTGTTATTATAATACGGTGTTTTAAGGGAACTGCTTTGTGCACTAATTGTAAATAATAGCTATGTTCTGTATCAGTAAACTGTAGTAAATCCAGTTCTACCAAAATTTATATTTATTATTTAGAAATAAATTCCATTAAACATAAGTCAAATTCAAATTGAGTGAAAATTTTTTTAATAAATATATGTACATTCAAGATACAATGTAAATTTCTCATTCAGTATGTGTATATTCCATTCTAAATAAATATTAGCAACCTGAATACATTGCATATTTTAAGTATTATAAACTATAGTTAAGTTGGATTTAGTCCTGATCCACAAAATTTATTTAACATATGCAAATCAATAAATGCGATACCATCCCTTAGAAAACAGAGAATTCAAAAGAAAGAATCTCAAAAAAATGTAGGAAAATTATTGACAGAACTGATCTTAACTTTTGTATACAAAAAATTCTTAACAAATTCTCTCTGGATAGAATATAACTAAAGATAAAAAATGCCATTTACGAAAAACCCGTGACTAATATCAAGTTCAATGTTAACATACAGGAAGGTGTTCCACTGGTCCAGTGATAAGAAAAAATAGCTTATTCTCACAAGTCCTAAATTGCACTACTAGAAGTCTTAGCCAGAAAATCTAGTGAAGAAAAAATATAAAAGGCATCCAACTTGTAAACAAGCAGTAAAATTTTTACAGATGACATAATTATACATAGATGGAAAACCCCATAGACTTCTCCAGTGAGTGTTTGTAACAGTCAACAAACTTAGTAAACTTGCAGAATACAAAATCAATATACAAATATCTATTGCATTTTTATATACTAACAACAAATTAGGAAAACAATTATGTGTACACTTATTCTAAAAAGAATAAAATGGGAATAAAATTGATAAGTGAAATAAAAGATCTAAACATAGATCTATAAATTAAAGGTGCAAGAAATATAAGTAAACAAAGGAAAGATATTCTGTGCTCATGGATTGTATACAATGTGAGGAAATACTCTAATCTATTTTTCACATGTTCAATCTCCCCAGCACTACTTATTGAGGAGAATGTCTTTTCTTCATTTTATACTCTTGGTTCCTATTACATGGGTTAATTGATCATAGGTGTGAGGGATTATATCTGGTTGCTCTATTCTCTCCTATTGATTGCTCTCTGTTTTTGATTCAGTATCATGTTGTTTAAATTACAAAATCTTTATAGGACTCTTTAACATCAGAGTATTTTACACTATTAGATTTAATACTATTTTTCAAGATTATTTTGGCAACTCATGATCTTTGTGGCAACATATAAATTTTGAAAATATTTGTTCTATTTAATGGAAATATCTCATGGGTATTTTGACATGAATCACAGTAAATGTTGATTGCTTTGGGTAGAATGTTTTTTCAACCACATACTTTCACATCATCAACATAAGAGATCTTTTCCTTTCTTTGGATAAGATTTAATTTCATTCATCAATGTTTTCTATTTTTTAATGTAGAGGTTTTCATCTTATTTTTTAGCTTCATTTCTAGGTATTCTTTACATATATACATATATATATATAATTATATACATTATATTTGTAAACACGTTTCCTACACAAATATAAGGCAGAAGGCAGTGTCAAGACATATTCAAAGTCCTGAATGAAAGAAAGCTGTAATCTAAGATAATTTATCAAGCAAGGCTATCCTTTAGAATAGAAGGTGAGATAAATACCTTCCATAAACGCAAATACTAAAAGAATTTAGCAACAGAAAAGAAATAATGAAAGATCTACTCTAAAGAAAAGAAGCAGGAGGCTATAGAAAGGAGAAAGGCATAATTAGAATGGCAATAGCTGCAATGACATACAATAGAATACATGATGCTGTAAAACAGGACTTCAAAATTTTTAATTCTCACAGAGTGAAACAGGACAATACAGAGTATTTTCTTCTTGTTTCTATTCTCTGTAGGAGGGGTTAGAGTTTGTAGTCTTATCAGTCAAATAAACATATATAGTAACGGGTAAATATACATACAAAACAGGGTAACCATATATCAAAAGCTTACAATGAAGTAACAAATCCAAAAAGAAACCAAGATTATAAATGCAAACTTATCAAGCCACAAAAAGAAAAAGAAATGAACAAAAAGGATATACAAAATCAACTGGGAAATGAAGCTCAAAATGGAAATAAACAGCAGTCTATCAATAATTATCACAATTGTTAATAGAGTAACTGCTTCGATCTAAAGATATATATTGTCAGATGGGATAATATAACAAGACCCTACATTATGAAGCATACAAGAGAACCACTTTAGTAAGAGGAACACACATCAATTGAAAGCCAGAAGATGGAAAAATATATTCCATGCAAATGGACATGACAAGGAAGCAGGACTAGCAGTATTGACTTCACACAAAATAGACTTTACATGAAAGGCCATAGAGAAAGATAAACAAGGACATGTTATAATGATGAAAGGAGCAATAAAAAATGAGGGGAATTATACTCATTAAGATATATGCACTCAATATAGGAGTACCTAAATACATAAAGCAAACACTAATAGATAAAAAGGGAGAAGTCGGAGGGAACGCAATCACAGTAGGAGACTATAACTCCCCATTACCATCACTAGACAGGTCTTTGAGTCAGAATATTAAATAGGAAACAAAGATATTAAAAGATAGAATGAAATAATTGGAGTTCGTTGATATTTTCAAAACAGTACTTCTCCCCAAAACAGAATATACATTCTTTTCTAGTGCACATGGAACATCTTCTAGGAAAGATTATCTACTCAGGCAGAGAAGAAGCCTCGACAAATTTAAGAACATAAAAATTATTTCAAGCTAGTTTTCTGAAAATAATACAATGAAAGTAGAAATCAATCACAGAAAAACAGGGAGAAAAAAATGACAGCATTTAGATTAAACAACATGGTATTAAAACAAGTAGGGGAGTTGAAGAAGTAAAATAAGAATTTAAAAAATATTGAGAAATATGACAAAACCCTATGCAAAGTTTATGGAATGCAAATAAAGCAGGCTTAAGAGGGAAGTTCAGACTGACAAGGCCCTCCTCAAAGTAGAAGAGCAATCTCAAATAAATAATCTAATGTTCTATGTACACTAATCATGAAAAGAAGAGCAAACAAAACAAAAAGTAAGCAGAAAGATGGAAATAATAAAGATCAAGGAAGAAAGAATTGAAATAGAGTCTAAAAAATAGAAAAAAATCAAACTCTTTTTTGAAATACTAAACAAAATTGACAAAACTCAGGGCAGGCTCACCAACAAGAAAAGAGAGTGAACACAAATAACATAAGAATTGAAATTCTTATGGGGAAACTACAAAGAGTACATCAAATTTGCAAAATATCATAAGGGAATACCATGAGCAACTCTATGGAAACAAACTGGAAAACCTAGAAGAAATGGAGAAGTTTCTGTATACATTCAGCCCAAAAATTTTGCATCAAGAAGAAATTGACCACTTGAACAGACAGATCACCAGAAACGGAATAGAATTGCCAATAAAATAAAAAATTTCTGCAAACACAAATTCAGACCCAAATAGCATCACTGTGGAATTTGACCAAACATACAAAGAAAAATCCATACCAGTCCTCCTCAAATTCTTCCAAAAGGTTGATATGGAGAGAGTACTCCCAAGCTTACACCATAAGGCCAACATAAACCTTATAACAAAACCACACAAAGACACTACCTAAAAAGACAGCTATACGCCAATATCATTGATAAACATAGATGTAAAAGTCTTTAAGAAATTATTAAAAAGCAGAATCCAACAGCATGTAAATAAGGTCATACACCATGGTCAAGTTAGGTTCATCCCAGAAACACAAGGATGGTGTAACATATGCAAATCAATCAATCAATTGTGATACACCATATCACCAAAGAGAGGACAAAAAAACCACATGATAATCTCAATTGATGCAGGAAAATCATTTGATCACATTTAAAACGTATCTGCAAATAAAGTTCTTATCACAGAGGATGCAGAGAGACCATATCTCAACATAATAATAGCTATTTATGACAAATATATAGCCAGCAACATACTCAATGGTGAAAAACTGAAACCCTTCTCACAAAAACCTGAGACAAGACAAGGTTGCCCATTCTCACAATTTCAATCCAATATAGTCTTGGAACTCCAAGCCACAACGTTCAGGCAAGAAAATTTGATTTCCTATCAAATTATGCAAAATATTTCTTTTTAGGACTGAAACAAATGATCCGAAGATTTACATAGAGTCATAAAAAATACATAGTTTCCAAAGAAATATTGAAGTAAAAGAAAGAGGCTAAAGGAATAACCCGCCAGGTCTCCATACACTATTGTAGAGCTACAATAATGAAAATGACATGATATTGGTATAGAAACAGGCATATGGACCAATGGAACAGAATAGAGAGCCTAGGAATAAATCAACAGCCCTATGTTCAATTAACCTTTGACAGAGTAGCCAAGAATATGACAGAGAAGACCATCTCATCTCCAACTGGTGTTGGGAAAACTGGATAGCAGCATCAGAGCAATGGAGTTAGAACACTCCTTCACTCCATACACAAGAATAAACACAAAATGGCTTGAAGATGTAAATATAAGGAAGACACAGTAAATCACCTAGAAGAAAACATAGGTAAAACACTCTGAGGTAAATCTCAGCAATGATCTCCTAGAATAGACTACCCAGGGAAGGGATGTAAGAGCAAAATTAATAAATGGGACCTAATAAAACTTATAAGAATTTGCACAGCAAAGGGAACCATAAACAAAATAAAATGACAACTTACAGGTTTAAAGAAAATATTAAGAAGTGATGCAACTGACAAAGGCTTAATTTCCAAAATATAAAGACTTCATACAACTTAATAATAATTAAAAAAAACAAGAAACCCAATCTGAAAATGTGCAGAAGCTATAAACAAGCAATTCTCCAATAGAGACATTCAAATGCCACATAGATATATGAAAAAAGAATTGCTCACTATCATTGTCAGAGTAGGGCAATCCAAAAGTATAATGAAGTATTACTTCAGAGTAGTCACAATGGTCATCATTCAAAAGTCCACAAACAATAAATGCTGGGGAAGTTTTGGAGAAAGGGAACCTTCCTACACTGTTGGTAGGAATGTAGTTTGGTTCAGTCATTTTGGAAACCAGTATGGGGATTCCTCTAATGGATAAAAATAAACTTAACATACGAACCAGCAAACCCACCTCTGGGTATATATCAAAGGGAACCCTATTTCAAAAAGACACATGCACCCCAATGTCCTCAGCAGTGCTGTATACAACAGCCACAACATGGAAGCAACCTAATTGTCCAACAACAGATGACAGTATACAGAAATTATGCCATATTTACACAACGGAAAAATATTCTGCAATAAAAAATGATAAAACAATGACATTTGCAGCCAAAAGGATGTCCCCAAAAATTGTCATTTTAAATGAAGTTAGACAGAAAGAGAAAGAAAAATAACACATGACATGAAATATGTGGAATGTTAAAAAATTTGGATGAGAACACAATGATTTCATCTAAAAATTTAAGCACACTCGCAGACCTACTAAACAATTTTATGATTGCGGCAGAAAGGGGCTGTGAGGGGATATACTTGGGATATTTAAATTTATAAATGTTATGCTCTATATATAAAAATACATTTTTAAAAATTTCTTTTGTATGACACAGGGCAGTAAGTTAAACACCATGAAGTAACATTTAATAGGTACACAAATGTTAGCATGTACGGGAACACTGTGCTATACACCACAGAATGACACACTGAAAATGGCAGTAGTTCAATGATAAATAAATGAATAAATATGTAAATAACTAAATAAATAAATAAATAAGCATATAAATAAATAGTATCTAAATAAAAATATTCAGTAATAAATGAAATACAAAGATTCACAGTACTTATCTTTTCACCTCAAAATGTAGGAGAAAACAGAAAAAATAAAGAGGAAAATTGAATGAATGAGAGGAAGGCAAATAAAAAGAGAAACATTTGTAAATATAAAAAAAAATACCTAAGTCTGTTTCTTTTAAACATAAAGTGGCAAACTTTTACGTTGGCTAAGAAAATAAAATTAGAAATAAAAGAGAATATATTACCACTGATGCTGTAGAGATGCAAAGCATCATAAGTAGTTACCACTAGACAATGATTTGAATGACTTAGAACAAAAGACACATTCCCAGTAACATATGTCTTCCAATACTGAATCAAGAAGATATAAGAAATTTAAATAGAGCAAAAGTGTGAATGAGTAAATCAATAATTCAAACTTCCCAAACCAGAGAAAATTTCAAGACGACTTTACTGGTGTATTCTGTCATACGTTTGAAGACAATTTTTCACCAGTACTTCTGTAAATCTTCCAAGAATTTGAAAGGGGTGAAAGATTCCAAACAAGTTTTTTGATGCCAGCTTTATTTGCATAAAAATGAGAGAAAGGACATTATATGCAAAATATAGAATATTATCCCTGATGAACATATGTGCCAAAATTCTCAACATAACACAAGCAAAATGAATTCAGCAACACATTTAATGCATCATACACATACATGAGTAAAGGGATTTATCCCTGGGTTTAAGGATACTTCAAAATATTCAGATCAATAAAGGTGACATGCCTCAATAATAGAATGAGAAATAAAACTCACATAATCATCTCAAATGGTGCAGAAAGAGCATTGTATATAATGCAACATCCTTTTAAGATACTCCCAACAAATTAAATTAACCCTGTCATTGGCAGGATATCATATACACACAAGCACTGTGTGGAAAGAAGTGAAGCAATTCTCTGTTTATTGATTCTTAGAAGTAGGGTTTATATAGGACTTACACAATGCCTCACATATCATCTATGTTATAACAATGTTAATAATCTTGTTATTTATGTCCCCATGCTCCTGCAGTAAGCACAGGGTTTTAAATGACCAAGGATTGTTTTAAAGTTCATCACGGAACTCCATTAAGTAGGCCATCACTTATCCAGCTGGCTGTGCCTGTCTTAGGTTGTCCTCCTCTGAGGATCTTACCCATCATAGGCTATCCAGCCAACCATGCTGGATACATTCAGAAGGCCATTTCTTATCCAGCCTTGATATGAGACAATCCTCACAGCTTGTTTATAAGTTCAGCCCATGGGCTTATTCTCTAGAGCCTTCAGACAGGGGCCTACAAACCCAACATCCCTTGACACAAAAATGGATGAGGAAAATTTGATGTATATATGCAATGGAATCAATAATTTGCATTCCTATCAACAGTGTCCATGATGTTCCATGTTCTCCACAATCTCACCAATATCTATTTGTTTTCTTTTTGACGAGAGCCTTCTGACAATTGTGAGGTCTTGTCTCATTCTTGGTTTATGACTTTCCTAATAATTTAAAACTCTGAACATATTTTCATGTGTCATTTAGCCAACTGTATGTTTTCTATAGAAAATTGATTCAGATAAATCTATTCAGTTCCTATGGACATTATTTTAATTGGATTGTTTGGTCTTTTTTGTTGTTGTTGTGGGGTTAGATTTTGCCATATATATTGGATATTAACACTAGATTGGAAAATATAATTACAATTATATTCTCCCATTGTGTTTCTTGACTTTTCATTTTATTGATCATGTCTTCTGCAGCGTATATCTGTTTAGAGTGATGCAATAATATTTTGTTAGTTTTGCTTCTGCTTCCCTTGCCAGAGGAGACATATGTAGAATCATATTAAGTCCAAAGTCAGAGTGTAAATCTTACGTTTTTCTCTACGATTCTTTGTTTTCAGGATTTATGTTTTATATGCCCAGAAGTTGGATTGCTGTGTCATATGATAGGTCTATTTTTATTTTTAAATGAACTTCCATACAGTTTCCAAAGTGGTTTCACCAATTTTCATTCCCACCAACAGCGTTGGAGAGTCCCATTTTCTCCACAACCACCTCATTCTTTATTACTTGTAGACATTTGTATGACAGCCCTTCTCAATATTGTGATGTAAAACATTATTTTATTTTTGCCTTTTATTTTTGTATAATGATTAGCAATGTGAGCATGTTTTCCTTTTCCTCTTTGTCATCTCTGTGTCTTCTTTAGAGAATTGTCTTCTGCTCATTTTCTGTCTGAGTTGTTTGTAGATTTTTTAATGGAGTTGTAAGAAAAATGTGTGTATTTAAGAAATTAGCCTCTTGTTAATTGCATAGTTTCCTAATGTTTTCTCCCATTTGGAATTTCATCTTTTCATTTTGTATATTTTGCTGTTTAGAAGCTTTTAAATTTAATTAGGACCTTTTGTTTATATTGTTTCTATTGTTTTCACATATTTCACAGAGTGACATAAGAAATTTTTGCTACAAATTATGTCTTGTTTTGCTTATGTTAGTTTCCAGAAGTTTTTTGTGTTATGTATTAGATTCAGATATTTAAATCATTTTGAGTTCATTTTTGTACAGTGTGAGGGAGTGTTCTAATTCCTTTGATTTACATGTAGCTGTCTTGCTTTCTCAACATCACTTGCTGAAGGCTGTCTTTAAGGCATTGTATATTTTTGTTTCCTTTGTCATAGTTTAGTTGACCATAGGTGTGTCGTTTTATTTCTGCCTCTGTGTTCCATTCCAGTGATAAAGATCTTCGGTTGTTTTCCAGCATTGTGCTGTCGGATTACTGTATTTTTGTAATATAGTCTGAGATCTGGGAGGGTAATGGGTTATACCTCCAACTTTGTTCTTTTTCCTCATTGGTTCTTTTGCAGTTCTGGTTCTTTTGCAGTTCCATACAAATCATAGGACTCTTTTTAGTTCTGCAGAAAATATCAAGTATTTCTATCTGAATCAATTTATATCTGTAGGCATATTTTCTAGTATGTGTATTTAAACAATATTAATTCCTCTAAACTAAGACCCTGAGATTTCTTTCAATTTCTTTGCATCATCTTCAAATTTATTTATCAGTGTCCTATTCATTTTATTATGTTGGATTTTTCATAGGTTTTTCATTTTTTCATCTGATTTCATATGGATCTTTTAAAATTATGGAATATATCATTGTTTGTGTAAAAATGTGACAGTTTTTTTATATTAATTATGAATCATGCTACTTTGCTAAATGTCTTTATTAGTTTTAGTTGTTTTGGCTTGGAGAATCTTTAGGTTTCACTATATAGATTATCATGTCATCTAAAATAATAACAGTTTTACTTCATTCAATTCAACTTGAATAACATATTTTCTTGTACAATTGCTGTTGCTAGAACTTCCCATACTGTGTTTAATAGAAATGGTGAGGGTGGGCATCCTTATCTTATTCCTTAATTTGGCTTTCAGCTTTTCACTTTTCCATATTATGTTGTTGGTGGGTCTGTAATTAATGACTTTAGATATGTTGAGATATATTTCCTGAATCCTACTTTGCTAAAAGGTTTCTGTTGTTGTTGCTGTTGTTGTTGTTTTTGTTGTTGTTGATGTTGTTGCTCTCTTAATAAATAAATGTTGAATTTTATGGAATGCTTTTTATGGATTTATTGGGATGACCATGTATTCTCTTTTACTTTTGTCAATGTGGTTTTATCAAACTGATTGATTTGTGTATGTTGAACCTCTCTAGTGACTCTGCAATGAGTCCAAGTTGATCATGGTGTATGATTCATTTTAGTTATTGCTGGATTTTGTTTGCTAATAATATTTTGTAGAATTTTTGCCTGTACATCTATCAAATATAATGGCTTGAGGTTCCCTTTGTCCGTACTATTTTTTGGTTTTGCTATCAGGGTGATGAAAGCTTCATAGAATTAATTTGGGAGTTTCCCACATCTTCACTACGTTTGAAGTGTTTGAAGAGTATAAGTTCTGCTTTGTATTGTTGTACAGTTCCCCACGGGAGCTGTTTAAATCTGCACTTGTATTCAACAATTTTTTTTAATGCAGATTATATCTTTTTTCAGGTAAAAAATTTGTTCAAATTATTTCTTTCTCCTTATCTCTGTCTCTTTCTAGACATTTGTCTATTATTTCTAAGTTGTCCAGTTTATTGGCATGTAAGTGTTGACAAATGATCACTTTTTTGTACATCTGAGGTAAAATTAGTAATTTCTCTTCTTTTATTTCTTAATTTATTTCTTTGGAGCATCTACCTTTTCTTCATGATGCACCTGGCTAGATGTTTTTTGAATTGCTTATCTCAAAAAGAAAACATAAAACAAAGTCTTTGGTTTTATTACTCTTTAGCAAAGTTTTTTTCTTTATAGTTTATATTTACACCTGTAATATTTAGGATAATGTTTTTTCCTTTTTTAACATTTTTTATTTATTTTTAATGATTTTACAAAGTTGTCTCCAATTCAAGCGTAGAGAAAAATTTTTCAGTTACAATGAACATATATATATTTTTTGTCCCATTTTATCGTCTTTGAGCAGCCTTAAGATCTTTTATACATTTCCCTATGTAATACAGTAGAATCCTGTTTATCTATTCTACAATTTTGGCCTCCCAGTCTATCTCTTCACACACCCCGCCCCATGGCCTCCAAAACTTTGTATTCTATGTCTGCCAGTCTATTTCTATTTTATATTTGTGCTCTTTTTGTTTTGTTTTTCTTTGTTTTTTGATTCCACTAATGAGCCATCTCATACGGTATTTTTCTTTCTCTTCCTGGCTTATTTTACTTAGACTGATTTTCTCCAGGAATATCCGTGTTGCTGAAAATGGCATTATGTTGTCATTTTATATGGCTGACTAGTATTCCATTGTATAAATATACCACCTCTTCTTTATCCAGTCAACTGTCGATGGACTTTTAGGCTTTTTCCATATCTTGGCTATTGTAAATATTCCTGGCTAAGAACAATGGGGTGCAGGTGTCATTCTGAAGTAGGGTTTCTTCTGGATTTATGCCCAGGAGTGGGATTCCTGGGTCAAATGGTAAGTCTATTCCTAGGCTTTTGAGGAATCTCCATCCTGTTTTCCACAGTGGCTGCACCAATCTGCATTGCCACCAGCAGTGAAGGATGGTTCCCTTTTCTCCACAGTCTGTCCAGTATTTGTCATTTGTGGATTTTGGAATTATGGCCATTCAGACTGGTGTGAGGTGATACCTCATTGTAGTTTTGATTTGCATTTCTCTGATAATCAGTGATATTGAGCATTTTCTGATGTGCCTTTTGATCATTTGTATGTCTTCCTTGGAGAGTCGCTTGTTTAGGTTTTCTGCCCATTTTTGGATTGGGTCATTTATTTTTTCTTATTCAGTTGGATGAACTGCTTATATACTCTGAAGATCAAGCCTTTGTCGGTATCATATGCAAATTATTTTCCCATTCTGTTAGTTGTCTTTTTGTTTTATTTCCGGTTTCTTTACTGTGCAGAAGCTTGTAAGTTTCATCAGGTCTCATTTGTTTTTTCTTGCTTTTATTTCTTCTACGAGAAAATTTTCGAGACTTATGTCAGATAGTATTTTGCCTAAGTTTTTCTCAAGGAGGTTTATTGTATTTTGACTTATGTTTAAGTCTTTGATCCATTCTGATTATATTTCTGTGTGTAGTGTTCTAGCTTCATTGTGAGTGTTCTAGCTCCATTGATTTACATGCTGCTGTCCAGTTTTCCCGACACCATATGCTGAATTGTCTGTCTCAATTCCATTGTATTTTCTTGCCTCCTTTTTCAAGGATTAATTGACCAAAAGGTTGTGGGTTCATTTCTGGGCTCTCTATTATGTTCCATTGGCCTATATGTATGTTTTCCTACCGATACAGTGCTGTAATGTTGACTATAGCTCTATAGTATTACTGAATCATATGCGTAAAGAAATGCCACTTATTTTTGAAACTTAATCTTGTAACCTGCTACCTTGCTGAATTCTTTGATCAGCTATATTAGTTTTTGTCTGGATCTTGTAGTGTTTTCTATATTTAGTAAGATATTATCTGCATATAGTGAGACTTTTACCTCTTCCTTTCTAATTTGCATCCCTTTTACTTCTCTCTCTTGTTTGATTTCTGTGGCTAGGAATTCCAAGACTATCTTGAGTTGGAGTGTTGATAGTGTGCATCCTTGTGTTGTCCCAGATTTTAGTGGGAAGTTTTTAACTTTCTCACCATTGAGTGCTATGCTAGCTGTATGTGTGTTATCCATAGCTTTCATGATGCTGGTATATGTTCCCTCTATGCCCACCTTGTTGAGACTTTTTATCATACATGGGTGTTGAATTTTATCAAATGCTTTTCCTGCATCTATTTTGATGATCATGTGGTTTTGGTCTTTTTCTTGTTGATGTGCTCTATTACATTGAATGACTTGCATATGTTGAAAAACCCCTGTGTCCCTGACATGATCCCCACTTCGCCATGATGTATAAAATTTTTATCTGTTTTTGGATTCTATTTGCTACTATTTTGGTGAGGATTTTTGTGTCTGTGTTCATCAGTGATATTGCCCTATATTTCTCTTGTTTGGTAGTGTCTTTTCCTGGTTGTGGTATCAGAGTGATTGTGGCTTCATAGAATGACTTTGGGAGTTTTCCTTCCTTTTCAATCTTCTGGAAGAGTTTCAGAAACACTGCTATGAGTTCTTCTTTGTATGTTTGGTAGAATTCCTCATTGAATCCGTCCAGTCCTGGACTGATATTTGTACGGAGGTTTTATATTGCTATTTTGATTTCATTTATACTGCTGTGCTTGTTCAATGGGTCATTTGTTCTTGATTCATTCTTGGTGGACAGCATTTTTCCAGAAAATTGTCTGTCCCCTCTAGGTTATCCAGTTTGGTTCCATAAATTTTTCATAATTTTCTCATGTGATATTCTGTATTTCAATTTTATTTGTTGTAATTTCTCCATTTTCCTATCTTATTTTGCTAATTTGTGTTCTCTCTCTTTTCTTCTTTTTGAGTTTGGCCGGAGGTGTTTTGGAATTACTTACTTTTTTAAAAAACCAGCTATTTGATTGGTGATTTTTTTGCTATGTTTTTTTCAATCTCTATTATAATTATTTCCTCCACAATATTTATGATTTCCATCCTTCTGCTGCCTTTTGGGTTTTTTTGTTCTTCTTTATCTTGTTCATTCTGATGGGTTAAATTGTTTATTTGTGATTGTTCTTCTTTTTTGAGGAAGGCCTGTATCACTTTAAACTTCCTTCTCAGCACTGCTTTTGATGTGTCACTTAAATTTTGTGTGGTTTTGCTTTCATTTTCTTTTGTCTCAGCGTACTTTTTCATGACAGCTTCGATTTCTTCATTGACCGATTGGTTTTTTAATAACATATTGTTTAATCTCCATGTTTTCCTATTGTCCTCCTTTGTTTTTCTGTTGTTGATTTCTAGCTTCATGGTGCTGTGGTCAGTAAAGATGCTTGAGGTAATTTCTATCTTCTTAAAATTGCTGAGGTTTCTTTTGTGCCCAACTATATCATGAAACCTGGGAAATGTCCCATGTGCACTTGGAAAGAATGTATATACTATTTTTGGGGGGTACAATGTTCTGAAAATATCCACCTTGTGTAATATTTCTATTGTATTACTTAACTTTGCTGTTGCCTAATTTCTTTTCTGTCTCGATGATCAGTCCAGTTATGTTAATTCAGTGTTGAAATCTCCAACTATGATTAGATTCCCATCAATATCCCCCTTTATATCTGTTAGTAATTATTTTATGTACTTAGGTGCTCCTCTATTTGGTGCCTATATATTAACGAGTGACTTATCCTCATTTTGGATCACTCCTTCAATCATTATAAAATGTCCTTCTTTATCTTTCTTTATGGCCTTTGTTTTAAAAACTCTTTTGACTGAAATCAGTACTGCAACACCTGCTTTTTTGGCTTTTCCATTTTTATGGAATATCTTTTTCTATCTTTTCACTCTCAATCTATATGTGTCCTTCTCCCTGAAGTGGGTCCCTTATATGCAGCATAGTGAAGGTTCTGGTTTTATTATCCAGCCTGCCACTCTATGACTTTTGACTGTAGCATTTAGTCCATTAACATTTACAATAATCTATGATATGTTTGTGTTTATTGCCATTTGACCTTATCTTTGCTGTTGATTTGGTTTTTCCTCTTTGTTCATTTCATCTTCCTTTTATCGTTTGGTCATTTTCCTTGAAATTATCATAAAATTTATTTAGTTTTAGTGACACCCTGATAAGTTAATGTCTTCTTGTTACCCTTTTATATAAGTATTTTATACCATTATTATAACTGCTTTTATTAAACTGATAGTAACAAGATCTCAAACCCATCCTACTGAGAACAAAAATTCTAAAAGGAAATAGAAAAAAAAAACTCCCTTTTCCTGCCTCCCTCTAACTCTCTCAATGATTTGTATGTCTTGTTTTAAAATTTGGTGTTTATTTTATTTATAATTCATGAGTTGTCACCTTTCCAGCTGTGAGATTCATATTTCTGTAGCATCCTGCTGCTTTTCTTTTTAGAGTAGAGCTTTCAATAATTCGTTTAGCATGGGTCTAGTGTTGCTAAACTCTTGTAGCTTTTTCTTGTCTGTGAAATCCTTTATGTCTCCTTCTACCATAAAATATAGCCTCTCTGGTTAAATTATCCTAGGGTATATCATTTTTTTCATTCAAGGCTCTGAATATATCTTGCCACTACTTTATGTCCTGTAGTATTTGTGTAGTGAAATCAGCTGGGAGCCTTATGGGGATTCCCTTGTAACTCACTCTTGCTATTCTTTTGCTGCCTTTAGGATCATTTCTTTATCCCTGACCCTGGCCATCTTAATTTTATGACTTGCTGTGGGTGTATTTGGGTTCTTCCTGTTTGGGGCACTCTGAGTTTCCTGTACTTGGATATCTGATTCCTTCTTTAAGTTTGGGAAGTTCTCAGTCATGATTTCTTCAAACACCTTTGCAATCCCCTTTGATCTTTTCTCCCCTTCTGGAACTTCTATTATTCCAAGATTGGCATGCTTTCTATTATCCCATGGGTCCCTTATGCTTTTTTCATTTGTTTCCCATTGTTTCTCTTGTAGCTCTTCTGATTGAGTGCTTTCTATTTTACTGTCTTCTAAGTCACTAATTCATTCCTCTACATTATCTAGTCTGCTTTGCGACGTCTTAATATCATACCTCATCTCAGTCAATGAGTTTACTTATTCTACTCGGCTCTTCTTTATAGATCACATTTCATTTTTAACATGTTTTATATCTCTAAACACAATCTTTAATTTCCTTCTGTAATTTGATCTCTCCTTTTTTTAAATATTGATATAGTAGGTTATCAATACCTATTTCACTAATCGTTCTTTCAGGGGATTTCTCTTATTCTTTTAATTGGGATTGGTTTCTCTGCTTCTTCATCTTGCTCCTACCTCTCTGGCACTGTGGTTTATGGAATAACAGTTATCTACTCTGGTCCTAAAGGAATTTATCTACCTAATGTCAATGAATTAATACAACTTAAAAAAGAGAAAAAAGAGAGAGAGAGACAATGAATTTTAAAGAAGGGGAAATAAATATTTGAAGACATTGTATAATGCATAATAGAAGAGCAAGTTGAAGCAGATTGTTGAAAAATAATAATAATAAATATATTTTTAAATATTTCAAAGGGATGAAAATAGGTGTATATATAATTGCCTAAGAAGTAAAAATTATAGGGTAACAGAAAATGGAACACGTAAAAACAGATTAAAATAAGGCAGTGGTCTGTGTCCTCCTGTAGACTGGGTACATTAAATGTGAAGTCTTTCTGTATTCATCTTGTTTTGGATGCTCATCTTCCTGTTTTCAGAGGCCCTCCATTGGAGCCCTCAACTGTGTTGCTCCCAGTGCCTCTCAGCAAGCAGATCACTCCAACACCCAACACTGCATCTGGATCAGCTCTCTTTACTCTGGGCTGGCTTGTCACTGCCCTGCCTGATGCTGCAGTCAGCTGTTGCAGGCTGACCAGGCAGGAGTGGGCATCACGCCCTCTCCCAGCACCATGGTCAGGGGCTGCATTCTAGCAGAAAAGTTGGGGGGCCACACGGACCCTCAGGGTGCCAGTTACTCCATCAATCTGTGCCACTATAATGTCTGCCTCAGGTTTGCATGCCAGAAGTGGGCTCAGGGAAGACTGAGGAACAGCACTGTCCCTGGTCTGGCCCAAAATCCAGCTCCTTGTTTGTCTTGGTGAAGCAAGTTCTCTGAGGAACCAGGACAGAATGATCCTATCTGTCTCCGCCTGTAGAGAAGACTGCATCTGTCCCTTAAGGCTGCTAAGTCCTTAGACGTGGATGCCGATATTGCCCCTGCTGCTGCCTGGGTGCAAAACACCAGAGTGTATGGTGTCTGTGTCTGAGCCCCAGCTCTCTTCACCGAGAAACTTTTGTGAATTTTCAGACATGGTTATGCACCCTTCCACCCACAGAGCACATCTGCCCTGTTGTTTTATGGAGGGCCCAGATTGTTCTGCCCCGTACACCCACAGCAATGACACAAGACCCCTCCATTCCCCAGACTGCCTCAGTGCAGCCATCCCCATCTTCCACCCAGCTCATGCAGCATGGCCCTGCCCCCAGCTTCCGGGCTGCACCTTGGACTGGGTGTCTGTGCCTGTTTAACTTAGTTCTGTCAGTCAACTTATACTCTGTACAGATCCAAGCCTTGGAGGCTCCCCCTCCGTCCAGCCGAACCCTCAGTTGTAGAGTGGAGACCCAGTGAATGAGCGCCAGTCCATTTTTGCATCTCCCTCCCTGTGGGACCTGTCCCACTCTGTTTTGCCTTTTCTTCTTTCTTTCTTCCTTTCATCCTACCAGATTTTAAGCATCTTTACCTATTGAAAAGGACAATGTTCTGCCAGATTTCTGCAGGTTCTCTGGTTAGCTGAGTGGGTCTGTTGATGTGAGTTTGGTGCATTTGTGGGAAAGGGTGATTATTGAGCATCCTTCTACTCCACAATCTTGGCCTCCACCACAAAAGGTCTCACTTTATGGTGGAAGATAAACACATCCTAGAAATAGATGGAAGTGTTATTTCATGGAATTGATAAGAAAATGCAGATTGCAATGCTCAACTCATACAAAATACGTTTCAAAATAAGGGCCACAATGAAAGATATATATGAGATTATATAATGAAAAAGAGATCAATGTTAAAATAGGGTATTGCACTCATTAAATTATATATGGACCCAACACCATAGATCCTAACTATATAAAGAAATATTAGTAGACAAGAAGGAATTAATTGATTATAAAAAAATAATAATAGACGAATTTAACACCTCACTATTCTGATAGCCAGATCATCCAGAAAGAATATCTGTAAGGAAATAGATGTCTTAATAATATATTAGATCATTTGAACCTCTCTGGGTTTTTGGACACTGCATTACAAAAGCAGAACACATAAACTTTTCAAGTGTGCACAGGATGTTATCTAAGGAAATAACCACAAATTATGTCATGAAAAGTGCCTCAGGAACTTTAAGCAAAGATAGATTACAGCAAGTATTTTTCCATACACATAAGTATGAAACAATGCATCAACTCTAGAAAGAAGAACAGGAAAAGAACAAACATGCGATTAAACCACATCCTTTAAAAAAATAAAATAAAACAAGGTCAATGATGAAATCAAAGAGGTAATAAAATCATACCAAAAGACAAATTACAATGAAAGCACAGCTTCATAAAATGTATGGGATGCAGCAAAGACAAATCTATGAGGGAAGTTTAGAACGATAATGCCTTCTACAAGGAACAAGAGAAATCTCACAGAACGGACCAAGCATACCAACAAAAATAAGTAGAAATAAGAACAAACAAAACATAAAGGCATTAGAATGAGAAATCTTTAATTAATAGGTTGAAAATAAATGATATAAAAATCAAAAAATAAGTTAAAATTCCTAAAATTATGAGCTATATTTTTTCTTAAAAATATTAACAAACTGCTAAGCATTTAGCCAGTCTTATCAAGAAATACACAGGGTGGACCCAAACAAAATAAGAAATGAAACAGTAGAAATAACATCTGATATTACAGAAATAAAAAAATTTATGAAATCACTATGAGCAGTAGTGTGACAACCAATTGGATGCCCTAAGATTAATGGACATATTTCTAGATATGTACAGCTTACAAACACTGAATAAAGAGAAAACAGAAAACTTGAAAAGAGCAATCAGTATAAGGTACATGAAATGTATAATTTTGAAAACACCCCTTGAACAAAATGCCTGGATGCCTTCACTAAAACCTCTTTCCTCCCCAGTATTTCAAAAAATGAAGTAGGAAGGAATATTTCCAAAGTTATTCTATGAGGCCAACATTATCTTGATAAGAAAATCAAAGACACTACCAAAAAATAAGTGAAAATGAAAGCCAATATCCTTGATGAATATACATTCAAAAATCTTCAAAAGAAAAATTACAAATTAATCCAGCAATATATAGAAAGGATTATGCATGATGATGAGTTGGATTCCTTCCAGAGTCACAAGGATGGTTCAACATACACAAGTCAATCAGCATGAAACATATCTAATAAAGGAAGGACAAATCTCACAGGACCATGTCAATACACACAGAAAAAGCATTTGACAAAATTCAACATACATTCATGACCAGAACTCTCATGAAAGTGAGTATAATGGGAACATCTCTCAGCATAATATAGGAAATTTATAGCAATTTATAATAATCAGGGGGAAAAGTGAAAGCATTCTGGGTAAATTCGGGAACAACAAAAAGACTCCTACTCTCACCACTTCTGTTCCATAGTAATACAAGAAAGGAAAAGGAAAAGAAAAAGAAGGAAAAGAAACACAAAATGGAAAGAAAGAAGCAAAATTGTCACCAGTACTGATGGCATAACAATCTACACAGAGAGTCCGAATGGCTCCAAACTGACTGTTATGAATAATAAATAATTTAAGCAAGAGAGCAGGGTACAAGATTAATGTAAAAAGTCTCCTGCATTTCTGCACATTAATCATGAGATACCCAAAAATGAGCGTTGAAAGCAATACTATATAAAATCCCATTCCCTAGAATATCTTGGAATCAATGTAACCACATATGTGAAAGATCTACACACTGAAAATTATAAAACATTGACAAAGTATTTAAAAATGATTGAAAGAAATGGAAAGATGTCTTGTGCTCTTGGATTGAAAGAGTTCATATTGTTAACATGGCTGTACTACACAAAGAAACCTACAAATTTAGTGCAATTAATGTTACGAAGCTGTAGAATTTTCCAAAGAAGCAGATAAAAATAACTATAAGTTTTAAATGAAACCATTAAAAATTGCCAAAATGATCTTGACAAAAAGCAAGAAATCTGGAGATATAACCCTCCCAGATACATTACTATATTAAAAAACTACAGTAATAAAAACAGCATGGCATTGGCACAGAGATATAATCAATAAAAACAGAGAGCCTAGAAACAATTCCACACACCTATGAGCAATGAATCTATGATAAAAGAGGCAAAGGTACACAATGGAGAAAATACAGTCTCGTCAATGGGAGGTGTTGGGAAAGCTGGATATCTACATGTAAAACAATGAAATGAGAGCATTCCCTGACAACATATACAAAAATAAACTACAAGTGTATTAAGGACCTAAATGTAAGACCTAATAATTATAAAACTGCTATAAAGGAATATGGGAGATACACTATTGGATATATATCATAGGAATATTTTCTTATAACAGTCTCCTAAGGCAAAACATATAAAAGCAAAAATAAACAAGTGAGACCTAAACAAACTTGAAAATTTCTGCACAGCTAAGGACACAATCAATGAAGTGAAAACACTGCCTGTGTAATTGGAGAATATATTGGCAAATAATGCAAGTTACCAGGGTTTAATAGATGTAGGTTAATAGATGTAACATGGATTTAGGTTACACAACTCAATGTGAAAAGTAAAAACCCAATCAAAAACAAGAGCAGAGTAACTGAGTTAATATTTTTCCAAAGAAAACTTACAGATGAGTAACGGGCAGGTGATGAAAATGCTCAACGTTACTAATTATTAGGTAATTGCAAATCAAAATCACAATGAGGTATCACTTCACACTGTTCAAGTGGCTATTATAAAAAAGTCTACAAATGGAAAGTGTTAGAGATGATGTGGAGGTAAGAAATCTCTTGTATACACATGGTAGGAATATAAATTGGTAGAGCTTCTATGGAAAACAGTATTCATATATCTTTAAAAACTAAAACAGAACTACCATATGAAGCAGTAAGACCTCTCCTAGGAAAAATCTGAGGAAAAAAACCTAAATTGAAAAGAACTAATGTTCACAAAAGCACTGTTTTTAACATGCAAGACTTTGAAGCAATCCAAGAGTCCACAGTAGAGAATGGACTTAAGAAGATATGATGATTCTATAAATATGCAATGGAATATTGGTCAGCCATGAAAAAGTATAACACATTGCTATTTCAGCATCCTGAATGGACCTAGTAAATTTTGTGCTTAGTGAAGAAACTTAGACAAAGACAAAAGTATATCATATATTTTATATGTGGAATCTAAAGAATAACAAATATCTATGTACTTCTATCTACAGCTATCTATTGATAAATGACAGATAAATAGAAGGATAGATAGATACATGGTAGATAAAAAGATAGATAGATCGACAGATAGACAGATAGATTGTTTTATTGATAGAGACATGGAAGAGAGATAGAGAGTTTAGATACACAAGACTGAAACATACTGAAAGATATGGGAAAAAATTTATGTTTACCAAAGTGGAAGGGAAGGACAATTTTATGGTACAATATTGAGAGATATAATGTAGTATAAATAAAGGAAATAAGCAACAAGTATAATCTGTATAGATCAGGGAATTATACACAATAACTTATAATAATTGAATGTTAAAAGTACTGTAATAGTTTATAATGCAATATACTCCACAGAGTGGTTGGAATCTCTATGCTGTACATCTGAAACTACAAAATATAGTACATCTACTGTGCTTCAATTAAAAATAAAACATCTCATGTAAAATTTAGTCCTTTTTCCGCTGATAGCAGCTTCCTTTAATATTGATTTACTTTTTACCTTTTATGATTACTGTCTCAAATTATTTCTTTTACTCTTGTGAAAATGATACCAGTTTGATGTATATATATTTCTTGCCCCTGATTTCCTATTTTTCTATCTTTAATCCATAGAGTATAGTAGTATTTAAGAACATACCCAAAGAAACAGTTGCAAATTTCTCGTGGTGTCTGCTTAGCATTTTCTTCAATGTTTGCATATTTTTGCCATTTTATATTTCTTAGACGACCTCTTTTCTGCACCCCGTGTAAGGTGTCTCAGTTTTGTTTTTTTCATCTCATTCATGTTTTGTTTGTCTGGTAATGCCTTTATTTTCACTTTATATCTAAGTGATAACTGTGCAATGTAGAGTATTCTTAGGTGAGAGACTTCATATTTCAGTAGTTTGAAAACGCCATTTAATTTACCCTTGGCCAAAGTTTTCTGCTGAGAAATCTGCTGAAAGTCTAATGGGGGATCATTTGTAGATTATCATAATATTTTTTGACTGTCTTTAAAATTTTACTCTGTCATTGACTAGCCAATTTGCATATGACGTATCTTGAAGAAGGTCTCTTTGCCTTAAAGTTATTGGTGTTTTGTTGGCTCACGGATTGTATATCTGTTCCTTACACAGGTTCGAGAAGTTATCAACAATTACTTCTTTAAATAAACCATCAGCTACCTTCTAACTTTCTCCTCCCTCCAGGATTTCACTCTAAAGTGCACTTCCTGAAGAAGTCTGATGGCTATTGTAGAATTTCCTCACTTTTTAATATCTTGTATCTCTGCGCTCCTCTATCATTTCTAGTTTTGTATTGGAGAGTTTGCTAAACTCTCTTCCACAAAGGCAGACTGTTCCCAATGCTTTCTGTTGCATTCTTCATCTCAGATATTAAGTTCATCTGGTCCTCCAATAACGTTTGGTTATTTTTTAGTTTCAATCTCTTTGGTAATGTATTCATTATCAGCATTTAATTTATTCCTAAGCTCATTAAACTGCTATCTGAGTTTTGTTTTTGTATTGAGTTTCTGTATGACACCTGTTTGAATTCTCTATTAATTATATGGCAATATACCATGACTTTAAGTTTGTTTGCTGCAGGGTTGACATTATGTGTGTGTGTGCGTGTGCGTATTCGTGTGTTTCTGTGTCTTTTTCGGTGTCTGTGTCTGTGTATCTGTGTGTGTGCATGCACTATAATGTTACTGTGATTGGTCATGATCTTGGTAAATTATTGCTCTAATGACACTAAATAACAGTTTTTGAGTTGGAGCCCTTGTTTTGTTTCCTGGTAGTTTGCAATATTGCACAATTTTCGGTTATACTTACCTGAGCTACCTCATAATATTTCAAAATGGCACATTCCAGTCACTACTGTCTGGATAAAAGATGTGTTTCATTGTCACTTTTTAGACATCTCTGGTAGTTAATGCCAGTGTTGTCACTGGTATGGTGAACCCTTCCTTTTATCTGATATTCTTTGAGACTCAGTATACACATTGAGGAAACGTGTAAAGATAGGTGGATAGTTGGAATCAGGCAAGTGCCTTTCCCATGTCCAGTGTTGCAAGGTAACTTGTCTCCACCAATATGAATGGGGAGTTAGGACAGTGTCATGAAAGTCTGAGTGTCTGAAGGATGGAATTTCTGTCTCCATTGTGGCTCCCTCCTAGTTACTTGTGACCATGAGTGCTGGTGCATTTGGAGGAAGAAGCTGTGTGAACCACTGAGACCCTGTTTCTACTGGGATCTCTGAGCCTGTGGGCTCAGATACTCTAATAATTGGGCCTTGGTTGTAGGCACCAAATCTGCTCTTCCCTCATTTGAGCCTCCATTGTGTGTTTTAGCCCACCAAACTTCAGCTTTACACATGAGTTCTGGAGTTTTGTTTTGTGTTCTAGTTATTTTTGTTGAGATATGAATGTTTTACTTACTGTAGATTTAAGGGGAGAGACAAAAATTGTTTAAACTTATGTCACTTTTTCACAGAATATACTTGTTCATTTAAAAGCTTAAATTCTAATTAGGACATTATAAGAAAAGTAAAGAAAGTGAACAAATCACCCCCCTTAATGTCATAGTACTACAAAATATTTTGATTTTCCTGGGTTATTTCCTTCATTGTTTTCCCCAAATACATGTACATTTTACTAAAATATATGCCTATAATCTCTTTAAAATCATTTAAATTATTAAAATATTTTTCTGTGGTGTAAATATAGCCCTGTTGCTTCTCTAAATTATAACTGGTAGCTTGCATATTTCTGTCTTCACCATCCTTCTTGTCTGTCCTGAAAGGAAACCACTACTTGGTACACTACACATATATATGTGATTCTGTTCCTGTTTCTTTATGATTATTTCTCTTATATCTTTAGTTTCCTCATATAAGTGATAACTTGGAGTGTTTTTCTCTGTATGACTTATTTTCATATGCACAACACTTTCTGAGTCCAGTCACATTTTTCCAAATGGAAGAATTTTATTTTTTAATATGACAGTGACTAAGTATTTATTATGTTATCTATATCTCACATCTACTTCAGTCAATCATCTGTTGATGGACAGTTGAATTGTGCATCTATCGTTGGCTATTATAAATGATGATGTTAAGAACAATGGGGGTAATATATCCTTTAAAGTTAATGTTTTCTTGTTTTTACAGATTTATAACAAAAACTGGAAAAGCTGCAACATATATTGCTTTTATTTCTAGTTTTCTGTGCACTGTTTACACTTTTATAATAGTGGATGCATCAATTTATATTTCCACAAAATGTATACTTGGGTTCCCTTTTATCGACATTCTTATTAATGTTTGTCATTTGAAGCCTTTTTTAATAGCCATTTTGGTTGCTGTGAGATTATATTTCATTCTGGTTTTGATTTAAGATTTCCTAATGAATAGCAACGTTATGTTTCTTTTTATGTGAATGAAAATCATCCACATGTCTGTTTTTGAAAAATTTCCATGAATATCCTTAAACTGTTTTAAAGTTAGGGCCTGTGTTTTAAAATACTTAGTCTAATATGCTACATATATATTATGGATATTAACACCTTGTTTGTCTCATTGTCTGAAACTCTTTCTTCTATTCTGTGTGTTGTCATATGTCTTGTAGAAGGTTTCCTTTGCTCTGCAAAAGGTTTTGCACTTCACACTTATACAAGAAGTAGAATCCCTGTATTACAAAATAAATCTAATATTTCCTACATAAACTTAAAACTGTTATTGAAAATTTTCTTTTTCTTTTTTTACTTGGGAGACAGATCACCAATAAATATTGCTATGATTTATCTCAAAGTCCATTCTCCTCATGTTTTTGGTCAGAAATTGTATAGTTTCAGGTTTTACATGTAGGAAATTAATCCATTGATATATTATTCTGTAGTCTATGGATGGAAGTGCTCATAAATCTTCCTTTTACATGTACTGTCCAGTTTTCCCAGAACTTCTTGTTGAAGAGACTGCCTTTTTTCCATTGTATACTCTTGCCTCCTTCATTGTAGGCTAATTGACTATATGTGTGTGGGTTTATTTTTGGACTCTTTATTTTGTTCCATTGATATATATGTCTCTGTTAGTAATATATATTGATGTTTTGATTACTCTAGCTTTGTGGTATGTTATAAATTCAGGGAGGATAATACCCAAAGCTTTGTTCATTTTTCGAAGTTAATTTTAGAAAATTTGTTTCTTTCCTATTTTTGTATAAATTTTATTATTTTTCTACTTGTTTTGAGAAGAAACATATAGATTCTGTGAGAATAGAAATTTATTAAAAGTAAAAACTTAAGAAAAATTGTAGAATGTGCAGGATAAATCATACAATATTAAAGAACATATGGATTGCTGTAAAAATCAAAGGAAATATATATAAAGAAAAATGACAACAAAAACAAAGTCCATTGGGTATAGCAAAAGCAGTAATAATAACGATTCTTATAGCAAATAATCCCACTTATACAAATAAGAAACATCTCTCTCTTATAATCTTACAAAGATATAGCAAAATAGGAAAAAAAATTGTTAGTAGAAGGAAAGACAGTTGAAAATTCAGAACATAAATAAAGTAATGATTAAAAATAGAAACATTCAATCAAACTAAATAATGGCTTTTGAAAGGTAAATAAAATTGATAAACTTTAAACAGACTCATTAGTAAAAAGAGTACAGATTAATAAGCTCAGAAATAATTGAGAAACTACAGCTTATATCATAGAAATACAAAACATCATATGAAGATACAACAAATTTTATGAAAATAAAACATAAACCCTAGAAGAACTATACAATTTCTGAGAAAGACATAATCTCCAGGATGGAATGAGAAATAGAAAATTTGAACAGATTAGCACTAATGAAATTGAATATGTCATTAAACAAAATCTCCCAACAAACAAAATTCCAGGCCTAGACAGCTTCACAGGTGAATTCTGCCAAACATTTAGAGAAGAGCTATCACCTATACTTCTCAGAGAATTCCAAAAATTTGGAGAGGAATGAAGGCTTCCTACCCCACCTTTCTGTATCACACTACTACTAAAACTGGAACAAATACCTGATAAAATTACAGGTAAAATACTACTGATAAGTATTGATGTAAAAATCATCACTGAAATGTTAGCAAAGCAAAAAATACATTAACAGGATTATATATTATGATTAAGTCCATTTTAATCCAGGGATGCAAAAGTGATTCATTACCTGCAAATTAATCAATATGATATACCACACTAACAAATTTAAGAATAAAATTTTATAGTCACATCAATAGGGTCATAAAATGTTTTGACAATTCATTAACTATTTAAGATTATATTTTTCCTCAAATTGGGCATGAGGAAACATACCTCAAAACAGTTAAGGTCATATATGACAAGACGTCATCTAACATGACAGTCACTGATTAAAAGCTGAAAGCATCTCCTGTTAGAGCAGTAAGAAGTCAAGAATGCTCACCCTTACCACTTTTATTCAGTAGATATTGGTAATTCTAGCCATAGCTATACAAAATAAAAGGAAATATAATATAGCTAATTAAGAATAGGAGTAAAAGTATCTGTTTGCAGATGACATACGTTAAACAGAAATCCTATAGATGGCACCTCAAAACTACTAGGCCTTATCAATGCATTTGGTTAAATTTCAGAATGTGAAATTAACATACAAAAATTTTGCATTTCTGCACACAAGCAACTAGCTAACAGATAGAGAAAGTGAGGGAACTGTCTCAATTACAGTTGCATTACAAAAAAAATTCTAGAAATATATTGAACCAAGGAGGTAAATGACCTGTACACAGAAAACTATAAAATATTTATAACAGAAATTGAAGATAATGCAAACTGATAAAAGGATATACTGTATTCATTAATGAAGAAAAAAATATTGTTTAAATGACAGTACTAGCCAAGAAAATACATTAATTAAATCCAGTGCCTATCAAAATACGAAGGGCATTTTCAGAATTTATAATAAATAATTTTAAACTTACATTTAGACACAAAAGAATTGAAGTCACTAAAAATAAAAGAAAAGAAAGAAAACAAACAATAAACACAAACATATTTGACAAAGAACAGAGAAGATGTATCACGTTCCCTAATTTAAAACTATAATAAAAAGCTACAGTAATAAAAAGGATATGGTAGTGGCACAAAACAAAGAAAATAATGGAACACAAAAATGCCTGAAAATGAAATCAGACACTTATGGTCATTTAGCCCATTACTAAAAATGAATATAGAGTGGGGAAAGGTAATCAACAGGAATATGAAACTGGTCAACATCACTAACCATCAGAAAAATGCAAGTCCAAGGCACAAAAAGATTGTATATCAGTCCTGTCATAATGAATATTATTGAAAAAATTACACATAAATATGTTGGTGAGGAGGTAAGAAATACAACCCTGATGCACTGCTGGATTGAATGTAAATTTGTGCTGCCACTGTGGAAAACAGTATGCAGTTTTATCTACAAATTCAAAATGAAATATAATCCAACATTTCCATATCTGGATACTTATTCCAAGAAAATAAAAACAAAAACTAGAAAAGATAAATTCAAACCTATATTCACTGCAGCATTATTTACAATAGAGAGGATATAGAAGCAAATTAATTGTTCAGCAATAGATAATGGATAAAGAAAGTGTGTGTTTATAGTATATATATCTACCAATGTATAATTTTTATTTTTATATTTTATAGACTTATCTATATTTATATATATATACACACACACACAGATAAATATACTTTAGGTTATTACTCAGCTATGAAAAGAATAAGTTCTTCATTTGCAAAAAAAGGGTAGACCAAGAGGGTAATATGCTAAGTGAAATAATTCAGAAAGAGAATAACAAATGCTGTATGATTTTACTCTTATTGGAATTTAAAGAAATGAACATAACACAACAGAAAAGGAGATATAGATATACAAAGAAACAGGTTGTTCACAAGAAGGAGGAAAAAGGTGTGAGGAAAAAGAAATATTTGACGAAAATTAAGAGAGAAAATTTTCCAGTTGCAAATTAAATGAGTCAGGGGCAAGAAATGTGCTGTATGGGGAATAGTAAATAAATATGAAATATCTTTAAATAGCAACATATCATAACTAGATATATTCTTGTGATCAGTTTGAAATTTACTAAATATAGCAAACAGTATGTTGTGTAAGAGGAACTAAAACAGTTTATAAATTAAAGTACACTTTAAAAACTAACATTCTTTTAGAGAAAAAAATTAGATTTGTAGTTAACAGAGGCAGGGGTTGGGAATGGTGGATTTGATTAATGCACTCAAAAGCCACAAACCGCCAGCTGTAAAACAAATGTGTCCTAGGGATGCCCCAAATTAACATGAAAATTACAATTAATACTGCTTTATGTTATATATGTATGTTGTTAAGGGACTAGACCCAATGTTTTCTCATCACAACAAAAAGGCAAATTGTATCTCTTTAAAATTGTATCTAAATGAGATAATGAATTCTCCCTAAAGTTGCTATGATATTTATTTCATGAAACTTGTAAATCAAATCACTATCCTGTTCACCTAAACTTACGCAATATTCTACACAAATTATATCTCAATAGAATCAGAAGGAAAAATGGAAAGTCAATATTGAATTATTCCCATAACATTTCTCATGATTGCTTCTGCAGCAAGTAAACTTGAGTCATGATATACTTATCCAAGGTAAAGATACTAAAAAATAAGTGATTCTAATAAATAATACATAAAGATACTAATAAAATAAGTGTTTTACCATGACTTAAACTTCCTTCATGTTAGCCTACTGCTCCTGTAGGCATCAAAATTTCACTTTGTGTATTCATCTGAGATTAGGAAATGGATACAAATTTTAAACTGGCTGCTCTTTCTCTGAGAAATAAAGTTCACTAACTCTGACCGATGGTCTTATCTCCCCGAAAGCATCTGTAAGAAATGAACATACTAGGTTGCTAAATATCTCAGTATGGTAAAATCTCACAACTCCTAAAATTCTTAACTGTTTTACTATGGGAATGCAATACTGACAAAAACATGATTTTGGATAACAATGTGGTGTTTTTTCTCATGGTTGCATTATGGGATGTGAGGATAATCGCTGAGATCCACAACAAACATTCTTACTCAAGTGCTTGGCAAAGAAGTATAAAGGTTCTGGTTTATTCGGACTGAGGACTGCTTTCAAAATGATGACTATGCACACTCTATTCCAGGTAGTACAAGGGAAAAATGTTTTCGCAATTTCTCGGTGAACGGGAATAAGTCAGTTGTTCAGTCACTCTAAATTAGTCAACGGGTGTTCAAAGCCAAAATAAGTTGTGTCAACAATGAGAATTAGAAGAAAAAAGAAATTAGACATAAGCTTAAATTAAAAAGGAGACACAGTCCTGTGCTGGGCTCTGGGGACTGGAGAATGTATATGCCTCTGTCCAATTCAAGTTTCAGTGGCTTGGCCCTCGCATCAGCTCAGGATTCAATGAACAGGTAACAATTAGTATACTGGGAAATATAATATACCTCTCCCTGACTGGAAGAAAATCTGGTGGCTCAATGAACCTCTTAATTCACAGATATTCTGCCAGATGCAGAAGAATAATTTAATGATGACTCAACTAAGAAAAACGTAGTTACTGCTTAACAATCCATCTTCACACACACACAAAGTGGTAGACAGATTTGTAGTATTTAGCGGGAAGTGTTTTGTGTGCAGAGCTCAGAGAATAGTTTTCAAAGCACCAGCCAACTTTTGTACTTTTGCCAATAGTTTAGATTTTCCCAGGTAGAAAACTACAGATGGACAAACAAACAATATTCTTCCTTAGGGTTTCTAATTTTTAAAGTAAACTGTAGCTTTTGACTTATCATAATAGAACCTTGTTCAGATGATCACGGTAAAATCCACTGTCTGATAAGAGAGCTGGAAACTAGCTGCTGAACCAGCCCATCTGAACTCCAGACTGCTAATGTAAACAACAACATAGCCACCATCAGAGTTGAGCTGACAAACTTAAAACTTGATGTTTCTTTTGTAGGATAAACCACTGCTGTCCAGACACAGATCTCCTGCTGCAAGTGGTCTCTTTTCTTCTCTTGGTAAAGGACAAATTGATGGGATGTTGCAAGAGCTTACCCTGGACCTTTTGCCCTTTCTCCAGATTATCAAAGGCTTTCTTCACAACTGGTGACATGTTTTCAGGACCCAATGTTGCCATTCCAGTCTTATCCGCTGACATTGGCTGCATGATTATGAGCAGAAGCCTTAGACACCCTGAACTTGCCTACAATTTTTCCAACAATACAGGTCATTTCACATTCTGAAAATGCTTCACCTTTTATTTTAAATTAATGGGAAATTGTCAAATTCTTCCATGAATATTTTATATTTCCTAATATCTGCAGAAGTTTGGTATTCTTGCAGTTGAACAAATTTTTAATTCCACAAGCCTCACCTCTTTCTAGTCCACACATTTTAGATTGCAATTTGGTTGCTGAATACGACCACCCCAACCAAGTTTCTAGTACCTCTTAGATACTACCTGTGTGAATGTTAGAAGGGGCACAAGTTATGTGGGGTGCATAAACCTACATTAAATATTTGCAATAGCAGTGTCTCTTATGGACAAAGCTCTGATTCTAAGAAGTAAATTAATCAGAAGTCAGTATAGTTATTGGTATGGGGAAGAGAATCAGCTATTCTGCGGTGGGTGGGTGATGAAGAGACAGGAAAAAATGCAGGAAGTGAAAATGGAATGCTTTAGGCCTCTGGAGGCACGAATTAAGAAGAAAATAATACTTTGTCTCCTGTACTTACCTCCACTTACTGTCTTGATTGACTAGTCCTTGGGCTATGAAAAGAGCTAGTTTCTGGTGAAGAGTAAAGACTATAACAAAATAGTTTGAAAACCATGAGAGTTTTGTTGTTTCAGGAAAGTAGATTTTGCTTAAAGTACACATGTATTTTTCATTCACTGAATACTAAAATGCATCCTGTGACATGTACTGTGCTTACTGTGTTGGTATCCAAGTTAGACAAGGAAAGGCAGATAGACAGAAAACATCTGAAGGAGGTAGTTTCTGTGCTGAGACTGGGAAATTTTAAGTAGGTAAAAGGAGGACACCCAAAGTCCAGTGATGAGCTGGATCAAAAGTGGTGAGGTAGCAGCTAAAATAGTTGACAAGCATTTGTCTGTATGTATCTCCAGATACAGTGAAACATAAAGATATGCCAAGGAACACAGATGCCAGATTTATAAAGAAATGACTAAACTAAGTTGAGTTTGTGTGCTTAGAGTTGGAAAGGCTTTAAGTGCCACACTGAGGACATAAGCTTGTCTTTGGCTGGAACATAAAAGCAACATTAAATATTGACTAGAAAATATAGCGTAGACTCTTGAGGGCAGGAAATGAAAGAACCAATTTGAACGCTTTTAGGACAGCACAAAGAAGACCATAGATAAAATTACTTCCTAAATTCTACCATAGGCTGAAAGTGCCATCTGAGGCTATATCATGTGACCTTTATGATTTCAGGCATGACATAAGAGAGACCGTGATCCCTGGGCTGGTTCCTGCATTTATCTTCTGTTCCAACCCATCCTAATTTAACACTTTTAATCCTTTCCAGGATGAACCAGGAACCACTTAGTACTTTTCCCTCTCTCCATGTTTTAGTCTTTCTCCAAATTCTTCCTTTTTTTCTTTTTCCTTACAAGAAATTATTTAAATTAACTCCAAAATTGTTCCATCAAATGATCATATCAATCAAATAACTTTTTTTATTTAAATAGTAACTTTGTCTCCCATTGAACTCTTAACACTATTTAAAAAATATAAGATAAATACAGGTACACATCTATGTTTATTGTTCAAATAAGAAAATTCCAGATATTTGTCGACATTTGCCAACATCAATTTTAATCTTTGTTTTCCTGCATAATCTGTTAGTCCTCTGGTAGATCAGTTGTAATTAGTATGACGTTCATAAACTGAAGATGTCTAATGATTTGGCCTTGAAAGAGAGTTAGCTGATGTATCAACTATCACTGGCATGAAAACCATGGGTTGATCCCTGGTTTAAGTTTAGAAAATCGACCTTCATTGGCAGATATGTTGTGATATCTATTTGGAAAAAAAGAAGGCTCCACCATGTGTCCAAAATAATTCCTCTTTATGGAGACAAGATGCTGTACTGAGAATTAGAATTTGTAATTGTAATGAAGTTCAAAACACGGCCATTTGCTTCAGTGTAGCTGCTTTGATAGTGCCCGTGGACAGTGGTCAGCTTATTTAAAATAGCACGTTGATCCAATGCAATTTGTTCTGGTGGTCTAACTGACATTGATGATGGAGGAGAAAAATCACCTCTCATCGGGTTACTTGTATCACCATTTCTGTGGCTAGTAGAGGGCTTTATTATTAGAGGCATGTTTAAATTTGCAGAAGGTAAAAATGCACTTTCTCCACTAGTGTAAGCCACAAAACCAGAAATATGATTATCAAAATTACCCACTGCTTTATAGTGCTTCTTGTTGAAATCTTCAGCCAATGAAGATACCAGAGAGGCATTTTTAATCCCTACTTTTTTTATTTTCACTAAAATCTGGGGACAGCCTCGTTTATAATATGTATTATGATAGAACTGCCGCTACAACCAAAGTAGGAAGATTTAAATAATAGTTTAAACCAAAATACAACACTACAATAAGCCTAACTTATAAAACCTCAGATTTCACGTTTACTATGCAAAGATATTATAATCAAAATATGAATATTGCTGATGATTTTGAAGATCCTTTTTGGAAAATACACATTTAAATAGTATAGTCATTAAATTAAAGGATTAGCATTTGCAGTAACAGTGAATGCCACTTTTGAAAAGCAGCTTTGATACCTTTATTTAGATTTCTGTTAAGATTCATAGTTGCCAGCAAAGTTTCTTATCATCTGAATGCTTTAGCCACTGTCCTCATTTTTTAGAAAAAATAAAGTGTTTTAGCCTTAGTAGTTTTGTATAATTTTCAAAGTTTATCTTTACATTTATATTACCATAGACTGATGTACAAAATAAAATTTTATATATAAGTTACCATGTGGTAACTAAAGTTTCTGAATTCTTTGCTTAAAACAGAGACTTATTTTCTTCTGCCAGAAAGTCTTCTAGACAAGCAGATCTTTGAAAATTCTGCCGCAATTTATTAAACCCATAAAGGTTAAGCTGTCTAACTAAACTTTTCATACTTCCAGTTTCAAATACTTTGAAAGGGGCCTTTCTTTCCAAAACTTCCTTCTTAAAGACATCTTCATCAATCACTATGGAAGTTCCATTATCATCCCACCAGACGGATTTAAATTGGTCACTCCCAGCCATTTTCCAGAGTTTTCTTAGAAATGTCAGAGAACGAAAATCATTATCTTCATCTGATTCAGAGACAGAATTTGTGTAAAATGGCCTTTTTATCAAGAATTCTTCAGACAAAGTCTGAAAAGCATTTTCTTCAATCATAGATCTCAAGTCCAAGTCTCCAGAGATTGTTTGATCACACAATAGAGATCAACCGGAATTTCCTGAACCACTTGGTCCGTCTTTACGAGACACATCTTGAATTTCTGAAGAAATATGTGTCATTATATATAAATTTTTCTACAGCTACTTTTCTAATCTGCATGATTTTGAGCACTGCAGCTTCAAATGCTGCTTTGGCAGGCCTGCACAGATAAACTGCTAGGCCATCAAAATTGTTCTCAACCTGAGTAGCTGTGACATCACAAAACGACTGGTCTCCTAGCAACTCAAGTTTAACTTTCAGCCAGTGTTTACTTCTCATTCATCCAGTTAAAATGAAGCATATATGATGCTTATTTTTACACTTTGATCTGCAAATTTTACCCAACAAAATCTTTATAAATAATTTAATTTTTGGGTCTATTAAATAAAATCTATCTCCATACATTTGTACACAAATTTATAACAGATTGGTAAACAGAGAATAAATAATGCAGAAAATATATAAAATAATTTTAAAGTTTTGGAATTTAGAGTGAAATTTGTGTAAAACCTGTACAGAATATGTATAACTATTTCATCATCATTTGTAAATAAACTGAAACATAATTTAATTTGGAAATGGAAGTAGGTATTTATCTGTGTACTTTACAATAAGTAGCTCTATATTCAAAACATGAGTTGAATAAATATCAGTTTATGTGTTATGTTTATAAATAAATGGTTAATATTTATGAAATAAATTTAGATTAATCGAATCAATCAAATTTAAAATCCCACAAGGGGAAATTTTGTTTTAAACTGTAATTCAGTGCTATAATTAAAACCAATGTAATTTAATATTCAACATTAAAAATGCAAAAGAGACAATCTTATTGTATATTTACAAATGTTTTTTTGTTTGCAATTCTTTCACTCAGAAGTTTATCAGTTCCTAGAAGTAGTAAATTTTCTTGTCATCTTTGTAGTACATACTCTTGGGGTTTCTGTTAAGTGTTCCAAAACGATATTGAAAAATAGACTTATGCAAAAGATCCTGGGTTCGATAAACGTTGCCTCCATTTTGGGGCAAATAAACAATCAAAAAACAAAGATGTAACACTATATGTCGTTTGGGGTGGAAAAGACCAGGTGTTGCATTTTAGGAAGCAATATGTTTCTCAGTCCAGAAACAGTTGACATTGTTAGTATAATACGGCATTTTAAGGCAAGTGTTTTGTGCACTAATTGTAAATAATAGCAATGTTCTGAATCAGTTAACTGTAGTAAATCCAGTTCTACCAAAATTATATATTTATTTAGAAATAAATTCCACTAAAATTAAACCAAATTCAAAATGAGAGATATAATTTTTAAATAAATAAATGTACCTTCAAGCTACAATGTAAAGTTTTCCTTCAGTATCTGTAAATTTCATTCTAAATAAATATTAGCAACCTGAATTCATGGCATATTATATGTAGTATAAACTATTGTTAAGTTGGATTTAGTCCTGATTCATAAATATTATTTAACATATACAAATGAATATATGTGATACCATCCCTTTAAAAAACAAAGAATTCAAAAATAACAATCTTAAAATATGTAGGAAAATTATTGACAGATCTCATCTTGACTTTTTTATAAAAATATTCTTAAATTCACTCTAGATAGAATGTAACTAAGAATAATATAAGCCATTTATGAAAAATCCATGACATATCAATTTCAATGTTAACATGCAGGAAGGTTTTCCTCTGGTCCAGTAATAAGGAAAAGTAGCTCATTTTCACAAGTCCTAAGTTACACTACTAGTAGTCCTAGCCAGAACAACTAGTCAAGAAAAAATATAAAATTCATCCAACATGTAGTAAAGCAGTGAAGTTTTTACAGATGACATAATTATGCATAGATAGAAAACTCCATAGACTCCTCCATTGACTGTTTGAAATGATGAACAAACTTAGTAAACTTGCAGAACACAAAATGAATATACAAATATCCATTGCATTTTTGTATAGTAACAACACATTATCAGGAAGAGAAATTAGGAAAACTATTGTGTGTAAATTTATGCTAAAAAGTATAAAAGAGGAATACATTTGGTAAGTGAAATAAAAGATCTAAACATAGATCTATAAATTAAAGGTGCAAGAAACATAAGTAAACCAAAATAAATAAAAGATATTCTGTGCTCATTGATTGTATATAATGTGAGGAAATACTTTAATCTATCTTTCATATGATCAATCTCCCCAGCACTACATATTGAGGAGAATGTCTTTTCTTCATTTTATACTCTTGCTTCCTTTTTCATGGGTTAATTGATCATTCGTGTGAGGGAGTATATCTGGTTGCTCTATTCTCTTCTTTTGATTGGTGTCTGTTTTTGAGCCAGTATCATGCTGTTTTAATTACTAAAGCTTTGTAGGACAGTTTAACATGGGAGAGGTTTACACCATTATATTTAATACTCTTTTTAAAATTTATTTTGGCAACTCATGATCATTGTGGTTACATATAAACTTTAAAATAATTTGTTCTATATATTGGAAAATCTCATGGGTATTTTGACATGAATCACACTAAATGTAGATTGCTTTGTGTAGTATAGTTGTTTCAAACACATTGTTTCACAGCTTTAACTTAAGAGATCATTTCATTTCTTTCGACCAGTTTTAATTTCCTTTATGAATGTTTCCTGTTTTTTAACTTATAAGATTTCACCATATTTGTTATCTTCATTTATAGGTGTTCTTTACATTTATATATAATTATATACATATTTATAAACTCGTTTCCTACACAAAAACAGCAGGCAGAAGACAGTGGCAAGTCATATTCAAAGTCCTGAATGAAAGAAAGCTGTAATCTAAGATACTTAATCAAGCACGGCTATCTTTTAGAATAGAAGGAGAGATAAATAACTTCCACACAAGCAAATACTTAAAGAATTTAGCAAAAGAAAATAATAAAAGAAAGATCTACTCTAAATAATAAAGAAGCAGGATGCTATAGAAAAGAGAAAGGCATAATTAGAAAGGCAATATCTACAGTGACTTACAACAGAAAAAATATGATGTTGTAAAAAAGGACATCAAAAATTTTAAGGGTCAAAGAGTGAAACAGGAACATACAGAGTGTTTTTTTTCTTGTTTCTGTTCTCTGTAGGATGGGTTTGAGTTTGTATTCTTATCAGTTAAAATAAACAAATATAGTACGTGTCAATATACATACAAAACAAGGTAATGATAAGTCAAAAATTTACAATGAAGTCACAAAGACATAAAGAAACCAAGGTAATAAAATGAAACTGATCAAGCCACAAAAACAAAAAGAAATGAACAAAAAGAAAATATCATATCAACTGGAGAATGAAGTTCAATATGGAAATAAACACCAGTCTATCAATAATTATCACAATTGTTAATGGACTTAGTGCTTCAAACAAAAGATATATAGTCAGATGTGACAATATAACAAGACCCTACATTATGAAGCATAGAGGAGACCCACTTTAGTAAGAGGAACACACATCCATTGAAAGTCAGAAGGTGGAAAAATATATTCCAGCAAATGCACATGACAAGAAAGCAGGACTAGCAGTATTGACTTCACAAAAAGAGACTTTACAAACTGACCATAGAGAAAGATAAACAAGGACATGATATAATGATTAAAGGAACAAATCAAAATGAGGGTATTATACTCATTAAGATATATGCACTCAATATAGGAGCAATTAAATACATAAAGCAAACACTAATAGATAAAAATAGAGAAATCCCTGGGAACACAATCAAATTAGGAGACTATAACCCCCCATTACCATCACTGGACTGGTCTTTCACACAGAAAATTAAAAAGGGATCAAAGATACTAAAATAAATTATAAAATAATTGGAGATGCTTGATAATTTCAAAACAGTACTTCTCCCCAAAACAGAATATACATTCTTTTCCTGTGCACAAGGAACATTTCCTATGAAAGATTATGTACTGAGACACTTAAGAAGCCTCAACAAACTTAAGAAGATAAAAATTATTTCAAGCATCTTTTCTGAGTATAATACCATGAAACTAGAATTCAATCACAGAAAAACAGGGAGAAAAAATGACAGCATCCAGATTAAAAAACATGACACAATAACAAGGGGGGAGGTGATGAAATAAAAGTAGAAATTAAAAAATATCTTTGGAAATATGACAAAACACTGCACAGATTCTATGGAATACTGTTAAAACAGGCTTAAGAGGGAAGTTCATAGTGACAAGGCCCTCCTCAAAGTAGAACCAGAATTTCAAATAAATAATCTAACGTTCTAGGTAAACTAATCAAGAAAAGAAGAGCAAACAAAACCAAAAGTCAACAGAAAGAGGGAAAAAATAAAGATCAAGGAAGAAATAATTGAAATAAAAAATAGAAAAAATCAATCAATCTCTATTTTGAAATAGTAAACAAAATTGACAAATCTCTGGACAGGCTCACTAACAAGAAAGAGAGAGAACACAAATAAATTAGAAATGACAATGGAGAAACTATTAAGAGTACAACAAATTTACAAAAAATCATAAGGGAATACCATGAGCAATTGTATGCAAACTGGATACCCAGGAAGAAATGGAGAAGTTTTTGGAAACATTCAGCCCACCAATATTGCATCAAGGAGAAGTTACACACTTGAACACACATATCACCAGAATTGGAATAGAATTATCAATAAAATAAAAAAATTCTCTGCAAACAAAATTCAAACCCAAATAGCTTCAACAGTGATATTGATGAAATATACAAAGAAAAATCCATACCCGTCCTCCTCAAACTCTTCCAAATGATTGATAGGGAGATAGTACTCCCAAACTCACACCATAAGGCCAAGAGCAACTTGATACCAAAACCAGACAAAGACACTACCCAAAAAGAAAACTATAGGCCAATATCATTGATAAACATAGAAGGAAAATCCTTGAGAAATTATTAACAAAAAGAATCCAAGAGCATGTAAAAAAAAGACCATGAACCATCGACAAGTTAGGTTCATCCCAGGAACACAAGGATGGTTGAACATAGTCAAATCAATCAATCAATTGTGATACTCCGTATCAACAAAAGAGAAGACAAAAATGATATGATCATATAAGTAGATGCAGAAAAAGCATTTGACAAAATTTAACATCTATTTGCACTAAAAGTTCTTATCACAGTGGGTATAGAGGGACCATATCTCAACATAAAGAAAGCTATTTATGACAAACTTATACCCAGCAAAATACTCAGTGTTGAAAAACTGGAACCCTTCCCACAAAATCCTGAGACAAGACAAGGATGCCCATTCTCTCAATTTCAATTAAATATAGTCTTGGAATTCCTAGCCACAATGATCAGGCAAGAAAAGCAAATAAAAGGATTCAGACTGGAAAAGAAGAAGTAAAATTGTCAGGATATGAAGACATGACACTATATATAGAAAACTGTAAAAGCTTCACAAAAAATACTTAGGCTAAAAAAGAAACTGGGCAAGGTAGCCAGATTAATGTACAAAAACCAAATACATTTATTTACACTACCATTGAATCAACAGGAAAACAAAGTATAGAAACAACCCATTTTATTACTGCACCCAAAATTTTAATATGCTTAAGAATATCTCTGACCAAGGAGGTGAATGACTTGTACTTGAAGAATAAGAAAACATTGATTGAGGAAATCAAGAAAGATTTGAAGAATTGAAAAGATACCCAAAGGTCTCGTAATGGAAGAAATAATATTGCTAAAATGGCCATACTACCCTAGGCAATCCACAGACTTAATCTGAGTTCCTATCATATTAATCAAAACATTTCTTTTTAGGACTGAAACAAATGATCATAAGAATTATATACATAAAATAAAGATCCATAATTTCCAAAACAATATTGAAGACAAAGTAAGAGGCTGGAACAATAACCTGCCTGGTCTCCATACACTATTGCAGAGCTACAATAATCAAAACGACATGATACTGGTACCGAAACAGGCATATGGATCAATGGAACAGAATAGAGAGCCTGCAAATAAATGTGCAGGCCTAAGTTGAATTTAATCTTTGACCGAGTAGCCAAGAATATGACACAGAAAAGGCCATCTCTTCACCAACTGGTGTTGGGAAAACTGGATAGAAGCATGCCGAGTAATAGAGTTAGAACACTCCTTTACTCCATACACAAGAATAATCTCAAAATGACTTGAAGGCTTAAATGTAAGGCAAGACACAGTAAATATCCTATGAGAAAACATACGCAAAACACTCTGAGATAAATCTCAGCAATGATCTCCTAGAATAGCCTACCCAGGTAATGGAAGTAAGAGCAAAATTAATAAATAGGACCTAATTAAACTTATAAGCTTTTGCACAGCAAATGGAAACATAAACAATGTAAAATGACAACCTAAGGATTAAAGAAAATATTTAGAAGTGATGCAACTGACAAAGGCTAAATTTCCAAAATATAAAGAGTTCAAACAACCAAATAAAAATATTTAAAAAAAAGAAACCCAATCTGAAAATGGGCAGTAGCCCTAAACAAGCAATTCTCCAGTAGAGACATACAAATGCCACACAGATATATGAAAAAAAATGCTCACTATCATTATCAGAGAAGGGCAATTCAAAACTCTAATGAAGTATCACCTCACAATAGTCAAAATGGCCATCATTCAAAAGTCCACCCACAATAAATGCTGAGGAAGCTGCAGAGAAAGTGAACCCTCCTAGACTGTTGGTAGGAATATAGTTTGGTGCAGTCACTGTGGAAAACAAGATGGGGATTCCTCAAAAGAATAAAAATAGACTTAACATAAAATCCAGCAATCCCACTTCTGGGTATGTATGAAAGAGAACCCTGATTCAAAATGTCACCTGCACCCCAATGTTTTAAGCAGTGTATATACAACAGCCACGACATGGAAGCACCCTAATTGTCCATCAACAGATAACAGTATACAGAATTTGTGCCATATTTACACAATGGAATAATATTCTGCCAGAAAAAATGATAAAACAATTACGTTTGCAGCAAAATGGATGTCCCCATAATGTGTTTATCAAATTGAAGTAAGCCAGAAAGAGAAAGAAAAATAATACATGACATGAAGTATGTAGAACCTTAAAAAAAATTTTGGATGAAAACACTATGATTTCATCTACAAAACTGAAACACACTTGCAGCTCTACTTAATCATCTTATGGTTACTGCTGAAAGGGGCTAGGAGAGGATATATTTGAGAGCTGTAGAATTATAAATGTTATCCACTATGTATAAAAATAGATTTATTCAAAATGTCTTTTGTATGACACAGGGCAGTATGTTAAATATTGTGAAGTTAAATTTAATGGGCACACAAATATATGCATGAAGTGGAACACTATGCTATACACCAAAGATTGACACATTGTAAATGGCAGTATTTCAATGATAAACAAATGAATAAATAAGTAAATAAGTAATTTAAATAAATAAATTAATTAATTAATGAATTAATAGTATTTAATAATAAAAGAAATACAAAGAATCACACTACTTAACTTTACATATCAAGAATCTAGGAGAAAACAGAAAGAATAAAAAGAAAAATGAATGAATGAGAGTAAGGCAAATAACAAGAGAAACAAATGAAAAGATAAGAAAAAAATATCTAAGTCTGTTTGTTTTAAACATAAAGTGGACAAACGTTTAGTTTGGCTAAGAAAATAAAGACTCAAATAAAATTAGAAATAAAAGAGAAGATATTACAACTGATGTAGTGATGCATAGCATCATAAGAAATTACCACTAGCCAACAATTTGAAAGACCTAGTACAAAAGACAAATTCCCAGAAACATATCTCTTCCAATATTGAATCAAGAAGAAATTAGAAATTTAAATAGAGCAATAGTGTGTATGAGTAAATCAGTTATCCAAACCTCTCAAACCAGAAAATATTTACAAGATGAATTTACTGGTTAATTCTGTCATACATTTGAAGAAAATTTCTCACCAATTCTTCCCCAAAACTTCCAAGAATTTGAAGGGGATGAAAGTATCCCAATTTGTTTAATGATGCCAGCTTTATTTGCATGAAAATGCTAGAAAGGACATTATAAGCAAAATATAGAATATTTTCCCTGATGTACATATGTACCAAAATTCTCAATAAAATACATCAAAATGAATTCAACAACACATTTAACGTATCATACACATACATGAGTAAAGGGATTTATCCCTGAGTTTAAGGATACTTCAAAATATTCAACTCAATAAAGGTGACACACCACACTAATAGAATGAGAAATAAAACTCACATAATCATCGCAATAGGTGCAGAAATAGTATTATACATAATGCAACATCCTTTTAAGGTACTCAAAATTAATTAATTAACCCTGTCAGTGGCACGATATCATATACACACAAACACTGTGTGGAGAGAAGTGAAGCAGTTCTCTCTTTATTGATTCTTAGAAAAAGGGTTTATATAGGACATGCACAATGCCTCACATATCATCTAAGTTATAACAATGTTAATAATCTTAAGCTGTTTTTGTCCCCATGCTCCCGCATAAGCACAGAAAGTTAAATGATAAAGGATTGTTTTAAAGTTCATCACGGAACTTCATTAAGTAGGACATCTCTTATCCAGCTGGCTGTGCCTGTCTTAGGTTGTCCTCCTCTGAGGATCTTATCCAGCATAGGCTATCCAGCCATCCATACTGGATGCATTGAGTAGGCCATTTCTTATCCACCTTGTAATGGATTTGTATGAATGATGTGTGTATTTTAGAAATTAGCCTCTTGTTGATTGCATTGTTTCCTAATGTTTTCTCCCATTTGGAAGCTCATCTTTTGACTCTGTTTATTATGCTCTGTAGAAGTTTTAAGTTTAATTAGGACATATTTGATTATTTTGCTTTTATTGTTTTCAGCTTGGGAGAATGATATAGGAAAATTTTACTACAATTTATCTATTGTTTTGCCTATGTTAGTTTCCATGTGTTTTATTGTGTCATGTATTAGATTCAGATATTTAAAACATTTTGAGTTTATTTTTGCATAGTGTGGTGAGTGTTCTTATTTCATTGATTTATATGTAGATGTCTAACTTTCTCAACATCACTTGCTGATGGCTGTACTTTTGGCATTGTATATTTTTGTTTCTTTTGTCATAGTTTAGTTGACCATATGTGTGGTGTTTTATTTCTGCCTCTGTGTTCTGTTCCAGTGATAAAGATGTTTGTTTGTTTTCCAGTATTGTGCTGTTTTGATAACTGTATTTTTGTAATATATTCTGAGATCTGGGATGGTTATGCTTTATGTCTCCAGCTTTGTCCTTTTACCTCATTGTTCCTTTTGCAGTTCTGGTACATTTGCAGTTTCATACAAATCTGAGGATTGTTTTAATTTCTGTGGAAAATATCATGTACTTCGATCTGAATCACTTTATATCTGTAGACATATTTGTAGTATGTAGATTTTAACAATATTAATTCCTTTAAACTAAGACCTTGAGATTTCTTTCCATTTCTTTGCATCATCTTCAAATTTCTTTATCAGTGTCCTTTCAATATTATTATCTTGGTTTTTTCATAGGTTTTTCATTTTTTGATCTGATTTCATATGGATTTTTTAAAATAATGGAATATTTAATTTTTAGTGTAAAGAAATGTGACAGTTTTTGTATATTAATCATGAATCATGCAACTTTGTTAAATGTCTTTATTAGTTTTAGTTGTTCTGGTGTGGAGAATCTTTAGGGTTCTCTATATAGATTATTAGGTCATCTAAAATAATAAAAGTTTTACTTCATTCAATCCAAGTTGAATAAGTTTCTTTCTATTCCAATTGCTGTTGTTAGTACTTCCCATACTGTGTTTAATGGAAATGGTGAGAGTGAGCATTCAGGTCGTATTCCTTAATTTGGCTTTTAGTTTTTCACTATTGCATATTATTTTGTCTGTGGTCCTGTAATAAATGACTTTAGTTTTGTTTAGATATATTTCCTGAATCCTACTTTGGTAAGAGGTTTCTATTTTTTTGTTGATTTTGTTGTTTTTGTTGCTGTTGTTGCCGTTGTTGCTGTTCTAATGAATAAATTTTGAATTTTGTGAAATGCTTTTGATGGATTTATTGGGATAGCCACGCCATTTTCTCATTTTCTTTTGTTTATGTGGTGTATCAAACTTATTGATTTGTGTATGTTGAACCTCTCTTGTGGCCCTACAATGAAACCAAGTTGATTATGCTATATGATTCACTTTTGGTATTGCTGGATTTAGTTTGCTAATAATACTTTGTTGAATATTTGCATCAAAATCAATCAAGTATATTGGCTTGAATATCTCTTTGACTGTACTTTGTTTGTTGGCTTTGCTATCAGGGTAATGAAATCTTCATAGAATTAATTTGGGTGTTTCCCACATCTTCAATATTTTTGAATAGTTTGAAGAGTATAAGTCCTGCTTTGTATTTTTGCACAGTTCTCCACGGGAGCTGTTTAAATCTGCCCTAATTTTCAAAGATTTTTTAAATGCAGATTCTATCTTTCTTCTAGTAATCAGTTTGTTCAAATTATTTGTTTCTCCTTATCCCTGTCTCTTTCTAGACATTTGTTTATTTCTTCTAATTTGTCCAGTTTATTGGCATATAAGTGTTGACAAAATGAACACTTTTTTCTATAACTGAGGCAACAATTGTTATTTCTCCACTTTTATTTGTGACTTTATTTCTTTTGTGCATCTCTCTTTTATTCATGATGCACCTGGCTAGAAGTTTTTTGATTTTGCTTATCTTAAAAAGAAAACATAAAACAAAATCTTTGGTTTTATTACACTTTTGCATATTTTTTTCCTCTGTAATTTATATTTGCACCTGTAATATTTAGGATCATGTTTTTTTTTCTTTTTTTTACTTTTTTTATTGGTTTAGAGTCATTTTAAAAGTTGTCTCCAATTCGAATGCAGAGCACAATTTTTCAGTTACAATGAATATATATACATTTGTTGTCCCATTTTTCCTTCTTTGAGCTGCTGTAAGATCTTTTATATATTTCCCTGTGCTACAGTACAATCCTGTTTATCTATTCTACAATTTTGGCCTCCCAGTGTATCTCTCCCGCCCTCCACCCCTTGACAACCAAAACATTGTATTCTATATCTGCGAGTCTATTTCTGTTTTGAATTGGGTTTTTTTTGTTTTGTTTTATTTTATTTTTAGATTCCACTGATGAGCCATCTCATATGGTATTTTTCTTTCTCTTTCTCACTTACTTCACTTAGACTGATTTTCTCCAGGAGCACCCATTTTCCTGAAAATGACATTATGTTGACATTTTATATTGCTGAATAGTATTCCATTGTATAAATATACCACCTCTTCTTTATCTAGTCAACTGTTGATGGACATTTAGGCTGTTTCCATGTCTTGGCTAATGTAAATATTGCTGGCTGTGAGCATTGTGGTTCAACTGTCATCCTGAAATAGGGTTCCTTCTGGATTTATGCCCAGAAGTGGGACACCTGAGTCAAATGTTAAGTCTATTCCTAGGCTTTTGAAGAATCTTCATCCTGTTTTCCACAGTGGCTGAACCAAACTGCATTGCCACCAGAAGTGAAGGACAGTTCCCTTTTCTCCACAACCCCTTCAGCATTTGTCATTTGTGGATTTTTGAATGATAGCCATTCTGAATAGTGTGAGGTGATACCTCACTGTAGTTTTGATTTGCATTTCTCTGATAATCAGTGATATTAAACATTTTCTGATGTGTCTATTGATCATTCGTATCTCTTCCTTGGAGAAAGGCTTGTTTAGATTTTCTGCCCAATTTTGGATTGTGTTGTTTATTTTTTCTTATTCAGTAGGATGAGCTGCTTATATACTCTGAAGATCAAGCCTTTATCGGTTTCATATGCAAATTTTTTCCCATTCCGTAGGTTGTCTTTCTGTTTCACTTCCGGTTTCTGTACTGTGCAGAAGCTTGTAAGTTTCATTATGTCTCATTTGTTTATTCTTGTTTGCATTTCTTCTACAAGAAGATTTTCGATACGTATGTCAGATAACGTTTTGCCTTTATTTTCCTCAAGGAGGTTGATTTTATCTTGGCTTATGTTTAAATCTTTGATCCATTCTGAGTATTTTTGTCTATGGTGTTCTAGCTTCATTGGGAGTGTTCTTGCTTCATTAATTTCCATGCTGTTGTCTAGTTTTCCCAACACCATTTGCTGAAGAGACTGTCCCAATTCCATTGTATTTTCTTGCCTACTTTGTCAAAGATTAATTGACCAAAAGTTTCTGGGTTCATTTCTGCACTCTCTATTCTGTTCCTTTGGCTTACATGTCTGTTTTCCTACCAACACAGTGATGTCATGTTGACTGTAGCTCTATACTATTATCTGAATTGTTAGCGTAAATATATGCCACTGATTTTTCAACCTTAATCTTGTAACCTGCTACTTTGCTGAATTTTTCAATCAGCTCTAGAAGTTTTTGTCTGGATCTCGCAGGGTTTTCTATATATAATAACATATTATCTGTATACAGTGAGACTTTTACCTCTTCCTTTCCAATTTACATCCGTTTTAATTCTCTCTCTTGTTTGATTGCCATGGCTAGGACTTCCAAGATTATATTGAGCTGGAGTGGTGATTGTGTGAATCCTTGTCTTGTCCCAGATTTTAGTTGGAAAATTTTGACTTTCTCACCATTGAGTACTATGTTGGCTGTAGGTTTGTTTTCTATAGTTTTCATGATGCTGATATATATTCCCTCTATGTCCACTTTGGTGAGAATTTTTATCATACGTGGATGTTGAATTTTAACAAATGCTTTTCCTGCATCTAATGAGATGATCATGTGGTTTTGATCCTTTCTCTTGTTGATGTGCTGTATTACACTGATTGATTTGCTTATGTTGAACCACACCTGTGTCCCTGGCATGATCACCAATTGGTCATGATGTATAATCTTTTATCTGTGTTGTTGGATTCTATTTGCTACTATTTTGGTGAGGATTTTGGCATCTGTGTTCATAAGTGATATTGGCCTATAATTCTATTTTTGGTAGTGTCTTTGCCTGGTTGTGGTATCAGGGTGATTGTGGCTTCATCTTTGACTTTGGGAGTATTCCTTCCTTTTCAATCTTCTGGAAAGTTTGAGAAAGACTGGTATGAGTTCTTCTTTGTATCTTTTGTAGAATTCCTCCGTGAATCCGTCCGGTCCTAGACTGCTTTTTGTAAGGAAATTTTATATTGCTATTTTGATTTCATTTCTAGTGCTCTGCTTGTTCAAGGGGTCAGTTTCTTCTTGATTCTGGTGGACAGTATGTTTCCAGAAACTTATCCATCTCCTCTAGTTTTTCCAGTTTATTTCCATATACTTTTAATAATATTTTTGTATGATAATCTGTATTTCTTTTTAATTAGTTTTAATTTCTCCATTCTCCTTCCTTATTTTGCTCTTAGTGCTCTCTGTCTTTTCTTTTATTTGAGTTTGGACAGAGGTTTGTTGATTTTACATACTTCTTAGAGAAAAAAAGCATTTGGTTTCATTGAATTATTCCCTATGGTGTTTATAATATCTGTTTTATTTATTTCCTCCCCAATATTTATGATTTCCTTTATTTTGCTGCCTTTTGTGGTTTTTTGTTCTTCTTTTTCTAGTGCATTCTGCTGGTGGGTTAAATTGTTTAGTTGTGATTGTTCTTCTTTTTTGAGGAAGGCCTGTATCACTATAAACTACCCTCTCAGCACTGCTTCTGCTGTGTCCCATAAATTTTGTGTGGTTTTGCTTTCATTTTATTTTGTCCCAAGGTACTTTTTCATTTCAGCTTTGATTTCTTCATTGAACCATTGGTTTTTTAATAACATATTGTTTAATCTCCATGTTTTCTTTTGTTCTCCTTTGTTTCTCTGTTGTTCATTTCTAGCTTAATGGCATTGTGTTCAGTAAAGTTGCTTGAGGTAATTGAAAAATTCTTAAAATTGCTAAGGTTTCTTTTGTGCCCAAGTACATCATGAATCCTGGAAAATATTCCACGTGCACTTCAAAAGAATGTATATCCTATTTTGGGGGTTGCAATGCTCTGAAAATATCTACCAAGTGTAATACTTCTGTTGTGTTATTAAACTTCTCTTTTGCCTAATTTATTTTCTGTATCGATGATCTGTCCAGTGATGTTAATGCAGTGTTGAAGTCTCCAAATATAAATCCCCCTTTATATCTGTTAGTAATTATTTTATGTACTTAAGTGCTCCTGTATTTGGTGCATATGTAGTAACGTGTGTGCTATCCTCATATTGTATCACTGCTTCAATCATCATAAAATGTCCTTCTTTATCTTACTTTATGGCCTTTGTTTAAAAAACTATTTTGTCTGCAATCAGTACTGCAACACCTGCTTTTTTGGCTTTTCCAATTGTATGGAAAACCTTTTTCTATCCTTTCACTCTCAATTTACATGTGTCCTTTTCTCTGAAGTAGGTCTCTTTTATGCAGCCTATTGAAGGTTCTTGCTTTCTTATCCAGCATGCCACTCTATGACATTCGACTGGAGCATTTAGTCAATGAGCATTTACATTAATCGATGATAGATGTGAGTTTATTGCCATTTTCACCTCATTTTCCAGTTGATTTAGTATTTCCTCTTTGTTCTTTTCATTTTCTTTTAATAGTTTGGTAATTTTCCTTTGTATTATCATGAATTTTATTTAGTTTTAGTGACTCTCTGATAACTTTTTGTCTTCTTGTTACCCTTTTTTATGTCTTTTAGACCATTATTATAACTGCTTTTATTAAAACCATAGTAACATTATCTCAAACCCATCCTACCGAGAACAAAAATTTTAAAATGAAAGACCAAAAAAAAATTCTCTATTTTCCTGCCTCCCTCTCCCACACTCAAAGATTTGTATGTCTTCTTTTAAAATTAAGTGAATTTTTTATTTGAAGTTCATGAGTTATCACCTTTCCAGCTGTGAGTTTCATATTTCTGTAACATCCTGCTTCTATTCTTTTTAGACAAAACCTTTCAATATTTCTTTAAGCATGAGTCTAGTTTTGCTAAACTCTTGAACCTTTTTCTAGTCTGTGAAATTCTTATGTCTCCTTCTAACATAAAGGATAGCCTTGCTGGTCATAATATCCTATGGCATATCATTTGTTTCATTCAGGTCACTGAATATATCTTGCCACTCCCTTCTGACCTGTAGTATTTGTGTAGTGAAATCAGCTGTGAGCCTTACGGGGATTCCCTTGTAACTCACTCTTTGCTATGCTCTTGTTGCCTTTAGGATGATTTTTTTATCCTTGTCTCTGACCATCTTAATTATATAATTTTGGTAGTTATATTTGCATTCTTCTTGTTTGGGACACTCTGAGCTTACTGTACTTGGATATCTGATTCCTTCTTTAAGTTTGGGAAGTTGTCAGTCATGATATCTTCAAACAACTTTGCAATCCCCTTTGATCTTTCCTCCCTTTCTGGGACTGACTTCTATCACACCAAGATTGGCATGCTTCCTATTATCCCATAGGTCCCTTATGCTTTTATCATTTGTTTCTCACTGTTTCTCTTGTAGCTCTTCTGATTGGGTGTTTTCCATTGTCCTGTCTTCTAAGTTAGTAATTCGTTCATATTTGTTATCTAGTCAGCTTTGTGATGCCTTTAGATCATTATTCATCTCAGTGCACGTGTTTATCTTTACTATTCGGCTCTTCTTTAAAGCTTCCATTTCATTTCTGACATATTTTATATTTCTAAACACTATCTCTTTTATTTCCATCAGTACTTTGATCACTCCTTTTTTGAAATCTTGACCTAGTAGGATATCACTGTCTATTTCACTGATCATTCTTTCAGGGGATTTCTCCTGTGCATTTAATTGGGAATGGTTTCTCTGTTCCTTCATCTTGCTCCTACCTCTCAGGCACTGTGGTTTTTGGAATATCAGTTATCTACTGTGGTCCTAAAGGAGTTTATCTACCTAATGCTTAAGTAGTAATACAACATAGAAAAGAGAAAAGGGAGTGAGAAGTGAAGAATTTTAAAGAAAGGATAAAAAAAGTTTGAAGACATTTTATAATGAATAATGGAAAAGCAAATTGAAGCAGAGTTTTGAAAAATAACAATAATAAAAATATTTTTAAAAATTTCAAAGGGATTAAAATTAGGGTTTATATAATTGCATAAGAAGTAGAAATTAGGGAGATAATAGAAAATGGAAATGGTAAAAACAGATTAAAACATGGGGGTGGTCAGTGTCCTCCTGGAAACTGTGTACTTTTAATGTGAACTCTTTCTGTTTTCTTCCTGTTTTGGAAGCTCAGCTTACTGTTTCCAGAAGCCCTCCATTGGAGCCATCATCTATGCTACTCCCAGGGCATGTCAGCAAGCAGATCGTTCCTACATCCAACACTGGGTCAGGTGCAGCTCTCTTTACTCTGGGCTGGCTTGTCACTGCCCTTCCCGATCCTGCAGTCTGATGTTGCAGAAGGAACAGGCAGGATTGAGCATCATGCCTTTTCCCAGCACCATGGTCAGTGGCTGCATTCCAGCCCAAAATGTGGGGGGCCACATGCCCCCTCAGTTTGTCTATCACTCTGCTGCTCTGTGCCACTGTACACTCTGCCTCAGGTTTGCACACTGGCAGTGGTCTCAGGGAATACTGAGGGACAGCCCTGTCCCTGGTCTGGGCCAAAATCCAGCTCCATGTTTGTCTTCGTGGACAAGTTCCCTGAGGAATCATTACAGTAGGATCCTATCTGCCTCAGGCTATAGACAAGTCTCTGTCTGGCCCTTGAGGCTGCTAAGTCCTTAGGTGTAGATGCAGTTTTTGCCCACAATGCCACCTGGATGCAAAGCACCAGAGGGTATGGTGGCTGTGTCTGAGCCAAAGCTCTCTTCACCTAGAAACTTTTGTGGATTTTCAGAGATGGGGAATGCACACTTTCCCCCACAGGGCACATCAGCCCTGTTGTTTTATGTAGGGCCCAGGTTGTTCTGCCCTGTGCACCGACAGCCATGGTACAAAGACCACTCAAATCCCCCGGGCTGACACTGTGCAGCCATCCCCATCTACCACCCAGCTCTGGCAGCATGGCCTTCCCCCAGCTTCCAGGCTGCATCATTTGCTGTGTCTCACAGGGATCCTCTGTACCTGTTTAACTTAGTTCTGTCAGTCAACTTATACTTTGTACAGGTCCAAGCCTTGGAGGCTCCCCCTCCCTCCTGCCAGACTCTTAGTTGGAGAGGGGAGACACAGTGAATGAGCACCAGTCCTTCTTTGCTGCTCCTTCCCCTTGGTACCTGTCCCACTCTGTTTTGCCTTTTATTCATTTTCTTCCCTTTCTACTACCAGATTTCTCATATCTTTATCTATTGAAGAGGACAAGGTTCTGTCACAGTTCTGCAGGTTCTCTGGTTAGCTGAGTGTCTCTGTGGATGTGAGGCTTTATGCATTCATGGGAAAGGTTGAGCTATGAGCATCATTATTCTCCACTCTCTTTGCTTCCCCCCCCAAAATGCTCAGTTTATGGTGAAAGAAAACATAGTCTGGAAATAAATGGAAAAGTTATTCCACGGAAATGACAAGAAAGTGCAGATTGCAAAGCTCAACTCATACAAAATACGTTTGAAAATAAGGGCCAAAATGAAAGAAATATGAGATTATATAAAGGAAAAGAGATTGATAAAATAAAAGTGGGAATTACACTCATTAAATTATATATGGTGCAACACCATAGATCCTAAATATAAAAGAAATTTTAGTAGACATGAAAGAATTAATTCATTATGAAACAATAATAGTAGGTGAGTATAACACCACACTATTGTGATGATCAGATCATCCAGAAAGAATATCTGTAAGGAAACAGAGGTCTTAATAACATGTTAGATCATTTGAACCTAAATAAAATGTTGGACACTGCATTAGAAAAGCAGAACACATAAACTATTCAAGTGTGCACAGGATGTTAACTAAGGAATTAACCACATATTATGTCATGAAATAAGCCTCAGGAACTTTAAGCAAATATAGATTTAGCAAGTATTTTCCATACACAAAAGTATGAAACTATGCATCAACTCCTGAAAAAAGAATAGGAAAAGCACGAACATGAGGTCAAACCACATCTTTTAAAAAAATACAATAAAACAAGGTCAATGATGAAATCAAAGAGGTAATAAAATCATACCTGGAGACAAATTACAATGTAAACACAGCTTCATAAAATATATGGGATGCATGAAAGACAAATCTACAAGGTAAGTTTAGAACAATTAACGCCTTCTACAAGGAACAAGAAAAACCTAACACAAAGGACCAAGCATACCACCCAAAATAACAAGAAATAAGAACAAACAAAACCCATGGCAGTAGAATGAGAAATCTTTAATGATTAGGTTGAAAATAAATAAAATAAAATTTGAAAATTAAATTGCAAATCATAAAATCAAAAGCTTTAATTTTTCTTAAAATAGTAACAAACAGGAAAGCATTTAGCCAGGCTTATAAAGAAATACAGAGACTGGACCCAAACGAAATATGAAATGAAACAGTAGAAATAATATCTGATATAACAGAAATACAATAAAAGATTATGAAAGCACTCTGAGCTGTTACATGACAACCAACTGGACGACCTGAAAGAAATGGACAAATTTCTAAAAATGTACATCCTGCCAAGACTGAATAAAGATAAAACTAAGAACTTGAATAGAGCAATCAGTATAAGTTAAATAAAATGTACAATTTTAAAAACACCCCTTGAACAAAATGACTAGATTCCTATATTGAAACCTCTTTACCCCCAACTATTTTAAAAAATGAAGGAGGAAGGAAAATTCTCAAAGTTATTCCATGAGGCCACCATTACCATTATAACAAAACCAGTCAAAGACACTACCAAAAAAAAAGAAATGTAAATGAAAATCCAATATCCTTGTTGAATATAGATTCAAAAATCCTCGAAGAACTTCAACAAATTAATCCAGCAATACATAGAAAGGATTATACACGATGATCAGTTGGACTCCTTCCAGAGTTACAAGGAAGGTTCAAAATACAGAAGTCAAGCAGCTTGACACATATCTAATAAAGGAAGGACAAAATTCAAACACCATGTCTATACACAAAGAAAAAGCATTTGACAAAATTCAATATACTTTCATCATCAGAACTCTCATGAAAATGTGTACAATGGGAACATCTCTCAACATACTAAAGGCCATTTATAACAATTTATAATACTCAAGGGAAAGGCTGAAAGACTTTTGGGTAAAATCGGGAACAAGTCAAGAGTTCCTAATCTCACCACTTCTGTTCAATAGTATTAGAAGAAAGGAAAAGGAAAAGAAAATGATGTAAAAGAAACACAAATGGAAAGAAAGAGGCAAAATTGTCACTAGTAATGAAGGAATAAAGATCTACACAGAGAGTCCTAAGGGCTCCACACTGACTATTATGAACAATAAATAATTTCATCAAGGGAGCAGGGTACAAGATCAATGTAAAGATGTCTCTTGCATTTGTACACATTAATCATGAGATATCGTATAATGGACATTGGAAGCAATAATATTTAAAACCCCATTCCCCCAAATATCTAGGAATAAATGTAACCACATATGTGAAAGATCTACACACTGAAAATAAAAAAAAATTGACAAAGAAATTAAAAATGATTCAAAGAAATGGAAAGATGTCTTGTGGTCTTGGATTGAAAGATTTCATATTGTTAACATGGCCACACTGCACAAAGAAACCTAAGGATTTAGTGAAATTCCTTTTACGAAGCTGAAGTATTTTCCACAGAACCAGAAAATAAATAACTCTAAGTTTTACATGAAACCATTAAAAATTACCAAAATGGCCTTGAGAATAAACAACAAATCTGGAGGTATAACCCTCCTGGATAACTTACTATACTACAAACCTACAATAATAAAAAGAGTATGTCATTGTCATAGAGATATAATAAAAAAAACAGATAGAGAGCCTAGAAAAACTTCCACACCCCTATGAGCAATGAATTTTTAATAAAAGGGGCAAGAGTTCACATTAGAGAAAAGGTAGTGTCGTCAATCGATGGTGTTGGGAAAGCTGAACATCTACATGTAAAACAGTGAAATGAGAGCATTCCTTGACATCATATACAAAAAAAAAAGAAACTCCAAGTGTATTAAGGACATAAGTGTAAGACCTGATACTATAAAACTGCTAGAACGGAATATAGGTGATACACTATTGGATATACATCATAGGAATATTTTCTTATATCAGTCTCCTAAGGCAAAAGAAATAAAAGCAAAAATAAGCAAGTGGGACCTAAACAAACTTGAAAATTTCTGCACAGCTAAGGACACTACCAATGAAATGAAAACACTGCCTGTGTAATTGGAGGACATATTTGCAAACAATGCAAGTGACCAGGGGTTAATAGATGTAGGTTAATAGATTTAACATGGATATAGGTTACACAACTCAATGTGAAAAACAAAAACCCAATCAAAAACAACAGCAGAGTACCTGAGATAATATTTTTCCAAAGAAAATATTCAGATGAGTAACAGGAAAGTGATAAAATTTCTCAACATTACTAATTATTAGGTAATTGCAAATCAAAACCATAATGATGTATCACTTCACAATGGTCAAATGGCTATTATCAATTAGCTTACAAATAGTAAGAGTTGGAGATGATGTGGAGGTAAGAATTCTCTTGTATACTCTTGGTAGGGATGTAAATTGGTACAATTTCTAAGGAAAAGAGTATTCAGATTTGTTTAAAAAATAAAGTTAACTACCTTATAACCCAGTAATACCTCTCCTAGGAAAAATCTGGGGCAAACACCCTAAATTGAGAAGAGAAAATAATCACAAAACCACTGTTTATAATATGCAAGACATGGGAGCAATCCAAGAGTCCCCAGTAGACTATGGACTTAAGAAGATATGATGTTTCTATAAATAAAAATGGAATATTACTCAACCATGAAATAGTATAACACATTGCTATTTCAGCATCATGAAAGACTAAGTAAATATTGTGCTTAGTGAAGGAACTTAGACAAAGACAAAGTATATAGTATAATTTATATGTGGAATATAAAGAATAACAAATATCTGTGTACATCTATGTATAGCTATCTTTTGATAGATGACAGATAAATAAATAGAAGGATAGATATATACATACATGATATATTGATAGATAGATCAATAAATAGATAGATAGATAGATAGAGACATGATGGAGAGGTAAAGAGATTAGATAGACAAGACTTAAGCAGACTCAAAGATTTGGGAAAAAATTAATGTTTACCAAAGTGGTAGGGAAAGAGAATTTAATGGTAGGACATTGACAGATACAAAGTAGAATACATTATGTAAAGAAGGAACAAGGATTATCTGTATAGATTAGGGAATTATACACAATAGCTTAAAATAATTGTATGTTACAATTATTGTAATAATTCATAATGCAATATAATCTACAAAGTAGTTGGAATCACTATGATGTACATCTGAAACTGCACAATATTGCACATGTACTGTACTTCAATAAAAAATAAAACATATGTATAATTTAGTCCTTTTTCTGCTGATAGCATCTTTCTTAAATATTGTTTTATTTTACTCTTTACTTTTTATGATTACTGTTTCAAATTATTTCTATTACTCTTGTGAACATGATACCAGTTTGAAGTATCTAGATTTATTGCCCCTGATTTCCTATTTTTCTCTCTTTAATCCATAAAGTATAGTAGCATATAAGAACATACACAAAAAAACTGTTGCATCTTTCTCGTGGTCTCTCCTTAGCATTTTGTTCAATGTTTTGCTTATGTTTGCAATTTTATATTCCTTAGAAGACTTCTTTTCTACACCTCTTACAAGGTGTCTCGGTTTTGTTTTTTCATCTCATTCAGGTTTCGTTTTTCTGTTAATGCCCTTACTTTCACTTTATATCTAATTGATAACACTGTAAGTATTATTGGGTGAGTGATTTCTTATTTCAGAAGTTTGAAAATATAATTTTATTTACCCTTGGTGTATGTTTTTGGCTCAGAAATCTGCTGAGAGCCTAATGGGGGTTCCTTTGCAGATTATCATAACTATTTTTGGCTGCCTTTAAAATTTTACTCTGTCATTGACATGCCAAATTGCATATGACGTATCTTGAAGGAGGTCCCTTAGTCTTAAATTTATTGGTGTTTTGTTGTCTCACAGAATTGTATATCAGTTCCTTACACAGGTTTTGGAATTTATCGACAATTACTTCTTTAAATAAACCATCAGCTGCCTTCTAACTGTCTTCTCCCTCAAGGATTCCACTCTAATGTGCAGTTTCTGTGGAACTCCAATGGCTACTGTTGAATTACCTCACTTTTTAATATCTTGTATCTCTGCCCTCTCATATCATATCTAGTTTTGTATTGGTGAGTTTGCTAATCTCTCTTCCACAAAGACGCTCTACTTCCAATGCTTTCTGTTGCATTCTTCATCTCATTTATTAAGTTCTCCTGGTCCTCCAATAATATTTGGTTATTTTATAGTTTCAGCCTCTTTGGTAATGTATTTCTTATCATCATTTATTTTATTCCTGAGCTCACTAAACTGCTTTCTTAGTGTTGTTTTTTGTATTCAGTTTCTGTATGACATCTATTTGGATTCTCTATTAGTTATATGGCAATATACCATGACTTTAAGTTTGTTTGCTGCAGGGTTGACATTGTGTGTGTGTGTCTGCAGGTGCGTTTGCTTGTGTGTCTGTGTCTGTGCTGGTGTCTGTGTGTGTCTATCTGTGTGTGTGCGTGCCCTATAATGTTACTGTGATTGATCATGATCTTGAAATATTATTGCTCTTATGATACTAAATAACACAATGGGAGTTGGAGTCCTTGCTTTTGTTTTCTGGTAATTTGCATTATTGCACAATATTTGGTTTTACTTACCTGAGATACCTCTGATAATATTTCAAAATGGCACTTTCCAGTCGCTAATGTCTGGATAAAAGATGTGCTTTCATAGTCACTTCTTAGACTTCTCTGTTATTTAATGCCACTCTTGTCACTGGGAGAGCGAACCCTTCCTTTTTTCTTATATCCATTGAGAATCAGTGTACACATTGAAGAAATGTGTAAAGGCAGGTGGGTATTTGTAATCAGGCAAGTGCCTTTGCCATGTCCAGTGTTGCAAGGTAGCTTTTCTCCACCACTGTGAAAGGGGAGTAGGGACAGTTTCATGAATGCCTGAGTGTCGGAAGGATGGAATTTCTGACTCCATTGTAGCTCCCTCCTAGTTACCTGTGATTATGAGTACTGGTGAAGTTGGGGGCGGAAACTGTGTGAACCACTGAGACCCTGTTTCTTCTGGGTTCTCTGAAATTGTGGACTGAATATCCTTTTCAGGGGACCTTGGTTGCAGACACCAACTCTGCTCTTCCCTCAATTCAGCCTCCTTTGTGTGTTTTATTCCACTGAACTTCACCTGTTCACATGCGTTCTGGAGTATTGTTTTGTGTTGTAGTTATTTTTGTTCAGATGTGAATGTTTTACTGACTGTAGATGTAAGGGGAGAGACAAAAATAGTTTAAACTTTTGTCACTTTTAAAAGTATATACTTTTTCAATTAAAAGCTTAAATTCTACTAAGGACATTATAAGAACACTAAAGAAAGTGAACAAATCACCTCCCTTTTTATCATAGTACTACAAAATATTTTGATTTTCAAGAGTTCTTTTCTTCAATGTTTTTCCCAGCTACATGAACATTTTACTAAAATATATCCCTATACTCTCTTTAAAATCAATTAAATTATTAAAATAATTCTCCGTGCTGTAAATATAGCCCTGTTGGTTCTCTAATTTATTACTAGTAACTTGCACATTTCTGTCTTCTCCATCCTTTATCCCTTTCCCTACAGGTAACCACTACTTGGTACAGTACACATATATATGTGATTCTTTTTCTGCTTTTTTATGATTATTTCGCTTATATCTTTATTTTCCTCATTTAAGTGATAATGTAGAGTGGTTTTTCTCTGTATGACTTATTTTCCTATGTGCAACACACTCTATGTCCAGTCACATTGTTCCAAGTGGCAGAAATTTATTTTTTAATATACAATGACTTTGTATTTATTATGTTATCTATATCTCACATCTACTTCAGCCAATCATCTGTTGATGGGCAGTTGATTCGTGCTTCAACCCTTGGCTACTGTAAATAATGATGTTATGAACTTTGGGGGTAATATATCCTTTAAGATAATCTTTTCTTTTTTTTCAGATTTATACCAGAAACTGGAATTGCTGCAACATATAATGCTTCTATTTCTAGTTTTCTGAGCACTGTTCACACTTTTATAATAGTGGATGCATCAATTTATTTTTCCACCAACAGTATACCTGGGTTCCCTCTTATCGACATTCATATTAATATTTGTCATTTGTAGACATTTTGTTATCAGCCATTTTGGTCGCTATAAGTTTATATTTCATTCTGGTTTTGATTTATGTTTTCATAATATATAGCAACGTTATGGTTCTTTTCATGTGCATGAAAATCATCCACATGTCTGTTTTTGAAAAGTTTCCATGAAGATCCTTCAACTGGTTTTACGTTGGGGTCTTTATTTTTTAAATATTGAGTCTAATATGCTATATATATATATATATTATGGATATTAATTTCTTGTTGGTCTCATTGTCTGAAATTTTTCCTTCTATTCTGTCTGTTATCATATGTCTTGTTGAAGGTTTCCTTTGCTCTGAGAAAGTTTTGCACTTCACACTTATACAAGAAATAAAATCCCTGTATCACATAAAACATCTACATTTTCCTCAGTAAAGTAAAAACAGTAATTGTTAGTTTTCCCTTTTTTCTAATTTGGAGAGAGATCAAAAATAAAGATTGCTATGATTTATCTCAAAGTCAGTTCTGCTTCTGTTCTTGGTCAGAAATTGTATAGTTTCAGGCTTTACATTTAGGAAATTATTCCATTTTTATCTCATTTTTTATACTAAGGAAAGAAGTGCTTTTACATCTTCCTTTTACATGTACTGTCCTGTTTTCTCAGAACTACTTGTTGAAGAGACTACCTTTTTTTCATTGTATACTCTTGCCTCCTTCTTTGTAGACTAATTGACCATATGTGTGTAGGTTTATTTTTGGAATCTTTATTTTGTTCCATTGATCTATGTGTTTCTTTAAGTGCCATATTTTGATGTAATGATTACTGCAGCTTTGTAGTATGTTCTAAACTCAGGGAGGATAATATCCTCAGCTTTTTACATTCTTCATAATAATTTTAGAAAATTTGGGTCTTTCAGATGTATGTATAAATTGTATTATTTTTCTCCTAGTTTTGTGAAGAAACATGGATTCTGTGAAAAGAGAAATTTACAAAACAAAAAAACCTGTAAAAAATACTAAATTGTGGATGAAAAAACATACAGTATTAACAACAAATGGTTTGCTGTATAAATCAAAAAAATATAGAAAGAATAATGACAAAAAAAATCCATGGGGTATAACGAAAGCAGTATTAATAGGGATGCTTATAGCAAAATAATCCCACTTATAAAAATAAGAAACATTTCTCTCATAACATATTCTTACTACCAAAAATGTAAAAAAATAATAAAAAAATTCTTAGTAGAAGGAAAGACAGCTGAAAGACAGAACATATTTAAATAAAATAAGGATTAAAAATATAAACATTTAATCAAACTAAATAATGGCTTTTGAAAGATAAATACAGTTGATAAACTTTAACCAGACACATGAGCAAAAAAGAGAGTTACAGATTACTAAGCTCAGAAATAAATGCAAAGTTGCAGCTTATATCAAAGAAATACAATGCATCATAAGATGATACAACAAATGATATGCCAATAAATTGGAAACCCTAGAAGAAATGGACCATTTCTTAGAAAGACTTAATCTCCAGAATGGAATGTGAAAGATAATATGAATAGATTATCACAAATGAAATTGAATAAGTATTTAAAGAAGTCTCCCAAGAAACAAAATTCCAGGCCTAGAGAGCTTCACAGGTGATTTCTACCAAACATTTAGAGAAGAGCTATCACCTATACTTCTCAGCATATTCCAAAACTTTCGAGAGGAATGGAGGCTTACTACTCCACATTACTGTATCCCACTACTACTAAAACTGGAAGAAATACCTCAAAAAATTACTACTGATAAGCATAGATGCAAAAATAACCACTAAATTGTTAACAAATCCAACAATACATTAAGAGGATTATACAATATGGTTAAGTCCATTTTATTCCAGGGATGCAAATGTGATTCAATACCCACAAATTAATCAGTATGATACACCACACAAACAACCTGAAGAATAAAAATTATATGGTCACCTCAATAGAGTCATAAAATATTTTGAGAAATTCAGTATCTATTTATGAATATATTTCTCCTTAAAGTGGGCATGATCAAACATATCTCAAAATAGTTACAGTCATATATGACAAGTACTCAGCTAACATGACACTCACTGATTAAAAGCTGAAAGTATCTCAAATAAGAGCAGGAAGAAGAAAAGAATGCTCACTCTTACCGCTTTTATTCAGTATAATCTGGAAATTTTAGCCATAGCTATCCAAAATAAAAGGGAACAAAATATAGCTAATTAAGAAAAGGAGTAAAAGTATCTGTTTTCAGATGACATAATTCAAACAGATATCCTAAAAATGGTGCCACAAAACTACTAGGGATTATCAATGCATTTGGTAAAATTTCAGAATGTAAAATTAACATACAGAAATCTTGCATTTCTACACACTAACAACAAGCTAACACATAGAGAAAGTGAGGAAACTGTCACATTTACAGTAGCATTACAAAAAAAAAAATCAAGAAATGTATCCAACCAAGGAGGTTAAAGACCTGTACTCAGAAAACTATAAAATATTTATAACAGAAATTGAAGTTAATGAAAACAGATGAAAGGGTATACTTTGTTCATAGATGAGGAATAAAATATTGTTTAAACGACAGTATTACCCAACAAAATACACAAATTAAATTCAGTGATTTCAAAATACCAAGGGCATTTTCAGACACTTACAATAAATAATTCTAAAATTTACATGTAAACACAAAAGAGAGGAAATCACTAAAAAAAAAGAAAGGAAAGAATACAAACAAACTAAAAACACAAACAACTTTAACAAAGAAAAAAGAGGATGTATCACTGTCCCTGGTTTTAAACGAATACAAAGCTACAGTATTAAAAAGAATACGATAGTGGCACAGAACAAACAGAATAAAGGAACAGAGCAGAATGTGAAAATAAAATCAGACAGATATGGTCATTAAGCCCATTACAAAAAATGATGATACAGTGGGGGAAAGGTAACCACCAGGAACATGAAACAGATGAACCTCACTTACCATCAGAAAAATGCAAGTGCCATTATCACCACACTTATTCAATATAGTCCTGGAAGTCCTAGCCACAGCAATCAGGGAAGAGAAAGAAATAAAAGGGATCCAAATTGGAAAAGAAGAGGTAAAAGTGTCATTACATGCTGATGACATGTTACTATATATAGAAAACCCTAAAAGGTCCACAAAAAAGCTACTAGAACTGATTGAAGAATTCAACAAGGTAGCAGGTTACAAAATTAATGTTCAAAAATCAGTTGCCTTTCTTTACACTAATGATAAATCAACAGAAAAAGAAAGTAAAGAAACAATCCCCTTTAAAATAGCACCCAAAGTAATAAAATATCTGGGAATAAATCTAACCAAGGAGGCGAAAGAATTATACACAGAAACTATAAACCATTGATGAAGGAAATTAAAGAAGACTTTAAAAAATGGAAAGGTATTCCATGCTCTTGAATTGGAAGACTCAATATTGTTAAAATGGTCACAATTCCCAAGGCAATCTACAGATTTAATGCAATCCCTATCCAATTAACCAGGACATATTTCACAGAACTAGAACAAATCATAATAAAATTGATATGGAACAATCAAAGACCTAAAATTGCTAAAGCATTACTGAAGAGAAAGAAAGAGGCTGGAGGAATAACTCTCCCAGACTTCAGACAATACTATAGAGCTACAGTCATCAAGACAGCATGGTATTGGGACCAAAACAGACATATAGACAAATGGAACAGAATAGAGAGCCCAGAAATGAACCCACAAACTTTTGGTCAACTCATCTTCGACAAAGGAGGCAAGAATATACAATGGAATAAAGACAGTCTCTTCAGCAAATGGTGTTGGGAAAACTGGACAGCAGCATGTAAAATAATAAAGCTAGAACATACCCTTACACCATATACAAAAATCAACTCAAAATGGATTAAAGGCTTAAACATAAGACAAGATAGAATAAAACTCTTGGAGGAAAACATAGGCAAAACATTATCTTACATACATTTCAAAAAATTTCTCCTAGAAGAAATAAAAGCAAGAATAAACAAATGGGACCTAATGAAACTTACAAGCTTCTGCAGAGCAAAGGAAACCAGAAATAAAACAAGAAGAAAACCTACGGAATGGGAGAAAATTTTTGTAAGTGAAACAGACAAAGGCTTGATCTCCAAAATATAAGGAACACAGAGACCCACAAAAGGAAATTTATGTTCCTGTGATATCCGTACACCCCGAATACATATCCGTCGGTTGATTTCTGCTGAAACGCCCGCACTCTCAGGACATGGATCCATTGGTTTCATGGGGGTTGAAATTCCTAGAAATGAGACCAACCACAATGTGCACTTTACTGTCTGTCTCTTTTGCTCTTAGTACACTTTTGCAGAGCTACTTGTCTTTGTTATCAGCTTATGCCATTTCTTCTCTACGTAGGGTAGAATATGGCATTCATTCTTCCTGCTGGAAGACATGCAAGTCTATATCACGGGCTAGGAATCCATTTGATTCCAAATCGGCATTTGGGTTAGGTCACGATATGCTTTTATGAATCAATATTTACCAATATAAATGCACGCCTCTGATTTCCGAATACAAGTGTGCTGAGTACATGTAAGCCGCCATACTGGGCCGATGCGTGCTGAATGATCCTTGATATCACCTTGAGTGTTTTCTTTTGAATTATCATGGTTCCCTTGGTAAATGTCAGCCAACCGTACCCTTTTGGTGCTTGTTTGTTGGTTTGATTCTTTGTTGGTCTGCTGCTCGTTTGTTTTGCAAACACGTCAGGCCATGCATCGCTCCGTTCGCTTCCAACAGAGAGTCACATAAGCTGATTCACTTTAGATAGTGCTTCCAATCACCTATGATTTCCTGCTTCCCTCTCCCATCTTTAGGGTTTTGATGTCCTCCTTGCCTTCTTCTTGTTTCTTCTTTGCCACTCATGCTCTTCTTGCAATTCCAGTAATGGTTTTCTTCTTTCCATTTCATCTTGCTGCTTTTCTATTCAGGGGAGAATTCTCTACCTGTCTTTGAGGATAAGTTTCGAACTGCTGAATTCTTTTAAGATTGGCCGCTCTGTGGAATTCTCTAGCTCTGCCGTTATGAGAAATGGCGGTCATGTGACCTAGGCTACCCTAGATGGCAGCATTTGGCCATTCAGGATGTGGTCTATGTCCTGGCACTCCTCCCTGTCCTGTAATATTGCTGCCGAGATATCAGCTGAAACCCTTCTGGAGTTTCTCTTGTGACTATGTCTCTTTCCTCCAGGCGCAATTTAAATCACTGGGATGCTCATGAACTTTGTTGATCTGAATCCTACAGCTGCTGGTAGGTCTATTGGGATTCCACCTCCTTTGGGCGCTGTATACTTCCTGAATTGGCATAGATGATTCTCTCTTGGCTTTCAGCAGGTTTCTGTCTGATTTTTGTACAGATCTCTTTTCAGATATTTTGTGTTTCTTTCTCTCTTGCATTTCCGTCTGGGAGTCTTAGGAATCCTAGTCTTTCATGCATTGTCTTACCCCAGGATTCAACAGCAATGTGTTCATTGGTTTGCACTTGCTTCCCTATGTCTGCTTCTGAACGAGGGATTTCTTTCCCCTGTCTTCACAGACATTCACGCGTCCCTCTGCACTGTCTAGTCTACTTAGGACTGAATTTTAGCCCTGGTAATATCTCATCCATTGAGTTTTCTGATATTATTTGGCTCGTCTTTGGACTATCTCTTCCCCTTTTCTGGTATTCTACCTTTTGTGATTCTGAGACACTGTTGTTCTTCAGGGTTTTCCTCACCTCCGTTTTCAATACTTGCTCTGGATAGCTTTTTGCAGTCTAGTTGTTTGAAAGCTTATCTTTTGGGCCTTCAATTTCTTTGGAACTGAAATTGGTGCTTCCTGCTTCTTTTACTGTACTTCTTCATCTCTACTGGTCAGGTAATATCAGATATCTAATGTAGATTCTAGGGCTTTGTTAAGTGAAAACTTTAGACTCTTGGCTCTACGCAATTCCATGGCATCCCTGTGAGGACAATTTCTCCTAGATATTGATGCCATGTCCTGTTCCTGTGTGTGTTGTCTGGTACACCTCCAATTGCTGGTGTTGCCTTTGTTGTGATGAACACCCCATAATATTTCGATTAACATAACCTCATTTTAATTGCTCTTATCTCACAATTCTTAAAGTGCACAGGACACTTCCTCTTGTGGAAATGAAGCTTCTAAGGGTCCTCAGCTTGCATTCTGCTCTGTGTCATTTTGGAGTGTTTCCAAAACAGCAAACTGAGAGTGTGTTTGTGCTTTGTAGTGCCACGAGAATGTCCCAATGAAACCAGTTATTCCCAGAGCTTCTCTGTCTACAGAAACACCTGTGGAAGCATATCTATGGATGTCACACATCAGGGCCTGCTGGAAAGATCCCACAGACCGAACTTGTTTTCCTCGATGCCATACCGTGCCGGTGCCATCCAAAATGTAGCATCGGCTTTTCGGAGATAATGCTGAATGAAATGCTTCTTCTTCTCAAGCTGTGGACTTGGACCTCTCTTCCTTGTCCTCTCATCCTTGGGGCACGTGTGCAAGAAGGCAACCACAGCTGCTGCGCACCCTGTGACTCGAAACAAACCATAATCCCAGCCCAGGTTATGAATGTAGCAGATCCTAAGGCTTTTCATTCTGATTTCAAACCCAAGACCCCCTGGATCCCTCAGACCAGATGCACGATATCTATGATTCAGCCCCACACGTGCACTATTGGCAAAATGCCAAATTGGTCCCTGGTCCTGCAGATGCACTGGGTGTGGCCATGGGACATATCGATAATCTCAACCACTCGTTCCAGTGTAGTTGCTTTCTCATTGGGGTCACGTGTCAGTTTGCTCTCTTGATAGGACCCACCACATCCCACAACGCACTCCATATCCCTGAGACTCAGCGTGTGCCATCATCCGTAGCCCTATCCCTCACTGACCGCTGCCTCTGCTTCCTCAAATTTCGTAGCTAGTATCTTGTTCTCAGAATCAACTGTGGGGATATTTTGCGCTGGTTTCTTTGAGTTCTGTCAGCCAAGCATCTGCTGTGCACTCTTCTAACACTCAGCGCATCACCTTCAATCCCATGTCTCCTGTCCGCTTGAGAGTGTGCATCCAAGTTAAACAGAGTTTCACCTTTGCTGCTCCATCACCAGGGGTCAGACCCTGCACTGGTTTCCATTCCCTGCTTTGCCTTCTCCTGCTTCCAGGTGTTCTGAGGCCTCATCCTGTCTTTGGAAGTAACGGACCTCTCTTCGGCAAGTGTCCTGTGCCAATGGCTGGTTGAGTGGATGTTTCCATTGCTGTGTATATGGGAGAGAGTGAGTCCAGTTTGCACTTCTTCTCTGCCAACTGGGCATCGATGAATCAACACTTTCCAGATACATTTCTCAGAAATGTGGTTTTTGTTTAGCTCTTTGTTTCCATACAGCCGTGGTGGGAGGGATTGTCCAAGACTACAGTTTTGACATTGTGTTCGTATCTCATTTGCAGGCTTTAAAAAGTTTAATAGAAATGATTTACATGTTTGGGAGTAATACACAAATGAAGTTAGTATTTGAAACATACTGAATCGACCTAGCAGCCAGACTTGTCAATTTTGGTATCATTTGGTCTGCTTAAGGAATACCTAGTCAGAGAGAATGCAAATTAGAAGTCCAAACTTTTAAAGGGGTCATGTCAACTCTTTGCTGTTGAAGCCTCCGAAACCAACAGAAACTATGAAATACATTTTGGAAACATGAAAAAAACCCCAACATTGGATACTCTTGTGCGGGGAGCCACTCGTGACGGAGGGCTGCCGCGCACAGAACTTGGGCGTAAAACCCCAAAGTGCAGGGCGCCAGGCTCTGAGATTGAGGCTGCCGAGCACAAAGGTTGGGCCTAAACTCCCACAGTGCGGGGCGCCCGGCTCAAAGGTCAATTGAGTTAGAACAATCTCTGTCCCGCCCCCCTTTTACTAAAGAATACACCAGGTGCGCTAGTGCTTGAGGCCATTAAGTCACAAAGGACCTTCGGAAGGAGAGATACAATCGGCACACAAGTTAGTGATCTTAATCTGAAGAACAATCACCTGAGTTAATAGTACACGAGTCACGATGTTAGCTTAGAGGAACATTACCTTAGTTTATGATCTTGGTTTCGGGAACAGATAATTTTAGTTTGTTGAGAACAGTAAACAATAATGATGTCTTTTAAGTTAATGATTTTAGTATACATTGTTAATGTACCCTAAAACAATACCGTTGCCTACGTGCAGGAATGTATGAGCTAATGGGTTAAAATCATATAAATTAACTGCTAGAAATAAACTCGTCGTCCACTCTTGACCTAGCGTCTTGCGGGCTAGAGTGAGACCCTCTCAACCCCAACTTTTCTTGTCTTGCTGTCTTTTTGTTACGTCTTTCCTTTTCTCAGTCCTGCAGCACAGGTTTCTGGACCTGATCGATTGTCGGCTGGCACCGACAAGTGGCGCCCGAACAGGGACTTGAAATCTGCAAAAGGCTGCTGCAGTGACCGCCGCGAGAGGAACTAGGAGCTCCATATTGGAAAGGTAAAAGTAAATTCTCGCGGGGAGAGTATTTTGAGAGTATGGGGCAAAATCATAGCAAAGGATTGTTTGTACAAATGCTTAGAGTAATGTTAAGAGAAAGAGGAATTCAGGTCTCGAAACAACGTTTAGAACAATTCTTGGTTTTTGTAGAAGAAATTTGTCCTTGGTTTCCAGAGCAGGGTACTGTTAATTTAGAAACTTGGAAGGTTGTTGGAGTTCGCCTAAGAGACTATTATACTGCCAATGGTCCAAATAAAATGCCGGCTACTATACTTCCTTTATGGCAACTAATTAGAGATTGCCTCGACCCAGCCACTGAGGGAGAGAAATTTGATACTGTAAAAATAGAAAATATTGAGCCCTCTGCTCCTACTTATCCAGATGTTAAAGAAATCCCTTCGGTTCCTCCAGCAATAAATGCAACCGATGGTCCTTTTGATTCAGAACTAGATCCAGCTGATCAAGAGGAGTTAGAGGATCAAGCTGCCCGTTACCACAAGGATGAAGATCCTTGGGGCATCTTTTTTGAGGAAAATAAAACTTTTGACATGTCTAAATTTAAAGATATTATTACGGAATGTGTTCAACAGAATCTTTCTAAGAAGGAGCAGAAAAGGCCACCAATAATTTCGTCCCCTCCTCCTAGTTATTCTCCACAGGAGGAGAAGGCATCAAAATTTGTTGTTTTAAGTCCTTTACAAAAGGCTTTGCAACAAGCTAGTAAAGAAGGAGAACACATTCCTGGTTTTTCTTTAGTATATCCAGTCCTTGAGGACGCCCAACAGCAGAGATACTATGAAACTATTCCTTTTAAACAATTAAAAGAATTAAAAATGGCTTGTGCTCAATATGGACCTACTGCGCCTTTTACACAAGCCATTGTTGAAAGTTTAGGAAATCAATATTTACCTCCAAATGATTGGAAGCAAGTGGCACGTGCCTGCCTATCTGGTGGAAATTATCTACTTTGGAAATCAGAATTCTATGAAAATTGTGCAGTTACAGCTAGTATCAATCAGAGACAGGGCATCCAAGTTACATTGGAGCAGTTAACTGGAGAAGGACAATATCAAGATATTCACTCTCAATTGGGTTATTTGCCCGGTGCTTACCCTCAGATAAATGCAGCAGCTTTAAGAGCATGGAGAAAGCTGCCCAACTCTGAAAATAAAACTGAAGATTTGTCCAAAATTCGGCAGGGACCTGACGAGCCATACCAAGACTTTGTTGCTCGCCTTATGGAAACTATTGGTAAAGTGATAGGAGACGAGCAAGCAGGATTGGTTTTGGCTAAGCAATTAGCTTATGAGAATGCTAACTCTGCTTGTCAGGCCGCTCTAAGACCATACAGAAAAAAGAGTAATTTAGCTGATTTCATACGAATCTGTGCGGACATAGGACCATCCTATGTTCAAGGAATTGCCTTAGCTGCAGCTTTACAAGGTAAAACAGTTAAAGAGGTTTTGTTCCAACAAAACCGCCCAAAGAGAAATTTTCAAGGAACTTCCAGGGTAGCTGGCCCTCCTGGTAGTTGCTATGCATGTGGGCAACTGGGGCATCGAGCAAATCAATGTCCTAAAAGGGGGCAACAACCACCTGGTCAAGATATATTAGTAACCAGTCCTGGTTTATGTCCAAAATGTAAAAAAGGAAAACACTGGGCTAAAGACTGCAGATCTAAAACTGATATAAATGGACAACTTCTGAACCAGGGAAACTGGGTGAGGGGCCAGCCCCAGGCCCCGAAACAATGTTACGGGGCAATTCAGGAGACCTCTCAGGTCAGCCACAATCCGTTTCTTCCAGACCAAGTATTTCAGACCTCTGTAGAGCAACCCCAGGAAGTGCAGGATTGGACCTCTGTACCACCACCTACACAGTATTAACCCCAGAAATGGGAATGCAAGCCCTCCCTACTGGAATTTATGGGCCTTTGCCTCCTGGCAGTGTAGGACTGTTATTGGGACGTAGCAGCACAACTATGAAAGGGTTACTTGTTGCTCCAGGAGTAATTGACTCTGATTTTGAAGGAGAGATCAAGGTAATGGCTCACTCTCCTCGAACGATAACGGCCATTCCTGCAGGCCAACGTATTGCTCAATTAATCTTGTTACCTACTCTTACTGTTGGAAAGAACAAGTCTAATTTTAAGAGAGGTACTGCAGGTTTTGGTTCCTCTGATGCTTATTGGGTTCAACAGATAAGCGATCAGAGACCTGAGTTAACTTTAGAGATTCAAGGCAAAAAATTTAAAGGCATTCTAGATACTGGAGCAGATATTTCTGTAATTGCTGCTTCCCACTGGCCTGAACACTGGCCAAAGCAAGTTGCTCTCTCTATGTTACTAGGAATTGGTCAGTCTCATAATCCAGAACAAAGTTCCGCTTTTCTTTCCTGGAAAGATGAGGAAGGACATTCTGGGATATTTCAACCATATATCCTTCCAAATTTACCTGTTAATCTATGGGGAAGAGATATTATGTCAAACATGGGAGTATTTTTGTATAGTCCTAATCCTACGATTACTCAACAATTGCTATCACAAGGACTATACCCAAATCAAGGTTTAGGAAAGCATAACCAGGGAATTACTCAACCTTTACAGGTTAAAGGAAAGAGAGATAGAAAAGGCTTAGGGCATTTTTAATGGGGGCCTTTGATCATCCTGCAGCTCATGCAGACCCTATCGTATGGAAATCCGATCAGCCTGTGTGGGTTCCTCAATGGCCCCTTTCTCAAGAAAAAATTGCCGCTGCTAAACAATTGGTGCAGGAACAATTAGACAGCGGACATATTGCTCCCTCTAATTCACCTTGGAATTCTCCTATATTTATTATAAAAAAGAAATCTGGTAAATGGAGATTGTTGCAAGATTTACGTAAAGTAAATGAAACTTTGGAATTGATGGGTCCTTTACAACCTGGTTTGCCTACTCCTATGGCGATTCCTGAAGGAACTTATAAGATTATTATTGATTTAAAAGATTGTTTTTATACTATTCCTTTATATCCTGATGATTGCAAGAGATTTGCATTTAGTGTTCCTTCTACAAATTTCAAGGAACCTATGCAACGTTATCACTGGCTGGTTTTACCTCAGGGTATGGCAAACAGCCCCACCTTATGTCAAAAGTTTGTTGCTAGAGCGTTACAGCCTATTCGTCTGAAATACCCAGACGTTTATTTGATTCATTATATGGATGATATTTTAATTGCTCACTCTCAAGAAGGTTATTTATTAACTGTATTTGATCAAATGCTGATTTCTTTAAAAGCCTTTGGCCTTCAAATTGCTGATGAAAAAGTTCAACGATTTTGCCCGTATGCATATTTGGGATTCCGTTTACATAATTTTACTTTTCAAACACAAAAGATTCAGCTACGCACGGATTCCCTCTTAACTTTAAATGATTTTCAGAAGTTTTTGGGCGATGTTAATTGGATTCGTCACTATTTAAAACTTTCAACTGGAACTTTAAAGCCTTTGTTTGACATTCTTAAAGGAGATACTAATCCTCGTTCTCCTAGAAAACTGACTGCTGAAGCTTCTTTGGCTTTACGTGAAGTAGAACAAGCCATTGAAAATCAGCAATGTACTTACTGTGACTATAATCAAGAATGGGGACTACTTATTCTACCCACTCCTCATATGCCAACTGGAGTGCTTTTTCAGCATAGTCCTATGTATTGGATACATATGCATGTGTCCCCTTCAAAAGCTTTAGCTGCTTATCCTGATTTAGTTTGCTCCTTAATTGCTGAAGGACGCTCTGCCTCAACCTTATATTTGGGAAGAGATCCACATTATATTACAGTTCCATACACCGGAGAGCAACAAGCTCATTTGCAACAATTTAATGATTCTTGGGCTCTTGCTCTAGCTCATTTTACAGGGCGCATTACTACCCATTATCCAGCTGATAAATTGATTCAATTTGCAAAGTTGCATCCATTTCTATTTCCAAAGAATACTGTTCGCTCTCCTCTTCCTTCAGCTATTACTGTATTTACTGATGGATCATCTAATGGTATGGCTGCCTATATGATAAAAGAGGAGACGGTTTCTTGGCAGACGTCGCAAACTTCAGCTCAAGTTGTAGAATTACTTGCAGTTCAGGCTGCTTTAATAGCAGTTCAGCATGTGCCCTGTAATCTTTTTTCTGATAGCCAATATATTATTCGTGCCTTACAAATTTTAGAAACTGTTCCCTTTATTGGCACTGTTAATTCCTATGTCAATCGTTTGTTTTTTGATGTGCAGCTTCTTATCCGCAGTCGCCGTCATCCTTGCTATTTTGGTCACCTACGGGCACACACTAATTTACCTGGCCCTCTTTCTGAAGGCAATGCTAATGTTGACCGAGCTACTCAGCTTTATCCTGCCTTTGATGAAGCTAAACGTTCTCATGCGCTTCATCATCAAAATAGTCATAGCTTGCGGCTGCAATTTAAAATTCCTCGCGAAGCTGCTCGTCAAATAGTAAAAACCTGTTCTGCCTGTCCTACTACAATTTCTGTCCCTCACTATGGAGTAAATCCTCGGGGACTTTTACCTAATCATCTCTGGCAAATGGATGTTACTCATATTAAAGAATTTCGTAACACTCCATTTGTCCATGTCAGCATTGACACTTATTCAGGTTTTATCCATGCTACATTACAAACTGGAGAAGCAAGCAAACATTGTATTAATCATCTTTTGAAATGTTTTGCTGTCATGGGCCAACCTCGTGTACTAAAAACCGACAATGGCCCTGGTTACACTAGCCGAATGTTTCAACGCTTTTGTCAAACTTTAAAAATAGAGCATAAGACTGGAATTGCCTATAACCCTCAAGGGCAAGGTATTGTGGAGCGCTGTCATCAAACTCTTAAAAACCAAATTCTAAAGTTAAAAAAGGGGGAACTATATCCCCTTACTCCACAAAACTATTTACATCATGCTCTTTTTATTTTAAATTTTTTGACTTATGATATTAAAGGCAATTCAGCTGCTCAACGCTTTTGGAACCAAAAACCCTCTCACCACCTTTTGGTGAGATGGAAGGATCCACTTACTAATCAATGGGCCGGCCCCGATCCAGTTTTAATGTGGGGAAGAGGCCATGTTTGTGTTTTTCCACAGGATGCCGACACGCCGCGCTGGCTACCGGAAAGGCTGGTACGCCAGACGGAAAAAAGCAATGCTGACCAAACTCCAGTGACTGCAACTTCAACATATGCCACAGAAAAAGAAGCAATAGACTTATATCAAAAGGTGCCACCTCAAGCAAGACAGCCAGATTCTGATATTACTGAACGGCTTACAGGACAATTTTACCAAATATGGGACCAACACATGTGGGTTACACCGGAATCTGGACAATTGACAGGCCCAGCGGACATCTGCTGGGAACAACGAGAACAACCATGTGGTTACAATCACATGTCTTTGACTAAAAAGGACTGGAAATATCTGGGGTATATATCCCAGAGATTTTGCAAATGGACTATTGATGTGACTTTTGTTTGTAAAAAACCTTTTGAATGGCCTGGCTCGGACTGGAATAATCCAGGCTATCGTTGGGTTGCACTAATGGAACAAAATGGCTTTGTGGAACTAATATTTGGCCCTGGTTACCTTGTGGTTGGGTAGGACGCTATACGTTGGGATTTGTTATAGCCCCTGGTAGAATTGTAAAATCTGTACAAGGAGTTCCTGCTAATATGCCTAATTTACATGCTCGATGGACTCGATCAGCATTTAAATGGTATGACTATTTAGCTGCTATTTTTGTCCCTTCTTTAGGAACTGTGGATATTATGACAAAAGTTAATGCTTTGACTAACTTTACTCAGAAAGCTTTGATTGATGTAAAACATGCTGTGGAAGAAATTAATGATAAACAAAAACTTATGAGGAAAGCTGTATTGCAGAATAGAATGGCTCTTGACATTCTCACTGCTGCGCAAGGAGGAACTTGCGCTATTATCAAGGTAGAATGTTGTGTGTTTATTCCTGATTTGTCTGCTAATATTTCTCAGGCAGTGGATGAAATGCAGAAACAAATTAAGAATATGGATGCTCCAACGCCTTTCTTACCAGCACAATGGTTTGATTGGTTTAAGAGTGACTGGTGGAAACATGCTCTGGTGATTGTCATAGTAATTTTGATCCTAATTTGTATGGCCCCTTGTATACTCTCTTGCTTATCTGAATGTCTGACGCAACGTTTGCTTGCATTTTCCCGTATTCATCGTCCTCCGCCATATAGCACCTAGGCTTTTATTTAATAAAACTAAAAGGGGGAGTTGCGGGGAGCCACTCGTGACGGAGGGCTGCCGCGCACAGAACTTGGGCGTAAAACCCCAAAGTGCAGGGCGCCAGGCTCTGAGATTGAGGCTGCCGAGCACAAAGGTTGGGCCTAAACTCCCACAGTGCGGGGCGCCCGGCTCAAAGGTCAATTGAGTTAGAACAATCTCTGTCCCGCCCCCCTTTTACTAAAGAATACACCAGGTGCGCTAGTGCTTGAGGCCATTAAGTCACAAAGGACCTTCGGAAGGAGAGATACAATCGGCACACAAGTTAGTGATCTTAATCTGAAGAACAATCACCTGAGTTAATAGTACACGAGTCACGATGTTAGCTTAGAGGAACATTACCTTAGTTTATGATCTTGGTTTCGGGAACAGATAATTTTAGTTTGTTGAGAACAGTAAACAATAATGATGTCTTTTAAGTTAATGATTTTAGTATACATTGTTAATGTACCCTAAAACAATACCGTTGCCTACGTGCAGGAATGTATGAGCTAATGGGTTAAAATCATATAAATTAACTGCTAGAAATAAACTCGTCGTCCACTCTTGACCTAGCGTCTTGCGGGCTAGAGTGAGACCCTCTCAACCCCAACTTTTCTTGTCTTGCTGTCTTTTTGTTACGTCTTTCCTTTTCTCAGTCCTGCAGCACAGGTTTCTGGACCTGATCGATTGTCGGCTGGCACCGACACTCTTGTGCATGTCGTGCCCTTGACTCCCAACGAAACCTTCTGGCCAATGTTGGCATTTCAAGGGGTAACATCCCTCTCTAGGAAAATAGAAGACAAAACAAACCAAATATATACATTTAGGTTTGAATCCAAAAGCACCTAGAGGCATTATAGCTATGAAAACCCTGCTGAAGCTGTGCTAGTCTACTGAGAAACAGGTGTTCTTCTATCAGCGATGAGAACGCTTAAATATCCGATCATGTTGGGTAAAGCATTTTAACGCAACCAAGTCTGCACCCCCATGATATAGTGCACCTGGAGGCTTGAATCAAGTAAAAGACGGTCCACATAAACTGTGTCTTTAATGTCATTGGCGACTTTAACAGATCAGTTCACTATCTGACTTATAATATTAACCTTTAATGTATTGAAAAGTGGAGGCCTAATGCATATTCAAGTTCAGTCAAAGATTCCCCTCACTTACCACACTCCTTTCACCCCAGAGAAGACATAAACCCAGCATTTGCAGAATCTAGCGGAAGGCCATCGTTTCTTTGTGGGAGCTAAGTATTCAATTCCGATCTATTTCAGTCGAGACTATTTGACCTTTAAGGGGTTCACTATTGTTAACATAGTGTGAAGCTGGAGGAACTCTGATTCTAGGAGCGGCTTGCTCTACTCGTACTCGCTTCATAGCAGCCAGGTACTGATCCTTCAAAATGGATGCCTGAGTGGAGGGGAGGGAAGTGAAGTGCTTGATAGCTAATCACATACCTGGGAAAAGGCTTACCTGGGTTTGGTGCACTTTGGTCTGAATGGCTTGGAAATGCCCCTTGGGACGTGTGGATTCTCATGACCTCTTCCTAGAGCATGAGCGTTTTGATCATCTCTGCCATCTCTTCTCTTTTAGACGTCAGGGATCTTGGACCCGTTCTTGGAGCAGAGAATCGAGGAACTTCCTCAAGTCCACGTTGGCACTCCGTATGTTTCTGCCAGGATCAGCGAGGTCCAATATGTCTCATGAATGTCTTTCCAGCCTGGTATCCTCTACAGCTGTCTCCAGGCCAGTATTCTCCATTGTAGCAGAACATCTCTCATCAGTGTGATCGCATCTCTCCTCAATCCGTGCAGCCAGCTTTTCGGCCAGCTTCTCTTCGTGTCTCCCATAAAGTCGACTTCACCAGGCCTGGGCAAGTCTGAAAGTACCTCGAAGCCTCACCAGTAAGCTGATGACAGGCAGATCTTCCACTGTCTGCCCTTTAAGTTTCTGGAAACTGACCCGTGAAGTCATGTCTTTGGGCAGCAGCAGTATCATGAACTGACACAGCTTCCGAGAACAAAGACCTAAGCCAAGCTCCACAAAGGGCAGCAGCCCCTCCATCACACTGATCCACCCACAGAACTCTGCCCGGTTACCTAGGATCCACCAGCCACAACAAGCCTCGCGGTAATGACCAACATTCCACTTGGAATCCAACCAGTAACTGCCACCCACACTGGATGCTGCATCTTGTCAATGTTGGGGGAGGGGCTGCATCTGACGAGAGGTTCCTAAGGTAAATGTGATTCTACCCACTAGTGTTCAATGGGCCTTTTTCCTTCCCTCTTCCCTTTTGTTCAGAAATGTATGCACAGTACCAATGGAGGAAGTGTGTCCATTTTCAGTTGATGTTTTCACACGTCTTTAAACTTTCTAACAGTTCCCAGTACACAGAGACCCACTAAAGGATACTTATGTTCCTGTAGTATCCATATACCCGGAATACACATCTGTCGGCTAATTTCTGCTGAAACACCCTCACTCTCAGGACATGGATCCATTGGTTTCATGGGGGCTGAAATTCCTAGGAATGAAACCAACCCCAAAGTGCACTTTACTGTCTGTCTCTTTTGCTCTTAGTACACTTTTGCAGAGCTACTTGTCTTTGTTATAGGCTTATGCCATTTCTTCTCTACGTAGGGTAGAATATGACATTCATTCATTCTGTTGGAAGACTTGCAAGTCTATATCACGGAATAGGAATCCATTTGATTCCAAATCAGCATTTGGTTTAGGTCATGATATGCTGTAATGAATCAATATTTACGAATATATATGCACATCTCTGATTTCCGAATACAAGTGTGCTGAGTTCATGCAAGCCGCGATACTGGGTCGATTAGTGCTGAATGATCCTTGACATCAACTTGAGCATTTTCTTTTAAATAATCATGGTTCCCTTGGTATATGTCAGCCAACCGTACCCTTTGGGTGCTTGTTTGTTTGTTTTATTCTTTGTTGGTCTGCTGCTCGTTTGCTTTGCAAACACGTCAGGCCATGCATCTCTCCGTTCGCTTCCAACAGAGAGTCATATAAGCTGATTCACTTAAGATAGTGTTTCCAATCACCTACGATTTCGTGCTTCCCTCTCCCATCTTTAGGGTTTTGATGTCCTCCTTGCCTTCTTCTTGTTTCTTCTTTGCCACTCATGCTCTTCTTTCATTTCCAAAAATGGTTTTTTCTTTCCAATTCATCTTGCTGCTTTTCTATTCAAAGGAGAATTCTCAACCTTTTTTTCAGGATAAGTTTTGAACTGCTGAATTCTTTTAAGATTGGCTGGTCTGTGGAATTCTCTAGCTCTGCCGTTATTAGAAATGGCAGTCATGTGACATAGACTACCCTTGATGACAGCATTTTGCCATTCAGTATATGGTCTATGTCCTGGCACTCCTCCCTGTCCTGCAATATTGCTGCCGACATATCAGCTGAAACCCCTCTGGAAGTTCTCTTGTGACCATGTTGTTTTTCTCCTGGCGCATTTTAAATCGCTGGGATTCTCATGAACTTTGTTGATTTGAATCCTACAGCTGCTGGTTGGTCTATTGGGATTCCACCTCCTTTGGACGCTGTGTACTTCCTGAATTGGCATAGATGATTCTTTCTTGGCTTTCAGCAAGTTTCAGACTGATTTTCCTTCAGATAAATTTTCAGACATTTTTTGTTTCTTTATCTCTTGCTTTTCCATCTGGGACTCTTACGAATCCTAGTGTTTCATGCCTTGTCTTACCCCAGGATTCAACTGCAATGTGTTCATTGGTTTGCACTTGCTTTCCTATGTCTGTTTCTGACCGAGGGATTTCTGTTTCCCTGTCTTCACAGTCATTCACGCATCCCTCTGCATTATCTAGTCTGCTTAGGGCTGAATTTTAGCCCTGATATTATCTCATCCATTTAGTTTTCTGATATTATTTGACTCGTCTTTTGACATTCTCTTCCCCTTTTCTGGTATTCTGCATTTTGTGATTCTGAGACACTGTTGTTCTTCAGTTTTTCCCTCACCTACGTTTTCAAAACTTGCTCTGGAATGCGTCTAGTTAATATAATATATATATATATATATATATATATATATATATATATATATATATATACTGCATATATATATAGTGTGTGTATACATATACATATATAAATACAAATAAATCTGTATAAGATGTGTAAATATATATACTATAAACATATATATTCTTCATCCATCATCTATTTTTGGGCAATTAATTTGCTTCTATATCATGTCTATTTTGAATAATGCAGCAGTGAATATAGGGTTGAATTTATCTTTTCCAATAAGTGTTTTTATTTTCTTGGAATTATTATCCAGGTATGGAAATGTTTGATTATATTTCATTTTTAATTTTTAGATAAAGCTCCATGTTGATTTCTACAGTGGCATCCCATATTTGCATTCACTCCAGCAGTGCATCAGGGTTGTTTCTCTTACATCCTCACCAACACTTATTTTTGTTATCTTTTTGATAACAGTCATTCTGACAGGAGTGACATAAAATCTCATTGTGTTATGGACTTGCATTTTTCTGATGGTTAGTGTTTTTGATCAGTTTCATGTGCCTGTTGGTTACCTTTCCACCACTGTATATTCATTTTTTTGTAATGGGCTAAATGACCATAACTGTCTGACTTCATTTTCAGGCATTCTGTTGTGTTCCATTATTCTGTTTGTTGTTGCCACTACCGTATTCTTTTTAATACTGTAGCTTTGTATTTTAGTTTAAAATCAGGGACAGTGATATATCCTCTTTTTTCTTTGTTAATATTGTTTGTGTTTTTAGTTTGTTTTCTTTTCTTTGTTTTTTTTTTTAGTGATTTCATCTCTTTTGTGTTTACATGTAAATTTTACAATTATTTTTGTACGGGTTCAAAAATGACCTTGGTATTTTGATAGGCACTGAATTTCATTTGTGTATTTTTTTGGCTAATGCTGTCATTTAAACAATATTTTTTTTCTCATCCATGAAAACAGTATATCCTTTCATGTGTTTGCATTATCTTCAATTTCTGTTATAAATATTGTATAGTTTTCTGAGTACAGGTATTTTACCTCCTTGGTTGGATACATTTCCTGATTTTTTTTGTAATGAAACTCTAAATGTGACAGTTCCCTCAGTTTCTCTATCTGTTACTTTGTTGTTAGTGTGTAGAAATGCTAGATTTCTGTATGTTAATTTTACATTCTGAAATTTTACAAATGCATTGATAATCCCTAGTAGTTTTGTGGCATCTTCTTTAGAATTTCTGTTTAAAATATGTCATATGCAAACAGATAATTTTACTCCTAATCTTAATTAGCTATATTTTACTTACTTTTATTTTGGATAGCTATGGCTAGAATTTCCAATATTATACTGAATAAAAGTGGTAAGAGGGAGCATTCTTGACTTCTTCCTGCTCTTATTGGAGATGCTTTCAGATTTTAATCAATGAGTGTCATGTTAGCTGAGTTCTTGTCATATATGACCTTAACTGTGTTGAGGTATGTTTCCTCATGCCCATTTTGGGGACAAATATATTCATAGATACTGAATTTGTCAAAATATTTTATGACACTATTCAGGCGACCATATAATTTTTATTCTTCAATTTGTTAGTGTGGTGCATCATACTGATTAATTTGTGGGTATTGAATCACTTTTGCCTCCCTGGAATAAAATGGATTTAATCATAATGTATAATCCTCTTAAAGTATTGTTTTATTTGCTAACAATTTAGTGATGATTTTTGCATCTATGCTTATGAGTAGTATTTAACCAATAATTCTATGAGGTATTTGTTCCAGTTTTAGTAGTAGTGTGATACAGAAAGTAGAGGTAGTAAGCCTTCCTCCCTCTGCAAATTTTTGGAAATCTCTGAGAAGTATAGGTGATAGCTCTTCTCTAAATGTTTCGCTGAAATCACATGTGAAGCTGTCTAGGCCTGGGATTTTGTTTCTTGGAAGATTTTGTTTAATTACTGATTCAGTTTCATTAGTGATAATCTGTTCATATTTTCTTTCTCATTCCATACTGGACATTAGGTCTTTCAAAGAAATTGTCCATTTCTTCTAGGGTTTCCATTTTTTTGCCGTATAATTTGTTGTATCATCTTCTGATGCTTTGTATTTCTTTGATATTAGCTGTAAATTCTCATTTATTTTTCAGCTTATTAATCTGTACTCTCTTTTTTGCTCATGTGTCTGGTTAAAGTTTATCAATTTTATTTATCTTTCAAAAGCCATTATTTAGTTTGATTAAATATTTCTGTTTTTAATCTTTATTTTATTTTATTATGTTCTGTCCTTTCAGCTGACTTTCCTTCTACTTACAAGTTTGTTTATTATTTTGCTACAATTTTTGTTTGTAAGAGTATGTTATAAGAGAGAGATGTTTCTTATTTGTATAATTGGGGGTATTTTGCTATAAGAATCCCTATTAATACTTCTCTTGTTATAGCCCATGGATTTTGTTTTTGTTGTCATTTTTCTTTATATATTTTTTCTTTGATTTATACAGCAATCCATTTGTTGTTAATATTGTATGATTTATCCTCCACACTTTAGTATTTTTCTCAGGTTTTTTTCTTTTAGTATATTTCTATTCTCACAGAATCCATAAGTTTCTTCTCAAAACAAGGAGAAAAATAATAAAATTAATACAAACATCTGAAAGTCCCAAATTTTCTAAAATTATTTTGAAAAATGAACAAAGCTGTGGGTATAACCCTCCCTGAGCTTTATAACATACTACAAAGCTACAGTAATCTATACATCAAAATATGGCACTTAAAGAAACACACAGATCAATGGAACAAAATAAAGAATCCTAAAATAAAACCCACACACATAAGGTCAATTAGTCTACAATGAAGTAGGCAAGAGTATACAATGGAAAAAAGGCAGTCTCTTCAACAAGTAGTTCTGAGAATTCTGGACAGTACATGTAAACGGAAGATTTAAGAGCACTTCCTTCCATAGTATACAAAATAAGACAAAAATTGATTAATTTCCTAAATGTAAAGCCTGAAACTATACAATTTCTGACCAAGAACAGGAGCAGAACTGACTTTGAGATAAATTATGGCAATGTTTATTTTTGATCTGTCTCCAATTAAAAAAAAGTGAACACAATTACAGTTTTTAGTTTACTGAGAAAAAATTAGATGTACCATGTGATACAGTGATTCTGCTTATTGTATAAGTGTGAAGTGCAAAACCTTTTGTACAGCAAAAGAATCCTTCAACAAGTCATATGATAAGAGACAGAATAGAAGGAAAAATTTCAGACAATGAGACCAGCAAGATGTTAATATCCTATATATATATAGCATATTAGACTCAATATTTTAAAAACAAAGACCCCAACTTAAAAACAGTTGAAGGATCTTCATGGAAACTTTTCTAAACAGACATGTGGATGATTTTCATGCACATAAAAAGAAAATTAACGTTGCTATTCATTAGGAAAACATAAATCAAAACCGAAATGAAATATAATTTTACAGCAACCAAAATGGCTATTAACAAAATGTCTACAATTGACAAACATTAATAAGAATTTCGATAAGAGGGAACCCTGGTACACTATTGGAGGAATTATAAATTGATGCATCTACTATTATAAAAGAGTGGGCTGTGTTCAGAAACCTAGAAATAGAAGCATTATATGTTGCAGCAATTCCAGTTTTTGGCATAAATCTGAAAAGAGATGAAAACAGTAACTTAAAGAATATATTACCCCCAATGTTCTTAACATCATATTTTATAATAGCCAAGTATAGATGTACAACTCAACTGCCCATCAACAGATGAATGGCTGAAGTAGATGTGAGATATAGATAACATAATAAATACTTAGTCATTGTCATATTAAAAAATAAAATTCTGCCATTTGGAACAATGTGACTGGACCCAGAGAGTGTTGCACATAGGAAAATAAGTTATACAGACAAAAACACTCTACGTTGTCACTTAAATGAAGAAAATAAAGATATAAGAGAAATAATCATAAAGAAACAGAAACAGAATCACATATATATGTGTAGTGTACCAAGTAGTGGTTTCCTGTGTTGACAAGGAAGAAGGATGGAGAAGACAGAAATGTGCAAGCTACTAGTAATAAATAAGAGAACCAACAGCGCTATATTTACAGCACAGAGAAATATTTTAATAATTTAACTGATTTTAAAGTTATTATAGGCATATATTATAGTAAAATGTGCATGTAGGTGGGAATAACATTGAAATAAAACCGAGGAAAACCAAAATATTTTGTAGTACTATGATTTTAAGGGAGGTGATTTGTTCACTTTCTTTAGTGTTCTTATAATGTCATTAGCAGAATTTAAGCTTTTAATTGAAAAAGTATATACTTTTAAAAGTGACATAAGTTTAAATTATTTCTGTCTCTCCCCTTACATCTACTGTCAGTAAAACTTTCACATCTCAACAAAAATAACTACAACACAAAACAATACTCCAGAACACATGTGAACAGGTGAAGTTTGGTGGACTAAAACACACAAAGGTGGCTGAAATGAAGGAAGAGCAGATTTGGTGTCTGCAACCATGGCCCCCTGACTAGGTTATCTGAGTACACAAGTTCAAAGACCTCAGTAGAAAAAGAGTCTCAGTGGTTCACACAGCTGCGGCCTCCAAGTGCACCAGTACTCATGGTCACATGTAACTAGGAGGGAGCCACAATGGAGACAGAAATTCAATCCTTCAGACACTCAGACATTCATGGCACTGTCCTAACTACTCATTCACAGTGGTGGAGACAAGTTACCTTGCAACACTGGACATGGCAAACGCACTTGTCTGATTCCAAATACCCACCTGTCTTTACATGTTTCCTCAATGTGTACACTGAGTCTCAAGGGATATCAAAAATAAAAGGAAGGGTCTCGCTGTCCCAGTGACAAAAGTGGCATTAACTACCAGAGAAGTCTAAGAAGTGATAATGAAAGCACATCTTTTATCCAGAATGTAGCGACTGGAAAGTGCCATTTTGAAACATTATCAGAGGTAGCTCAGGTAAGTAAAACCAATATTGCAAACTACCAGAAAACAAAACAAGGACTCCAACTCCCAATCTGTTATTTAGTGTCATCAGAGCAATAATTTATCAAGATCATGACCAATCACAGTAACATTATGGAAACGCACAAACACATACACAGACACAGACACAGACACAGACACAGACACAGACACACAAGCACACGCACAATGTCAACCCTGCAGCAAACAAACTTAAAGTCATGGTATATTATGTAACTAATAGAGAATCCAAATAGGTGTCATACAGAAACTCAATACAAAAAAAAAATACTAAGAAAGTTGTTTAGTGAGCTCAGGAATCAATGAAATGATGATAAGGAATACATTACCAAAGAGATTGAAACTATAAAATAAACAATTATTGTTTGAGGACCAGTAGAACTTAATAAATGAGATGAAGAATGCAACAGAAAGCATTGGATGTAGACTGTCTTTGTGGAATACAAATTAGCAAACTCACCAATACAAAAGTAGAAATGATAGGAGAGGGCAGAGATACAAGATATTAAAATGTGAGGAAATTCTCCAATAGCCATCAGACTTCCTCAGGAAGTGCACATTAGAGTGGAATACTGGAGGGAGAAGAATGTTAGAAGGCAGCTGATTGTTTATTTGAAGAAGTAATAGTTGATAACTTCCCGAACCTGTGTAAGGAACTGATATACAAGTCCGTGAGCCAACAAAACACCAATAACTTGAAGACAAAGGGACCTCCTTCAAGATACATCATATGCAAATTGACAAGAAAATGACAGAGTATAATTTTAATAGCAGCCATAAAAAGTTATGATAATCTACAAAGGAACTCCCATTGGGCTATCAGCAGAATGCTGATCAGAAAACATAGGCCAAGGGTAAATAAAATAACATTTTCAAACTACTAAAATAAGAAATCACTCACCCAATAATACTTACACAGTTATCACTTAGATATAAAGTGAAAATAAAGACTTTACCAGACAAACAAAACCTGAATGTGATGAAAAAAACAAAACCGAGACACCTTATAAGAGGTGTAGAAAAGAAGTCTTCTAAGAAATATAAAATGGCAAAAATATGCAAAACATTGACCAAAATGCTAAGGAGAGACCACGAGAAAGTTGCAACTGTTTCTTTGGGTATATTTTTAAATGCTACTATACTATATGTATAAAAGAGGGAAAAATAGGAAATTAGGGGCAATAAATATAGATACTTCAAACTGGTAACATGTTGTCAACAGTAAAAGTAACAATTTGAAACAGTAATCATAAAAGGCAAAGAGTAAAAATAAAACAATATTAAAGGAAGATGCTATCAGCAGAAAAAGGAATAAATTATACATGGGATGTTTTACTTTTAATTGAAGTACAGTAGATGTACTATACTGTATAGTTTCAGATGTACAGCATAGAGATATGACCACTTTGTAGATTATATTGCATTATGAATTATTGCAATAATTGTGACATAAAATTATTTTAAGCTATTGTGTATAATTCCCTGATCAATTCAGATTAACCTTGTTGCCTCTCTCCTTTATGTATACTAATTTTATCTGTCAATATCCTCCCATTAAATTCTCTTTCCCTTCCCCTTTGGTAAACATGAATTTTTTCCCATATCTTTGAGTCTGCTTAAGTCTTGTCTGTCTAATCTTTTACCTCTCCATCATGTCTCTATCTGTCTATGTATCTATGTATCTATGTATGTACGTGTGTATGTATGTATGTATGAATGTATGTATCTATCTATGTATCTATCAATCAATCATGTATGTATGTATGTATCCTTCTATCTACTTATCTGTCATCTATCAATAGATAGCTATAGATAGATGTACACAGATATTTCTTAATCTTTAGATTTCACATATTAATTATATTATATACTTTTGTCTTTGTCTAAGTTACTTCACTAGCACAATATTTACTATGTCCATTCATGATGCTGAAATAGAAATGTGTTATAGTTTCCATGGCTGAATAATATTCGATTGCATATTTATAGAAACATCATATCTTCTTAAGTCCATAGTCTGCTGTGGACTCTTGGATTGCTTCCCTGTCTTGCATATTGTAAACAATGCTGTTGTGAACATTTGTTCTTCTCAATGTAGGGTGTTTTCCCCAGAGTTTTCCTAGGAGAGGTATTACTGGGTCATATGGGATTTAATTTTTTAGTTTTTAAACAAATCTGTATACTGGTTTCCATAGAAGTACTAATTTACATTCCTACCAATAGTATACAAGAGATTTGTTACCTCCACATTAACTCCAACACTTTCTATTTGTAGACTTTTTGATAATAGCCGTTTGACCAGTGTGAAGTGATAACTCATTGTGATTTTGATTTGCAATTACATAACAGTAATGTGAAATTTTATTACTTTCCTGTTACTCATCTCTATGTTTTCTTTGGAAAAATATTAACTCAGGTAATCTGCTCTTGTTTTCGATTGGGTTTTTGTTTTTCACCTTGAGTTGTGTAACCTAAATCTATGCTATATCTATTAACCTATATCTATTAACCACTGGTCACTTGCATTGTTTGAAAATATGTTCTCCAATTACACAGGCAGTGTTTTAATTTCATTGATTGTGTCCTTAGCTGTGCAGAAATTTTCAAGTTTGTTTAGGTCCCACTTGCTTATTTTTGCTTTTATTTCTTTTGCCTTAGGAGACTGATATAAGAAAATATTCTTATGAAATATATGCAATAGTGTATCACCTATATGCCCTTCCAGCAGTTTTATAGAATCAGGTCTTACATTTAGGTCCTTAATACACTTGGAGTTTATTTTTGTATATGATGTCAGGGAATGCTCTAATTTCACTGTTTTACATGTAGATGTCCAGCTTTCCCAACACCATCCATTGATGAGACTGTCTTTTCTCCATTGTGTACTTCTGCCTCCTATATCATAGATTCATTGCTCATAGGTGTGTGGAATTATTTCTAGGCTCTCTGTTTTTATTGATTATATCTCTGTGCCAATGCCATACTCTTTTTATTACTGTAGGTTTGTAGTATAGTAAGGTATCTGGGAGGTTTGTACCTCCAGATGTGTTATTTTTCCCAAAGATCATTTTGGCAATTTTTAATGGTTTCATGTAAAACTTGGAGTTATTTATTTTCTGGTTCTGTGGGAAATACTACAGTTTCGTAACAGGAATTGCACTAAATCTGTAGGTTTCTTTGTTTAGTACGGCCATGTTAACAATATTAACTCTTTCAATTCAAGAGCACAAGACATTTTTTCCAATTGTTTAAATAATTTTTAATTTCTTTGTCAATGTTTTATAATTTTCCATGTTTAAATCTTTCACATATGTGGTTACATTTATTCCAAGGTATTTGGGGGAATGGGGTTTTAAACAGTATTGCTTTCAACGTCCATTTTATGGTATCTCATGATTAATGTGGAGAAATGCAAGAGACTTCTTTACATTAATCTTGTACCCTGCTCCCTTGATGAAATTATTTATTGTTCATAATAGTCAGTGTGGAGCCCTTAGGACTCTCTATGTAGATTATTATGCCATCAGTACTGGTGACAATTTTGCCTCTTTCTTTTCATTTTGTGTTCCTTTTTCTTCTTTTTCTTTTCCTTTCTTCTATTACTATTGAAAAGAAGTGGTGAGGGTAGGAATACTTGTCTTGTTCCCGAATTTACCCAGAAGGCTTTCAGCCTTTCCCCTGAGTATTGTAAATTGTTATAAATGGTGTTTAGTATATATAGAGATGTTCCCACTGTACTCACTTTCACGAGAGTTCTGATGATGAATGTATGTTGAATTTTGTCAAATGATTTTTCTTTGTGTATTGATATGGTCTTGTGAATTTTTTCCTTCATTTATTAGATATGTGTCGTGCTGCTTGACTTGTTTATGTTGAACCATCCTTGTGACTCTGGAAGTAATCCAACTGATCATCGTGTATAATCCTTACTATGTATTGCTGGATTAATTTGTTGATGTTTTTCGAGGACTTTTGAATGTATATTCATCAAGGATATTGGATTTTCATTTTCTTTCTTTTTTTTTTTGATAGTGTCTTTGATTGGATTTGATATCAGGGTAATAGTGGCCTCTTAGTATAACTTTGAGAATTTTCCTTCCTCCTACATTTTTCAAAATAGTTGGGGGGAAAGAGGTTTTAGTGAAGTCATCCAGGCATTTTGTTCAAAGTATGTTTTTAAAATTATAGATTTTATTAAACTTATTCTGATTGCTCTATTCAAGTTCTCAGATTTCACTTTTTTCAGTGTTGGCAGGCTGTACGTTTCTATAAACTTGTCCTTTTCTTTTAGGTCATCCAGTTGGTTGTCACATAACAGCTCATAGTGCTTTCATAGCATTTTTTTGTATTTCTGTAATATCAGATATTATTTCTACAGTTTCATTACTTATTATTTTGGGTGCAGTCTCTGTATTTGTTGATAAGCCTGGCTAAATGCTTATCTGTTTGTTAATATTTTTAATAAAAGTTAAAATTGTTGATTTTATGATTTGTAATTTATTTTTCAACTTTTATTTCATTTATTTTCAACTTAATCATTAAAGATATCTCATTCTACTGCCTTTGGATTTTGTTTGTTCTTATTTCTTGTTATTTAGGGTGGTATGCTTGGTCCTTTGTATGAGGTTTTTTTTTTCCTTGAAGAAGGCCTTATTTGTTCCTAACTTCCCTCGTAGATTTGTCTTTGCTGCAACCCATACATTTTATGAAGCTGTGTTTTCATTGTAATTTGCCTCCAGGTATGGTTTTATTACCTCTTTGATTTCATCATTGACATTGTTTTATATTGTTTTTTTAAAGGATGTGGTTTGACCTCATGTTTGTGCTTTTCCTAGTCTTCTTTCTAGAGTTGATGCATAGATTCATACTTTTGTGTTTGGAAAAAGACTTGCCATAATCTATATTTGCTTAAAGTTCCTGAGTCTCATTTCATGACATAATATGTGGTTAATTCCTTAGATAACATCCTGTGCACATTTGAAAAGTTTATGTGTTCTGCTTTTCTGACGCAGTTTCAATAATTCAGTTAGGTTCAAATGATCTAATATGCTATTAAGACCTCTGTTTTCTTACAGATATTCTTTCTGGATGATATGGCCATCAGAATAGTGAGGTGTTAAGCACATCTACTATTATTTTTTTATAATCAATTAATTCCTTCATGTCTACTAAAATTTCTTTTTATACTTTGGATCTATGGTGTTTGTTCCATATATAATTTAATGAGTGTAATGCCCTATTGTTTTTATTGATCTCCTTTCTTTATATAATCTCATATTTCTTTCATTTTGGCCCTTATTTTAAAACGTATTTTGTATGAGTTGAGCATTGCAATCTGCACTTTCTTGTCATTTCCTTGGAATATCTTTTCCATTTATTTCCAGACTATGTTTATCTTCCATCATTAAGTGAGACTTTTTGGGGGGGAGGCAAAGATGGTGGAACAGAAGGATGCTCATAGCTCACCCTTACCCACAAATGCAACAAGACTCACATCCACAGACCCACTCAGCTACCAGAGAACCTGCAGAACTCTGACAGAACATTGTCCTCTTCAATCGATAAATATGTGAAAAATCTGGTAGGAAAAAAGGAAGAAAGAAAGAAGAAAAGGCAAAACAGAGTGTGACAGGTCCCACGGGGAGGGAGCAGCTAAGAAGAACTGGTGCTCATTCACTGTGTCTCCCCTCTCCAACTGAGTGATCGGCCGGAACATGGGGGAGCCTCCAAGAATTGGACTGGTACAAAGTATAAGTTGACTGGCAGAACATAGTTAAACAGGCACAGAATATCCCTGTGACACCCAGCCAAATATGCAGCCAAGAAACTGTGGGCAGAGCCATGCTGCATGAACTGGGTGGCAGATGGGGATGGCTGCACTGTGGCATCCCGGGGGAATGGAAAGGGCTTTTTGCCATTGCTGTGGGTGCACAGGGCAGAACAACCTGGGCCCTCCATAAAACAACAGGGCAGATGTGCCCTGCTGGGGGAAGGGTGCATTCCCCATATCTGAAAATCCACAAAAGTTTCTAGGTGAAGGGTCCTGGGGATAAGACACAGCCACCATACCCTCTGGTGCTTTGCACTCAGGTGGCAGTGGGGGCAAAACCTGCATCTACACCTGAGGACATAGCAGCCTCAAGGGTCAGACTGAGACTTGTCTACAGCCTGAGGCAGATAGGATCCTACTGTCCTGTTTCCTCAGAGAAATTGTCCACCAAGACAAACAAGGAGCTGAATTTTGGCCCAGACGGGGCACAGGGCTGTTCCTCAATCTTCCATGAGACCACTTCTGGTGTGCAAACACGAGGTAGAGTGTACAGTGGCACAGAGCAGCAGAGTGATCGGCACCCTGAGGGGGTGGGTTGCCCTCCACATTTTGGAATGAAATGTAGCCCCTGACCATGGTGCCGGGAGAGGGTGTGATGCCCAATCCTGCCTGGTCATTCTGCAACATCTGACTGCAACATCGGGCAGGGCAGTTACAAGCCAGCCCAGAGCAAAGAGAGCTGCACCTGACCCTGTGTTGGGTGTAGGAACGATCTGCTTGCTGTCATGCCCTGGGAGCAGCACAGATGAGGGCTCCAATGAAGGGCCTCTGGAATCAGCAAGCTGAGCTTCCAAAACAGGATGAAAACAGAAAGACTTCACATTAAATTACACAGAAACCAGGAGGACACTGACCACCCCCTTGTTTTAATCTGTTTTCACCTGTTCCATTTTCTATTACCCTCTTGATTTTTACTTCTTAGGCAATTATATATACTCCCTTTTTAATCCCTTTGAAATTTTTAAAAATATTTTTATTATTATTATTTTTCAAATATCTGCTTCAACTTGCTTTTCTATTATTCATTATAAAATGTCTTCAAACCTTTTTGAACCCCTCTTTAAAATTCTTTATCTCTCTCTCTCTTTTTTCTCTTTTCTTTATTGTATTCCTACATAGGCATTAGGTAGATAAACTCCATTAGTACCACAGTATATAACTGATTCTCCATAAACCACAGTGCCAGAGAGGTAGGAGCAAGATGAAGTAGCACAGAAACCATTTGCAATTAAAAGAACAAGAGAAATCCCCTGAAAGAATGATCAGTGAAATAGACATCGATAGCCTACTAGATGAAGTTGTCAAAAAAGGAGAGATCAAAGTACTGAAGGAAACAAAAGAGATAGTGTTTAGTGATATAAAATATGTCAAAAATGAAATGGAAGCAATAAAGAAGAGCTGAGTAGAATAGGTAAACTCGTTCACTGTGATAAGGAATCATCTAAAGGTGTTGCAAAGCTGACAAGATAACGCAGAGGAATGAATTAGTGACTTAGAAGACAGGACAATAGAAAGCACCCATTCAGAAGAACTACAAGAGAAACAATGAGAAACAAGTGAAAAAAGCATAAGGGACATATGGGATAATAGAAAGCATGCCAGTCTTGGCATGATAGAAGTCACAGATGGGGAGGAATGATCAAAGGGGATTGCAAAGGTGTTTGAAGAAATCATGACTGAGAATTTCCCAAACTTAAAGAAGGATTCAGATATCCATGTATAGGAAGCTCAGAGGGTCCCAAATAGGAAGAACACAAATACACCCACACTAAGACATATAATTAAAATGGCCAGTGTCAAGGAAAAAAAATGATCCTAAAGGCAGCAAGATAATATCAAAGGGTAAGTTACAAGAGAATCCCCATAAGGCACCCAGCTGATTTCTCTACACAAATACTACAGGCCAGAAAGGAATGGCAAGATATATTCAAAGTCCTGAATGAAAAAAAAGATATAACTTAGGATACTTTGACCAGCAAGAATATCCTTTATGGTAGAAGGAGACATAAAGTATTTCACAGACAAAAAACAGCTACAAAAGTTTAGCAATGCTCGACCCATGCTAAAAGAAATATTGAAAGGTCTTCCCTAAAAAGAAAAGCAGGATTCTACAAAAATGTGAAACTCAAAGCTGGAAAGTTGATAACTCATGAATTAGAAGTAAAATAAACACAAAATTTTAAAACAAGAGATAAAAATCATTGAGAGTGGGAGAGGGAGGCAGGAAAATAGAGAATTTTTTTTTTTTGGTCTTTCTTTTTAAAATTTTTTGTTCTCAGTAGGATGGGTGTGAGATCATGTTACTACCCGTTTAATAAAAGCAGTTATAATAATTGTCTAATGGACTTATAAAAAAGGGCAACAAGAAGACAAAACGTTATCAAGGAGTCATTAAAACTATATAAAATTCATGATAATACAAAGGAAAATTACTGAACCATAAAAGGAAGATGAAAGGAACAAAGAGGAAATACCAAATGAACTGCAAAGATAAGGTCAAAATGGAAATAAACACAAACATATCATCAATTATTGTAAATGTTAATGGACTAAATGCTCCATTCGAAAGTCATACAATGGCAGGCTGGATAATAAAGCAAGAACCTTCATTATGCTGCATACAAGAGACCCACTTCAGAGAGAAGGACACTTATAGATTGAGAGTGAAAGAATCGAAAAGGGTACTCCATACAATTGGAAAAGCCAAAAAAGCAGGTGTTGCAGTACTGATTTCAGACAAAATTCTCTAAAACAAAGGCAATAAAGAAAGATAAAAAAGAACATTATAAAATGATTGAAGGAGTGATACAATATGAGGATAGCACACTCGTTAATACATATGCACCAAATAGAGGAGCACCTAAGTACATAAAATAATTACTAACAGATATAAAACGGGATAGTGATGGGAATCTAATCATAGTTGGAATTTTCAACACTACATTAACATCACTGGACAGATCACCAAGACAGAAAATAAATTAAGCAACAGAGAATTTAAATAATACAATAGAAATATTACACTTGGTGGATATATTCAGAGCATTGCACCCCCCCACAAAATAGTTTATACAATCTTTTCAAGTGCACATGGGACATTTTCCAGGATTCATGATGTAATTGGGCACACAAAAAAAAAAACCTCAGCAATTATAAGAATATAGAAATTACCTCCAGCATCTTTACTGAAAACAAAGCCATGAAGCTAGAAATCAACAACGGAGAAACAAAGGACAACAAAAGGAAAACATGGAGATTAAACAATACGTTTTTAAAAAATCAATGGGTCAATGAAAAAATCAAAGCTGAGATGGAAAAGTACCTTGAAACAAAAGAAAATGAAAGCAAAACCACACAAAATTTATGGGACACAGCAAAGGCAGTGGTTAGAGGGGAGTTTATAGTGCTACAGGCCTTCCTCCAAAAGAAGAACAATCACAAAAAACAATGTAACTGACCAGCAGAATGAACTAGAAAAAGAAGAACAAAAAAACTAGAAAGCAGCAGAAGGAAGGAAATCATAAATATTGGGGAGGAAATAAATAAAACAGAGATTGAAAAAACCATAGGAAAAAAATCAACCAATCGAAACGCTGGTTTTTCAAAAAAGTAAGTAAAATCGACACAGCTCTGTCAAAACTCAAATAGAAGAAAAGAGAGAGAGCAAAAATCAACAGAATAAGAAAGGAGAATGGAGAAATTACAACAAATAAAAAAGAAATACAGAATATCATACAAAAATATTATTAAAATTATATGGAAACAAACTGGATAACCTAGAGGAGATGGAAAATTTTCTGTAAACATACTGTCCACCAAGACAGAATCAAGAAGAAACTGACCCCTTTAACAAGCAGATCACTAGAAATGAAATCAAAATAGCAATATAAAACCTCCCTGCAAATAACAGTCCAGGTCTGGATGGCTTCACAGCAGAATTCTAACAAACATGCATAGAAGAACTGATACCACTCCTTCTCAAAATCTTCCAGAAGATTGAAAAGGAAGGAATACTCCCAACGTAATTCTAAGAAGCCACAATCACCCTGATACCACAACGAGGCAAAGACATTACCAAAAAAGAGGAATATAGGCCAATATCACTGATGAACACAGACGCCAAAATCCTCACCAAAATAGTAGCAAATAGAATCCAACAACACAGAAAAAAGATTATACATCATGAACAAGTGGGGATCATGCCAGGGACACAGGGGTGGTTCAACATATGCAAATCAATCAATGTAATACAGCACATCAAGGAGAGAAAGGACCAAAACCACAGGATCATCTCAATAGATGCAGGAAAAGCATTTGATAAAATTCAACACCCACGTATGATAAAAATTCTCACCAAAGTGTGCATAGAGGGAACATAACTCAGCATCACGAAAGCTATAGATAACAAACCTACAGCCAGCATACTACTCAATGGTGAGAAAGTTAAAACCTTCTCACTAAAATCTGGGACAAGAGAAGGATGCACACTAGCACCACTCCAACTCAATATAAACTTGGAAGTCCTAGCCACAGCAATCAAACAAGAGAGAGAAGTAAAAGGGATGCAAAATGGAAAGGAAGAGCTTAAAGTCTCACTATATGCAGATAATATGTTACTATATACATAGAAAACCCTACAAGATCCAGACAAAATTTACTACAGCTGATCAAAGAATTCAGCAAGGTAGCAGGTTACATGATTAAGGTACAAAAATCAGTGACTTTTTTTACGCTAATGATTCAAATAATTCTATAGAGCTACAGTCAACATGACAGCACTGTATTGGTAGGAAAACAGACATATAGACCAATGGAACAGAATAGAGAGCCCAGAAATGAACCCACAAACTTTTGGTCAATTAATCTTTGACAAAGAATGCAAGAAAATACAGTGGAATTAAGACAGACTCTTCAGCAAATCGTGTTGGGAAAACTGGAGTGCAGCATGTAAATCAATGAAGCTAGAACACTCCCAATGAAGCTAGAACACCATACACATATATAAACTCAGAATGGATCAAAGACTTATACATAAGACAGGATACAATAAACCTCCTAGAGGAAAATATAGACAAAACGTTATCTGACATAAGTCTCAATAATATTCTCATAGAAGTAATAAAAGCAAGAATAAACAAATGAGACCTAATGAAACTTACAGGCTTCTGCACAGTAACGAAACTGGAAATGAAACAAAAAAACAACCTACGGAATAGGAAAAAAATTTGCATATGAATCTGGCAAAGGCTTGATCTCCAGAGTGTATAAGCAGCTCATCCAACTGAATAAGAAGAAATAAACAATCCAATCCCAAAATGGGCAGAAAATGTAAACAAGAGATTTTCCAAGGAAGACATACAAATGATCAAAAGTCACATCAAAAAATGCTCAATATCACTGATTATCAGAGAAATGCAAATCAAAACTACAGTGAGGTATCACCTCACACTAGTCAGAACGGCCATTGTTGAAAAATCCACAAATGACAAATGCTGGAGAGGCTGTGGAGAAAAGGGAATCATCCTTCACTGCTGGTGGCAATGCAGTTTGGTGCATCCAGTGTGGAAGGCAGGATGGAAATTCCTCAAAACCCTAGGAATAGACTTAACATATGACCCAGGAATCCCGCTCCTGGGCATAAATCCAGAAGGAACCCTACTTCAGGATGACACCTGCACACCAATGTTCATAGCCAGCACTATTTTCAATAGCCAAGACATGGAAACAGCCTAAATGTCCATCGACAGTTGACTGGATAAGCATAGGTGTTATATTTATACATGGAATACTAGTCAGCCATATAAACTGACAACATAATGCCATTTTCAGCAACATGGATGCTCCTGGAGAAAATCAGTCCAAGTGAAGTAAGCCAGAAAGAGAAAGAAAAATACCATATGAGATGGCTCATCAGTGGAATATAAAAACAAAATGAAACAAAATGAAAAATGCACAAATTCAAAACAGAAATTGACTCACAGACATAGAATACAAAATTTTGCTTGCCAAGAGGGCAGGGGGTGGGGAGAGATAGACTGGGATGTCAAAATTGTAGAATAGATAAACAGGTTTGTACTGTATACTAGAGGGAAATATATATAATATCTTACTGCAGCTCACAGAGGAAAAAATGGGACAACAAATGTACATATGTTCATTGTAAGTGAAAAATTGTGCTCTAGGCTGGAATTTGAGGCAACTTTGTAAAATGACTGTAAACCAATAAAAAAAGTAAAAAAAAAGAAAAAAACATGATCCTAAATATTACAGGTTTATATATAAATTTGAGAGAAAAAACTGTGCAAAAGAGTAGTAAAACCAAAGATTCTGTTTATGTTTTCTTTTTAATATAAGCAACATCAAAATGCCTCTAGCCAGGGCATCGTGAAGAAAAGAATGATGCTCCAAAGAAATAAAGTAAGAAATAAAAGAAGAGAAATAACAATTGTTACCTCAGATATACAAAAAAGGGATCATTTTGTCAACACTTACATGCCAATAAACTGGACAACTTAGAAGAAATAGACAAATGTCTAGAAAGAGACAGGGATAAGGAGAAACAAATAATTTGAACAAACTGATTATAGAAGAAACATAGAGTCTGCATTTAAAAAATTTTTAAACATTAATGCAGATTTAAACGGCTCCCTTGGTGAATTGTACAAAAATGCAAAGCAGGACTTATACTCTTCAAACTATTCAACAATAGTGAAGATGTGGGAAACTCCCAAATTAATTCTATGAAGATTTCTTCACCCTGATAGCAAAGCCAACAAACAAAGTACAGGCAAAGACAACTTCAAGCCAAAAAATTTGTTTCATTTAGATGCAAAAATTCTACAAATTAATATTAGCAAACTAAATCCAGCAATACCTAAAACAAATCATACACCATGATCAACTTGGATTCATTGCAGGGTCACAAGAGAGTTTCAACATACACAAATCAATCACTTTGATACACCACATTAACAAAAGAAAGAGAAAATGATGCGGTCATCCCAAAAAATCCATCAAAACATTCCACAGAATTCAACATATATTCATTAAAAGAGCACAACAGCATAAACAACAACAACAACAGCAACAGCAGCAGCAACAAAAACAACAGCAACAATAGAAACCTCTTACCAAAGAAGGATTCAGGAAATATGTCTCAACATAACTAAAGTCATTTATTACAGAATAACATACAAGATAATATGCAAAAGTGAAAAAATGAAAGCCAAAATAAGGAATAAGAAAAGGATGCCCACTCTCACCATTTCTATTAAAAACAGCATGGGGTATCCCAGCAACAGCAATTGGACTAAAAAAAAAATGTATTCAAGTTGGATTGAATGAATTAAAACTGTTTTTATTTTAGATGATATAATAATATATAGAGAGAACCCTAAAGATTCTCCACACTAGAACAACTAAAACTAACAAAGACATATAGCAAAGTTGCATGATTCATGATTAATATACAAAAACTGTCACATTTCTTTACACTTAAAATGAAATATTCCATAATTTTAAAAAATCCATTTGAAATCAAAACAAAAAATGAAAAACCTATGAAAAAACCATGATAATAAATTCAATAGGACACTTATAAAGAAATTTGAAAATTATGCAAAGAAATGGAAAGAAATCTCAAGGTCTTAGTATAGAGGAATTAATATTGTTAAAATATACATACTACAAAAGATGTCTACAGATATAAAGTGATTCAGAGAAAACTACATGATATTTTCCACAGAAATAAAAACGGTCCTAAAATTTGTAAGGAACTGCAAAGGAACCAGATCTGCAAAAGAAACAATGAGGAAAAAGAACAAAGTTGGATACATGACCCATAACCCTCTCAGATCCCAGAATATAATACAAAAATACAGTAATCAAAACAGCACAATAATGTAAAACAAAACAAAAAATATATCACTGGAATGGAACACAGAGGCAGAAATAAAACATCACACCTATGGTCAACTAAACTATGACAAAGGAAACAGAAATATAAAATGCCTAAAAGACAGTCTTCAGCAAGTGAAGTTGAGAAAACTAGACAGCTACATGTAAATCAATGAAATTTGGACGCTCCCTCACACTGCACAAAAATAAACTCAAAATGATTTAAACATCTGAATCTAATACATGATACAATAAAACTCCTGGAAACTAACATAGGCAAAACAAGAGATAAATTGTAGTAAAATATTCTTATGTCACTCTCCCAAGCTGAAAACAATAAAAGCAAAATAATCAAATAGGTCCTAATTAAACTTAAAAGCTTCTACACAGCAAAAGAAACAGAATGAAAAGATGAAATTCCAGGTGGAAGAAAACATTAGTAAACAGTGCAATCAACAAGAGGCTAATCTCTAAAATACACACATCGTTCATAAAACTCCATTTCAAAAATCTTCAAACAACTCAGCCATAAAATGAGCAGAAGACAATTCTGTAAAGAAGACACACAGATGACAAACATGAACATAAAAACATGCTCACATTGCTAATCATTATACAAAGGCAAGACAAAAATAAAATAATGTTTCACCTCACACTAGTGAGAAGGGCTGTCATCAAAATGTCTACAAATAATAAAGACTGGGGAGGTTGTGGAGAAAAAGGGACTCTCCAACGCTGTTGGTGGGAATGAAAATTGGTGCAACCACTTTGGATACAGCATGGAAGTTCCTTTAAAAAATAAAAATAAACCTTTCTTAAGACACAGCAATCCCACCCCATGGCATATAAAACATAAAACCTGAAAACAAAGAAACCTAGGGTCAAACATAAGAAGTACACTTGACTTAATTTGATTCTTCATATGTCCCCTGTGGCAAGGAAAGAAGAAGCAAAACTAACAAAAGATGATTGTATCAGTCTAAACAGATTTACATTGCAGAAGAAATGATCAATAAAATGAAAAGTTAACCAACATAACGGGAGAATATATTTTCATGTGATATTTTCCAAACTAGTGTTAATATACAATAAGTATGGCAAACTCTTACCCCACATAAACAACAAAAAATACCAAAGTATCCAATTTAAAAAGTCCATAGAAACTGAATAGATAGATCTGAATCTATTTTCTGTAGAAAACATATAGTTGGCTAAATGACACATGAAAATATGTTCAGAGTTATAAATTATTAAAAAATTCATAAACCAAAATGAGACAAGACCTCATACATTTTCAGAAGGCTCTCATCAAAAAGAAAAGAAACAGATATTGGTGAAATTGTGGGAAAAAAAGAACACGGTGGGCACTGTTGATAGGAATGCAAAGTATCAATTCCATTGCGTTTACACATCAAATTTTCTTCACCGAGTTTTCTGTCAATGGATGTTGGGTTTGTATGCCCCTGTCTGAAGGCTCTAGAGAATAAGACCATGGGCTGAACTGATAATCAAGCTGTGAGGAATGCCACATATCCAGGCAAGAAAGGAAATGGCCTATTCAATGTATCCAGTGTGGATGGCTGGATATCCTGTGCTGGGTAAGATCCTTGGAGAAGGACAACTTAAGACAGGCACAGCCGGCTGGATAAGAGATGGCCTACTAAATGAAGTTCCATGATGAACTTTAAAACAATCCTTGATCATTTAACATCCTGTGCTTACTGCAGGAGCATGGGGACATAAATAGCTTAAGATTATTAACATTTTATAACTTAGATTATATATGAGGCATTGTGCATGTCCTATATAAACCCTTCTTTTAAGAATCAATAAACAGAGAACTGCTTCGCGTCTCTCCACACAGTGTTTGTGTGTATATTATATCGTACCACTGACAGGGTTAATTTAATTTGATGGGAGCATCTTAAAATGATGTTGCATTATATACAATGCTCTTTCTGCACCTATTGAGATGATTATGTGAGTTTTACTTCTCATTCTATTAGTGTGGCATGTCACCTTTATTGATTAGAATATTTTGAAGTATCCTTAAACCCAGGGATAAATCCCTTTACTGATGTATGTGTATGATATATTAAATGTGTTGTTGAATTCATTTTGCTTGTGTTTTGTTGAGAATTTTGGCACATATGTTCATCAGGGATAATATTCTATATTTTGCATAAAATGTCCTTTCTAGCATTTTTATGCAAATAAAGCTGGTATCATAAACCAAGTTTGGAATCTTTCACCCCCTTTAAGTTCTTGGAAGATTTTTGGAAGAATTGGTGAAAAATTATCTTCAAATGTATGATAGAATTCACCAGTAAAGTCGTCTTGTGAATTTTCTCTGGTTTGGGAAGTTTGGATTATTGATTTACTCATACACACTTTTGCTCTATTGAAATTTCTAATTTGTTCTTGATTCAGTTTTGGAAGATATATGTTTCTGGGAATTTGTCTTTTGTCCTTGGTCATTCATTCATTGGCTAGTGGTAATTTCTTATGATGCTTTGCATCTCTACAACATCAGTGGAAATATCTTCTTTTTTATTTCTAATTTTATTTGAGTCTTGATTTTCATAGTCAACCTAAACGTTTGTCCAATTTATGTTTAAAAGAAACAGACTTAGGTATATATTTTTATCTTTTCAAATGTTTCTCTTGCTATTTGCCTTTCTCTCATTCATTCAATTTTCTTCTTTATTCTTTCTGATTTCTCCTAGATTCTTGAGGTGTAAAATTAAGTAGTGTGAATCTTTGTATTTCATTTATTACTAAACATTTTTTATTTGGTTATTATTTATTGATTTATTGATTTATTTACATATTTATTCCTGTATTTATAATTGAATTACCACCATTTACAATGTGTCAATCTGTGGTGTATAGCACAGTGTTCCCATAAATGCATATATTTGTGTGTCTATTAAAGGTTACTTCACGATTTTAAACTAACTCCCCTGTGTCATACAAAAGAAATTTTGAAAAAATCTATTTTTATATATAGTGGATAATATTTATAAATCTGCAGCTCCCAAATATATCCTCTCGCAGCCCCTTTCCACAGTAATCATAAAATTATTTAGTAGATCTGCGAGTGTGTTTCAGTTTTGTAGATGCAATCATTGTGTTCTCATCCAAATTTTTTTAAGGTTCCACATATGTCATGTCATGCATTATTTTTCTTTCTCTTTCTGGTTTACTTCAATTAGTATGACACTTTTTGGGGACATCCATTTTGCTGCAAATCTCATTGCTTTATCATTTTTTATTGCAGAATATTATTCCATATTGTAAATATGGCATAAATTCTGAATACTGTCATCTGTTGTTGGACAATTAGGTTGCTTCCATGCCATGGCTGTTGTATATAGCAGTGATAAGAACATTGGGGTGCAGGTGTCTTTTTGAATTAGAGTTCCCTTTGATATATACCCAGAAGTGGGATTGCTGGATTGTAAGTTAAGTCTATTTTTATCCTTTTTAGGAATCCCCATCCTGGTTTCCACAATGACTGCATCAAACTACATTCCTTCCAATAGAGTAGGAGGGTTCCTTTCTCCACAGCTTCCCCAGTATTTATTGTTTGTGGACTTTTTAATGATGGCCATTGTGAGTATTGTGAGGTGATACTTCATCATACTTTTGAATTGCACTTCTCAGATAATGATAGTGAGCAATTGTTTTTTCATATATCTATGTGGCATTTGTATGTCTTTATTGGAGAATGAGTTGTTTAGGGCTTCTGCCCATTTTCAGATTGGGTTACTTCTTTTTTATTATTATTACTATTAGGTTGTTTGAAATCTTTATATTTTGGAAATTAATACTTTGTCAGTTGCAACACTTCTAAATATTTTCTTTAATCCTGTAGGTTGTCATTTTTCTTTGTTTATGGTTCCCTCTTCTGTGCAAAAGCTTATAAGTTTAATTAGGTCCCATTTATTAATTTTGCTCTTACATCCATTACCTGCATAGGCTGTTATAGGAGATCATTGCTGCGATTTATCTCAGAGTGTTTTACCTACGTTTTCTTTTTGGAGATTTACTGTGTCTTGCATTACATTTAAGTCTTCAAGCCATTTTGAGTTTATTCTTGTGTATGGAGTGAAGTAGTGTTCTATCTCCATTGCTCTGCATGCTGTTATCCAGTTTTCCCAACACCATTTGGTGAAAGATGGCCTCTCCTCTGTCATATTCTTGGCTAATCTGTCAAAGATTAATTGAACATAGGCCTGTAGATTTATTCTTAGGCCCTCTTCTCTGTTCCATTTGTCCACATGCCTGTTTCTGTACAAATATCATGTCATTTTGATTATTGTAGCTCTGCAATAGTGTATGGAGACCTTGTGGTTTATTCATCCAGCCTCTTTATTTTCCTTAAATATTGCTTTGGATATTATGCTTCTTTATGACTCTGTTTAAATCTTAGAATCATTTGTTTCAGTTCTAAAAAGAAATGTTTTGCATAATTTGATAGGAAATCACATTAAGTCTGTGGATTGTCATTGGCAATATGGCCATATTTACAACATTGTTTCTTCCATTACAAGTCCATTGGGTATCTTTTCAATTCTTTAAATGTTTTTTCATTTCCTCAATCAATGTTTTCTAGTTCTCCATGTATAAGTCATTCACCTCCTTGGTCAGAGTTATTCTTAAGCATTTTATAATTTTGGGTGCAGTTATAAAAGAGGTTGTTTCTATACTTTGTTTTTCTGTTGATTCAATGGTAGTGTAAAGAAATGCAATTGGTTTTGTACATTTCTCTATGTACCTTGCCCAGTTCCTTTTTTAGCCTAAGTATATTTTGTGAAGCTTTTACAGTTTCCTATACATAGTTTCATATCTGCATATCGTGCAATTTTATCTCTTCTTTTCCAGTCTGAGTCCTTTTATTTCCTTTTCTTGCCTGATCATTGTGGCTAGGAGTTCCAAGACTATATTGAATTGAAATTGTGAGAATTGGCAACCTTCTCTTGTCTCAGGTTTTGTGGGAAGGGTTTCAGTTTTTCACCATTGTGTATGTTGCTGGCTATATGTTTGTCATAAGAAGCTTTCATTATGTTGAGATATGGTACGTCTATGCCCACTGTGATAAGAAATTTTATTGCAAATAGTTGTTAAATATTATCAAATGCTTTTTCTGTACCTACTGAGATGATCATGTGATTTTTTGTCCTCTCTATTTTTGATATGGTGTATCACAATTGATTGATTTATTTGCATAATTTCAACCATCCTTGTGTTCCTGGGAAGAACCTAACTTGACCATGGTGTATAATCTTTTTTTACATGCTGTTGGATTCTGTATGTTAATAATTTCTTAAAGACATTTACATATAGGTTTATCAATGATATTTGTGTATACTTTTCTTTTGGGGTAGTGTCTTTGTCTGGTTTTGGTATCAGGTTGATGTAGGTCTTATGGTGTGAGTTTAGGAATACTCTCTCCATATCAAACTTTTGGAAGAGTTTGAGAAGGACTGGTATGGGTTATTCTTTGTATGTTTGGACAAATTCCCCAGTGAATCTTTTTGTGTCTGAATATTTGCTTGCAGAGATTTTTAATTTTATTGATAATTCTATTCCTTTTCTGGTGGTCTGTCTGTTCAAATGGTCAATTTGTTCTTAATGCAAATATGGTGGGCTGAAGTTTTCCAGAAACGCCTCCATTTCTTCCTGGTTATCCAGTTTGTTTTCATACAGTTCCTCATGGTATTCCTTATGATATTTGGCAAGTTTGATGTACTCTTCGTAGTTTCTTCTTTGTCATTTCTTATGTTATTTGTGTTCTCTCTCTATTCTTGTTGATGGGTCTGTCCAGAGATTTGTCAATTTTGTTTACTATTTCAAAAAGTGTTTGATTGATTTTTTTCTATATTTTAATCTTTATTTCAATTCTTTCTTCCTTGATCTTTCTTATTTCCCTCTTTCTGCTGACTTTTGGCTTTGTTTGCTCTTTTTTCATGATTAGTTTACATAGAACATTAGATTATTTATTTGAATTTGCTTTTCTACATTGAGGAGGGCCTTGTGACTATGTACTTCCCTCTTAAGCCTACTTTAACTGTATTCCAAAGACTTTGTGTAGTGTTTTGTCATATTTCTCAAAATATTTTTTAATTTCTTCTTTTACTTCTTCTCCAATCCCCCTTGTTTTAGTACCATGTTGTTTAATGTACATGCTCTCATTCCTTCTCCCTGTTTTTCTGTGATTGATTTCTAGTTTCATAGTATTATACTCAGAAAAGATGCTTGAAATGATTTTTATCTTCTTATATTTGTTGAGGCTTCTTCTGTGCCTGAGTACGTAATATTTCCTAGAAATTATTCCATGTAAACTTGAAAAGAATATGTATTCTCATTCAGGGAGAAGTACTGTTTTGGAAATATCAACCAACTCCAATTATTTTATCATAATTTATTGTATCTTTGTTCCCTTATTAATTTTCTGTGTGAAAGACCAGTCTAGTGATGGTAATGGGGAGTTATAGTCTCCTACGGTGATTGCGTTCCCATCCATTTCTCCCTTTTTATGTATTAGTATTTGCTTTATGTATTTAGGTGCTGCTATATTGAGTGCATATATCTTAATGAGTATAATACCCTCATTTTTTATTGTTCCTTTAATCATTATATCATGTCCTTGCTTGTCTATCTCTATGGCCTTTATTGTAAAGTCTATTTTGTGTGAGGACAGTACTGCTCGTCCTGCTTTCTTGTCATTTGTTTTTGCATGGAAAATAATTTTCCATTTTCTGGCTTTCAATTGATGTGTGTTCCTCTTACTAAAGTGGGTCTCTTTTATGCTTCATAATGTAGGGTCTTTTTATATTATCCCATCTGGCAATATATATTTTTGATTGAAGCACTAAGTCCATTAACATTTGTGATAATTATTGATAGACTGGTGTTTATTTCCATTTTGAACTTCATTTTCCAGTTGATTTGGTATTTCATTTTTGTTCATTTCTTTTTCTTTTGTGGCTTGATAAGTTTTCTTTTATTATCTTGGTTTCTTCTTGGCTTTGTGACTTCATTGTTAGCTTTTGACTTATGTTTACCCTGTTTTTTATGTATATTTACCAATTACTATGTCTATTTTAACTGATAGGAATACAAACTCTAACCCTTCTTACGGAAATCAAAATCAAGAAGAAAATACTCTGTATTGTGCTGTTTCACTCTCTGACCCTTAAAAATTTTGATGTCCTGTTTTACAACATCATGTTTATACTATTGTAAATCATTGTAGCTTTTGCATTTCTAATTATTCCTTTCTGCTTTCTATGGCATCCTTCTTCTTTTATGTTTAGAGTAGATCGTTCATTATTTCTTTCTCTATTGCTTAATTCTTTTAGTATTTGCTTTTGTGGAAGTTATTTATCTCTCCTTCTATTCTAAAGGATAGCCTTGCTTGATAAATTATCTTAGATTACAGCTTTCTTTCATTCAGGACTTTGAATATGTCTTGCCACTGCCTTCTGCCTGTTGTATTTGTGTAGGAAACATGTTTACGAATATAATATATATAATTATATATATATATGTGAAGAATACATAGAAATGAAGTTAACAAATTAGGACAAAACCTATACATTAAAAAATAGAAAACATTGATGAAGGAAATTAAAACTGATCCAAAGAAATGAAAAGATCTCTTATGTTAATGATGTGAAACAATTTGGTTGAAACAACCATACTACCCAAAACAATCTACATTTAGTGTGATTCATGTCAAAATACCCATGAGATTTTTCCATTTAATAGAACAATTTCAAATTTTATATGTAACCACATAGATCATGAGTTGCCAAAATAAACTTGACAAAATGTATTAAATCTAATAGTGGAAAGTTCTCTGATGTTAAACAGTCCTACAAAGCATTAGTAATTTGAACAACATGATACTGGCTCAAAAACAGACAGCAATCAATAGAAGGGAATAGAGCAACCAGATATAATCCCTCACACTTATGAGCAATTAACCCATGAAAAAGGAAGCAAGAGTATAAAATGAAGAATAGACATTCTCCTCAATAAGTAGTGCAGGGGACATTGAACATGTAAAGATAGATTAGATTAGTTCCCCACATTTTCTACAATCCATAAGCACAGAATATCTTTCTATTTATTTTGTTTACTTATATTTCTTGCATCTGAAATGTATAGCTCTCTGTATAGATCTTTTATTTCATTTTTCAAATGTACTCATATTTTAATCTTTTTGGTATAAATATACACACAATTGTTTTCCAAATTTCTCTTTCTGATAATGTGTTGTTACTATGTAAAAATGTAGCGGATATTTGTATAATGATTTTCTATTCTGCAAGTTTACTAAGTTTGTTCATTATTTCTAACAATCACTGGAGGAGTCTATGGAGTTTTCTATCTATGCATATTTATGTCATCTGTAAAAATTTTACTGCTTTTTTACAAGTTGGATGCCTTTATATGTTTTCTTGACTAGTTGTTCTGGGTAGGACTTCTAGTAGTGTAATTTAAGACTTTTGAAAATGAGCTGATTTTTCTTATTTCTGGACCAGTGGAAACTTTCCTGTATGTTAACATTTAACTTGATGTTAGTTATGGGTTTTTCATATATGGCTTTTATTATATTTAGTCATATTCTATCTGGAAGGAATTTGTTAAGAATTTTTTTATAAAAAAGTTAAGATCAGATATGTCAATAGTTTTCCTACATATTTTGTGATTGGTATTTTTGAATTATTTGTTTTTTAGGTGATGGTATCACATTTATTGATTTGCGTATGGTAAATAATATTTATGAATCAGGACTAAATGAAACTTAACTATAGTTTATAATACTTATAATATGCCATGAAATCAGCTTGCTAATATTCACTTAGATTGGAATATACATATACTGAAAGAAAAATTTGCATTGAAGCTTGAGTGTACATTTATTTATTTAAAATTTTATCTCTCATTTTGAATTTGGCTTATGTTTAAAGGAATTTATGTCTAAATAAAGAATACAACTTTTGGTCAAACTGAATTTACTGCAGTTTACTGACACTGAAAATAGGTATTATTAACAAGTAGTGCAAAAAACACTTGCCTTAAAATGCCACATTATACTAACAATGCCAGCTGTTTCAGGACTGAGATACATATTGGTTCCTAAAATGCATTACATGGTCTTTTCCATCCCAAACAACATATACTGTTATTTCTTTGTTTATTGATTGTTTGTACACTCCTTATTGGAGGAACTGTTTATTCAGCCTAGGATCTTGTGTAGAAGTGTATTTATCAACATCATTTTGGAACACTTAACAGAAGCCACAAGGGTATGGATTATAAAGATGACAAGAAAATTTATTGCTTCTAGGGAATGGAAAACCTCCGAGTGAAAGAATGGCAAATAAAACTTTTGTAAGTATACTATAAGATTTTCTCTATTGTAATTTTAAAGTAGAATATTAAATTACATTTGTTTTCTTAGAGCACTGAATTACAATTTAAAACAAAAATTCCCCCCATTGGGATTACTTAAATTTAATTGATAATTTTAATCTACTTTTAATTCATAAATATTTACCATTCATTTATGAACATGTCAAATAAACTGATAATAATTCTGCTCATGTTTTGAATATAGAGCTACTTATTGAAAAGTACACATATAAATACCTAATTCCATTCCCAAATCAAACTATGTTTCACTTTAATTACAAATGATAATGAAATAATTATAGCTTTTCTGTACAGGCTTTACACAAATTTCACTTTAAATTTCAAAACATAAAAATTATTTAATATATTTTGTGCATTATTTATACTCTGTTCACAAATCTGATACAAATTTGGGTACAAAAGGATGGAGAATGGTTTTATTTCATAGACCCCAAAGTTAAATTATTTAAAAAGATTTTGTGGGGAAAATATTTGCAGATCACAGTATAAAAATAAACATCCTATATGTTTCATTTTAACTGGATGAATGAGAAGTAAACACTGGCTGAATGTTACACTTGAATTGCTAGGAGACCAGTCATATTGTGATGTCACAGCTACTCAAATTGAGAACCATTGTGATGGCCTAACAGTTTATATTTGCAGGCCTGCCTGAGAAGCATTTGATGCTGCAGTGCTCAAAATCATGCAGATTAGAAAAGTAGCTGTAGAAAAAGTTATTTGAGATGGCACATGATTCTTCAAAAATCCAAGATGTGTCTCCTAAAGATGGGCCAACTGGTTCAGGAATCTCCGGTAGATCTCTATTGTGCGATCAAACATTCTCTGGGGACTTGGACTTGAGGTCTATGATTGAAGAAAATGCTTTTCAGACTTTGTCTGAAGAATCCTTGATAAAAACACCATGTTACACACATTGTGTCTCTGAACCAAATGAAGATAATGATTTTTCATTCTCTGACAGTTCCAAGAAAACTCTGGACAATGGCTGGTGGTGACGAATTTAAATCCATCTGGTGGAATGATAATGGAACTTCCATAGTGATTGATGAAGTTGTCTTTAAGAAGGAAGTTTTGGAAAGAAAGGCCCCTTTCAGAATATTTGAAACTGGAAGTATGAAAAGTTTAGTTAGACAGCTTAACCTTTATGGGTTTATTAAAGTGCGGCAGAATTATCAAAGATCTGCTTGTCTAGATGACTTTCTGGCAGAACAAAAAGAAGTCTTTGTTTTAAGCAAGGTATTCAGAAATTTTAGTTACCACTTGGTAATTTGTATATAAAATTTTATTTTGTACATCAATATATGGTTATATAAATGTAAAGCTTGATTTTGAAAATTGTATAAAACTACTAAGGCTAAAATTTTTACTTATTCTAAAAAATGAGGACAGTGCCTTCTGTAGTCAAGATTATGAGAAACTTTGCTTGCAACTCTGAATCTTACCAGAAATCTAAATAAAGCTATCAAAGCTGCTTTTAAAAAGTGGCATACACCGTTACTGCAAATGCTAACATCTTAAATTTGATGACTGCACTATTTAAATGTGTATTATCCAAGTAAGGAACTTCAAAATATCGTCAACAATGTTCATATTTTGATGATATTACCTTTGCATATTAGACGTGAAATGTGTGGTTTTATAGGTTAGGCTTATTTTAGTCTTGTATTTTGGTTTAAAATATTACTAAAATCTTTCTCCTTTGGTAGTAGCTGCAGTTCTATCATAATCCAAATTTTAAACGAGGCTGTCCCCAGCTTTTAGTGAGAATAAAAAGAAGAGTTGGGATTAAAATTGCCTCTCTGGTATCTTCATTGGCTGAAGATTTCAAGAAGAAGCACCATAAAGCAGTGGGTAATGTGGATAATCATAATTCTTGTTTTGTGGCTGACACTAGTGGTGAAAGTGCATTTTTAACTTCTGCAAATTTAAACATGCCTCTAATAAGAAAGTCCTCTACTAGCCAGATAATTGGTGATAAAACTACCCCGATCAGAGGTGATTTTTCTCCTCCATCATCAATATCACTTAGACCACCAGAACAAATTGCTGTGGATCAAAGTGCTATTTTAAATCAGTTGACCACTGCCCACGGGCACTCTCAAAGCAGCTGCATTGAAGCAAATGGCCGTGTTGTGAACTTCATTACAACTAAAATTTCTACTTCTCAGTACAGCATCTTGTCTCCCTTACAGAGTAATTATTTTGGACTAAAGGTGGAGCCTTCTACTTTTCCAAATAGATATCACAACATATCTGCCAATGAAGGTCATTTTCTAAACTTCAACCAGGGATCAACCCACGGTTTCTAGTGCCAGTGATAGCTGATACATCAACTACCTCTCTTTCAAGGCCAACACGTGAGACATCTTCAGTTTATGATTGTCATCCTAATCACAACTGAACTACCTGAGGACTACCAGATTATGCAGGAAAACAAAGATTAAAATTGATGTTGGCAAATGTCGACAAATATGTGCAATTTTCTTATTTGAAAAATAAACATAGATGTGTAGCTGTATTTACCTTATTTTTTTTAAATAGAGCTAAGAGTTAAACAGGAGAGTAAGTTACCATTAAAAGAAAAAAAGAGATATTTGATTGATTTTATCCTTTGATGGATGTGTATGGGGGTTAATTTAAATAATTTCTTGTAAGGTTGAAGAGAAAATGAAAGAATTTGGAGAAAGACTAAAACATGGAGAGAGGGAAAAGTACTAAGTGGTTTCTGGTTCATCCTGGAAAGTATTTAAAGTGTTAAGCTAGTCTAGGTTGGAACAGGAGATAAATGCAGGAACCGGCCCAGTGATCATGGTCTCTATTATGTCATGCCTGGAATTGTAATGGTCACATGATGTAGTCTCAGATGGTATATTCAGCATGTGGTAGAATATAAGAAGTAATATTATCTATTGTCTTCTTCGTGCTGTTCTCAAACCATTCCAATTGGTGCTTTCATTTCCTGCCCTCAAGAGTCTACACTAAATTATCTAGTCAATACTTTATGTTACTTTTATATTCCAGCCAAAGAAAAGCTTACGACCTGAAGGTGGCACTTAATGCCTTTCCAAATCTAAGCCCACAAATTCAACTTAGATTTGTCATTTCTTTATAAATCTGGCATCTGACTACCTTGGCATAGCTTTATGTTTCACTGTATCTGGAGATACATCCAGGGAAATGGTTGTCAACTATGTTAGCTGAAATCACACCACTTTTGCTTCAGCTATTCCTTGGGCTCTGGGTGTTCTCCTTTTACCTACTTAGACTTTCCCAGTCTCAGCACAGCAACCACCTCCTTCAGATGTTTTCTGTCTATCAGCCTTTCCTTGTCTAACTTGTATACCAGTACAGTAAACACAGCACATGCCACAGGATGCATTTTAGTATTTAGTGAATGAAATTGTATGTTGAATTTAAGCAAAATCTACTTTCGTGAAACAACAAAACTCTCATGGTTTTCAAATTATTTCGTTATGGTCTTTACTCTTCACCACGTACTAGCTCTTTTCATAGCCCAAGGACTAGTCACTCAAGACAGTAAGTGGAGGTAAGTACAGGAGACAAAGTATTATTTCCTTCTTAATTCATGCCTCCAGAGGCCTTAAGCATTCCATTCTCATTTGCTGGATTTTTTCCTGTCTCTTCATCACCCACCCACCCCAAAATAGCTGATTTTCTTCCCCATTCTAATAATTATACTGCCTTCTAATTAATTTACTTCTTAGAATCAGAGCTTTGTCCAGAAGAGACAGTGCTATTGCAAACATTTTATGTAGGTTTATGCACCCCACATAACTTGTGCCCCTTCTAACCTTCACATGGGAAGTATCTAAGAGGTACTAGAAACTTGGTAGGGGTGGTCATATTCAGCAACCAAATTGCAAACTTATATGTGTGGACTAGAAGGAGGTGAGGGTGGTAGAATTAAAAATTTGTCCAACAGCATGAGTACCAATTTTCTGCAGATATTAATAAATATAAAATATTCATTGGAGACTTTGACAATTTTCCATTAATTTAAAATAAAATGTGAAGCATTTACAGAATGTGAAATGCCCTGAATGCTGGAAAAATTGTAGGCAAGGTCAGGGTGTCTAGGGTTTCTGCTCATAATCATGCTGCCTGTGTCAGCTGATAACTGGAATGGCAAAATTGAGTCCTGAAAATATGTCATGAGTTTTGAAGGAAGCCTTTGATAATCTGGAGAAAGGGCAAATGGGCCAGGGTAATCTCTTGCAACATCCCACCAATATGTCCTTTACCAAGAGAAGGAAAGAGACCACTTGCAGCAGGAGATATGTGTCTGGACAGCTGTGGTTTTTCCTACAACTGAAACATAAATCTTTTAAATTTGTCAGTTCAACACTGATGGTGGCTACGTTGTTGCTTAAATTTGCCGTCTGGGGTTCAGATGGGCTGGTTCAGCAGGTATTTTCCAGCTCTCTTATCAGACAGTGGATCTTACCATGATCATCTTAACAAGGTTCTATACTGATAAGTCAAAAGCTACAGTTTACTTTCAAAATTAGAAATCCTAAGGAAGAATATTGTTTGTTTGTCCATCTGTAGTTTTCTACCTGGGAAAAGCTAGACTATTTGCAAAAGTAGAAATGTTGCCTGGTTTTTAAAAACTATTCTCTGAGCTCTGCCAACAGAATTCTTCCCACTAAATACTACAAATCTTTCTTTCACTGTGTGTGTTTGTGAAAATGGATTGTTAAGCAGTAACTAAGTTTGTCTTAGTTGAGTCATCATTGAATTATTCTTCTGCATCTGGCAGAATCTCTTTGAATTAAGAGTTTCATTGAGCCACCAGATTTTCTTCCTATCAGGGAGAGGTAGATTATATTTCTCCCAGTATACTAATTTTTACCTGTTCATTGAATCCCTAGCTGATGCTAGGGCCAAGCCACTGAACCCTTGAACTGGACTGAGGCATATACATTCTCCAGTCCTCAGAGCCCAGCACAGGACTGTGTCTCCTTTTTAATTTAAGCTTATGTCTAATTTTTTTTCTTCTAATTCTCATTGTTGACTCAACTTATTTTGGCTTTAATCACCCTTGACTAATTTATACAGTCTGAACCACTGACTTATTCCCGTTCACCTACAAATTTCTATAAAGTTTCTTCCCTTGGACTACCTGGAAAAAAGTGAGCATAGTCATAATTTTGAAAGCAGTCCTCAGTCCTAATAATGCAGAAACTTTACACTTCTATGCCCAGCACTTGAGCAAGAATGTTTCTTGTGGATCTCAGGGATTTCCTCACATCCCCTAATGCAACCATGAGAAAACACCACATTGTTATCCAAAATCAAGTCTTTGTCAGTATTGCATTTCCATTGCAAAACAGTTAAGAATTGTAGGAGTTCTGAGATTTTACCATGCTGAGATTTTTAGCATCCTTGCTTGTTCATTTCTTACAGATGCTGTCGGGGAGATGAGACCATGGGTCAGAGACAGTGAACTTTATCACTCACAGCAAGAGCAGCCAGTTTTAAATTTGTTTCCATTCCCTAATCTCAGATGAATACACAGAGTGAAATTTTTATGCCTACAGAAGTAGTGGGCTGTTAACATGAAGTAACTTTAAGGCATGATAAAACACTAATTTTATTATTATATTTATGTATTATTTATTAGAATCACTTATTTATTAGTAACTTTAACTAGGATTAGTATCTTTAAATAGGATTAGTATATCATGACTCAAGTTTACTTGCTGCAGAAACAATCATGGGAAATGACATGGGAATAAGTGAATATTTATTTTCCATTTTTCCTTCTGCTTCTATTGAGAAACAATTGGTGTAGAATATTGTGTAAGTTTAGGTGCACAGGATAGTGATTTGATTTACAAGTATCATGAAATAAATATCATAGCAACTTTAAGGAGAATTCATTATCACATTTAGATAGAATATTAAAGAGATACAATTTGCTTTTTGGTTGTGATGAGAAAACTTAGGGTCTACTCCCTTAACAACATTCATATATAACAAAAGCCATTTTAATTGTAATTTTCATATTACTATGGGGCATCCCCAGGACACATTTATTTTACGGCTGGCGGTTTGCAGCTTTTGAGTGCAATAATCAAATTCTCCTTTCCCGACCCCTGCCACTGTTAAATATAAATCTAATTTTTTCTATAAGTATGTAAGTTTTTCAAGTGTACTTTAATCTATAAACTGTGTTAGTTCCTCTTACACAACACACTGCTATTTTTAGTACATTTCAAACTGATCACCAGTATATATCTAGTTATGATATGTTGCTATTTAAAGATATTTCATTGTTATTTACTATTCCCCATAAAGCACATTTCTTGCCCCTGACTCATTTAATTTGCAACTGGAAAATTTTCTCTCTTAATTTTCGTCAAATATTTCTTTTTCCTCACACCGTTTCCCTCCTTCTTGTGAACAACCTGTTTCTTTGTATATCTATATCTCCTTTTCTGTTGTGTTATGTTCATTTCTTATAAATTCCATATATGAGTAAAATCATACAGCATATGTCATTCCCTTTCTGACTTATTTCACTTAGCATATTACCCTGTTGGTCTACCCATTTGTTGCAAATGAAAAACTTATTCTTTTTATAACTGAGTAATAACACATTGTATTTTTATATGTGTGTGTGTATATAGATAGATAGATAGATAGATAGATAGATAGATAGGTAGATAGATAAATAGATAGATAGATCTATAAAATATAAAATAAAATATATTGATGTGTAGATATATATACTATAAACACACATTTTCTTTATCCATCATCTATTGATGAACAATTAGTTTGCTTCTATATCCTCTATATTGTAAATAATGCCACAGTGAATATAGGTTTGAATATATCTTTTCTAGTTTCTGTTTTAATTTTCTTGGAATAAGTATCCTGATATGGAAATGTTGGATTATATTTCATTTTTAATTTTTAGATAAAACTGCTTACTGTTTTCCACAGTTGCTGCACAAATTTACATTCACTCCAGAAGTGCATCAGGGTTGTTTTCCTTACATCCTCACCAACACTAATATTTGTTTTCTTTTTGATTATATTCATTCTGACAGGAATGACATAAAATCTTATTGTGTTTTGGACTTGCATTTTTCTGATGGTTAGTGATGTTGACCGGTTTCATATGCCTGTTGTTTACCTTTCCCCCACAGTATATTCATTGTTTGTAATGGGCTAAATGACAATAACTGTCTGATTTCATTTTCAGGCATTCTTTTTGTTCCATTATTTTCTTTGTTCTGTGCCACTACCATATTCTTTTTATTACTGTAGCTTTGTAATATAGTTTTAAATCAGGAAAAGTGATACATCCTCTTTGTTCTTTGTCAAATATGTTTGTGTTCATTGTTTTCTTTTCTTTTCCTTTTTTTAGTGATTTCAACACTTTTGTGTTTACATGTATATTTTAGAATTATTTATTGTTAATTCTGAAAATGCCCTTGTTATTTTGATAGGCACTGAATTTAATTAATGTGTTTTCTTGGCTAGTACTGTCATTTAACCAATATTTTTTTCCTAATATATGAACGCAGTATATCCTTTCATCTCTTTGCATTATCTTAAATTTCTGTTATAAGTATTTTATAGTTTTCTGTGTACAGGTCTTTTATCTCCTTGGTTGGATATATTTCTAGAGTTTTTTTGTAATGTAACTGTAAATGAGACATTTCCCTCACTTTCTCTATCTGTTAGCTTGTTGTTAGTGTGCAGAAATGCAAGATTTCTGTATGTTAATTTTACATTCTGAAATTTTACCAAATGCATTGATAAGCCCTATTAGATTTGAGGTGCCATCTATAGGATTTTTGTTTAAAGTATGTCATCTGCAAACAGATACTATTACTCCTATTCTTAATTAACTATATTATATTTCCATTTATTTGGATAGCTATGGCTAGAATTTCCAATACTATACTGAATAAAAGTGGTAAGAGTGAACATTCATGTCTTCTTACTGCTCTTACAGGAAATGCTTTCAGCTTTTAATCAGTGAGGGTCATGCTAGCTGAGTTCTTGTCATATATGATTTTAACTGTGTTGAGGAATGTTTCCTCATGCTCAATTTGAGGAGAAATATAATCTTAAATAGTTAATGAATTGTCAAAATATTTTATGACTCTATTGATGAGACTATATAATTTTTATTATTTAATTTGTTACTGTGGTGTATCATATTGATTAATTTATAGGTAATGTATCACTTTTGCATCCCTGGATTAAAATGGACTTAATCATAGTATATAATGCTGTTAATGTATTTTTTCCTTTGCTAACATTTCAGTGATGATTTTTACATCAATGCTTATCAGTAATTTTAACCTGTAATATTTTGAGGTATTTGTTCCAGTTTTAGTAGTAGTGTGATACAAAAATTGGGGTAGGATGCCTTCCTTAATCTGCAAATTTTTGGAATTCTCTGAGAAGTATAGATGATAGCTCTTCTGTAAATATTTGGAAGAATTCAACTGTGAAGCTGTCTACACCTGGAATTTTGTTTCTTGGGATATATTGTTTAATTACTTATTCAATTTCATTAGTGGTAATCTGTTCATATTTTCTATTTCTCATTCCATCCTGGAGATTATGTCTTTCTAAGAAATTGTGTATTTCTTCTAGGGTTTCCATTTTATTTACATATAATTTGTTGTATCTTCTTATGCTGCTTTGTATTGCTTTGAAATAAGCTGTAACTTCTCATTTATTTATGAGCTTATTAATCTGTACTCTTTTATTCTCATGAGTCTGGTTAAAGCTTATCAATTTTATTTATCTTTCAAAAGCCATTATTTAGTATGATTGAATGTTTCTATTTTTAATCATTATTTTATTTAGTTATGTTCTGACCTTTCAGCTGTCTTTCCTTCTACTAACAATTTTTCTCTTATTTTGATACATCTTTTGTTTGTAAGATTATGTTATAAGAGAGAGATGTTTCTTATTTGTATAAGTGGGATTATTTTGCTATAAGCGTCCCTATTAGTACTGCTTTTGGTATACCCCATGGACTTTGTTTTTTTGTCATTTTTCTTAATATATATTTCCATTGATTTTTACAGCAATCCATTGTTTGTTTAATACTGTATGATTTATCTTCCACATTTTACTATTTTTCTTATGTTTTTACTTTTAATAAATTTCTATTCTCACAGATTCCATATGTTTCTTCTCAAAACAAGGAGAATAATAATAAAATTTATACAAAAATTTGAAAGACCCAAATATTCTAAAATTATCTTTGAAAAATGAACAAAGCTTTGGGTATTATCCTCCCTGAATTTATAACGTACTACAAAGCTACAGTAATCAAAACATGAATATATATCACTAAAAGACACACATAGATCAATGGAACAAAATAAAGAGTCTGAAAATAAACCCACACACATATGGTCAATTAGTCTACAATGAAGGAGGCAAGAGTATACAATGGATAAAAGGCAGTCTCTTCAATAAGTAGTTCTGGGAAAACTGGACAGTACATGTAAAAGGAAGATTTATGAGCACTTCCTTCCATAGAATACAAAAAAAGATAAATATGGATTAATTTCCAAAATGTAAAACCTGAAACTATAAAATTTCTGACCGAAAACATGAGGAGAACAGACTTTGAGATAAATCACAGCAATATTTATTGGGGATCTGTCTCCTAAGTAAAAAAAAAAAAGAAAGATAATTATCAATAATAGTTTTAAGTTCATTTATGAAAAATTAGATGTACTTCGTGACATAGGGATTCTACTTCTTGTATAAGTGTGAAGTGCAAAACCTTTTGCAGAGCAAAGGAAACTTTCTACGAGACATATGACAACACAAAGAATACAAGGAAAAATTTCACACAATGAGACCTTCAACGTGTTAATATCCATAATATATATGTAGCATATTAGACTTAATATTTAGAAACACAGGCCCCAACTTTAACATAGTTTAAGGATCTTCATGGAAGCTTTTCAAAAACAGACATGTGGATGATTTTCATTCACATAAAAAGAAACATAAAGTTGCTATTCATTAGGAAATATTAAATCAATACCAGAATGAAATATAATCTCACAGCAACAAAAATGGCAATTTAAAAAGTCTTCAAATGATAAACATTAATAAGAAAGTCAATGAAAGGGAATCCAAGTACACTGTTGGTGGAAACATAAATTGATGCATCCACTATTATAAAAGTGTAAACAGTGCACAGAAAACTAGAAAAAGAACCATTATATGTTGCAGCAATTCCAGTTTTTGATATAAATCTGTAAAAACATGAAAACATTAACTTTAAAGTATGTATTACCCACAATGTTCTTAACATCATCATTTAAAATAGCCAAGGATAGACGTACAACTCAACTACCCATCAACAGATGATTGGCTGAAGTAGATGTGAGATATAGATAACATAATAAATACTTAATCATTGTCCTAACAAAAAATAAAATTCTTTCATTTGGAAAAATGTGATTGGACTCAGAGAGCGTTGTACATAGGAAAATAAGTCATACAGAGAAAAACACTCTATGTTATCACTTATATGAGGAAACTAAAGATATAAGAGAAATAATCATAAAGAAACAGGAACAGAATCACATATATATGTGTAGTGTACAAAGTAGTGGTTTACTTTGGGGACAGACAAGAAGGATGGTGCAGACAGAAATATGCAAGCTACCAGTTATATACTAGAGAAGCAAGAGGGCTATATTTACAGTACAGAGAAATATTTTAATAATTTAAATGATTTTAAAGATATTATAGGCATATATTTTAGTAAAATGTGCATGTATGTGGGAAAAACAATGAAGAAAATAACCCAGGAAAATCAAAATATTTTGTAGTACTATGACATTAAGGGAGGTGATTTGTTCAATTTCTTTACTGTTCTTATAATGTCCTAATTAGAATTTAAGCTTTAAAATGAAAAAGTATATACTTTGAAAAAAGTGACATAATTTTAAACTATTTTTGTCTCTCACCTTAAATCTGCAGTCAGTATAACGTTCACATCTCAACAAAAATAACTACAACACAAAACAATATTCCATAACGCATGTGTAAAGCTGAAGTTTGCTGGGCTAAAACACATAAAGGAGGCTCAACTGAGGGAAGAGTAGATTTGGTGTCTGCAGCCTAGGCCCCCTGACTAGCATATATGAGTCCTCAATTTCAGAGAACCTAGTAGAAACAGGGTCTCAGTGTTTCACCCAGCTTTGGCCTCCAACTGCACCAGTACTCATGGTCACATGTAACTTGGAGGGAGCCACAATGGAGACAGAAATTCCATCTTACAGACACTCAGATATTCATGACACTGCCCCCTAATCCCCATTCACAGTGATGGAGACAAGATACCTTGCAACACTGGACATGGGAAAGACACTTGCCTGATTCCAAGAACCCACCTGTCTTTACACATTTCTTCAATGTGTAGACTGAGTCTCAAGGGATATCACATAATAGGAAGGGTTCACTATCCTAGTGACAACACTGGCGTTAACTACCACAGAAGTCTAAGAAGTGACAATGAAAGCACATCTTTTATCCAGACAGCGACTGGAAAGTGCCATTTTGAAATATTATCAGAGGTAGCTCAGGTAAGTAAAACCAAAAATTGTGCAATATTGCAAACTCCAGAAAACCAAAGCAAGGTCTCCAACTACCAATCTCTAATTTAGTGTCATCAGAGCAATAACTTATCAAGATCATGACCAATCACAGTAACATTATAGGGCATGCACACACAGATACACAGACACAGACACCAACAGAGACACAGACACACACGCACAAGAACCTGTGCAAACACACACATGCACACAATGTCAACCATGCAGCAAACAATCTTAAAGTCATGGAATGTTGCCATATAACTAATAGAGAATACAAATAGGTGTCATACAGAAACTCAATACAAAAACAAAACTAAGAAAGCAGTTTAGTGAGCTCAGGAATCAATGAAATGATAAGGAATACATTACCAAAGAGACTGAAACTATAAAATAACCAAACATCATTGGAGGACCAGGAGAACTTAATAAATGAGATGAAGAATGCAACAGAATGCATTGGAAGTAGAGTGTTTTTGTGGAAGAGAGTTTAGCAAACATACCAATACAAAACTAGAAATGATAGAAGAGGGCAGAGATTCAAGATATTAAAATATGAGGAAATTCTACAGTAGCCATCAGATTCCTCAGGAAGTGCACATTAGAGTGAAATCCTGGAGGGAGAAGAAAGTTAGAAGGCAGCTGATGGTTTATTTAAAGAAGTAATAGTTGATAACTTTCTGAACCTGTGTAAGGAACTGATATACAAGTCCGTGAGCCAACAAAACACCAATAACTTTAAGACAAAGTACCTCCTTCAAGACACATCATATGCAATTTGGGAAGTCAATGACAGAGTAATATTTTAAAGGCAGCAAAATTAGTTAAGATAGTCTACAAAGGAACCCCCATTAGGCTATCAGCAGATTTCTGAACAGAAAACATAGGCCATAGGTAAATAAAATTACATTTCAAACTACTGAAACAGGAAATCACTCACCCAATAATACTTATACAGCTATCACTTATATATGAAGTGAAAATAAAGACTTTAAGAGACAAACAAACCTGAATTTGATGAAAAAAACAAAACCGAGACACCTTATAAGAGGTGCAGAAAAGAAGTCTTCTAAGAAATATAAAACGGCAAATTGAGCAAAACATTGACCAAAATGCTAAGGAGAGACCACGAGAAATTTGCATCTGTTTCTTTGGGTATGTTTTTAAATGTTACTATACCATATGGATTAAAGAGAGAAAAATAGGAAATCAGGGGCAATAAATACAGATAATTTAAACTGGTAACATGTTGACAACAGTAAAGGAAATAATTTGAAACAGTAATCATAAAAGGTAAAGAGTAAAAATAAAACAATATTAAAGGAAGATGCTATCAGAGGAAAAAGGACTAAATTATACATGAGATGTTTTATTTTAATTGAAGTACAGTAGATGTACTATATCGTGTAGTTTCAGATGTACAGCATAGTTATTCTAATCAGTTTGTAGATTATATTGCATTATAAATTATTACAATAATTTTAACATACAATTATTTTAAGCTATTTTGTATATTTCCATAATCTATAAGATTATCCTTGTTGCATCTCTCCTTTATGTAAACTACTTACTAACTGTCAATATTCTGCCATTAAAATCTCTTTCCCTTCCACTTTGTTAAACATAAACTTTTTCCCATATCTTTGAGTCTGCTTAAGTCTTGTCTATCTAATCAATTTACCTCTCCAACATGTCTCTATCTATCTATCTATCTATCTATCTATCTATCTATCTATCTATCTATCTGTCTGTCTATCTATCAATCTCTCTATTTCTCTCTATCTATCTATCATGTATTATCCTTCTATCTATCTATTTATCTATCATCTATCAATAGATAGCTATAGATAGATGTACACAGATATATGTTTTCCTTAAGATTCCACATATAAATTAAATTATATACTTTTGTCTTTGTCTAAGTTGCTTCACTAAGCACATTATTTACTAGGTCCATTTAGGATGCTGAAATAGCAATGTGTTATAAATTTTCATGGCTAAGTATTATTTCATTGCATATTTATAGAAACATGATATCTTCTTATGTCCGTAGTCTACTGTGGACTCTTGTATTGCTTCCCTGTCTTGCATATTATAAACAGTGCTGTTGTGAACATTGGTTCCTCTCAATTTAGGGCTTTTTCCCCAGATTTTTCCTAGGAGACTTATTACTGGGTCTTGTGGTAGTTAACTTTTTAGTTTTTAAAGAAATCTGAATACTCTTTTCCAAAGAAGTTGTACCAATTCACATTCCTACCAAGAGTATACAAGAGATTTCTTACCTCCACATCATCTCCAACACTTACTGTTTGTAGACTTTTTGATAATAGCCATTCGACCAGTGTGAAGTAATACCTCCTTGTGGTTTTGATTTGCAATTACCTAATAATTAGTAATGTTGAACAATTTTATCACTTGCCTGTTAATCATCTGAATGTGTTCTTTGGAAAAATATTAACTCAGGTACTCTGCTCTTGTTTTTGATTGGGTTTTTGTTTTTCACCTTCAGTTGTGCAACCTAAATCCATGTTACATCTATTAACCGACATCTATTAACCCCTGGTCACATGCATTGTTTGAAACTATCTTCTCCAATTACACAGGCAGTGTTTTAATTTCATTGATTGTGTCCTTAGTTGTGCAGAAATTTTCAAGTTTGTTTAGGTCCCACTTGCTTATATTTGCTTTTATTTCTTTTGCCTTAGGAGACTGATATAAGAAAATATTCCTAAGATATATATACAACAGGGTATCACCTATATTCCCTTCTAGCAGTTTTATAGTATCAGGTCTTACATTTAGGTCCTTAATACACTTGGAATTTATTTTTGTATATGATGTCAGGGAATGCTCTCATTTCACTGTTTTACATGTAGATGTCCAGCTTTCCCAACACCACCATTGACGTGACTGTCTTTTTTCCATTGTGTACTCTTGCTTCTTTTATCATAGATTCATTGCTCATAGGTGTGTGGAATTATTTCTAGGCTCTCTATCTGTTTTTATTGATTATATCTCTGTGCCAATGCCATACTCTTTTTATTACTGTAGATTTGTAGTTTAGTAAGGTATCTGGGAGGGTTACTCCTTCAGATTTGTTGTTTTATCTCAAGATCAGTTTGGGAAATTTAATTTGTTATTTTGGGTGTTATGCATGGTCCCTTCAATGAGGTTTTTCTTGTTCCTTTTAGAAGTCCTGATTTGCTTCCGACTTCCCTCTTAGATTTGTCTTTGCTGCATCCCATACATTTTATGAAGCTGTGTTTTCATTGTAATTTGTATCCAGTTACAATTTTATTACATCTTTGATTTTGTCATTCACCTTGTTTTATTTTATTTTTTTAAAGGATGTGGTTTGACCTCATATTTGTGCTTTTCTTATTCTTCTCTCTAGAGTTGATGCACAGTTTCTTACTTTTGTGTATGGAAAAATACTTGCTGTAATCTATATTTGCTTAAAGTTCCTGAGGCTCATTTCATGACATAATATGTGGTTAATTCTTTAGATAACATCCTGTGCACACTTGAAAAATTTATGTGTTCTGCTTTTCTGATGCAGTGTCCAATAGCTCATTTAGGATCAAATGATGTAATATGCTATTAATATCTCTGTCTCCTTACAGATATTCTTTCTGTATGATCTGGCTATCAGAATAGTGAGGTTTTCAACTCATCTACTATTATTCTTTTATAATGAATTAATTCCTTCATGTCTATTAAAATTTCATTTTATATTTAGGATCTATAGTGTTTGGTCCATATATAATTTAATGAGTGTAATACTCCATTTTTTATTGATATATTTTTCTTTATATATGCTCATATTTGTTTCATTTTGGCTGCTTTTTAAAAATGTTTTCTATGAGTTGATCATTGCAATCTGCACTTTCTTGTCATTTCCATGGAATATCTTTCCATTTATTTATAGACTATGTTTATCTTCCACAATAAAGTGAGACTTTTTGGGGGGAGGCAAAGATGGTGGAGTAAAAAGATGTTTGTAGCTCACCCTTTCCCACAAATGCACCAAGACTCACATCCACAGACCCACTCAGCTAACCAGAGAACCTGCAGAACTCTGAAAGAACATTGTACTCTTCAATAGATAAAGATGTGAAAAATCTTGTAGGAGAAAATGAAGAGAGAAAGAAGAAAATGCTAAACAGAGTGGGACAGGTCCAACAGGGAGGGAACAACAAAGAAGGACTTGTGCTCATTCACTGTGTCTCCCCTCTACAACTGAGAGTTCAGCAGGATGGAGGGGGAGCTTCCAAGGCTTGGACATGTACATAGAATAAGTTGACTGAAAGAACTAAGTTAAACAGGCACAGAGGATCCCTGTAACACTCAGCTGAAGATTCATCCCGGAAGATGGGGGCAGGTCCATGCTGCCTGAGCTGGGTGGTAAATGGGGATGGCTGCACTGTGGTGGCCCAAGGAAATGAACTTGGCTTTGTGTCATGGCTGTGGGTGCACAGAGCAGAACAACCTCGGCCCTCCATAAAACAACAGGGCAGATGTGCCCTGTGGGTGGAAGGGTGCATTCCCCATCTCTGAAATTCCACAGAAGCTTCTAGGTGAAGAGAGCTGGGGATCAGACACATCCACCATACCCTCTGGTGCTTTACACCCAGCTTGCAGCGGGTGCAAAACTTGCATCTACACCTAAAGACTTAGCAGCCTTAATGATCGGACCTAGACTTGTCTACAGCCTGAGGCAGATAGGAACCTAATGTCTGGTTCCTCAGAGAACTTGTCTGACAAGAGAAACAAGGAGCTGGATTTTGGCCCAGAACAGGGACAGGGCAGTTCCTCATTCTTCCCTGAGCCCACTTCCGGTGTGCAAACCCAAGGCACAGCATAAAGTGGCACAGAGTAGCAGAGTGATCAGCAACCCGAGGGGGCATGTGGCCCCTCAAATTTTGGGCCGGAATACAGCTACTGACCATACTGGTTTGAGAGGGCACGATGCCCAATCCTGCCTGGTCATTCTGCAATATCTGCCTGCAGCATCGGGCAGGGCATTGTCAAGCCAGCCCAGAGTAAAGAGAGCTTCATCAGACCCAGTGTTGGGTGTAGGAGCGATCTGCTTGCTGACATGCCCTGGGAGCAGCACAGATGAGGGCTCCATTGAAGGGTCTCTGGAAACAACAAGATGAGCTTCCAAATCAGGATGAAAAAAGAAAGAATTCACATTAAATGTACACAGTATCCAGGAGGACACTGATCATCCCCTTTAATTGATCTGATTTTACCTGTTCCATTTTCTATTACCTTCTTAATTTTTACTTCTTCTTGAATTATATATACCTCCATTTTAAACCCTTTGAAATTTTTAAAAATATTTTAATTATAATTATTTTTCAAAATTCTGCATCAACTTCCTTTTCTATTACTCATTATACAATGTCTTCAAACCTTTTTTCTCCCTTCTTTAGAATTCTTTATCTCTCTATCTCTTTGTCTTTTCTAAGTTGTATAACTACATAGTCATTAGGTAGATAAACTCCTTTAGGACCACAGTAGAAAACTGATACTCCATAAACCACAGTGTCAGAGAGGTAGTAGAAAGTTGAAGAAGCAGAGAAACCATTCCCAATTAAAGTTACAAGAGAAATCCCCTGAAAGAATGATCAGTGAATTAGACATCGATATCCACCTAGATCAAGATTTCAAAAACGGAGTGATCAAAGTACCGAAGGAAATAAAAGAGATAGTGTTTAGAGATACAAAATATGTCAGAAATGAAATGGAAGCTTTAAAGAAGAGCCGAGTAGAAAAGGTAAACCAGTTGACTGAGATGAGGAATGATTTAAAGGTGTAGCAAAGCTTATTTGATAATGCAGAAAAATGAATTAGTGACTTAGAAGACAGGATAATAGAAAGCACCCAATGAGAAGAGCTACAAGAGAAACAATGTGAAACAAATGAAAAAAGCATAAGGGACCTATGGGATAATAGAAAGCCTGCCAAACTTGGCATGATAGAAGTCCCAAAAGGGGAAGAAAGATCAAAGGGGATTGCAAAGGTTTTTGTAGAAATCATGACTGAGAACTTCCAAAACTTACAGAAGGAATCAGATATCCAAGTACAGGAAGAACACAAATATACCCACACCAAGACATATAATTAAGATGGACAGATTCAAGAATAAAGATATGATCCTAAAGAGAGCAAGAGAATAGTAAAGTGTGAGTTAAACGGGAATCCCCATAAGGCTACCAGCTGATTTCTCTACAAAAATACTACAGCCCAGAAGGGAGTGGCAAGATATATCCAAAGTCCTGAATGTAAAAATTATATACTGTAAGATAATTTGACCAGCAATGCTATCCTTTTTGGTAGATGTGGAAAAAAATGATTTCACAGACAAGAAAAAGTTTAAAGAGTTTAGCAACACTAGACCCATGCTAAAAGAATTATTGAAAGGCCTACTCTAAAAACAAAAGCAGCATGATGCTACAGAAATGTGAAACTCACAGCTTGAAAGGTGATAATTAATGAATTACAAATAAAATAAACACAAAATTTTAAAACAATTCATACAAATCATTGAGAGTGGGAGAGGGAGGCAGGAAACTAGAGATTTTTTTTTTGGTCTTTCATTTTAAAATTTTTTGTTCTTGGTAGGATGGGTTTGAGATCATGTTACTATCCATTTAATAAATGCAGTTATAGTAATGGTCTAATGGAATTATAAAAAAGTGTAAAAAGAAGACAAAAACTTATCAGGTAGTCACTAACACTAAATAAAATTCATGATAATACAAAGGAAAATAACCAATCCTTAAAAATAACATGAAGGGAACAAAGTGGAAATACCAAATTAACTGCTAAGATAAGGTCAATTTAGCATTAAACACAAGCCTATCATCAATTATTGAAAATGTTAATGGACTAAATGCTCCAGTTGAAAGCCACAGAGTGGCAGGCTGGATAATAAAGCAAGAACCTTCAATATGCTGCATACAAGAGACCCACTTCAGAGAGAAGGACACATATAGATTGAGAGTGAAAGGATGGAAAAGTGTATTCCATACAATTTGAAAAGTCATAAAACAGGTGTTGCCTGTTTGTGCTCTCTCTCTCTTCTTCTTTTTGAGTTTGGCCAGAGGTTTGTCGATTTTACTTTAAATCATGGCCATAAAGAAAGATAAAGGTACATTTTATAATGATTGAAGGAGTGATACAATATGAGGACAGCACACTCATTAATATATATGCACCAAATATAGGAGCACATAAGTACATAAAATAATTACTAACAGATATAAAGGGGTAGTCATATTTGTAGATTTCAACACTGCATTAACATCAATGGACAGATCATCGAGACAGAAAATAAATTAGGCAACAGAAAAATTAAAAAATACAATAGAAATATTAAACTTGGTGGATACTTTCACAGCATTGCAAACCCCCAAAATAGGATAAACATTCTTTTCAACTACACGTGGAACTTTTTCCAGGATTCATGATGTACTTGGGCACAAAAGAAACCTCAGCAATTTTAAGAAGATAGAAATTACCTCAAGCATCTTTCCTGACCACAATGCCATGAAGCTAGATCAACAACAGAGAAACAAAGGAGAGCAAAGGAAAATATGGGGATTAAACAATATGTTATTAAAAAACCAAGGGGTCAAAGAAGAAATCAAAGCTGAAATGAAAAAGTACCTTGAGAGAAAAGAAAATGAATGCAAAACCACACAAAATTTATGGACACAATAAAAGCAGTGCTGAGAGGGGAGTTTATAGTGCTAAAATGAAGAACAAACACAAATAAACATTCTAACCCACCAGCAGAAAGAAGTAGAAAAACAAGACCAAAAACCCCCAAAAGACAGTGAAAGGAAGAAAATCATCAATATTGGGGAGGAAATAAATAAAATAAGTTTAAAAATTGAATAGGAAAATAGTCAACCAATCCAAAAGCTGGTTTTTCCAAAAAGTAAGTAAAATCGACAAACCTCTGGCCAAACTCAAAAAGAAGAAGAGAGAGAGAGCACAAATTAGCAAAATAAGAAAGGAGAATGGAGAAATTACAACAAAAAAATAGAAATACAGAATATCATTTGAGAATATTATGAAGAGTATATGGAACCAAACTGTATAACCTAGAGGAGATGGACAAGTTCTGGAAGCTTACTGTCCACCAAGAGTGAATCAAGACAAAACTGACCCCTTGAACAAACAGAGCACTAGAAATGAAATCAAAATGGCAATATAAAACCTCCCAAACAATAACAGTCCAGGACCGGATGGATTCACAGCGGAATTCTACCAAACAAAGAAGAACTCGTACTAGTCCTTCTCAAACTCTTCCAGAAGATTGAAAAGGAAGGAATACACACAAAGACATTCTATGAAGCCACAATCACCCTAATACCACAACCAGGCAAAGACACTACCAAAATAGAGGATTATAGGCCAATATCACTGATGAACACAGATGCCAATATCCTAACCAAAATAGTAGCAAATAGAATCCAAACACAGAAAAAAGGATTATATATCATGACCAAGTGGGGATCATGCCAGGGTCACAGGGGTGGTTCAACTTATGCAAATCAATGTAAAACAGCACATCAACAAGTGAAAGGACCAAAACCACATGATCATCTCAATAGATGCAGGAAAAACATTTGATAAAATTCAACACCCACGTATGATAAAAACTCTCACCAAAGTGGGCATACAGGGAATATATCTCAGCATTATGAAAGCTATAGATAACAAACCTACAGCCAGGATAGTACTCAAAGGTGAGAAAGCCAAATTCTTCCTACTAAAATCTGGGACAGTTAAAGGATGCACACTATCATGACTCCTACTCAAGATAGTCTTGGAAGTCCTAACCACAGCAATCAAACAAGAGAGAGAAGTAAAAGGGATGCCAATTGGAAAGCAAGAGATAAAATCTAATTATATGAAGATAATATGCTACTATTTATAGAAAACCCTACAAGATTCAGAATGAATTTACTATAGCTGATCAAAGAATTCAGCATGGTAGCAGGTTACAAGATTAAAGTTCAAATATCAGTGGCATTTCATAACGCTAACGATTCAGATAATACTACAGAGCTACAGTCAACATGACAGCACTCTATTGGTAGATAAACATAGATATAGGCCAATGGCACAGAATAGAGAGCCCAGAAATGAACTCGAAAACATTTGGTCAGTTAATCTTAGACAAAGGAGGCAAGAAATAACAATGGAAAAGTGATAGTATCTTGAGCAACTGGTTTTTGGAAAACTGGACAGCAGCATGTAATTCAATGAAGCTAGAAAAGTCCCAATGAAGCTAGAACACCATACACAAAAATAAACTCAGAATGGATCAAACTTAAACATAAGACAATATACAATAAACCACCAAGGGAAAAATATAGGCAAAACGTTATCTGAGATAAGTCTCGAAAATTTTCTCTTAGAAGAAATAAAAGCAAGAATAAACAAATGAGACCTCATGTAACTTACAAGCTTCTGCACAGTAAAGAAACCGGAAGTGAAATAAAAAGACAACCTACGGAATGGGAAAAAATTTGCATATGAAACCGTCAAAGACTTGGTCTCCAGAGTATATAAGCAGCTCATCCAACTGAATAAGAAAAAAAAAACAACCGAATACAAAATTGGGCAGAAGACCTAAACAAGCAATTCTCCAAGGAAGACATACAAGTGATCAAAAGGCACATCAGAAAATGCTCAATATCACTTATTATCAGAGAAATGCAAATCAAAACTTCAATGAGGTATCACCTCACACCAGTCAGAATAGCCATCATTCAAAAATGCACAGATGACAAATGCTGGAGAGGCTGTGGAATAAAGGGAACCGTCCTTCACTGCTGGGGGCAATTCAGTTTGGTGCAGCCACTGTGGAAAACAGGATGGAGATTCCTCAAAAACCTAGGAATAGACCTACCATATGACCCAGGAATCCCGATCCTGGACATAAATCCAGTAGGAACCCTACTTCAGGATGACACCTGCACACCAATGTTTATAGCCAGCACTATTTACAATAGCCAAGACATGGAAACAGCCTAAATATCCATCGACAGTTGACTAGATAAAGAAGAGGTGGTATATTTATACAATGGAATAATAGTCAGTCTTATGAACTGACAACATAACGCCATTTTCAGCAACATGGATGCTCCTGGAGAAAATCAGTCTACGTGAAGTAAGCCAGAAAGAGAAAGAAAAATACCATATGAGAAGGCTCATGTATGGTATTTAAAAACAAAACCAAACCAAACAAAAAACTCATAAATACAAAACAGAAATAGACTCGCAGGCAGAGAATACAAAGTTTTGGTTGCCAAGTGGGTGGGGTGTGGGAATAGATAGGCTGGGATGTCAAAATTTTAAAATAGATAAACAGGATTGTACTGTATAGCACAGGGAAATGTATAAAAGATCTTACGGCAGCTCACAGGGGAAAAAAATGGGACAACAAATGTATATATGTTCAATGTAACTAAAAAATTGTGCTCTACGATGGAATTTGAGACAACTTTATAAAATGATTAAAAATCAATAAAAAAAAGTTAAAAATGAGAAAAACATGACCCTAATTATTACAGGTGTATTACAGAAAATACAAATTAGAGAGAAAAATAACTATGCAAAAGAGTAGTAAAACCAAAGATTCTGTTTTTGTTTTCTTTTTAAGATAAGAAAATCAAAAAACCTCTAGCCAGATGCATCATGAAGAAAAGAGAGATGCTCCAAAGGAATAAAGTCAGAAATAAATGTGGAGAAATAACAATTGTTCCCTCAGATATACAAAAAAGGGATCATTTTGTCAACACTTACATGCAAATAAACTGGACAACTTAGAAGAAATAGACAAATGTCTAGAAAAAGACAGGGATAAAAAGAAACAAATAATTTGAGCAAACTGTTTACTAGAAAAAGGAAAAATCTGCATTTAAAAAAATCATTAAACGTTAGTGAAGATTTAAAAAGCTCCCGTGGAATACTGTACAAAAAAAGAAAGCAAAATTTGTACTCTTCAAACTATTGAAAAATAGTGAAGATGTGGGAAACTCACAAATTAATTCTATGAAGCTTTCATCACCCTGATAGCAAAGCCAACAAAAAAAGTACAGGCAAAGTGAATTTCAAGCCAATAGCTTTGATTGATACAGATGCAAAAATTCTTAAAAATATTATTAGCAAGCTAAATCCAGCAATACCTAAAATGAATTATACACCATGATCAACTTTAATTCATTGCAGTGTCATAAGAGAGGTGGAACACACATGAAATCAATCAGTTTGATGCATCACATTCACAACAGAAAAAGGGAAAGTGACATGGTCATCCCAATAAATCCATAAAAAGCATTTAACAAACTTCATCTTTTATTAAATAAAAAAGCGGCAACAACAGCGACAACAACAGCAACAACAACAACAGAAACCTCTTAGCAAAGTAGGATTCAGGAAATATATCTCAACATAAATAAACTCATTAATAACAGACACACATACAACATAATGTGCAAAAGTGAATAACCGAAAGCCAAATTAAGGAATAAGGAAAGGATGCCCACTCTCACCATTTCTATTAAACACAGTATGGGAAGTCCTTACAACAGCAATTGCACAGGAAAAAATGTTGTTCAAGTAGGATTGAATGAAGTAAAACTGCTATTATTTTAGATGACATGATAATCTATATAGAGAACCCTAAAGATTCTCCACACAAAAACAAATAAAACTAATAAATACATTTAGGAAAGTAACATGATTCATTATTAACATACAAAAACTGTCACATTTCTTTACCCTAACAAAGAAATATTCCATAATTTTAAAAAGTCCATATGCTATCAGTTCAAAAATAAAAACGTATTAATAGGTTTGAATGAACCAAGGTAATAAAATCTAGAGAACACTGATAAAGAAATTTGAAGATGATGCAAAGAAATGGAAAGAAATCTCAAGGTCTCAGTTTAGAGGAATAAATATTGTTAAAATATACATACAACAAACATGTCTGCAGATAAAAAGTGATTCAGATCGAACTACATGATATTTTACACAGAAATTAAAACAGTCCTAAGATTTGTACGGAACAGCAAAATTACCAGAACTTCAAAAGAATCAATGAGGAAAAAGAATAAAGTTGGAGTCATAACCAATAACCCTCCCAGATATCAGACTATATTACAAAAACAGTAATCAAAAGAGCACAATTCTGGAAAATGAACAAACATCTATATCACTGGAGCAGAAAACAGAGGCAGAAATAAAACATCACACCTACGGTCATCTAAACAATGACAAAGGAAAAAAAGTATACAATGCCTGAAAGACAGTCTTCAGCAAGTGATGTTGAGAAAGCTAGAGAGCTACATGTAAATCAATGAAATTAGAATACTCCCTCAAACTGTGCAAAAATAAAATCAAAATGTTTAAAATATCTGAATCTAATACATGACACAAAAAAATCCTGGAATCTAACATAGGAAAAAGAAGATACAAATTGTAGCAAAATTTCTTCATCCATTTTTCTGTCGAGGAATTTTGGGTTTGTAGGCTCTTGTCTGAAGGCTCTAGAGAATAAGCCCATGGGCTGAACTGATAAGCTATGAGGAATGTCACATATCCAGGCTGGATAAGAAATTGACTGCTCATTGTATCCAGTATGGATGGCTGGATAGCCTATGTTGGGTAAGATCCTCATAGGAGGACAACCTAAGACAAGCACAGCCGGCTGGATAAGAGATGGCTTACTTAATGAAGTTCCGTGATGAACTTAAAACAATCCTTGATCATTTACATCCTGTGCTTACTGCAGGAGCATAAGGAAATAAATATCTTAAGATTATTAACATTGTTATAAATTAGATGATATGTGAAGCATTGTGCATGTCCTATATAAACCATTTTCTTAAAAAGAGAACTGCTCCACTTCTCTCCACACAGCGTTTGTGTATATATGATATCGTGCCACTGACAGGGTTAATTTAATTTGTTGGGAGTATCTTAAAAGGATGTTACGTTATATAAAATGCTCTTTTGGCACCTATTGAAATTATTATGTGAGTTTTATTTCTCATTCTATTAGTGTGGCATTTCACTTTTATTGATCTGAATATTTTGAGGCATCCTTAAACCCAGGGATAAATCCCTTTACTCATGTATGTGTATGATACATTAAATGTGGTGTTGAATTCATTTTGCTTGTGTTTTATTGAGAATTTTGGCACATAGGTTCATCAGGGGTAATATAACATATTTTGAGTCTAATGTCCTTTCTAGCTTTGTTATGCAAATAAAGCTGGCATCATAAAACAAGTTTGGAATCTATCACCCCCTTCAAATTCTTGGAAGATTTTTGGAAGAATTGGTGAAAACTTGTCTTCAAATGTATGACAGACTTCACCAGTAAAGTCATCTTGTAAATATTTTCTGGTTTAGGAGCTTTGGATTACTGATTTTCTCATGCACACTTTTGCTGTATTTAACTTTCTAATTTCTTCTTGATTCAGTATTGGAAGACATATGTTTCTGGGTATTGGTCTTTTGTTCTGGGTCATTCAAATCGTTGGCTTGTGGTAATTTCTTATGATGCTATGCATCTCTACAGCATCAGTGGTAATATCTTCTCTATTATTTCTAATTTTATTTGAGTTTCTATTTTGTTAGCCAACCTAAACTTTTTTCCACTTTATGTTTAAAAGAAACAGACATTGTTTTTTTTGTATCTTTTCTATTGTTTCTCTTGTTATTTGCCTTACTCTCATTGATTCAATTTTCTTCTTTATTCTTTCTGTTTTCTCCTAGATTCTTTTGTTTTTTAACATTTTTTATTGATTTATAATCATTTTACAATGTTGTGTCAAATTGCAGTGTTCTGCACAATTTTTCAGTCATTCATGGACATATACACCATCATTGTCACATTTTTTCTCTGTGATTTATCATAATATTTTCTGTATATTTCTCTGTGATATGCAGTGTAATCTTGTTTATCTATTCTACAATACTGAAACACCAGTCTTTCTCTTCTCACCCTCTACCCCCCTGGTAACCACAAGTCTGTATTCACTGTTCATGAGTGTATTTCTGTCCTGTATTTATGCTTTGTTTGTGTTTGTTTGTTTGTTTTTGTTTTTGTTTTTTAGATTCCACATATGAGCGATCTCATATGGTATTTTTCTTTCTTTTTCTGGCTTACTTCACTTAGAATTGCATTCTCTAGGAGTATCCATGTTGCAGCAAATGGCATTATGTTGTCGGTTTTTATGGCTGAGTAGTATTCCACTGTATAAATATACCACATCTTCTTTGTCCAGTCACCTTTTGATGGACATTTAGGCTGTTTCCATGTTTTGGCTATTGTAAATAGTGCTGCTATGAACATTGGGGTGCAGGTGTCATCCAGAAGTAGATTTCCTTCTGGATACAAGCCCAGGAGTGGGATTCCTGTATCATATGGTAAGTCAATTCCTATTCTTTTGAGGAATCTCCACACTGTTTTCCATAGTGGCTGCACCAAACTGCATTCCAACCAGGAGTGTAGGAGGGTTCCCCTTTCTCCACAGCCTCTCCAGCATTTGTCATTTTTGGATTTTTGAATGACGGCCATTCTGACTGGTGTGAGGTGATACCTCATTGTAGTTTTGATTTGCATTTTTCTGATAATTTGTGATTTGAACATTTTTTCATGTGCTTTTTGATCATTTATATGTCTTCCTTGGAGAATTGCTTTAATGCAATCCCTATCCAATTACCCAGGACATATTTCACAGAACTAGAACAAATCATAATAAAATTGATATGGAACCATCAAAGATCTAGAAATGCTAAAGCATTACTGAAGAGAAAGAAAGAGGATGGAGGAATATCTCTCCCAGACTTCAAACAATTCTGTAGAGCTACAGTCATCAAGACAGCATGGCATTGGTACCAAAACATACATATGGAAAAATGGAACAGGATAGAGGGCCCAGAAATGAACCCACAAACCTTTGGTCAACTAATCTTCGACAAAGGAGGCAAGAATATACAATGGAATAAAGACAGTCTCTTCAGCAAATGGTGTTGGGAAAATTGGACAGAAGCATGTAAAACAATGAAACTAGAACACACCCTTACACCATATACAAAAATCAACTCAAAATGGATTAAAGGCTTAAACATAAGACAAGATACAATAAACCTCCTGGAGGAAAACATAGGCAAAACATTATCTGACATAAATTTCAAAAATTTTCTCCTAGAAGAAATAAAAGCAAGAATAAACAAATGGGACCTAATGAAACTTACAAGCTTCTGCAGAGCAAAGGAACCAGAAATAAAAGAAGAAGAAAACCTATGGAATGGGACAAAATTTTTGCCAGTGAAACCGACAAAGGCTTGATCTCCAAAATATATAAGCAGCTCATATGACTCAATAAGAGAAATATAAACAACCCAATCCAAAAATGGGCAGAAGATCTCCTAGATTCTTGATGTGTAAAGTTTAGAAGTGTGAATCTTTGTATTTCTTTTATTATTAAATATTATATAATTATTTATTTATTTACATATTTATTCATTTATTTATCTTTGAAATATGCCATTTACAATGTGTCAATCTGTGATGTATAGCATATTGTCCCCGTACATCCATATATTTCTGTGCGTATAAAATTTTACTTCATGATATTTAACATACTGCCATGTGTCATACAAAAGAAATTTTGAAAACATCTATTTTTATATATACTGTATAACATTTATAATACTACAGCTCCCAAATATATCCTCTCGCAGCCCCTTTCCGCAGTAATCATAAAATTGTTTAGTAGATCTGCGAGTATGTTTCAGTTTTGTTGATGAAATCATTGTGTTCCCATCCAAATATTTTTTTAAGCTTCTTCATATGAAATATCATGTATTATATTTCTTTCTGTTTCTGGCTTACTTCATTTAGAATGACACTTTTTGGGGACATCTATTTTGCTGCAAATCTCATTGTTTTATCATTTTTTATTGCAGAATATTATTCCATTGTGTAAATACAGCATAACATCTGTATACTGTCATCTGTTGTTGTACAATTTGGTTGCTTCCATGTTGTGGCTGTTGTATACAGCACTGCTAAGGATATTGTGGTGCAGGTGTCTTTTTGAAATAGGGTTCCCTTTGATATGTACCCAGAAGTGGGATTGCTGGATCGTATGTTAAGTTTATTTTTATGCATTAGAGGAATCCCCATCCTGGTTTCCACAATGACTGCACCAAACTACATTCCTACCAACAGTGTAGGAAGTTTCCCTTTCTCTACAGCTTCCCCTTCTCCACAGCGTCCCCAGCATTTATTGTTAGTGGACTTTTGAATGATGAGCATTGTGACTACCGTGAAGTGATACTTCATTATAGTTTTGAATTGCCCTTCTCTGATAATAATAGTGAGCAATTTTATTTTTTCATATATCTGTGTGGCATTTGAATATCTCTATTGAAGAATTGCTTGTTTAGGGCTTCTGCACATTTTCAGATTGGGTTTCTTGCTTTTTTTAATTATTGTTAATTTGTATGGAGTCTTTATATTTTGGAAATTAAGACTTTGTCAGTTGCATCAGTTCTAAATTTTCCTCTCAGCCTGTAGGTTGTCATTTTGCTTTGTTTACGGTTCCCTTTGCTGTGCAAAAGCTTATAAGTTTTATTAGGTCCCATTTATTAATTTTGCTCTTACATCCCTTCCTGGGTAGTCTATTCTAGGAGATCATTGCTGAGATTTATCTCAGAGTGTTTTGTCTATGTTTTCTTCTAGGAGATTTACTGGATCTTGCTTATATTAAAGTCTTTGAGCCATTTTGAGTTTATTCTTGTGTTTGGAGTGAAGGATTGTTCTAACTCCATTGCTCTGATGCTTCTATCCAGTTATCCCAATGCCAGTTGGTGAAGAAATGGTCTTTTCTCTGTTATATTCTTGGCTACTCTGTCAAAGATTAATTGAACAAAGGCCTGTATATTTATTCCTAGGATCTCTATTTTGTTCCATTTGTCCATATGCCTGTTTCTGTATCAATATCATGTCATTTTCATTATTGGAGCTCTGCAATAGTGTATGGAGACCTGATGAGTTATTCCTCCCACCACTTTCTTTTACTTCAATATTGCTTTGGAAACTATGGATATTTAATGACCCTATGTAAATATTAGGATCATTTGTTTCAGTCCTAAAAAGAAATGTTTTGCATAATTTGATAGGAAATTAAATTTTCTTGCCTGATCATTGTGGCTAGGATTTCCAAGACTATAATGTATTGAAATTGTGAGAATGAGCAATCTTGTCTTGTCTCAGGTTTTTGTGATAACGGTTGCAGTTTTTCACCATTGAGTATTTTGCTGGCTATATAATTGTCATTAATCGCTATTTTTATGTTGACATATGGTCCCTCATTACCCACTGTGTTAAGAACATTTTTTGCAGATAGGTGTTAAAAGTTATCAAACATTTTTCTGCATCTACTGAGATTATCAAGTGGTTTTTTGTCCTCTCTTTTGTTGATATGTTTTATCACAATTGATTGATTGATTTGCATATGTTACACCATCCTTGTGTTTCTGGGATGTACTTAACTTCATAATGGTGTATGATCTTTTTTTACATGCCGTTGAATTCTGTTTGCTAATAATTACTTAAGGACTATTACATCTATGTTTATAAATGATCTTCCCCTATACTTTTCTTTTTAGGTAGTGTCTTTGTCTCATTTTGTTACCAGGTTAATGTTGGCCTTATGGTGTGAGTTTGGGAGTACTCTGTCCATATCAAGCTTTTGGAAGTGTTTGAGGAGGACTAGTATGGATTTTTCTTTGTATGTTTGGTCAAATTCCCCAGTGAATCTATTTGGGTTTGAATTTTTGTTTGCAGAGATTTTTCATTTTATTCATAATACTCTTCCATTTCTGGTGATCTGTCTGTTCAAATGGTCAATTTCTTCTTGATGCAATAATGGTGGGCTGAATGTTTCCAGAAACTTCTCCATTTTGTCTAGATTATCCAGTTTGTTTCCATGCAGTTGCTCATGGTATACCCTTATGGTGTTTTGCAAATTTGATATACTCTTTGTAGTTTCCCCATTTTCATTTCTTATATTACTTGTGTTCTCTCTCTATTCTTGTTGGTGAGCCTGTCCTGAGTTTTGTCAGTTTTGTTGACTAGTTCAAAAAACAGTTTGATTGATTTTTCTATTTTTTAATCTTTATTTCAATTCTTTCTCCCTTGATCTATATTTTCCCACTTTCTGGTGACTTTTGGTTGTGTTTGCTCTTCTCTTCATGATTAGTTTAAACAGAACTTTAGATTATTTATTTGAAATTGCTCTTCAACTTTGGGGCGGACCTTGTCAGTGTGAACTTCCCTCTTAAGCCTACTTTAACTGTATTCCAAAATCTGTGTGTAGTTTTCTGTCATATTTCTCAAGATATTTTTTAAATTCTTCTTTTAATTCATCACCTCTACCCCTTGTTTTAGTACCATGTTTTTAATTTATATGCTGTCATTTTTTCTCCCTGTTTTTCTGTGATTGATTTCTAGTTTCATGACATTATACTCAGAAAAGATGCTTGAAATGATTTTTGTGTTTAAATTTGTTGAGGCTTCTTCTGTGCCTCAGTACATAAACTTTCCTAGGAAATGTTCCATGTGCACTGGAAAAGAATGTATATTCTGTTTTGGGGAGAAGTAGTGTATTGAAAATATCAACCAAATCCAATTATTTTATCGTATCTTTTAGTATCTTTGTTCCGTCATTAATTTTCTGTCTGAAAGACCAGTCTAGTGATGGTAATGGGGAGTTATATTCTCCTACTGTGATTGTGTTCCCATCGATTTCTCCCTCTTTATCTATTAGTATTTGCTTTATGTATTTAGGTGCTCCTATATTTAGTGCATATATATTAATGAGTATAATACCCTCATTTTTATTGCTCCTTTAATCATTATATCATGTCCTTGTTCAACTTCCTCTATGGCCTTTGTTGTAAAGTGTATTTTGTGTGAAGTCAGTACTGCTAGTCCTGCTTTCTTGTCATGTCCTCTTGCATAATATATATTTTTCCATCTTCTGAATTTGAGTTTATGTGTGCTCCTCTTTCTAAACTGGGTCTCTTGTATGCTTCATAATGTTGGATCTTGTTATATTATCCCATCTAACAATATATATCTTTTGATTGAAGCAGTAAGTCCTTTAACATTTGTGATAATTATTTATAGACTGGTGTTTATTTCCATTTTGAACTTCATTTTCCAGTTGATTTGGTATTTACTTTTTGTTCATTTCTTTTTCTTTTTGTGGCTTTATAAGTTTTCTTTTATTATCTTGGTTTTTTTCTGGCTTTGTGAATTCATTGTAGGATTTTGACTTATGGTTACACTGTTTTGTATGTATATTGACCCGTTACTATATCTGTTTAAATTACCTGAAAAGAATACATACTCAAACGCATCATAAAGAGAACAGAAGTGAGATTAAAATACTCTGTATTGTCCTGTTGCACTCTCTAACTCTTAAAAATTTTGATGTCCTGTTTTACAACATCATGTTTATTCTGTTGTAAGTCACTGTAGCTATTGCCTTTCTAATTATGCCTTTCTCTTTTCTATAGCATTCTGCTTCTTTATTTTTAGAGTAGTTGTTTCATTATTTTTCTGTTGCTAAATTCTTTTAGTATTTGCTTGTGTGGAGATTATTGATCTCTCCTTCTATTCTAAAGGATAGCCTTGCTTGATATATTATCTTAGATAACAGCTTTCTTTCATTCTGGACTTTGAATATATCTTGCCACTGCCACCTGCCTATTGTATTTGTGTGGGAAACGTGTTTAAAAATATAATCTATATAATTATATATATGTAAAGAATATCTTCAAATGAAGTTTAAAAATAAGGAGAAAACCTATACATTAAAAAATAGAAAACATTGATGAAGGAAATTAAAACTGATCCAAAGAAATGAAAATATCTCTTATGTTAATGATGTGAAATAATGTGGTTGAAACAACCATACTACCCAAAGGAATCTACATTTAGTGTGATTCATGGCAAAATACCCATGAGATTTTTCCATTAAATAGAAGAAATTATTTCAAAATTTATATGTAACAACAAAGAACTTGAGTTACCAAAATAATCTTAAAAAGGGTATTAAATATAATAGTGTAAAGTTCTCTGATGTTAAACAGTCCTACAAAACTTTAGTAATTTAAACAACATGATACTGGCTCAAAAACTGACAGCAATCATTAGAAGAGAATAGAGCAACCAGATATAACCCCTCACACCTATGATCAATTAACCCATGAATACGGAAACAAGAGTATGAAATGAAGAAAAGAGATTCTCCTCAATTAGTAGTGCTGGGGAGATTGAACAAGTGAAAGATAGGGTAGAGTATTTCCTCACATTGTATACAATCAGTAAGCACAGGATATCTTTTATTTATTATGTTTACTTATATTTCTTGCACCTGTAATTTATAGATCTATGTTTAGATCTTTTATTTCACTTATCAAATGTATTCCTATATTATTCTGTTTGGTATAACTTTACACAAAATTGTTTTCCTAATTTCTCTTTCTGATAATGTGCTTTACTATATAAAAATGCAATGGAGATTTGTATATTGATTTTGTATTCTGCAAGTTTACTAAGTTTGTTCATTATTTCTAACAATCACTAGAGGAGTGTATGGGCTTTTTTACATATATATAAATATGTCATCTGTAAATACTGTACTACTTGCTTACAACTTGAATGCCTTTTATATTTTTTCTTGACTAGTTTTTCTGGCTAGAAGTTTTAGCAGTGTAATTAAGGACTTGGGAGAATGAGCTCCTTTTTCTTATTACTGGAGTAAATGAAAACCTTCCTGTATGTTAACATTGAACTTGATGTTAGTCATGGGTTTTTCATATATGGCTATTATTATGTTTAGTCATATTCTATCTAGGGTAAATTTGTTACGAATTTTTATATAAATAGTTAAGGTCAGATCTGTGAATATTTTCCTACATATTTTGAGATTGTTATTTTTGAATTCTTTGCTATTTAAGGGATGGTATCTAATTTATTGATTTGTGTATGTTAAATAAAATTTATGAATCAGTAATAAATCCAACTTATCTATACTTTAGAATATACCATGAATTCAGCTTGATAATGTTTACTTAGAATGGAATATACACATACTGTAGGAAAAATTTTCATTGTAGCTTGAGTGAACATTTATTTATTTAAAAATTTTATCTCTCATTTTGAATTTGGCTTATGTTTAATGGAATTTATGTCTAAATAAAGAATACAACTATGGTAGAACTGGATTTACTACAGTTTACTGATGCAGAACCTAACTATTATTAACAATTAGTGTACAAAACACTTGCCTTAAAATGCCACATTATACTATCAATGCCAACTGTTTCAGGACTGAGAAACATATTGCTTCCTAAAATGCATTACCTGGTATTTTCCACCCGAACCCACATATACTGTTATTTCTTTGATTTTGATTGTTTGCCCATTAATGGAGGTACTGTATATTGAACCCAGGATCATGTGTATAAGCGTATTTATCAACATCATTTTGGAACACTTAACAGAAGCCACAAGAGTATGGATTATAAAGATGACAAGAAAGTTTATTCCTTCTAGGGACTGAAAAACCTCTGAGTGAAAGAATGGCAAAAGTAAACATTTGTAAGAATAGTATAAGATTTTCTCTTTTGTAATTTTACAGTAGAATACTAAATTACATTTGTTTTACTTATAGCATTGAATTACAATTTAAAACAAAATTACCCCATTTGAGGTTACTTAAATTTGATTCACTATTTTAATCAAGTTTTACTTCATAAATATTTACCATTTACTCATAAACATAGCAAATGCACTGATAATTATTCTACTCATGTTTTGAATATAGAGCTACTTATTGTAAAGTAAACAGATAAGTAAATTCTTCAATTTCCAAATCAAATTAAGTTTCACTTTAATTACAAAGTATAATGAAATAGGTATACCTTCTCTGTACAGGTTTTACACAAATTTCACTTTAAATTCCATAACTTTAAAATTATTATATATATTTTGTGCATTATTTATACACTGCTCACAAATCTGGTATAAATTTGTGTACAAAAGTATGGAGATTGGTTTTATTTCATAGACCCCAAAATTAAATTATTTAAAAAGATTTTGTTGGGATAATATTTGCAGATCACACTATAAAAATAAGCATCCTATATGTTTCATTTTAACTGGATGAATGAGAAATAATCACTGGCTGAATGTTACACTTGAGTTTGTAGGAGACCAGTCGTTTTGTGATGTCACATCTACTCAAGTTGAAATCCATTGTGATGGCCTAGCAGTTTACCTGTGCACGCCTGCCAGAGCAGCATTTAAAGCTGCAGTGCTCAAAATCATGCAGATTAAAAAAGTAGCTGTAGAAAAAGTTATTTGAGATGACACATGATTCTTCAGAAATCCAAGATGTGTCCCATAAAAATGGACAAACTTGTTCAGGAATCTCCAGTAGATCTCTATTATGTGATCAAACATTCTCTGGGGTCTTGTCTTGAGGTCTATGATTGAAGAAAATTATTTTCAGACTTTGAAGAATCCTGGTTTAAAAGTCCATGAGAGACACATTGTGTCTCTGAACCAGATGAAGATAATGATTTTCGTTCTCTGACATTTCCAAGAAAACTCTGGAAAATGGCTGGGAGTGACCAATTTAAATCCATGTGGTGGGATGATAATGGAACTTCCATAGTGATTGGTGAAGGTGTCTTTAAGAAGGAAGTTTTGGAAAGAAGGGCCCCTTTCAGAATATTTGAAACTGGAAGTATGAAAATTTAGTTAGACAGCTCAGCATTTATGGGTTTAGTAAAGTGCGGCAGAATACTCAAAGATCTGTTTCTCCTGCTGACTTTCTGGCAGAAGGAAAAGAAGTCTCTGTTTTAAGCAAGGTTTTCAGTAATTGCAGTTACGACTTGGTAACATATATAAAATTCTATTTTGTACATCAACCTATGGTAATATAAATGTAAAGCTAGATTTTGAAAATTGTATAAAACTACTAAGGCTAAAATTCTTTACTTTTTTTAAAAATGAGGACAGTGCCTTAAGTATTCAAGATTATGAGAAACGTTCCTAGCAACTATGAATCTTACCAGAAACTAAATAAAGGTATTAAAGCTGCTTTTAAAAAGTGGCTTTCACCATTACTGCAAATACTAACTTCTTAAATTTGATGATATACTATTTAAATGTGTATATTCCAAATAAAGAATTTCAAAATATATTCAGCAATGTTCATAATTTGATGATATTTTATTTGCATAATCAATATGAAATCTGAGGTTTTATAGGATAGGCTTATTGTAGTCTTGTATTTTCGTTTAAAATATTACTAAAATCTTTCTCCATTGGTGGCAGCTGCAGTTCTGCCATAATCCAAATCTTAAACAAGTCTGTTCCCAGCTTTTAGTGAAAATAAAAAGAAGAGTTGGGATTAAAAATGCCTCTCTGGTATCTTCATTGGCTGAAGATTTCAAGAAGAAGCACTTTAAAGCAGGGGGTAATGTGCATAATCATAATTCTGATTTTGTGGCTGACACTATTGGAGAAAGTGAATTTTTACTTTCTACAAATTTAAACATGCCTCTAATAAGGAAGCCCTCTACTAGCCACGTAATTGGTGATACAACAACGCCGATCAGAGGTGATTTTCTCCTCTATTATCAATGTCAGTTAGACCACCAGAAAAAATTGCAGTGGATCAATGTGCTATTTTAAATCAGTTCACCACTGTCCACGGGCACTATCAAAGCAGCTACACTGAAGCAAATGGTAGTGTTGTGAACTTCATTAAAATCATAAATTCTGCATCTCAGTACAGCATCTTGTCTCCCACACAGAGGAATTATTTGGACTGATGATGGAGCCTTCTACTTTTCCAAATAGATATCACAACATATCTGCCATTGAAGGTCGTTCTTTTAACTTCAACCAGGGATCAACCCACGGTTTCCAGTGACAGTGATAGCTGATACATCAGCTACCTCTTTTTCAAGGCCAACTTATCAGCCATCTTCAGTTTATGAAAGTCATCTTAATTACAACTGATTTACCAGAGGACTACCAGATTATGCAGGATGACAAAGATTAATATTGATGTTGGCAAATGTTGACAAATATCTGCAATTTTCTTATTTGAACAATAAACATAGATGTGTACTTGTATTTTCCTTATACTTTTTAGAATAGGATAAAGAGTTAAACAGGAGTCTAAGTTACCATTTTAAGAAAAAAAGAGATATTTGATTGACATGATCATTTGATGGAAAAATATGGGTGCAATTTTAAATAATTTCTTTGAAGGAAGAAGAGAAAATGGAAGAATTTGGAAAAGGACTAAAACATAGAGAAATGGAAAAGTACTAAGTGGTTCCTGGTTCATCCTGGAAAGTATTAAATATGTTAACTTAGGGTACGTTTGAACAGGATATAAATGCAGGAACCTGTCCAGGGATCATGGTCTCTTTTATGTCATCCCTGGTATCATAATGGTCACATGGTGTAGTCTCAGATGGCACATTCAGCATGTGGAAGAATTTCAAAAGTAATTTTATCTATGATCTTCTTTGTGCTGTTCTCAAAGCATTCCAACTGTTGCTTTCATTTCCTGCCCTGAATTCTACGCTATATTTTTTAGTCAATAGTTCATGTTGCTTTTGTGTTCCAACCAAAGACAAACTTACGTTCTCAGGGTGGCACTTAAAGCCTTTCCAACTCTAAGCCCACAAGCTCAACATAGCTTAGTCTTTTTTTATAGATCTGGCATCTGACTACCTTGGCATATCTTTATGTTTCACTGTATTTGGGGATACATCCAGGCAAATGCTTGTGAACAATGTTAGCTCCAACCTCAAAACTATTGCTCCAGCTCATCCTTGGACTTAAGATGTCCTCCTTTTACCTACTTTGATTTTCCCAGTCTCAGTACAGAAACTACCTCCTTCAGAAGTTTTCAGTCTATCACCCTTTCCTTGTCTAACTTGGATACCAGCACAGTAAGCACAGCACATGCCACAGGATGCATTTTATTATTTAGTGAATGAAAAAAACATGTTGACTTTAAGCAAAATCCACTTTCTTGAAACAAGAAAACTCGCATGGTTTCCCAACTATTTTGTTATGGTCTTTACTCTTCACCACAAACTAGCTCTTTTCGTAGCCCAAGGCTAGTCACTCAAGACAGTAATTCGAGGTAGGTACAGGAGACAAAGTATTATTTTCTTCTTAATTCATGCCTCCCAGAGGTGTAAAGCATTCTATTCTCATTTGCTGGATTTTTTCCTGTCCCTTCATCACCCATCCAACCCAAAATAGATGATTCTCTTCCCCATACCAATATCTATACTGCCTTCTAATTAATTTACTTCTTAGATTCAGAGCTTTAACCAAAAAAGACAGTGTCATTGCAAACATGTAATGTAGGATTACACACCCCACATAAATTGTGCCCTTTCTAACCTTCACACTGGAAGTATCTAACAGTTACTTGACCCTTGGTTGGGGTGGTCGTTTTCAGTAATCAAATTGCAATTGAAAATGTGTGGACTAAATAGAGGTGAGGGTGGTAGAATTAAAAATTTGTCCAACTGCAAGAATACCAAATTTCTGAAGATATTAGGAAATATAAAATATTCATGGAGGATTTTGACTATTTCCCATTAATTTAAAATAAAAGTGTAGCATTTTCAGAATGTGAAATTCCCTGAAATTTTGAAAAATTTTAGACTAGGTCAGGTAACCTAAGGCTTTTGCTCACAATCATGCAGCCAGTGTCAGCTGATAAGACTGGAATGGCAATATTGTGTCATGTAAATGTGTCACCATTTGTGAAGAAAGACTTTGATAATCTGGAGAATGGTAAAATTGGCCATGGTGAACTCTACCAACATCTCAACAATATGAACTTTACCAAGAGAAGAAAAGCACCCACTTGCAGCTGGTGATCTGGGTTTGGACATCAGTGGTTTTTCCTAAAACAGAAATATCAAGCTTTAAAATTTGTCAGCTCAACTATGATGCTGACTATTTTGTTGCTTATATTAGCAGTCTGGGGCTCAGATGGGCTGGTTCAGCAGCTAGTTCCCAGTTCTGTTATCACACAGTCGGTCTTACTGTGATCATCATAACAAGGTTCTATACTGATAAGTCAAAAGCTACACTTTACTTTCAAAATTAGAAATCCTAGAGAAGAATATTGTTTGTCCATCTGTAGTTTTCTACCTGGGAAATCCTAGACTTTTGGCAAAAGTACATAATTTGGCTGGTGTTTGAAAACTATTCTCTGAGCTCTGCCCACTGAATTCTTCCCACTAAATACTACAAAATCTGTCTGCCACTGTATGAGTGTGTGAAGATGGATAGTTAAGTAGTGAATAAGTTTGTCTTAGTTGAGTCATTAGTGAATTATTCCTCTGCATCTGACAGAGTCCCTGCGAATTAAAAATTTCATTGAGCCACCAGATTTTCTTCCGATCAGGGAGAGGTAGATTATATTTCTCCCATTATTCTAATTGTTACCTGTTCATCGAATCCCTAGCTAATGCTAGGGCCAAGCCACTGAAACCTTGAGTTTGACAGAGGCATATACATTCTCCAGTTCCCAGAGCCCAGCACAGGGCTGTGTCTCCTTTTAAATTTAAGCTTATGTCCAATTTCTTTTTTCTTCTAATTCTAATTGTTGACATATCTTATTTTGTCTTTGAACACCCCATGACTAATTTATAGAGACTGAACCGCTGATTTATTTTCCTTAAGCTACAAATTGCAATAACCTTTCTTTCCTTGGACTACCAGGATTACAGTGAGAATAGTCATCATTTTGAAAGCAGTCCTCAGTCCTAATAATGCAGAAACTTTACAGTTCTTTGCCCAGCACTTGAGCGAGGATGTTTGTTGTGGGTCTGAGTGATTATCCTCACATCCCATAAGGCAACCATGAGAAAACAGCACATTGTTATCCAAAATCAAGTTTTGTCACTATTGCATTCCCATTGCAAAACAGTTAAGAATTGTAGGAGTTCTGAGATTTTACCATGCTGAGATTATTAGCAACCTAGCATGTTCATTTCTTACAGATGCTCTAGTGGAGATGAGACTTTTGGTCTGTGATAATGAAGTTTATAACTCACAGCAAAAGCAGCCAGGGTTAACATTTGTATCCATTTCCTAATCTCAGGTGAATACACAAAGTGAAATTTTGATTCCAGGGAAGCAGTGGGCTGTTAACATGAAGAAAGTTTAAAGCATGGTAAACAATAATTTTATTGTTATCTTTATGTATAATTTATTAGAATCACTTATTTATAAGTATCTTTACCTAAGATAAGTATATCATGAGTCAAGATTACTTGCTGAAAAACAATCATTATAAATGACATGGAAAAAAGTGAACATTGACTTTCCATTTTATCTTCCGCTTTTATTGAGACATAATTCGCATAAAACATTGTGTAAGTTTAGGTGCACAGGATAGTGATTTGATTTACAAGTATCATGAAATAAATATCATAGCAACTTTAGGGAGAATTCATTATCTCATTTAGATAAAATTGTAAAGACATAAAATTTGTCTTTTGGTTGTGATGAGAAACATTATTGTCTACTCTCTTAATAACATTGATAAAGAACATAAAGCAGTATTAATTTTAATTTTCATGTTACTATGGGTAATCCCTAGAACACGATTATTTTACGGGTGGAGGTTTGTAGCTTTTGAGCTCATTAATCAAATTCTCCCTTCCCAACCATTGCCTCTGTTAACTACAAATCTAATTATTTTCTATGTGTATGTTTGTTTGTTTTTGAAGTGTACTTTAATCTAAAACACTGTGTTAGTTTCTCTTACACAACATACTGTTTGCTGTTTTTAATATATTTCAAACTGATCACCAGAATATATCTAGATATGATATGTTGCTATTTAAAGATATTTAATAGTTATTGGCTATTCCCCATACAGTACATTCCTTGTCCCTGACTCATGTAATTTGCAACTGGAAAACCTTCTCTCTTAATTTCCTCAATTTTTCTTTTCCTCACCCCATTTCACTCCTTGTGAACAACCTGTTTCTTTCCATATCTATAATTCCTTTTCTGTGTTTTTATTTTCATTTGTTTCAAATTCCTAATATGAGTAAAATTATTCAGCATTTGTCATTCCCTTTCTGAACTATTTCACTTAGCATATTACCCACTTGGTCAACCCATTTGTTGCAAATGGCAAGATCTTATTCTTTTTAGAGCTGAGTAATAACCCATTGTAATTTTATGTGTGTGTGTGCATATAAATATATATATATATATAAATCTATACTTAAGATGGGTATATATATATACTATAAACACACATCTTATGTATCCATCATCTTTTGATGCACAATTAATTTGCTTCTATATCCTGCCTATTGTGGATAATGCTGCAGTGAATATAGGGTTGAATTTATCTTTTATAGTGTTTTTATTTTCTTGGAATTAGTATCCCGATATATATATATATGTTGGATAATGTTTTATTTTTAATTTTTAGATAAATCTCCATGTTGTTTCCCACAGTGAAATCGCATATTTACTTTCACTCCAGCAGTGCATCAGGATTGTTTTTCTTACATCCTAAACAACAGTTATGTTTGTTATCTTTTTGATTATAGTCATTCCCACAGGAGTGGCATAAAACCTCATTGTGTTTTGGACTTGCATTTTTCTGATGGTTAGTGATGTTGATCGGTTGCATGTACCAGGTGGTAAACTTTCCCTACTTTTTATTCATTTATTGTAATGAGCTTAATAACCATAACTGTCTGATTTAATTTTCAGGCATTCTGTTGTGTTCCATTATTCTGTTTGTTCTGTGCCACTACCATATTCTTTTTAATACTGTAGCTTTGTATTATATTTTAAAATCAGGGACAGTGATACATTCTCTTTGTTCTTTGTTAAAGTTATTTCTCTTTTTAGTTTGTTTGTTTTCCTTCCTTTCTTTTTTTTTAAGTGATTTCACTTCTTTTGTGTTTACATGTAAATTTTACAATTATTTTTTGTAAGGGTCTGAAAATGCCCTTGGTATTTTGATAAGCTCTGAATTTTATTTGTGTATTTTTTTGACTAATAGTGTCATTTAAACAATATTTCTTTCCTCATCTACTAACACAATATATCCTTTCATCTGTTTGCATTACCCTCAATTTCTCTTATAAATATTTTATAGTTTCCTGAGTACAGTTTTTTACCTCCTTGGTTGGATAGATTTCTTAATTTTTTTGTAATTCAACTGTAAATGAGACAGTTCCCTCATTTTCTATATCAGTTAGCTTCTTGTTAGTTTGCAGAAACACAAGATTTCTGTATGATAATTTTACATTCGGAAATTTTACCAAATGCATTGATAAGCCCTAGTAGTATTGTGGCACCATTTTTAGGATTTCTGTTTAAAGTATGTCATCTGCAAACAGATACTTTTACTCCTTTTCTTAATTAGCAATATTTTATTTATTTTTATTTTGAAAAGCTATGGCTTGAATTTCCAAACTATACTGAATAAAAGTGGTAAGAGTGAGCATTCTTGTCTTCTTCCTGCTCTTATTGGAGATGCTTTCAGCTTTTAATCAGTGAGTGTCATGTTAGCTGACTACTGTCATATATGACCTTAACTGTGTTGAGGTATGTTTCCTCATGCCCACTTTGAGGAGAAAAATATTCATAAATAGATACTGAATTTGTCAAAACAATCTATGACCCTATTGCGGTGACCATATAATTTTTATTCTTCAGGTTGTTAGTGTGGTGTATCATACTGATTAATTTGTGGGTATTGAATCACTTTTGCATCCCTGGGATAAAATGGACTTAATCATAATGTATAATCCTCTTAATGTATTGTTGGATTTGCTAACAATTTAGTGGTGACTTTTGCATCTATGTTTATCAGTAGTATGTAACCTGTAATTTTTTGAGGTATTTGTTCCAGTTATAGTAGTAGTGTGATAAAGTAATGTGGGGTAGAAAGCCTCCCTTCCTCTTGAAATTTTTGGAAATCTCTGAGAAGTATAGGTGATGGCTCTTCTCTAAATGTTTGGCAGAAATCACCTGTGAAGCTGTCTAGGCCTGGAATTTTGTTTCTTGGGAAATTTTTTTAAATACTTATTCAATTTCATTAGTGATAATCTGTTCATATTATCTTTCTCATTCCATTCTGGAGATTAAATCTTTCTAAGAAGTTGTCCATTTGTTCTAGGGTTTCCATTTTATTGGCATATAATTTGTTTTATCATCTTATGATGCTTTGTATTTCTTTGATATAAGCTGTTTCTTCTCATTTATTTCTGAGCTAATTAATCTGTAACTCTTTTTTGTTCATGTACCTGGTTAAAGTTTTTCAACTTTATTTATATTTCAAAAGCCATTATTTAGTTTAATTAAATGTTTATATTTTTAATCCTTATTTTATTTAATTATGTTCTGTCCCTTCAGCTGTCTTTCCTTCTACTAAAATGTTTTTCTTATTATTTTGCTACATATTTTGGTTGTAAGAATATTTTATAAGAGAGAGATGTTTCTTATTTGTGTAAGTGGGATTATTTTGCTATAAGCATCCCTATTAATACTGCTTCTGTTTTACCTAATGGATTTTGTTTTTGTTGTCATAATTCTTTATTTATTTTTTCTTTGATTTATACAGCAATCCATTTGTTGTTAATATTGTATGATTTATCCTCCACACTTTAGTATTTTTCTCAGGTTTTTTCATTTTAGTAAATTACTATTTTCACAGAATCCACAAGTGTCTTCAGAAAACAAGGAGAAAAATATTGAAATTTTTACATACATCTAAAAGAACCAAAGTTTCTAAATTATTTTGAAAAATGAACATAGCAGTGGATATTACCCTCCCTGAGTTTAGAACATGCTACAAAACTACAGTAATCAATACATGAAAATATGGCACTTAAAGAATCACATAAATCAATGGAACAAAATAAACAGTCTGAAAATATACGCACACACATATGGTCAATTAGCCTACAAAGAAGGAGGCAAGAGTATATAATGGAAAAAAGGCAGTCTCTTCAATAAGTAGTTCTGAAAAACAGGACAGTAAATGTAAAAGGAAGATATAAAAACACTTCATTCCATAGTATAAAAAATGTGAAAAAATGGATTAATTTCCTAAATGTAAAGTCTGAAACTATCCTATTTCTGACCAAGAACAGGAGCAGAACTGACTTTGAGATAAATCATAGCAATCTTTATTTTTGATCTGTCTCCAAATTAAAACAAAAAAGAAAACTAACAATTACAGTTTTTAGTTTATAGAGGAAAAATAGATATACTATGCGATACAGGGATTCTATTCCTTGTATAAGTGTAAATTTGAAAATCTTTTGCAGAGCAAAGGAAACCTTCAAGAAGACATAAGATAACAGATAGAATAGAAGGAAAAATTTCAGATAATGAGACCAACAAGATGTTAATATCCATAATATATATATAACATATCAGACTCAATATTTTAAAAATAAATACCCCAACATGAAAGCAGTTGAGGAATCTTCATGGAAACTTTTCAAAAACAGATATGTGGGTGATATTCATGCACATTAAAAAAACATATCATTGCTATTCATTAGGAAAACATAATTCAAAACCAGAATGAAATATTATCTTACAGCAAATAAAATGGCTATTAACAAAATGTCTACAAATGACAAACATTAATCAGAATGTCGATAAGAAGGAACCCAGGTACACTGTTGTTGGAAATATAAATTGATGCATCCACTATTATTAAAGTGTGGACAGTGCTCAGAAAACTATAAATAGAAGCATTATATGTTGCAGCAATTCCAGTTTTCGGTATAAATCTGAAAAAAAATGAAAAGATTAACTAAAAGTATGTATTACCCCAATGTTCTTAACATCATCATTTATAGAAGCCAAGTGTAGAAGCACAACTCAACTGCCCATCAACAGATGATTGGCTGAAATAGATGTGAGATATAGAGAGCATAATAAATACATAGTCATTGTACATTAAAAAATAAAATTCTGCCATTTGGAAAAATGTGACTGGACCCAGAGTGTGTTGCACATAGGAAAATAAGTCATAAAGAAAAGAACAATCTATGTTGTCACTTATATGAGGAAAATAAAGATATAAGAGAATTAATCATAAAAAAAGAAAAAATATCACATATATATGTGTAGTGTACCAAGTAGTGGTTTCCTTTGGGGAAAGGGAAGAAAGATGGAGAAGACAGTAATGTGCAAGCTACTAGTAATAAATTAGAGAACCAACAGGGCTATATTTACAGCACAGAGAAATATTTTAATAATTTGATTGATTTTAAAGAGTTTATAGGGATATATTTTAGTAAAATGTGGATGTAGGTGGGAAAAACATTGAATAAAAGAAACCCAGGAAAATCAAAATATTTTGCAGTACTATGATATTAAGGGAGGTGATTTGTTCACTTTCCTTAGTGTTCTTATAATGTCCTTAGTATAATTTAATTGTTTAATTGAAAAAGTATACACTGTTAAAAGTGACATAAGTATAAACTATTTTTGTCTCTCCCCTTACATCTAGAGTCAGTAAAACGCTCACATCTGAACAAAAATAACTACAACAGAAAACAATACACCAGAACGCAAGAGAACAGGTGAAGTTCGGTGGACTAAAACACACAAAGGATGCTGAACTGAGGGAAGATCAGAGTTGGTGTCAGCAACCAAGGCCTGCTGAATAGGATATCTGGGTCCACAAGTTCAGAGAACCCAGTAAAATCAGGGTCTCAGTGGTTCACACAGATTCGGTCTCCAACTACACCAGTAATCATGATCACAGGTAACTAGGAGAGAGCCACAATGGAGAGAGAAATTCCATCCTTCAGACACTCAGACATTCATGAAACTGTCCCTACTCCCCATTCACAGTGGTGGAGACAAGTTATCTTGCAACACTGGACATGGCAAAGGCACTTGCCTGATACCAAATACCCACCTGTCTTTACACATTTCCTAAATGTGTACACTGATTCTCAAGAGATATCAGATGAAAGGAAGGGTTCGCAATCCCAGTGAAATCAGTGGCATTAACTACCAGAGAAGTCTAGGAGGTGACAATGAAAGCACATCTTTTATCCAGAGAGTAGGGACTGGAAAGTGCCATTTTGATATATTATCAGAGGTAGCTCAGGTAAGTAAAACCAAAAATTGTGCAACATTGCAAGCTACCAGAAAACAAAAGCAAGGACTCCAACTCCCAATCAGTTATTTAGTGTCATAAGAGCAATAATTTTTCAAGATCATGACCAATTACAGTAACATTGTTGGGCACACACACACAGATGGACACACACAGACAACGACACAGACACAGACACACACACACACGCATCTGCACACACACAAACACACGCACACATTGTCAACCTTGCAGCAAACAAACTTAAAGTCATGGTATATTGCCATATAACTAATAGAGAATCCAAATAGGTGTCATACAGAAACTCAGTACAAAAAACAAAACTGAGAAAGCAGTTTAGTGTGCTCAGGAATAAAATAAATTATGATAAGAAATACATTACCAAAGAGACTGAAACTATAAAATAAACAAATATTATTGGTGGACCAGGAGAATTTAATAAATGAGATGAAGAATGAAACAGAAAGCATTGGAAGTCGACTGTCTTTGTGGAAGGGAGATTAGCAAACTCACCAATACAAATCTAGAAATGATATTAGAGGGCAGAAATACAAGATATTAAAAAGTGAGGAAATTCAACAGTAGCCATCAAACTTCCTCAGGAAGTGCACATTAGAGTGGAATCCTGGTGGGAGAAGACAGTTAGAAGGCAGATGTTTTGTATTTAAAGAAGTAATAGTCGATAAATTCCCAAACCTGTGTAAGGAACTGATATACAATTCTGTGAGTCAACAAAAGACCAATAACTTTAAGACAAAGGGACCTCCTTCAAGATACATCATATGCAAATTGGCAAGTCAATGACAGAGTAATATTTTAAAGGCAGCCAAAAAAAGTCATGATAATCTACAAAGGAACCCCCATTAGGCTATCAGCAGATTTCTGAGCAGAAAACATATGCCAAAGGTAAATAAAATTGTATTTTCAAACTACTGAAATAAGAAATCACTCCCCCAATAATACTTACAGTTATCAATTAGATATAATGTGAAAGTAAAGACTTTAACAGACAAACAAATCCAGAATGAGATGAAAAAACAAAACCGAGACACTTTATAAGAGGTGTAGAAAAGAATCTTTGTAGGAAATATAAAATGGCAAAAATATGCAAAACATTGACCAAAATGCTCAGGAGAGACCACAAGAAAGTTGCAACTGTTTCTTTGGTAATGTTCTTAAATGCTACTCTACTCTCTGGATTAAAGAGAGACAAATAGGAAATCAGGGGCAATAAGTATAGATACTTCAAACTGGTATCATGTTCACAAGAGTAAAAGAAATAATTTGAAACAGTAATCATAAAAAGTAAAGAGTAAAATAAAACAATATTAAAGGAAGATGCTATCAGTGGAAAAATAACTAAATTATACACAATATGTTTCAATTTTAATTGAAGTACAGTAGATGTATAATATTGTGTAGTTTCAGATGTACAGCATAGTGGTTCAAACCACATTGTAGATATATTGCACTATGAACTATTATCATAATTTTAACATACAGTTATTTTAATCTATTGTGTATAATTCCCTAATCTTTACAGATTATCCTTGTTGCTTCTCTACTTAATGTATACTACTTTGTGTCTGTCAATGCCCTACCATTAAATTCTCTTTCCCTTCCACTTTGGTAAAGATAAATTTTTTCCCATATTTTTGAGTTTGCTTAAGACTTGTCTATCTAATCTCTTTACCTCTCCATCATGTCTCTATCTAACTATCTAACTAATTATCTATGTATCAATGTATCTATCTATGTATCTATCTATGTATCTATCTATATATCTATCTATATATCAATGTATCTATCTATCATGTATGTATGTGTCTATCTTTCTTTCTGTCATCTATAATTAGATAGCTATAAATAGATGTACACAGATAATTTTTATTCATTAGATTCCACTTATTTATTATATTATATTCTTTTGTCTTGGTCTAAGTTACTTCACTAAGCACAATATTTACTAAGTCCTTTCATGATGCTGAAATAGCAATGTGTTATACTTTTTCATGGCTGAATACTATTCCATTGCATATTTATAGAAACATCATATCTTCTTAAGTCCATAGTCTACTGTGGACTCTTGGATTGCTTCCCTGTCTTGCATATTATAAACAGTGCTGTTGTGAACATTGGTTCTTCTCAATTTAGGGTGTTTTCCCCAGATTTTTCCTAGAAAAGTTATTACTGAGTCTTATGGTAGTTAACTTTTTAGTTTTTAAACAAATCTGAATAATGTTTTCCTTAGAAGTGGTACCAATTTACATTCCTACCAAGAGTATACAAGACATTTCTTACCTCCATATCATCTCCAACACTTACTATTTGTAGATTTTTTGATAATAGCCGTTAGACAAGAGTGAAGTGATAACTCATTGTGGTTTTGATTTACAATTATGTAATAATTAGTAATGTTAAGCAATTTTATCACTTGCCTGTTACTCATCTGAATGTGTTCTTTGGAAAAATATTAACTCCGGTAATCTGCTTCTGTTTTTGATTGGGTTTTTGTTTTCCAACTTGAGTTGTGTAACCTAAATCCATGTTACATCTATTAACCTACATCTATTAACCCCAGGTCACTTGCGTTGTTTGAAATTATGTTCTCCAATTACACAGGCAGTGTTTTCATTTCATTGATAGTGTCCTTAGCTGTGCAGAAATTTTCAAGTTTGTTTAGGTCCCACTTGCTTATATTTGCTTTTATAACTTTTTCCTTAGGAGACTGATATAAGAAAATATTCCTATGATGTATATCCAATAGTGTATCACCTTTATTCCCTTCTAGCAGTTTTAAAGTATCAGGTCTTACATTTAGGTCTTTAATACACTTGGAATTTATTTTTGTATATGATGTCAGGGAATGCTCTCATTTCACTATTTTATATGCAGTTGTCCAGCATTCCCAACACTATCCATTGACGAGACTGTCTTTTCTCCATTTTGATCTCTTGCCTCTTTTATCATAGATTCATTGCTCATAGGTGTGTGGAATTATTTCTAGGCTCTCTCTGTTTTTATTGATTATATCTCTGTGCTAATGCCATGGTGTTTTTATTACTGTAGGTTTGTAGTAGAGTAAGGTATCTGGGAGGGTTACACCTCCAGATTTTCTGTTTTTTCTCAAGATCATTTTGGCAATTTTTAATGGTTTCATGTAAAACTTGGAGTTATTTATTTTCTGGTTCTGTGGAAAATACTACAGCTTCATAACAGGAATTGCACTAAATCCTTAGGTTTCTTTGTGTAGTACGCGCATGTTAACAATATGAACTCTTTCTATCCAAGACCACAAGACATCTTTCCATTTCTTTGAATCATTTATAATTTCTTTGTCAATGTTTCATAATTTTCAGTGTGTAGATCTTTCACATATGTGGTTTCATTTAATCCAAGATATTCGGGGGAATGGGGTTTTAAATATTATTGCATTCAACCTCCATTTTATGGTATCTCATGATTAATGTGGACAAATTCAAGAGACATCTTTACATTAAACTTGTACCCTGCTCCCTTGATGAAATTATTTATTGTTCATAATAGTCAGTGTGGAGCCCTTAGGACACTCTGTGTAGATTTTTATGCCTTCAGTACTGGTGCCAATTTTGCCTCTTTCTTTCCATTTTGTGTTTCTTTACTTCTTTTTCTTTCCCTTTTCCTTTATTTTATTACTATTGAACAGAAGTGGTGAGAGTAGGAATCCTCGTCTTGTTCCCGAATTTTCCAAGAAATCTTTCAGCCATTCCCCTGAGTGTTATAAATTGTTATAAATGGCCTTTAGTATGTTGAGAAATGTTCCAATTGTACTCACATTCATGAGAGTTCTGATGATGAATGTATGTTGAATTTTGTCAAATGCTTTTTCTTTATGTATTGACATGGTCTTGTTAATTTTTTCCTTCATTTATTAGATATGTGTCATGCTGCTTGACTTGTGTATGTTGAACCATCCTTGTGACTTTGGAAGGAATCCAACTGATCATCTTGTATAATCATTTCTTAGTATTGCTAGATTCATTTGTTGGTGTTTTTTGAGGATTTTTGAATGTATATCATCATTCATCAACGATATTGGATTTACATTTTCATTTTTTTTGTATTTGGTAGTGTCTTTGGCTGGTTTGTTATCAGGGTAATTGTGGCCTCTTAGAATAACTTTGGGAATTTTCTTCCTCCTTCATTTTTTAAAATAGTTGGGGTGAAAGAAGTATTAGTGAAGTCATCCAGGCATTTTGATCAAGGGGTATTTCTAAAATTATACATTTTATTCAACTTAAACTGATTGCTCTTATCATGTTCTCAGTTTTCTCTTTATTCAGTGATGGCGGGCTGTACGTTCCTAGAAATTTGTCCATTTTAGGTCGTTCAGATGACTGTCACATAACAGCTCATACTGCTTTCATAAACTTTGTTTGTATTTCCGTAATATCAAATATTATTTCTACTGTTTCATTTCTTATTTTGTTTGGGTCCATTTTCTGTATTTCTTGATAAGCCTCGCTAAATGCTTACCTGTTTGTCTATATTTTTTAAAACAATTTAAGCGGTTGATTTTATGATTTGTAATTTATTTTTCAACTGTTATTTTATTTATTTTCAACATAATCATTAAAGATTTCTCGTTCTACTTCCTTTGGGTTTTGTTTGTTCCTATTTCTTGTTATTTTGGTTGGTATGCTTGGTCCTTTCTATGAGGTTTTTCTTGTTCCTTGTAGAAGTCCTGATTTGCTCTCTACTTCCCTCGTAGATTTGTCTTTGCTGCATCCCATACGTTTTATGAAGCTGTGTTTTCATTGTAATTTTACTCTACGTATGATTTTATTACCTCTTTGATTTCATCATTGACCTTGTTTTATTTTATTTTTTAAAGGATGGTTTGACCTCATGTTTGTGCTTTTCCTATTCTTCTTTCTAATATTCATGCACAGTTTCTTACTTTTGTGTGTAGAAAAAATTTGCTGTAATCTATATTTGCTTAAAGATCTGAGGCTCATTTCAAGACATAATATGTGGTAATTCATTAGATAACAACCTGTACACACTTGTAAACTTTATGTGTTCTGCTTTACTGAAGCAGTGTCCAATAGCTCAGTTAGGTTCAAATGATGTAATATGCTATTAAGATCTCAGTCTCCTTACAGATATTCTTTGCGTATGATCTGGCTATCAGAATAGTGAGCTGTTAAACTCCTTTACAATTATTGTTTTATAATGAATTAATTCCTTCATGTCTACTAAAATTTCATTTTATATTTAGGATCTACAGTTTTGGGTCCATATATAATTTAATGAGTGTAATACCTTATTTTTTAATTGATCTCTTTTCCTTTATATAAGCTCATATTTGTTTTATTTTGGCCCCTATTTTAAAACGTTTTGTATGAGTTGATCTTTGCAATCTGCACTTTCTTCTCATTTCCATGGAATAACTTTTCCATTTATTTCCAGACTATGTTTATCTCTAACAATGTAGTGAGACTTTTTTGGGGGGAGGCAATGATGATGGAGGAGAAAGATGCTCATAGCTCAACCTTTCCCACAAATGCACCAAGACTCACATCCACAGACCCACTCAGCTAACCAGAGAACTTGCAAAACTCTGACAGAACATTGTCCTCCTCAATAGAAAAAGATGTGAATAAGCTGGTAGCAGAAAAGGAAGAAAGAAAGAAGAAAATGCTAAACAGAGTGTGACAGGCCCCACAGGGAGGGAGCAGCAAAGACAGAATGGTGCTCATTTACTGTGTCTCCCCTCTCCAACTGAGAGATCAGAAGGACGGAGGGGGAGCCTCCAAGGCTTGGACATGTACATAGTATAATTTGACTGACAGAACTAAGTTAAGTAGGCACAGAGGATCCCTGTGACACCCAGCCAAAGATGCAGCCCAGAAGCTCAGGGCAGGGCTATGGTACCGGACCTGGGTGGAAGATGGGGATGGCTGCACTGAGGCAGCCCTGGGGAACATAGGTGGCTGTGTGTCATTGTTGTGGGTGCACAGGGCAGAACAACCTGGGCCCTCCATAAAACAACAAGGCAGACATGCCCTCTGGGTAGAAGGGTGCATTTCCCATCTCTGAAATTCCACAAAAGTTTCTAGGTGAAGAGAGCAGGGGCTCAGACACAGCCACCATCCCCTCTGGTGCTTTACACCCAGGTGGCAGCAGGGACAAAACCTGCATCTACACTTAAGGAATTAGCAGCCTTAAGGGCCAGATCAAGACTTGTCTATAGCCTGAGGCAGATAGGAATCTTCTGTCTGGTTCCTTAGAGAACTTGTCTGATAAGACAAATAAGGAGTATGATTTTGGCCCAGACCAGGGACAGGGCTGTCCCTCAGTCTTCCCTGAGCCGACTTCCGGTGTGCGAACCCAAAGCAGAGCATAGAGTGGCACAGAGCAGCAGAGTTATTGGCAACCTGAGGGGGCGGGTGGCCCCTCAAATTTTCCCCTGGGATACAGCCACTGACCATGGTGCTGGGTGAGGGCGTGATGCCCAATCCTGCCTGGTCAGTCTGCAACATCTGACTGCAGCATCGGACAGGGCATTGACAAGCCATCCCAGTGTAAAGAGAATTTCATCAGACCCAGTGTTGGGTGTAGGAGCGATCTGCTTGCCGACATGCCCTGGGAGTAGCACAGTTGATGGCTCCAATGGAAGGCATCTGGAAACAAGATGAGCTTCCAAATCAGGATGAATAAAGAAAGACTTCACATTAAATGTACACAGTCTCCAGGAGGACACTGACCACCCCCTTGTATTAATCTGTTTTTACTTGTTCCATTTTCTATTACCCTTTTAATTTTTACTTCTTATTGAATTATATATACCCCCATTTTTATCCCTTTGAAATTTTTTAAAATATTTTAATTATTATTATTTTTCAAAACTCTGCTTCAACTTCCTTTTCTATTATTCATTATACAATGCCTTCAAACCTTTATTTCTCCCTTCTTTAAAATTCTTTATCTCACACTCTCTTTTTTCTCTTTTCTAAGTTATATAACTACATAGGCATTAGGTAGATAAACTCCTTTAGGACCAGAGAGGATAACTGATACACCATAAACCACAGTGCCAGAAATGTAGAAGAAAGTTGAAGAAGCAGAGACACCATTATTAATTAAAAGAACAAGAGAAATCCCCTGAAAGAACAATCAGTGAAATAGACATTGATATCCAACTAGATCAAGATTTCAAAAATGGAGTGATCAAATTACTGAAGGAAATAAAAGAGATAGTGTTTAGAGATAGAAAATATGTCAAAAATGAAATTGAACCTATTAAGAAGAGCCGAGTAGAATAAGTAAATACATTGACTGAGATGAGGAATGATTTAAAGATGTAGCAAATCTGACTAGATAATTCAGAGGAATGAATTAGTGACTTAGAAGACAGGAAAATAGAAAGCACCCAATCAGAAGAGCTACAAGAGAAACAACGAGAAACAAATGAAAAAAGCATAAGGGACCTATGGGATAATAGAAAGCATTCCAATCTTGGCATGATAGAAGTCCTAGAAGGGGAATAAGGATCAAAGGTGATTGCAAACGTTTTTGTAGAAATCATGACTGAGAACTTCCGAAACTTAAAGAAGGAATCAGATATCCATGTAGAGGAAGCTCAGAGTGTCCCAAAGAGGAAGAACATAAGTACACCCACACCAAGACATATAATTAAGTTGGCCAGAGTCAATGGTAAAAAATGATCCTAAAGACAGCAAGAGAATAGTAAAGTATGAGTTACAAGGGAATCCCCATAAGGCTATCAGCTGATTTCTCTACACAAATACTGCAGCCCAGAAGGGAGTGGCAAGATATATTCAAAGTCTTGAATGTAAAAATTATATACAGTAGGATACTTTGACCAGCAATGCTATTCTTTTTGATAAATGTAGAAATAAAGGATTTCACAGACAAGAAAAAGCTTAAAGAGTTTAGCAACACTAGACCCATGCTAAAAGAATTATTGAAAGGTCTACTCTAAAAAGAAAACCAGCAGGATGCTACAGAAATATGAAACTCACAACTTGAAATGTGATAATTCATGAATTACAAATAAAATAAATACAAAATTTTAAAACAAGTCATACAAATCATTGAGAGTCGGAGAGGGAGGAAGGAAAATAGAGAAATTTTTTTTTGGTGTTTTATTTTAAAATCTTTTGTTCTCGGTAAGATGGGTTTGAGATCATCTTACTATCCGTTTATAAATGCAGTTATAATAATGGCCTAATGGACTTATAAAAAAGGATAACAAGAAGACAAAAACTTATCAGGGAGTCACTAAAACTAAGTAGAATTCTTGACAATACAAAGGAAAATAACCAAACCATAAAAGGAAGATGAAAGGAACAAAGAGGAAATACCAAATCAACTGCAAAGATAAGGTGAAATTGGCAATAAACACAAGTCCATCATCAATTATTGTAAATGTTAATGGACTAAATGCTCCAGGTGAAAGTCACAGAGTGGCAGGCTGGATAATAAAGCAAGAACATTCAATATGCTGCATAGAATAGACCCACTTCAGAGAGAAGGACACATAAAGATTGAGAGTGAAAGGATGGAAAAGTGTATTCCATACATTTGGAAAAGCCAAAAAACAGTTGTTGCATTACTGATTTCAGACAAAATAGTCTTTAAAACAAAGACCATAAAGAAAGAAAAAGAAGGACATTTTATAATGATTGAAAGAGTGATACAATATGAGGATAGCACAATCATTAATACTTATGCACCAAATACAGGAGCACCTAAGTACATAAAATAATTACCAACAGATATAAAGGGGGAGTCATATTTGTAGATTTCAACACTGCATTAACATCACTAGATAGATCATCGAGACAGAAAATAAATTAGGCAACAGAAAAATTAAATAATACAATAGAAATTTTACACTTGGTGGATATTTTCAAAGCATTGCAACCCCCAAAGTAGGATATAAATTCTTTTCAAGTACACGAGGAACATTTTCCAGGATTCATGATGTACTTGGGCAGAAAAGAAATCTCAGCAATTTTAAGAAGATAGAAATTACCTGAAGCAACTTTACTGACCACAATGCCATGAAGTAAGAAATCAACGACAGAGAAACAAAGGAGAACAAAGGAAAAAATGGGGATTAAACAATATGTTATTAAAAACCCAATGGGTCAATGAAGATATCAAAGCTGAAATGAAAAAGTGCCTTGAGACAAAAGAAAATGAAAGCAAAACCATACAAAATTTATGGGACACAGTAAAAGCAGTGCTGAGAGGGGAGTTTGTAGTGATACAGGCGTTCCTCAAGAATGAAGAACATCCACAAATAAACAATTTAACCCACCAGCAGAATGAACTAGAAAAAGAAGAACACAAAACCTAAAAGGCAGCACAAGGAATGAAATCATCAATAATGGGGAGGAAATAAATAAAATAGAGATTAAAAAGACCATAGGAAAAGTCAACAAATCCAAAAGCTGGTTTTTCCAAAAAGTAAGGAAAATCGACAAACCTCTATCCAAACTCAAAAAGAAGAACAGAAAGAGAGCACAAATTAGCAAAATAAGAAACGAGAATGGAGAAATTACAACAAAAAATAGAAATACAGTATATTATATGAGAATATTATGAAGAGTATATGGAATCAAACTGTATAACCTAGAAGAGATGGACAAGTTTCTGGAAACATACTGTCCAGCAAGACAGAATGAAGATGAAAGTTACCACTTGAACAAACAGAGCACAAGAAATGAAATCAAAATAGCAATATAAAACCTCCCAACAAATAACAGTCCAGGAGCGGATGGATTCACAGCAGAATTCTACCAAACAAACGAAAAAACTGATACCAGTCCTTCTCAAATTTTTCCAGATTGAAAAGGAAGGAATACTCCCAAAGACATTCTATAAAGCCACAATCACCCTGATACCTCAACCAGGCAAAGAAACAACCAGAAAAGAGGATTATAGGCCAATATCACTGATGAACACAGACGCAAAAATCCTCACCAAAATAGTAGCAAATACAACCCAACAACACAGAAAAAAATATTATATATCATGACCAAATGGGGATCATGCCAGGGACACAGGGGTGGTTTACTTAAGCAAATCAATGTGATACAGCACATCCATAAGAGAAAGAATCAAAACCACATGATCATCTCAATAGATGCAGGAAAAGCATTTGATAAAATTCAACAACCACTTATGATAAAAACTCTCACCAAAGTGGGCATACAGGGAATATATCTCAGCATCATGAAAGCTATAGATACCAAACCTACAGCCAGCATAGTACTCAAAGTAGAGAAAGTCAAATTCTTCCTGCTAAAATGTGGGACAGTAAAAGGATGCACACTATCATGACTCCTACTCAAGATAGTCTTGGAAGTCCTAGCCACAGCAATCAAACAAGAGAGACAGGTAAAAGGGATGAAAATTGGAAAGGAAGAGATAAATGTCAAACTATATGCAGATAATATGTTACTATTTATAGAAAACCCTACAAGATCCAGAATGAATTTACTACAGCTGATCAAAGAATTCAGCAAGATAGCATGTTACAAGATTAAGGTTCAAATATCAGTGGCATTTCTTAAAGCTAATGATTCAGATAATACTATAGAGCTACAGTCAACATGACAGCACTATATTGGTAGTTAAACATACATATAGGCCAATGGCACAGAATAGAGAGCCCAGAAATGAACTCGAAAATGTTTGGTGAATTAATCTTAGACAAAGGAGGCAAGAAATTACAATGGAAAAGAGATAGTCTCTTCAGCAAGTGGTATTTGGAAAACTGGACAGCAGCATATAATTCAATGAAGCTAGAACACCATGCACAAAAATAAACTCAGAATGGATCAAAGACTTAAACATAAGACAAAGTACAATAAACCACCAAGAGGAAAATATAGGCAAAACGTTATCTGACAAAAGTCTTGAAAATTTTCTCGTAGAAGAAATAAAAGCAAGAATAAACAAATGAGACTTACAAGCTTCTGCACAGTAAAGAAACCGGAAGTAAAACAGAAAGACAACCTACGGAATGGGAAAAAATTTGCATATGAAACCATCAAAGAGTTGATCTCCAGATTATATAAGCAGCTCATCCAACTGAAGAAGAGAAAATAAACAACCCAATGCAAAATTGGGCAGAAGACCTAAACAAGCAATTCTCCAAGGAAGGCAAACAAATGATCAAAAGGCACAACAGAAAATGCTCAATATCACTTATTATCAAAGAAATGCAAATCAAAACTGCAATGAGGTATCACCTCACACCAGTCAGAATGGCCATCATTGAAAAATCCACAAATGACAAATGCTGGAGAGGCTTTGTAGAACACGGTACCTTCCTTCATTGTTGGTGGCAATGCAGCTTGGTGCAGCAACTGTGCAAAACAGGATGGAGATTCCTTAAAAGCCTAGGAATAGACTTATCATATAACCCAAATCCCGCTCCTGGGCATAAATCCACAAGAAACTCTAATTCAGGATGACACCTGCACACCAATGTTCATAGCCAGCACTATTTACAATAACCAAGACATGGAAATACCCTAAATGTCCATTGAAAGTTGACTAGATAAAGAAGAGGTGGTATATTTATACAATGGAATAGTAGTCAGACTTATAAACTGACAACATAACGCCATTTTCAGCAACATGGATGCGCCTGGAGAAAATCAGTCTATGTGAAGTAAGCCAGAAAGAGAAAGAAAAATACCATATGAGAATGCTCATTTATGGAATCTAAAAACAAAACCAAACCAAACAAAAAACTCATAAATACAAAACAGAAATAGACTTACAGGCAGAGAATACAAAGTTTTGGTTGCCAAGTGGGTGTGGTGTGGGAATAGATAGGCTTGGAGTTCAAAATTGTAAGATTGATAAACAGGATTGTACTGTATAGGACAGGGAAATATATAAAAGATCTTACAGCAGCTCACAGGGGAAGAAATGGGACAACAAATGTATATATGTTCATTGTAAATAAATAATTGTGCTCTACAATGGAATTTGAGACAACTTTGCAAAATGATTAAAAGTCAATAAAAATGTTAAAAAAGAAAAATACATGAACCTAAATATTACAGGTGTAAATATATATTAGAGAGAAATACAACTATGCAAAAGAGTAGTAAAACCAAAAATTTTGTTTTTGCTTTCTTTTTAAGATAAGCAAAATCAAAAAACCTCAAGCCAGGTGCATCATGAAGAAAAAAGAGATGCTCCAAAGAAATAAAGTCAGAAATAAATGTGGAGAAATAACAATTGTTCCATCAGATATACAATAAAGGGATTATTTTGTCAACACTTACATGCCAATAAACTGGACAACTTAGAAGAAATAGACAAATGTCTAGAAAGAGACAGGGATAAGAAGAAACAAATAATTTGAACAAACTGTTTACTAGAAGAATGAAAGAATCTGCATTTAAAAAAATCATTAAAAGTTAGTGCAGATTTAAACAGCTCCCGTGGAAAACTGTACAAAAATACAAAGCAGAACTTATGCTCTTCAAACTATTCAAAAATAGTGAAGATGTGGGAAACTCACAAATTAATTCTATGAAGCTTTCATAACCCTGATAGCAAAGCCAACAAACAAAGTACAGGTAAAGTGAATTTCAAGCCAATATCTTTGATTGATATAGATGCAAAAATTCTTAAAAATATTAATAGCAAGCTAAATCCAGCAATACCTAAAATGAATTATACACCATGATCAACTTTAATTCATTGCAGGGTCATAAAAAGGTGGAACACACATGAAATCAATCAGATTGATACATCACATTCACAACAGAAAAAGGGAAAGTGACGTGGTCATCCCAATAAATCCATAAAAACATTTCACAGACTTCAACTTTTGGTCATTAAAAAAGCAGCAACAGCAGCAACAACAACAAAAAAAAAACAACAGAAACAACAACAGAAACCTCTTAGCAAAGTAGGATTCAGGAAATATATCTCAACATAACTAAAGTCATAAATAACAGACACACAGACAACATAATATGCAAATGTGAATAACTGAAAGCCAAATTAAGGAATAAGACAAGGATGCCCACACTCACCATTTCTATTAAACACAGTATGGGAAGTCCTTGCAACAGCAATCGGAATAGAAATAAATTTATTCAAGTTGGATTGAATGAAGTAAAACTGTAATTATTTTAGATGACATAATAACCTATATAGAGAACCCTAAAGATTCTCCAACCCAAAACAAATAAAACTAATAAAGACACTTAGCAAAGTAACATGATTCATGATTTATATACAAAAACTGTCACATTTCTTTACACTAACAGTTAAATATTCAATAATTTTAAAAAGTCCATATGATATCAGGTCAAAAATGAAAAACCTATTAATAGGTTTGAATGAACCAAGATAATAATATCAATAGGACACTGATAAATTTGAAGATGATGCAAAAAATGGAAAGAAATCTCAAGGTCTCAGTTTAGAGGAAATAATATTGTTAAAATATACATAAAACAATGATATGCTCAGATATAGTGATTCATATCGAACTACATGATATATTCCACAGAAATTAGAAAAGTCCTAACATTTGTAAAGAACAGCAAAAGTACCAGAACTTCAAAAGAAACAATAAGGAAATAGAAGAAAGTTGGAGTCACAACCCATAACCCTTCCAGATATCAGACTATATTACAAAAAAAGTAATCAATACAGCACAATACTGGAAAATGAACAAACGTCTATATCACTGGAACAGAACACAGAGGCAGAAATAAAACATCACACCTATGCTCAAATAAATTATGACAAAGGAAACAAAAATATACAATGCCTATAAGACAGTTTTCAGCAAGTGATTTTGAGAAAGCTAGATAGATACATGTAAATCAATGAAATTAGAACACTCCATCACACTGTACAAAAATATACTCAAAATGTTTTAAATATCTGAATCTGATACATGACACAATAAAACTCCTGGAATCTAACATAGGCAAAACAAGACATAAATTGTAGCGAAATTTTCTTATGTCAATCTCCCAAGCTGAAAACAGTAAAAGCAAAATAAACAAATAGGTCCTAATTAAACTTAAAACCTTCTACATAGCAAAATAAACAGAATGAAAAGATGAATTCTAAATGGGAGAAAACATTAGGAAACTGTGCAATCAACAAGAGGCTAATTTCTAAAATACACAAATCGTTCATACAACTCCATTTCAAAAATCTACAAACAACTCAGCCAGAAAATGAGCAGAAGACAATTCCCTAAAGAAGACACACAGATGACAATCAGAAACATAAAAACATACTCACATAGCTAATCATTATACAGATGCAAGACAAAAATTAAATAATGTTTTAACTCACACTAGTGAGAAGGGCTGTCATCAAAATGTCTACAAATAATAAACACTGGGGAAGTTGTGGAGAAAAAGGTACACTCCAACGCTGTTGGTGGGAATGAATATTGGTGCATCAACTTTGGAAATAGTATGGAAATTCCTTTAAATAATTAAAATAGACCTATCATATGATACAGCAATCCCACTCCTGGGTACATAAAGCATAAAACATGAAAACAAAGAATCCTAGGGTAAAATATAAGAAGTACACTCTGACAATGGACTTAAATTGATTCTACATATGTCTCCTCTGGCAAGGGAATCAGAAGCAAAACTAACAAATTATGATTGTATCACTCTAAATAGATTTACACTGCAGAAGAAATGATCAATAAAATGAAAAGTGAACCAACACATTGGGAGACTATATTTGAAAGTGATATTTTTCAATTAAGTGTTAATATCCAAATATATGGCAAACTCTTACCGCACAACAGTGACAAATACCAAAAAATCTATTAAAAAAAGTCCATAGGAAGTGAATAGATACATCTGAATCAATTATCTGTAGAAAACATACCGTTGGCTAAATGACACATGAAAATGTGTTCAGAGTTATAAATTATTAGGAAAGTCATAAACCAAAAATTAGACAAGACCTCACAATTTTCAGAAGGTTCTCATCAAAAAGATAAGAAATAGATGTTGGTGAGATTGTGGAGAAAAAGGAACACCGTGGACACTCTTGATATGAATGAAATGTATTGATTCCATTGCATATATACATCAAATTTTGTTCATCTATTTTTCTGTTAAGGAATGTTTGGTTTGCAGGCTCCAGTCTGAAGGCTCTAGAGAATAAGCCCATGGGCTGAACGGATAAACAAGCTGTGAGGAATGTCACATATCCAGGCTGGATAAGAAATTGCCTGCTCATTGTATCCAGTATGGAAGGCTGGAGAGCCTATGCTGGGTAAGATCCTCATAGGAGGACAACCTAAGACAGGCACAGCCAGCTGGATAAGAGATGGCCTACTAAATGAAGTTCCGTGATGAACTTTAAAACAATCCTTGATCATTTAACATCCTGTGCTTACTGCAGGAGCAACAGGACATAAATAGCTAAAGATTATTTACATTGTTATAATTTAGATGATATGTGAGGCATTGTGCATGTCATATATAAACCCTTTCACTAAGAATCAATAAAAAGAGAAATGCTCCGCTTCTCTCCGCACAGTGTTTGTGTGTATTTGATATCGTGCCACTGACAGGGTTAATTTAATTTGTTGGGAGTATCTTAAAAGGATGTTGCATTACATACAATGCTCTTTTTGCACGTGTTGAAATGATTATGTGAGTTTTATTTCTCATTCTATTAGTGTGGCATGTCACCTTTATTGATCTGAATATTTTGAAGTATCCTTAAACCAAGGGATAAATCCCTTTACTCATGTAAGTGTATGATACATTAAATGTGTTGTTGAATTCATTTTCCTTCTGTTTTGTTGAGAATTTTGACACATATATTCATCAGGGATAATATTCCATATTTTGCATCTAATGTCCGTTCTAGCATTGTTATGCAAATAAACCAGGCATCATAAAAGAAGTTTGGAAACTTTCACCCCTTCAAATTCTTGGAAGATTTTTGGAAGAATTGGTGAAAAATTGTCTTCAAATATATGACAGAATTCACCGGTAAAGTCATCTTGTAAATTTTTTCTGGTTTGTGAGGTTTGGATTACTGATTTACTCATACACACTTTTGCCTTATTTAACTTTCTAATTTCTTCTTGATTCAGTATTGGAAGACATATGTTTCTGGGAATTTGTCTTTTGTTCTAGGTCATTCAAATTGTTGGCTAGTGTTAATTTCTTATGTGCTATGCATCTCTACAACATCAGTGGTAGTATCTTCTCTATTATTTCTAATTTTATTTAAGATTTTATTTTCTTAGACAACCTAAACTTTTGTCTACTTTATGTTTAAAAGAAACAGACTTTGATTTTTTTTATCTTTTGAATTGTTTCTCTTGTTATTTACCTTACTCTCATTGATTCAATTTTCTTCTTTATTGTTTCTGTTTTCTCCTAGATTCTTGATGTGTAAAGTTAAGTAGTGTGAATATTTGTATTTCTTTTATTACATTATTAATTAATTAATCTATTTATTTATTTATTTATTTACATATTTATTTTTTTATTTATCATTGAACTATGCCATTTATAATGTGTCAATCTGTGGTGTATAGCTTAGTATCCCCGTAGATGCATATATTTCTGTGCCTATAAAACATTACTTCACAATATTTAACATACTGCCCTGTGTCATACAAAAGAAATTTTGAAAATATCTATTTTTATATATAGTGGATAACATTTATAAATCTACAGCTCCCAAATATATCCTCTTGCAGCCCCTTTCCACAGTAATCATAAAATTGTTCAGTTGATCTGCGAGTGTGTTTCAGTTTTGTAGATGCAATCATTGTGTTCTCATACAAATATTTTTTAAGCTTCTTCATATGTAATGTCATGTATTATATTTCTTTCTTTTTCTGGCTTACTTCAATTAGAATGACACTTTATGTGGACATCCATTTTGCTGCAAATGTCATTGTTTTATCATTTTTTATTGCAGAATATTATTCCATTGTGTAAATATGACATAACATCTGAATTATGTCATCTGTTTTTGGACAATTAGGTTACTTCCATATTGTGGCTGTTGTATACAGCACTGCTAAGGACATTGTGGTGCAGGTGTCTTCTTGAAATAGGGTTCCCTTTGATATATACCCAGAAGTGTGATTGCTGGTTCATATTTTAAGTTTATTTTTATCCATTAGAGGAAACTCCATCCTGGTTTCCAAAATGACTGCACCAAACTACATTCCTACCAGCAGTGTAGGAAGGTTCCGTTTCTTCACAGCTTCCCCAGCATTTATTGTTTGTGGACTTTTGAAGGATGACCATTGTTACTACTGGGAAGTGATATATCATTATAGTTTTGAATTGCCCTTCTCTGATAATGATAGCAATTTTTTTTTCATATATCTCTGTGGCACTTGAATGTCTCTATTGGAGAATTGCTTGTTTAGGGATTCTGCACATTTTCAGATTGGGTTTCTTGTATTTTTTTTAATATTATTAGGTTGCATGAAGTCTTTATATTTTGGAAATTAAGACTTTGTCAGTTGCATCACTTCTAAATATTTTCTTTAATCCTGTAGTTTGTCATTTTGTTTGGTTTTGGTTCCCTTTGCTGTGCAAAAGCTTGTTTTATTAGGTCCCATTTATTAATTTTGCTCTTACATCCATTACCTGAGTAGTCTGTTCTAGGAGATCATTGCTGCTATTTATCTCAGAGTGTTTTGCCTATGTTTTCTTCAAGGAGATTTACTGTGTCTTACCTTACATTTAATTCTTCAAGATATTTTGAGTTTATTCTTGTGTATGGATTGAAGGAGTGTTCTAACTCCATTTCTCTGCATGCTGCTATCCAGTTTTCCCACAAGTTGGTGAAGAGATGGTCTTTTCTCTGTCATATTCCTGGCTACTCTGTCAAAGATTAATTGAACAAAGGCCTGTATATTTATTCCTAGGCTGTCTATTCTCTTCCATTGGTCCATATACCTGTTTCTGTAACAATATCATGTCAATGTCATTATTGTAGCTCTGCAATAGTGTATGGAGACCTGATGGATAATTCCTGAAGCCTCTTTCTTTTACTTCAATATTGCTTTGGAAACTATGGTTTTTTATGGCTCTATTTAAATCTTAGGATCATTTGTTTCAGTCCTAAAAAGAAATGTTTTGCATAATTTGATAGGAAATGAAATTTTCTTGCCTGATCGTTGTGGCTAGGACTTCCAAGACAATATTGAATTGAAATTGTGAGAATGGGCAACCTTGTCTTTTCTCAGGTTTTTGTGAGAAGGGTGTCAGTTTTTCACCATTGAGTATTTTGCTGGCTATATATATGTCATAAATAGCTATTATTATGTTGAGATATGGTCCCTCTGTACCCACTGTGATAAGAACATTTTTTGCAGATAGGTGTTAATTGTTATCAAATGTTTTTTCTGCATCTTTAGATTATCATATGCTTTTGTGTCCTCTGTTTAGTTGATAAGTTGTATCACTATTGATTGATTGATTTGCATATGTTACACCATCCTTGTGTTCCTGGGATGAACCTAACTTGATAATGGTGTATGATTTTTTTACATGATGTTGGATTCTGTTTGTTAATAATTTCTTAAAGACTTTTATATCTATGTTTATCAATGTTATTGGTCTATACTTTTCTTTTTAGGTAGTGTCTTTGTCTCGTTTTGTTATCAGGTTGATGTTGGCCTTATGGTGTGAGTTTGGGAGTACTCTCTCCATATGAATATTTTGGAAGTGTTTGAGGAGGACTGGTATGGATTTTTCTTTGTATGTTTGGTGAAATTCCCCAGTGAAGCTATTTGGGTCTTAATTATTGTTTGCAGGTATTTTTTATTTTATTGATAATTGTATTCCATTTCTGGTGATCTGTCTGTTCAAATGATCATTTTCTTCTTGATGCAATAATGGTGGGCTGAATGTTTCCGGAAACTTCTCCATTTCTTCTAGGTTATCCAGTTTGTTTCCATGCAGTTGCTCATGGTATTACCTTATGATATTTTGCAAATTTGATGTACTCTTTTAGTTTCTAAATTTTCATTTCTTATGTTTTTTGTGTTCTCTCTCTTTTCTTATTGGTGAGCCTGTTCTGAGTTTTGTCAGTTTTGTTGACTATTTCAAAAAACAGTTTGATTGATTTTTTTCTATTTTTTAATCTTTATTTCAATTCTTTCTCCTTTGATCTTTATTTTCCCACTTTTTGCTGACTTTTAGTTTTGTTTGCTCTTCTCTTCATGATTAGTTTAAATAGAACATTAGATTAGTTATTTTAAATTGCTCTTATACTTTGAGGCTGACATTGTCAGTGTGAACTTCCCTCTTAAGCCTGCTTTAACTGTATTCCGTAGACTTTGTGTAGTGTTGTGTCATATTTCTCAAGATATTTCTTAATTTCTTCTTTTAATTCATCACCTCCCCAACTTTTTATAGTACCATTTTTTTAATTTATATGCTGTCATTTTTTCTCTGTTTTTCTGTGATTGATTTCTAATTTCATGGTATTATACTCAGAAAAGATGCTTGAAATAATTTTTACCTTGTTAAATTTGTTGAGGCTTTTCCTGTGCCTCAGTACATAAAGTTTTCTAGAAAATGTTCCATGTGTTCTGGAAAAGAATATATATTCTGTTTTGGGGAAAAGTAGTGTTTTGAAAATATCAACCAAATCCAATTATTTTATCATATCTTTTGGTATCTTTGTTCCCTTATTTATTTTCTGTCTGAAAGACCAGTCTAGTTATGGTAATGGGGAGTTATATTCTCCTACTGTGATTGTGCTCCCATCGATTTCTTCCTTTTCTTCTATTAGTGTTTGTTTTATGTATTTAGGTGCTCTTATATTGAGTGCATATATATTAATGAGTATAATATCCTCATTGTGTGTTGCTCCTTTAATCATTATATCATGTCCTTGTTTATCATTCTCTATGGCCTTTGTTGTAAAGCCAATTTTGTGTGAAGTCAGTACTGCTAGTCCTGACTTCTTGTCATGGCCATTTGCATGGAATATATTTTTCCATCTTCTGACTTTGAATTGATGTGTGTTCGTCTTTCTAAATTGGGTCTCTTGTATGCTTCATAATGTAGGGTCCTGTTATATTATCCAATCTGACAATATATATCTTTTGATTGAAGCACTTGTCGGAGCCAGCTGACAATCGATCAGGTCCAGAAACCTGTGCTGCAGGACTGACAAAAGAAAGACAATTCTAGAAGGTAGGGTTGAGAGGGTCTCACTCTAGCCCGCAAGACGCTAAGTCAAGAGTGGACTTCGAGTTTATTTTCAGCAGTTCATTTATATGATTTTAACCCATTAGCTTATACATTCCTGCACGTAGGCAACGGTATTATTTTAGGGTACATTAACAACGTGTACTAAAATCATTAACTTGTATATTGTTACAGACATCATTATTGTTTACAGTTCTCAAATAAACTAAGATTAACTGTTCCTGAAACCAAGATCACAAACTAAGGTATTGTTTCTCTAAGCTAACATCGTGACTCGTGTACTATTAACTCAGGTGATTGTTCTTCAAGCTAAGATCACTAACTTGTGTGCCGATTGTATCTCTCCTTCCAAAGGTCCTTAGTGACTTAATAGCTCAGGATGTTCCTCAGGCTCTAATGCACCTGGTGCATTCTTCAAAGGGGTGGCGGGACAGAGATTGTCTTTGTTAGAATCAACCTCAGAGCCTGATGCCCTGCACTGTGGGAGTTTAGGCCCAACCTCTGTGCTCGGCAGTCCTCAGGTTATGAGTGGCCTCCCGCAAGCACTAATTCCAATAACATTTGTAAAAATTATTGATAAACTGGTGTTTATTTCCATTTTGAACTTCATTTTCCAGTTGATTTGGTATTTCCTTTATGTTCATTTCTTTATCTTTCTGTGGCTTTATAAGTTTTCTTTTATTATCTTGGTTTTTTCTGGCTTTGTGACTTCATTGTAAGATTTGGACTTATGGTTACCCTGTTTTGTATGTATATTGACCCGTTACTATATCTGTTTATATTAACTGAAATGAATACAAACTCAAACGCATCATACAGAGAACATAAACAAGAAGAAAATACTCTGTTTTGTCCTGTTTCACGCTCTGACACTTAAAAATTTTGATGTCTTTTTTACATCATATTTATACTTTTGTAAGTCATTTTATCTATTGCCTTTCTAATTATGCCTTTATCCTTTCTATAGCATCCTGCTTCTTTATTTTTAGAGTAGATGTTTCATTATTTCTTTTTCTGTTACCAAATAGATTTAGTATTTGCTTTTGTGGAGATTATTTAACTCTCCTTCTATTCTAATGGATACCTTGCTTGATATGTTATATTAGATATCAGATTTCTTTCATTCTGGATTTTGAATTTGTCTTGCCACTGCCTTCTGCCTGTTGTATTTGTGTGGGAAACATGTTTCAAAATATAATGTATATAATTATATGTATGTAAAGAATAAGTTCAAATGCAGTAAACAAATTAGGAGAAAACCTATACGTTAAAAAACAGAAAGCATTGATGAAGGAAATTAAAATTGATCCAAAGAAATGAAAAGATCTCTTATGTTAATGATGTGAAACAATGTGGTTGAAACAACCATACTTCCCAAAGGAATCTACATTTAGTATGATTCATGTCAAAATACCCATGAGATTTTTCCATTAAATAGAGGAAATAGTTTCAAAATTTATATGTAACCACAAAGATCTTCAGTTGCCAAAATAATCTTGAAAAAGAATTTTAAATATAATAGTGTAAGCTTCTCTGATGTTAAACAGTCCTACAAAGCTTTAGTAACTTAAACTACATGATACTCGCTCAAAAACTGACACCAGTCAAAAGAAGAGAATAGAGTAACCAGATATAATCCCTCACACCTATGATCAATTAACCCATGAAAACGGAAGCAAGAGAATGAAATGAAGAAAAGAGATTCTCCTCAATATGTAGTGCTGGGCAGATTGAACAAGTGAAAGATAGAGTAGAGTATTTCCTCACATTCTATACAATCAGTAAGCACAGAATTTCTTTCATTTATTAAGTTTACTTATATTCCTTGCACCTGTAATTTATAGATCTATGTTTAGAACTGTTGTTTCACTTATCAAATATATTCCTATTTTATTCTTTTTGGTATAAATTTACAGACAATTGTTTTCCTAATTTCTCTTTCTGATAATGTTCTGTTCCTATATAAAACTGCAATTGATATTTGTTTATTGATTTTGTATTCTGCAAGTTTACTAAGTTTGTTCATTATTTCTAACAGTCACTGGAGGAGTGTATGGAGCTTTCTATCTATGTATATTTAAGTCATCTGTAAAAATTTTACTGCTTGCTTACCAGTTGAATGCCTTTTATATTTTTTCTTGACTAGTTGTTCTTGCTAAAACTTCTAGTAGTGTAATTTAGGACTTGTGAGATTGAGGTACTTTTCTTATTACTGGACCAGAGGAAAAACTTCCTGTATGTTAATATTGAACGTGAAGATAGTCATGAATTTTTAATATATGGCTTTTATTATGTCTTGTCATATTCTATCTAGAGCGAATTTGTTAAGATTTTTTTAAAAGTTCAGATCAGATCTGTGAATAATTTTCCTACGTATTTTGAGATTGTTAATTTCCAATTATTTGTTATTTAACAGATGGTATCACATTTATTGATTTGCATATGTTAAATAAAATTTATGAAACAGGACTAAGTCCAACTTAACTATACTTTATAATACTTATAATATGCCATGAATTCAGCTTGCTAATATTTACACAGAATGGAATATACACATACTGAAGGAAAAATTTACATTGTAGATTGAGTGAGCATTTATTTATTTAAAAATTTTATCTCTCATTTTGAATTTGGCTTATGTTTAATGGAATTTATGTCTAAATAAAGAATACAACTTTTGGTAGAGCTGGATTTACTACAGTTTAGTGATACAAAACCTAGCTTTTATTAACAATTAGTGTACAAAACACTTGCCTTAAAATGCCGCATTATGCTAACAATGCCAACTGTTTCAGGTCTGAGAAACATATTGCTTCCTATAATGCATTACCTGGTCTTTTCCACCGAAACCCACATATACTGTTATTTCTTTGTTTTTGATTGTTTGTTTTCCCCTTAATGGAGGCACTGTTTATTGAACCCAGGATCTTGTTTATAAGTGTAATTATCAACCTCATTTTGGAACACTTAACAGAAGCCCCAATAGTATGGGTTATAAACATGACAAGAAAATTTATTCCTTCTAGGACTGAAAAACTTCTGAGTGAAAGAATGGCAAAAGGTGATAATTCATGAATTACAAACAAAATAAATATGTTATTTGTTTTACTTATAGCACTGAATTACAATTTAAAACAAAAATTACCCCCTTTGGGATTTCTAAAGTTTGATTGATTATTTTAATCTATTTTTATTCCATAAATATTTACCATTTATTAATAAACATACCAAATACACTGATAATTATTCTGCTCATGTTTTGAATATAGAGCTACTTATTGTAAAGTAAACAGATAAATAACTACTTCCATTTCCATAAAAAATTGTTTCACTTTAATTACAAATTATAATGTAATAGGTATAAATTTTCTGTACAGGCTTAACATAAATTTCACTTTAAATTCCATAACTTTAAAATTATTTTATATATTTTGTGCATTATTTATACTCTGTTCACAAATCTGGTATAAATTTGTGTACAAAAGTATGGAGATTGGTTTTATTTCATAGACCCAAAAAATTAAATTATTTAAAAAGATTTTGTGGGGATAATATTTGCAGATCACGCTATAAAAATAAGTATCCTATATGTTTCATTTTAACTGGATGAATGAGAAATAAACACTGGCTTAGTGTTACACTTGAGTTGCTAGGAGACCAGTCATTTTGTGATATCACATCTTCTCAAGTTGAGAACCATTGTGATGGCCTAGCAGTTTATCTGTGCAGGCCTGCCAGAACAGCATTTGTAGCTGCAGTGCTCAAAAACATGCAGATTAGAAAAATAGCAGTAGAAAAAGTTATTTGAAATGGCACCTGTTTCTTCAGAAATTCAAGATGTGTCTCATAAAGATGGACCAACTGGTTCAGGAAACTCTGGTAGATCTCTATTGTGTGATCAAACAATCTCTGGGGACTTGTCTTGAAGTCTATGTTTGAAGAAAATGCTTTTCAGACTTTCTCTGAAGAATCCTTGAATAAAAGACCATGTTACAAACATTGTGTCTCAGAATCAGGTGAAGATAATGATTTTCATTCTGTGACATTTCCAGGAAAACTCTGGAAAATGGCTGGGAGTGACCAATTTAAATCCATCTGGTGGGGTTATACTGGAACTTCCATAGTGATTGGTGAAGCTGTCTTTAAGAAGGAAGTGTTGGAACGAAAGGCCCCTTTCAGATTATTTGAAACTGGAAGTATGAAAAGTTTACTTAGACAGCTTAACATTTATGGGTTTAGTAAATTGTGGCAGAATTTGCAAAAATCTTCTTGTCTAGCTGACTTTCTGGCAGAAGAGAAAGAAGTCTCTGTTTTAAGCAAGGAATTCAGTAATTGTAGTTATGGCTTGGTAACGTATATATAAAATTTTATTTTGTACATCGAAATATGGTAATATAAATGTAAAGCAAGATTTTGAAAATTGTATAAAACTACAAACGCTGAAATTCTTTATTTTTTCTAAAAATTAGGACAGTGCCTTAACTATTCAAGATTATGCGAAACGTTCCTAGCAACTATGAATCTTAAAAGAAATCTAAATGAAGGTATTAAAGCATTTTTTTTTAAAAAAGTTGCTTTCTCCGTTGCTGCAAATGCTAACTTCTTAAATTTGATGACTATTCTATTTAAATGTGTATATTCCAAATATGGAATTTCAAAATATAGTCAGCACTGTACACATTTTTATGATAATATCTTTGCATAGTAAACGTGAAATCTGAGGTTTTATAGCTTAGGCTTAATGTAGTCTTGTGTTTTGCTTTAAAATATTACTAAAATTTTTCTCCTTTGGTTTTAGCTACAGTTCTGCCATAATGAAATCTTAAACGAGGCTGTCCCCAGATATTAGTGAGAATAAAAAGAAGAGTTGTGAATAAAAATGCCTCTCTGGTATTTTCATTGGCTCAAGATTTCAAAAAGAAGCACTTTAAAGCAGGGGGTAATGTGCATAATCATAATTCTGGTTTTGTGGCTGACACTAGTGTAGAAAGTTCATTTTTACTTTCTGCAAATTTAAACATGCCTCTAATAAGAAAGCCGTCTACTAGCCACGTACTTGGTGATACAACTATCCTGATCAGAGGTGATTTTTCTCCTCCATCATCAATGTCAGTTAGACCACCAGAACAATATTGCAGTGGATCAACGTGCTATTTTAAACCAGTTGACCACTGTCCACGGGCACTCTCAAAGCAGCTAAACTGAAGCAAATGGCTGTGTTGTGAACTTCATTACAACTGCAACTTCTAGTTCTCAGTACAGCATCATGTCTCCCATACAGAGCAATTAATTTGGACTAATGGTGGAGCCTTCTACTTTTCCAAAAAGATATCACAACATATCTGCCAATGAAGGTCTTTTTCTAAACTTCAACTGGGAGTACCCCACGGTTTCCAGTGCCAGTGATAGCTGATACATCAGCTACCTCTTTTTCAAGGCCAACTTATCAGCCAACCTCAGTTTATGAATGTCATGCTAATTACAACTGATCTACCAGAGGACTATCAGATTATGCAGGATAACAAAGATTAATATTGATTTGGCATATGTCGACAAATAACTGCAATTTTCTTATTTGAACAACAAACATAGATGTGTACCTGTATTTTCCTTATTTTTTTTTAAATAGAGTAAAGAGTTATACAGGAGACTAATATAACATTTAAAGAAAAAAAGAGATATTTGATTGATATGATCATTTGATGGAACAATATGGGTATAATTTTAAATAATTTCTTGGAAGGAAGAATAGAAAATGGAAGAATTTGGAAAAAGAATAAAACATGGAGAGAGAGAAAAGTACTAAGTGATTTCTGGTTCATCCTGGAAAGTATTAAAAGTGTTAAGTCAGGGTAGTTTGGAACGGATGATAAATGCAGGAACTGACCCAGGGATCATGGTCTCTTTTATGTGATTCTTGGAATCATAAAGGTCACATGATGTAGTCTCGGAAGGCACAATCAGAATGTGGTAGAATTTAAGAAGTAATTTTATCTATGGTCTTCTTTGTGCTGTTCTCAAAGCATTCTAATTGGTGCTTTTTTTCCTGCCCTGAAGAATCTATGCTCTATTTTATAGTCAATAATTTATGCTGCTTTTATGTTCCAGCCAAAGACAAGCTTACATCCTCAGGGTGGCACTTAATGCCTTTCCAACTCTAAGCACACAAACTCAACATAATTTAGTCATTCCTTTATAGATATGGCATCTGACTACCTTAGCATTTCTTTATGTTTCACTATTTCTGGAGATACATCCATTGAAATACTTGTCAAAAGAGTTAGCTCCAAACTCACAACTTTTGCTCCAGCTAATCCTTGGAGTTAGGATGTCCTCCTTTTACCTACTAAGATTTTCCCAGTCCCAGCACAAAAACCACCTCCTCCAGATATAATTTGTCTATCCCCCTTTTCTTGTCTAACTTGGATAATAACACAGTAAGCACAGCACATGCCACAGGATGAGTTTTAGTATTTAGTGAATGAAAAATACATGTTGAATTTAAGCAAAATCTACTTTCCTGAAACAACAAAACTCTCATGGTTTTCAAACTATTTCGTTATGGTCTATACACTTCACCAAAAACTAGCTGTTTTCATAGCTCAAGGACTAGTCATTCAAGACAGTAAGTTGAGGTAGGTACAGGAGGCAAAGTATTATTTTCCTTTTAATTCATGCCTCCAGAGGCCTAAAGCATTCCATTCTCATTTGCTGGATTTTTTTCCTGTCTCTTCATCACCCACCCACACAGAAGCGCTGATTCTCTTCCCCTTACCAATAAATATACTGCCTTCTAATTAATTTACTTCTTAGAATCAGAGCATTGTCCAGAAGGGACCGTGTCATTGCAAACATTTAATGCAGGAATATACACCCAACATAAATTGTGTCTTTTCTAACCTTCACACAGGAAGTACCTAAGTGGTACTAGACACTTGTTTGGGGTGGTCATATTCAGTAACCAAATTGAATCTAAAATATGTGGACTAGAAGAAAGTGAGGGTGGTAGAATTAAAAATTTGTCCAACTGCAAGAATACCAAATGTATACAGATTTTAGGAAATATAAAATATTCATGGAAGACTTTGATTATTTCCCATTAATTTAAAATAAAAGGTGAAGCATTTTCAGAATGTGAAATACCCTGAAATACTGGAAAATTGTTGGCAAGTTCAGGGAGCCTAAGGCTTCTGCTCACAATCATGCAGACTGTGTCAGCTGATAAGACTGGAATGGCAACATTGAGTCCTGATAATGTGTCACCATTTGTGAATAAGCCTTTGATAATCTGGAGAATAGGCAAATGAGCCAGGGTAAGCTCTAGCAACATCCCACCAATATGACCTCTACCAAGAGAAGAAAAGAGCCCATTTGCAGCAGGAGATCTGTGTCTGGACAGCAGTGGTATCTCCTAAAATGAAACATCAAGCTTTTGATTTTGTCAGCTGAACTATGATGGTGATTATTTTGTTGCTTATATTAGCAGTCTGGGGTTCAGATGGGCTGGTTCAGCAGCTAGTTTCCAGCTCTCTTATCACACAGTGGGTCTTAATGTTATCATCATAACAAGTTTCTATACTGGTAAGTCAAAAGCTACACTTTAATTTCAAAATTAGAAATCCTAAAGAAGAATATTGTTTGTCCATCTGTAGTTTTCTACCTGGGAAAATCTAGACTATTGGCAAAAGTACAAAAGTTGACTGGTGTTTGAAAACTATGCTCTGATCTCTGCCCACTGAATTCTTCCCACTAAATACTACAAATATTTGTACCACTGTGTGTGTGTGTGATGATGGATTGTTAAGCTGTAACTAAGTTCGTCTTAGTTGAGTCATCAGTGAATTATTCCTCTGCATCTGGCAGAATCTCTGTGAATTAAGAATTTCATTGATCCACCAGGTTTTCTCCTGATCAGAGAGAGGTAGATTATGTTTCTCCCAGTATACTATTTGTTACATGTTTATTGAATCCCAAGCTAATGCTAGGGCCAAGCCACTGAACCCTTGAATTGGACAGAGGCATATACAAACTCCAGTCCCCAGAGCCCAGCACAGGACTGTGTCTCCTTTTTAATTTAAGCTTATATCAAATTTTTCTCTTTTAATTCTCATTGTTGACACAACTTATTTTGTCTTTGAACACCCCTTGAATAATTTATAGAGACTGAACCGCTGATTTATTCCCTTTAAGGTACAAATTGCAATAACTTTTCTTTCCTTGGACTACCTGGATTAGAGTGAGTGTAGTCATCATTTTGAAAGCAGTCCTCAGTACTGAAAATGCAGAACCTTTACATTCTTTGCCCAGCACTTGAGCGATGATGTATGTTGTGGATCTCAGTTATTATCCTCACATTCCCTTATGCAACCATGAGAAAACAGCACATTGTTATCCAAAATCAAGTCTTTGTCAGTATTGCATTCCCAATGCAAAACAGTGAATTGTAGGACTTCTGAGATTTTAACATTCTGAGATTTTTAGCAAACTAGCATATTCATTTCTTACAGATGCTCTTGTGGAAATGAGACTTTTGGTCTGAGACAGTGAACTTTATCACTCACAGCAAGAGCAGTCAGTTTTAAATTTGTATCCATTCCCTAATCTCAGATGAAGACACAAAATGAAATTTTGTTGCCTACAGAAGCAGCGGGTTCTTAACATGAAGAAAGTTTAGGGCATGGTAAACCACTAATTTTATTCGTATCCTTATGTATAATATATTAGAATCACTTATTTACTAGTATCTTTACCTAGGATAAGTATATCATGACTAAAGTTTACTTGATGCAAAAAGAATCATGAGAAATGACATGGAAAAAAGTGACCATTGACTTTCCATATTTCCTTCCACTTTTATTGAGATATAAATGGCTTAAAACATTGTGTAAGTTTAGGTGCACAGGATAGTGATTTGATTTACAAGTATCATGAAATATATATCATAGCAACTTTAGGGAGAATTCATTATCACATTTAGATAAAATTGAAAAGAAATTAAATTTGTCTTTTGGTTGTGATGAGAAACTTTATGGTCTACTCTCTTAACAACATTGATATAGAACATAAAGCAGTATTAATTTTACTTTTCATGTTACTATGGCGCATCTCTAGAACACGATTATTTTACTGCTGGATGTGTATAGCTTTTGAGTACATTAACCAAATCCTCCTTTCCCAACCCCTGCCTCTGTTAACTACAAATCTAATTTTTTCTATGTGTATGTTTGTTTGTTTTTGAAGTGTACTTTAATCTAAAACACTGTGTTAGTTTCTCTTACACAAAATACTGTTTGCTGTTTTTAATATAATTCAAACAGATCACCAGAATATATCTAGATATGATATGTTGCTATTTAAAATATTCAATAGTTATTGGCTATTCCCCATATAGTACATTTCTTGTCCCTGACTCATTTAATTTGCAACTGGAAAACTTTCTCTCTTAATTTTCTCAATTTTTCTTTTCCACACCACATTTCCCTCCTTCTTGTGAACAACCTCTTTCTTTCTATATCTATAATTCCTTTTCTGTGTTGTTATGTTCATTTGTTTTAAATTCCAAATATGAGTAAAATCATTCACCATTTGTCATTCAATTTCTGACTTAATTCACTTAGCATATTACCCTCTTGGTCAACCCATTTGTTGCAAATGGCAAGAACTTATTTTTAGAGCTGAGTAATAACCCATTGTATTTTTATGTGTGTGTGCATATATATATATATATATATATATATAAATTGTGTGTGTGTGTATATATATATATATATAAATTAATCTGTACTTAAGATGGGTAGATATATATACTATAAACACACATCTTCTTTATCCAGCATCTATTGATGAGCAATTAATTTGCTTCTATATCCTGTCTATTGAGGATAATGCTGCAGTGAATATAGGGTTGAATTTATCTTTTCTAATTCGTGTTTTTATTTTCTTGGAATAAGTATCATGATATGTATATTTTGGATTATATTTCATTATTAATTTTTATTTAAAGCTCCATGTTGTTTTCCACAGTGGCATCACATATTTACATTCACACCAGCAGTGCATCAGGGTTGTATCTCTTACATCCTAACCAACAGTTATGTTAGTTATCTTTTTCATAATAGTCATTCTGCCAGGAGCAACATAAAATCTCACTGTGTTTTGGACTTGCATTTTTCTGGTGTTTAGTGATGTAGATTAGTTTCATGTGCCCGGTGGTTACCTTTCGCCCACTGTATATTCATTTTTTGTAATGGGCTTAATGACCATAACTGTCTGATTTCATTTTCAGGCATTCTGTTGTGTTCCATTATTCTGTATGTTCTGTGCCACTACCATATTCGTTTTAATACTGCAGCTTTGTATTATAGTTTAAAATCAGGGACAGTGATACATCCTCTTTGTTTTTGTTAAAGATGTTTCTCTTTTTAGTTTGTTTCTTTTCTTTTCTTTTTGTTTTGTTAAGTGATTTCATCTCTTTTGGGTTTACATGTAAATTTAATAATTTTTTTTGTAAGTGTCTGAAAATGCCCTTGGTATTTTGATAGGCACTAAATTTAATTTGTATATTTCCTTGGCTTATTCTGTCATTTAAACAATATTATTTCCTCATCTACGAACAAAGTATATTCTTTCATCTGTTTGCATTATCTTCAATTTCTGTTATAAATATTTTATAGATTTCTGAGTACAGGTCTTTTACCTCCTTGGTTGGATACATTTCTTGATTTATTTTTGTAATGCAATTGTAAATGTGATAGTTCCCTCACTTTCTCTATCTGTTAGCTTGTTGTTAGTGTGTAGAAATTCAAGATTTCTGTATGTTAAATTTACATACGGAAATTTTACCTAATGCAATGATAAGCCCTAGTAGTTTTGTGGTATCTTCTTTAAGATTTCTGTTTAAAGTATGTAATCTGCAAACAGACACTTTTGCTCCTTTTCCTAATTAGCCATATTGTATTTACTTTTATTTTGGATAGCTATGGCTAGAATTTCCATACTATACTGAATTAAAGTGGTAAGAGTGAGCATTCTTGTCTTCTTCCTGCTTTTATTGGAGATGCTTTCAGCTTTTAATCAGTGAGTGTCATGTTAGCGGAGTTCTTGTCATATATGACCTTAACTGTGTTGAGGTGTGTTTCCTCATGTCCACTTTGAGGAGGAATATATTCATAAATAGATACTGAATTTGTCAAAACATTTTATGACTCTATTTAGGTGACCATATAATTTTTTTTCTTCAGGTTGTTTGTGTGGTGTATCATACTCATTAATTTGTGGGTATTGAATCACTTTTGCATCCCTGGAATAAATGAACTTAATCAAAATGCATAATCCTCTTAATGTATTGTTTGATTTGCTAACAATTTAGTGGTTTTTTTGCGTCTATGCTTATCATTAGTATGTAACCTGTAATTTTTAGAGGTATTTGTTCCAGTTCTAGTAGAAGTGTGATACAGAAATGTGGGATAGAAAGCCTCCTGTCCTCTCGAAATTTTTGGAATACGCTGAGAAGTATAGGTGATAGCTCTTCTCTAAATGTTTGTCAGAAATCATCTGTGAAGCTGTCTAGGCCTGGAATTTTGTTTCTATGGATTTTTTTTATATACTTATTCAATTTCATTAGTGATAATCTGTTCATGTTTTCTTTCTCATTCCATTCTGGAGATTAAGTCTTTCTAAGAAATGGTCCGTTTATTCTAGGATTTCCATTTTATTGGCATATAATTTGTTGTATCATCTTGTGATGCTTTCTATTTCTTTGATATAAGTTGTAATTTCTCATTAAGTTCTGAGCTTATTAATCTGTAACTCTCTTTTATGGTCATGTGTCTGGTTAAAGTTTATCAACATTATTTATGTTTCAAAAGCCATTATTTAGATTGATTAAATGATTATATTTTTAATCATTATTTTATTTAATTATGTTCTGTCCTTTCAGCTGACTTTCCTTCTACTAACAAGTTTTTTTATTATTTTGATATGTCTTTTGGTGGTAAGAATATGTTATAAGAGAGAGATGTTTCTTATTTATATAAGTGGGATTATTTTGCTATAAGCATCCCTATTAATACTGTTTTTGTTATACCCCATGGATTTTGTTTTTGCTGTCATTTATCTTTATATATTTTTCCTTTGATTTCTACAACAATCCAGGTGTTGTTAATAATGTTTGATTTACCCTCCACATTTCAGTATTTTTCTCAGGTTTTTTCTTTTTATAAATTTGTATTTTCACAGAATCCATAAGTTTGTTCACAAAAGAAGGAGAAAAATAATAAAATTTCAACATATATCTGAAAGTCCCAAATTTTCTAAAATTATTTTGAAAAATGAATGAAGCTGTGAATATTACCCTCCCTGAGTTTATAACATACTACAAAGTTACAGTAATTAATTCATCAAAATATAGCACTTATAGAAACACAGAGATCAATGGAACAAAATAAAGAGTCTGAAAATAAACCCACACACTATGATCAATTAGTCTATAATGAAGGAGACAAGAGTATAAAATGGAAAAAATGCAGTCTTTTCAAAAAGTAGTTCTGAGAAAATAGGACAGTACATGTAAAAGGAAGATGAAAAAGTACTTCCTTCCATAGTACAAAAAATGAGATAAAAATGGATTAATTACCTAAATGTAAAGCATGAAACTATAAAATATATGACCAAGAACAGGAGCAGAACTGACTTTGAAATAAATAATAGCAATCTTTATTTTTGATCTGTCTCCTAAATAAAAAAAAACCTAACAATTACAGTTTTTAGTTTACTGAGGAAAAAATAGATATATTCTGTGATAAAGGGATTCTATTTCTTTTATAAGTGTGAAGTGCAAAAACTTTTGCAGAGCAAAGGAAAACTTCAACAAGACATATGATAACAGACAGAATAGAAGGAAAAATTTCAGACAATGAGACCAATAAGATGTTAGAATCCATAATATATATATAGCATATTAGACTCAATATTTAAAAATTAAAGACCCCAAATTAAAAACAGTTGAAGAATCTTAATGGAAACTTTTCAAAAATAGACATGTGGATGATTTTCATGCTGATATAAAGAAACATAACGTTGCTATTCATTAGGAAAACATAAATCAAAACCAGAATGAAATAATCTTACAGCAAGCAAAATGGCTATTAACAAAATATCTACAAATGACAAATATTAATAAGAATGTCGATAAGAGGGAACCCAGGAACAATGATTGTGGAAATATAAATTGATGCATCCACTAGTATAAAAGTGAGGACGGTGCACAGAAAACTAGAAAAACTAGCATTATATGTTGCAGCAATTCCAGTTTTTGGTATAAATCTGAAAAAAAATGTAAACATTAACTTAAAGGATATATTACCCCCAATGTTCTTAACATCATCATTTATAGTAGTCAGGGGTAGAAGCACAACTCAACTGTCCATCAACAGATGATTGGCTGAAATAGATGTGAGATATAGATAACATAATAAATACTTCATCATTGTATAATAAAAAGTAAAATTCTGCCATGTGGAACAATGTGACTGGACCCAGAGGGTTTTGCACATAGGAAAATAAGTCATACAGGGAAAAACACTCTACGTTGTAACTTAAATTAGGAAAATAAAGATATAAGTGAAACAATCATAAGAAAACAAAAAAAGAATCACATATATATGTGTAGTGTACCAAGTAGTGGTTTCCTGTGGGGAAAGGGTAGAAGGATGGAGAAGACAGAAATGTTGAAGCTACAATTAATAAATTAGAGAACCAAAAGTACTATATTTACAGCACAGAGAATTATTTTAATAATTTAATTGATTTTAAAGAGATTATAGGGATATATTTTAGTAAAATGTGCATGTAGGTGGGAAAAACATTGAAGAAAAGAACCCAGGAAATTCAAAATATTTTGTAGTACTATGATATAAAGGGAGGTGATTTGTTCACTTTCTTTAGTGTTCTTATAATTTCCTAATTAGAATTTAAGCTTTTAGTTGTAAAACTATATACTTTCAAATGTGACGCTAGTTGAAACTATTTTTGTCTCTCCCCTTACATCTACAGTCAGTAAAACGTTCACATCTGAACAAAAATAACTACAACACAAAACAATACTCCAGAACGCATGTGAACAGGTGAAGTTCGGTGGACTAAAACACACAAAGGAGGCTGATCTGAGGGAAGACCAGAGTTGGTGTCTGCAACCAAGGCCCCCTGAATAGGATATCTGAGTCCATAAATTCAAAGAACCCAGTAGAAACAGGGTCTCAGTGGATCACGCAGCTTCGGCCTCCAACTGCACCAGTACTCATGGTCACAGTTAACTAGGAGGGAGCCACAATGGAGACAGAATTTCCATCCTTCGGACACTCAGAGATTCATGAAACTGTCCTTACTCTCCATTCACAGTGGTGGAGACAAGTTACCTTGCAACACTGGACAGGACATGGCAAAGGCACTTCCCTGATTCCAAATACCCACCTTTCTTTACACCTTTCCTCAATGTGTACACTGATTCTCAAGGGATATCAGATAAAAGGAAGGGTTCTCCGTCCCAGTGACAAAAGTGACATTAACTACCAGCGAATTCTAAGAAGTGACAATGAAAGCACATCTTTTATCCAGGCAGTAGCGTCAGGAAAGTGCTATTTTAAAATGTTATCAGAGGTAGCTCAGGTTAGTAAAACCAATAATTGTACAATATTGCAAGCTACCAGAAAACAAAAGCAAGGACTCCAACTCCCAATCTGTTATTTAGTGTCATCAGAGCAATAATCTATCAAGATCAAGACCAATCAAAGTAACTTTATAGGGCACGCTAACACACAGTTAGACACACACAGACACCGTCACAGACACAGACACAGAAGCACAAGCACACACAACTGCACACACACACACAATGTCAACCCTGCAGGAAACAAAGTTAAAGTAAATGTCTATTGCCATATAATTAATAGAGAATCCAAATAATTGTCATACAGAATCTCAATACAACAAACAAAACTGAGAAAGCAGTTTAGTGAGCTCAGGAATAAATGAAATGATGAAAAGAAATACATTACCAAAGAGACTGAAAATATAAAATAATCAATCATTATTGGAGAACCTGGAGAACTTAATAATTGAGATGAAGGATACAACAGAAAGCATTCGAATTAGACTGTCTTTGTGGAAGAGAGATTAGCAAACTCACCAATGAAAAACTAGAAATGATAGGAGAGGGCAGAGATTCAAGATATTTAAAAGTGGGGAAATTCTACAGTAGCCATTGTCTTCCTCAGGAAGTGCACATTAGTGTGGAATCCTGGAGGGGGTAGAAAATTAAAAGGCAGCTGATGGTTTATTAAAAGAATTAAAATTGATAACTTCCCGAACCTGTGCAAGGAACTGATATACAAGTCCATGAACCAACAAAACACCAATAACTTTAAGAGAAAGGGACCTCCTTCAAGATACGTCATATGCAAATTGACAAGACAATGACAGAGTGAAATTTTAAAGGCAGCCAAAAAAAGTTATGATAATCTACTAAGGAACACCCATTAGGCTATCAGCAGATTTCTGAGCAAAAAACATACGCCCAGCATAAATAAGATTGTATTTTCAAACTATTGGAATAAGAAATCACTCACCCAATAATACTTACACTGTTATCACTTACATATAAAGTGAAAGTTAAGGCTTTAACTAACAAACCTGAATGAGATGAAAAAGCAAACCCGAGACACCTTATTAGAGGTGTAGAATAGAAGTCTTCTAAGAAATATAAAATGGCAAAAATATGCAAAACATTGTCCAAATGCTAAGGAGAGACCACGAGAAAATTTCAACACTTTTTTTGGGTATGTTCTTAAATGCTACTATACTATATGGATTAAAGAGTGAAAAAGAGGTAATCAGGGGCAATAAATATAGATACTTCAAACTGGTATCATGTTCACAAGAGTAAAAGAAATAATTTGAAACAGTAATCATAAAAAGTGAAGTGTAAAATAAAACAATATTAAAGGAAGATGCTATCAGCGGAAAAAGGACTAAATTATACAGGATATGTTTTATTTTTATTTGAATTACAGTAGATGTAATATATTGTGTAGTTTCAGATGTACAGCGTGGTGATCCCAACCACTTTGTAGATTATATTGCACTATGAATTATTACAGTGATTGTAACTTACAATTATTTTAAACTATTGTATATAATTCCATATTCTATACAGATTATCCTTCTTGCTTCTCCATTAATGTATACTTCTTTGTATCTGTCAATGTCCTACCATTGAATTCTCTTTCCCTTCCACTTTGGTAAACATAAATATTTTCCCATATCTTTGAGTCTGCTTATGTCTTGTCTATCTAATCTCTTAACCACTCCATCATGTCTCTATCTATCTATCTATCTATCTATCTATCTATCTATCTATCTATCTATCTATCTATCATCTATCTATCTATCATGTACGTATGTATCTATACTTCTATTTTTCTGTCATCTGTCAATAGATAGCTATACAAAGATGTACACAGATATTTGTTATACTTTGGATTCCACGTATAAATTAAATTATATACTTTTGTCTTCGCCTAAGTTACTTCACTAAGCACAACACTTACTAAGTCCTCTCATGATGCTGAAATAGCTATGTGTTATAGTTTTTCATGGCTGAGTAATATTTATTGCATATTTACAGAAACATCATTTCTTCTTAAGTCCATAGTCTGCTGTGGACTCTTGGATTTCTTCCCTGTCTTGCATAATATAAACAGTACTGCTGTGAAAATTGGTTTTTCTAAATTTAGGGCGTTTTTTCCCAGATATTTCCTAGGAGAGGTATTACTGGGTCATATGGTAGTTAACTTTTTAGTTTTTAAACAAATCTGAATACTGTTTACCTTAGAAGTTGTACCAATTTACATTACTACCAAGAGTATACAAGAGATTTCTAACCTCCACATCATCTCCAACACTTACTATTTGTAGGCTTTTTGATAATAGCCATTTGACCAGTGTGAAGTGATACCTCATTGTGGTTTTGATTTGCAATTATGTAATAATTAGTAATGTTGTGAAATTTTATCACTTGCCTGTTACTCATCTGAATGTTTTCTTTGGAAAAATATTAACTCAGGTACTCTGCTCTTGTTTTTGATTGGGTTTTTGTTTTTCACCTTGAGTTATGTAACCTAAATCAATGTTACATCTATTAACCTATGTCTACTAACCCCTGGTCACTTGCATTGTTTGCAAATATGTCCTCCAATTACACAGGCAGTGTTTTCATTTCATTGATAGTGTCCTTAGCTGTGCAGAAATTTTCAAGATTGTTTAGGTCCCACTTGCTTATATTTGCTTTTATTTCTTTTGCCTTAGGAGACTGATATAAGAAAATATTCCTATGATGTATATACAATACTGTATCACCTATATTCCCATCTAGCAGTTTTATAGTATCATGTCTTACATTTAGTTCCTTAATACACAATGAGTTTATTTTTGTATATGATGTCAGGAAATGCTCTCATTTCACTCTTTTACACGTAGATGTCCAGATTTCACAACACCATCCATTGAAGTGACAGTCTTTTTTCCATTGTGTACTCTTGCTTCTTTTATCATAGATTCATTGCTCATAGGTGTGTGGAATTTTTTCTAGGCTCTCTATCTGTTTTTATTGATTATATCTCTGTGCCAATGCCATACTGTTTTATTACTGTAGGTTTTTAGTATAGTAAGTTATCCTGGAGGGTTATACCTCCAGATTTGTTGTTTTTTTCCCAACGTCATTTTGGCAAATTTAATGGTTTCATATAAAACTTAGAGTTATTTATTTTCTCATTCTATGGAAAATACTACAGCTTCATAACAGGAATTGCACTAAATCCTTAGGATTCTTTGTATACTATGGCCATGTTAACATTATGAACTCTTTCAACCCAAGACCACAAGACATCTTTCCATTTCTTTGAATCATTTTTAATTACTTTGTCAATGTTTTATAATTTTAAGTGTGTAGATCTTTCACATATGTGGTTACATTTATTCCAAGATATTCGGGGGAATGTGGTTTTAAATATTATTGCGTTCAACATCCATTTTATGGTATCTCATGATCAATGTGGACAAATGAAAGAGACGTTTTTACATTAATTTTGTACCCTGCTCCCTTGATGAAATTATTTATTGTTCATAATAGTCAGTGTGGAGCCCATAGGACTCTCTGTATAGATTGTTATGCCTTCAGTACTAGTGACAATTTTGCCCCTTTCTTTCCATTTTGCGTTTCTTTTACTTATTTTTCTTTTCCTTTTCCTTTCTTCTATTACTATTGTACAGAAGTGGTGAAAGTAGGAATCCTTGTCTTGTTCCCTAATTTACCCTGAAGGCTTTCAGCCTTTCCCCTGAGTATTATAAATTGTTACAAATGGCCTTTTGTACGGTGATAAATGTTCCCATTGTACTCACTTTCATGAGAGTTCTGATGATGAATGTATGTTGAATTTTGTCAAATGCTTTTTCTTTGTGTATTGACATGGTCTTGTGAATGTTGTCCTTCCTTTATTAGATATGTGTCATGCTGCTTGACTTGTGTATGTTAAACCATCCTTTTGACTCTGGAAGGAATCCAAATGATCATCGTTTATAATCCTTTCTATATATTGCTGGATTAATTTGTTGAAGTTTTTCCAGTATTTTTGAATCTATATTCATCAATGATATTGGATTTTCATTTTCATTTTTTTTTTGGTTGTGTCTTTGACTGGTTTTGTTATAAGTGTAATGTTGGCCTCATGGAATAACTTTGGGAATTGTCCTTCTTCCTTCATTTTTTAAAATAATTGGGGGGAAAGGTGTTTTAATGAAGTAATCCAAGCATTTTGTTCAAGGGGTGTTTCCAAATTATACATTTTATTTAACTTATACTGATTGCTCTACTCAAGTTCTCAGTTTTCTCTTTATTCAGTCTTGGCAGGCTGTACAGTTTTAGAAATTTGTCCATTTTTTTAGGTCGTCCAGTTGCTTGTTACGTAACAGCTCATAGTGCTTTCATAATCATTTTTTGTATTTCTGAAATATCAGATATTATTTCTACTGTTTCATTTCTTATTTTGTTTGGGTCCTGTCTCTGTATTTCTTGATAAGCCTGGCTAAATGCTTTCCGGTTTCTTTATATTTTAAGAAAAATTAATGCTGTTTATTTTATGATTTGTAATTTATTTTTTAGCATTTATTTAATTTATTTTCAACCTAATCATTAAAGATTTCTCATTCTACTGCCTTTGGGTTTTGTTTGTTCTTATTTCTTGTTATTTTGGGAGTACGTTTGGTCCTTTCAAAGAGATTTCTTTTGTTTCTTGTAGAAGTCCTTATTTGTTCACAACTTACCTCGTAGATTTGTCTTTGATGCATCCCATACATTTATTAAGCTGTGTTTTCATTGTAATTTGTCTCCAGGTATGATTCTGTTACCGCTTTGATTTCATCATTGACCTCATTTTATTGTATTTTTTTAAAGCTTGTGGTTTTACCTCATGTTTGTACTTTTCTTATTCTTTCTAGAGTTGATGCAAAGTTTCATAGTTTTGTGCATGGAAAAAAACTTGCTATACCCTATATTTGTTTAAAGTTCCTGAGGCTTATTTCATGATATAATATGTGGTTAATTCCTTAGATAACATCCAGTGCACACTTGAAAACTTCATGTGTTCTACTTTTCTGATGCAGTGTCCAATAGCACAGTTATGTTCAAATGATCTTATATGCTATTAAGACCTCTGGTTCCTTACAGATATGCTTGCTGGATGATCTGATCATCACAATAGTGAGGTGTTAAACTCATCTACTATTATTATTTTATAAAGAATTAATTCTTTCATGTCTACTAAAATTTCTTTTTATACTTAGGATTTATGGTGTTGGGCCATATATTTTAATGAGTGTAATTTCCAATTTTTTTATTGATGTCTTTTTCTTTATATAATCTCATATTTCTTTCATTTTGGCCCTTATTTAAAAACGGATTTTGTATGAGTAAAGCATTGCAATCGCACTTTCTTGTCATTTCCATGGAATAACTTTTCCATTTATTTCAAGACTAGGTTTACCTTCCACCACAATGTGAGACTTTTTCTGGGGAAGGCAAAGATGCTGGGGCAGATGGATGCTCGTAGCTCACCCTTTCCCACAAATGCACCAAGACTCACATCCACTGACCCACTCAGCTAACCAGAGAACCAGCAGAACTGTGACAGAACATTGTCCTCTTCAATAGATAAAGATGTAAAAAATCTGGTTGTAGAAAAGGAAGAAAGAAAGAAGAAAAGGCAAAACAGAGTGGGACAGGTACCACGAGGAGGGAGCAGCAAAGACGGACTGCTGCTCATTCACTGTGTCTCCCCTCTCCAACTGAGTGTTTGGCAGGACGGAGGGGGAGCCTCCAAGGCTTGGACCTGTACAAAGTATAAGTTGACTGACAGAACTAAGTTAAACAGGCACAGAGGATCCCTGTGTTGTCTAGCAAATGATGCAGCCTGGAAGCTGGGGGCAGGGCCATGCTGCCCGAACTGGGTGGTAGATGGGGATGGCTGCAAAGTGGCAGCCCAGGGGAATGGATTGGGCTTTGTGCCATGGCTGTGGGTGCATAGGGCCGAACAACCTGGGCCCTCCATAAAACAACAGAGCAGATGTGACCTGTGAGTGGAAGGGTGCATTCCCCATCTCTGAAAATCCACAAATTTTCTAGGTGAAGAGAGCTAGGGCTGAGACACTGCCACCATACCTTCTGGTGCTTTGCACCCAGGTGGCAGCTTGGGCAAAACTGCATCTACAGCTAAGGACTTAGCAGTCTCAAGAGGCAGATGGAGACTTGTCTACAGCCTGAGGCAGTTAGGACCCTACTCTTATGGTTAATCAGGGAACTTTTCCGCCAAGACAAACGAGCTGGATTTTGGCCCAGACCAGGGACAGGGCTGTTCCTCAGACTTCCCTGAGCCCACTTCCAGTGTGCAAACATGAGGCAGAGCATACAGTGGTACAGAGCAGCAGTGTGATCGGCAACTTGAGAGGGAGGATGGCCCTTCAAAGTTTGGGCAGGAATACAGCCCCTGACCATGGTGCTGCAGAGGGAATGATGCCCAATCCTGCCTGGTCAGTCTGCAACATCTGACTGCAGCATCAGGCAGGGCAGTGACAAGCAGCCCAGAGTAAAGTGAGCTGACCCAGAGTTGGTTTGAGGAGTGAACTGCTTGCCAACATGCCCTGGGAGCAGCACAGATGAGGGCTCCAATGGAGGGCCTCTGGAAACAGCAAGCTGAGCTTCCAAATCAGGATGAATACAGAAAGATTTCACATTAAAAGTACACCGTCTCCAGGAGGACACTGAACACACCCTAGTTTTATTCTGTGTCTCTGGTACCATTTTCTATTACCCTCCTAATTTCTACTTCTACTGTAATTGTATATACCCCCATTATAATCCCTTTGAAATTTAAAAAAATATTCTTATTACTATTATTTTTCAAAACTCTGCTTCAACTTGCTTTTCTATTATTCATTATACAATGTCTTCAAAGCTTTATTTCTCCCTTCTTTAAAACTCTTTATCACTCTCTCTCTCTTTTCTCTTTTCTAAGTTGTACTGCTACATAGGCATTAGGTAGATAAACTTCTTTAGGACCACAGTAGAAAACTGATACTCCAAAAACCACAGTGTCACAGAAGTAGGAATAAGACGAAGGAGCAGAGAAGCCATTCCCAATTAAAAGAACATGAGAAATCCCCTGAAAGAATGATCAGTGAAATAGAAATTGATACACAAATAGATCAAGATTTCAAAAATGGGGTGATCAAAGTACTGAAGGAAATAAAAGAAATAGTGTTTAGAGATACAAAATTTTAAAACAATATATAGAAATCATTGAGAGTGGGTGAGGGAGGCAGGAAAATATGAATTTTTTTTTTTGGTCTTTCCTTTTAAAATCTTTTGTTCTCAGTAGGATGGTTTTGAGATCATGTTACTATCATTTTAATAAAAGCAGTTATAATAATGGTCTAAAAGACATAAAAAAGGGTAACAAGAAGACAAAACTTATCAGGGAGTCACAAAAACTGAATATAATTCATGAAAATGCAAAGGAAAATTACCAAACCATAAAAGGAAGATGAAAGGAACAAAGAGGAAATGCTAAATCAAATGGAAAATAAGGTTAAAATGGCAATAAACTCAAACATATCATCAATTAATATAAATATTAATGGACTAAATGCTCCAGTCGAAATTCATAAAGTGGCATGCTGGATAATAAAGCAAGAACCTTCAATATGCTGCATACAAGAGACCCACTTCAGAGAGAAGGATACATATAGATTGAGAGTGAAAGGATGGAAAATGGTATTCCATACAATTGGAAAAGCCAAAAAAGCAGGTGTTGCAGTACTAATTGCAGACAAAATAGTCCTTAAAACAAAGTCATAAAGAAAGATAAAGAAGGACATTATATAATGATTGAAGGAGTGATAAAATATGAGGATAGCACAATCATTAATACATATGCACCAAATACAGGAACACGTAAGTACATAAAATAAATGCTAACTGATATAAAGGGGGATTTATATTTGGAGATTTCAACACTGCATTAACATCACTGGACAAATCATCGAGACAGAAAATAAATTAGGCAACAGAAACGTTTAAAAATACAGTAGAAATAATACACTTGGTGCATATTTTCAGAGCATTGCACCCCCCCAAAATACGATATACATTTTTTGAAGTGCATGTGGAATATTTTCAAAGATTCATGAGGTACTTGGGCACAAAAGAAACCTCAGCAATAGTAAGAAGATAGTGATTACCTCAAGCACCTTTACTGAACACAATGCCATGAAGCTAGGAATCAACAACAGAGAAACAAATGACAACAAAAGGAAAACATGGATATTAAACAATATTTTATTAAAAAACCAATGGTCAATGAACAAATCAAAGTGGAAATAAAAAAGTACCTTGAGACTAAATAAAATGAAAGCGAAACCACACAAAATTTATGGGACACAGCAAAATCAGTGCTGAGAGGGGAGTTTATGGTGGTACGGGCGTTCTTAAAAAAAGGAGAAGAATCACAAATAAACTATTTAAACCACCAGCAGAATACACCAGAAAAAGAAGAAGAAAAAACCCCAAAAGTCAGCAGAAAGAAGTAAATCATAAATATTGTGGAGGAAATAAATAAAATAGAGATTAATAACACCATTGGGAATAATGCAACGTATCCAAAAGCTGGTTTTTCAAAAGAGTAAGTAAAATCAACAAACTTTTGTCCAAACTGAAAAAAAAGAAAAGAGAGAGAGCAAAAATTAGCAAAAAAAAAAAAAAGGAGAATGGAGAAATAACAACAAATAAAAAAGAAATACAGAATATCACATGAAAATATAATTAAAATTATATTGAAGCAAACTGTATAACCTAAAGGAGATGGAAAATATTCTGGAAAAATACTGCTCACCAAGACTGAAACAAGAAGAAACTGACCACTTGAACAAGCAAAGCACTTGAAATGAAATCAAAATAGCAATATAAATCCTCCCTATAAATAGCAGTCCAGGACCGGACAGATTCACTGAGGAATTCTACAAAACATACTAAGAAGAAATCATACCAGTTCTTCTCAAATTCTTCCAGAAGATTGAAAATGAAGGAATACTCCCAAAGTCTTTCTATGAAGCCAAAATCACACTGATACCACAACCAGGCAAAGACACAACCAAATAATATTACTATAGCCCAATACAACTTATGAACACAGACGCCAAAATCCTCACCAAAGAGTAGCAAATAGAATCCAAAAACACAGATAAAAGATTATACATCATGACCAAGTGGGGATCATGCCAAGGACAAAGAGGTGGTTCAATATATGGAAATCAATCAGTATAACAGAGCACATCAACAAGAGAAAGGACCAAAATGGCATGACCATCTTAACAGATGCAGGAAAAGCATTTGATAAAATTCAACACCCACGTATGATAAAAACTCTCACCAAAGTGGGCATAGAAGGAACATATTTCAGCATCATGAATGCTATAGAAAACAAACCTACAGACAACATAGTACTCAACAGTGAGAAAGTCAAAATTTTCCAAATGAAATCTGGGACAAGACACGAATGCACACTATCACCACTCCAACAGAATATAAACTTGGAAGTCCTAGTCACAGCAATCAAACAAGAGAGAGAATTAAAAGGGTTGCAAATTGGAAAGGAAGGTGTAAAAGTCTCACTATATGCAGATAATATGTTACTATATATATAAAACCCTGCAAGATCCAGACAAAAACTTCTAAAGCTGATCAAGGAATTCAGCAAGTTAGCAGGATACAAGATTAAGGTTCAGAAATCAGTGGCATATCTTTATGCTAAAGATTCAGATAATACTATAGAACTACAGTCAACATGACAGCACTTTATTGGAAGGAAAACAGACATATAGGCCAATGGAACAGAATAGAGAACCCATAAATGAACCCACAAACTTTTGGTCAATTAAACTTCAACAAAGGAGGCAAGAAAATACAGTCCCTTCAGCAAATGGTGTTGGGAAACTGGACAGCAGCATGTAAATCAATGAAGTTAAAACACTCCCAATGTAGCTAGAACATCATACACAAAAATAAACTCAGAATGGATCAAAGATTAAACATAAGATAAGATACAATATACCTCCTTGAGGAAAATATTGGCAAAATGTTATCTGAAATAAGTCTCGAAAATCTTCTTGTAGAATAAATAAAAGCAAGAATAAACAAACGATATGTAATGAAACTTACAAGCTTCTGCACAGTACAGAACCCGGAAGTGAAACAAAATGACAACCTACGGAATGGGAAAATAATTTGCATATGAAAAAAACAAAGGCTTGATCTTCAGAGTATATAAACAGCTCATCCAACTGAATAAGAATAAATAAGCAACACAATCCAAAAAAGGGCAGAAAACCTAAACAAGCGATTCTCCAAGGAAGACATAAAAATGATCTAAAGACACATCAGAAAATGCTCAATATCACTGATGATCAGAGAAACTCAAATCAAATCTACAGTGAGGTATCACCTCACACTAGTCAGAATGGCCATCACTCAAAAATCCACAAATGACAAATGCTGGAGAGACTGTGGAGAAAAGGGAACCATCCCTCACTGCTGGTGGCAATGCAGTTTGGTGCAGCCACTGTGGAAAACAGGATGGAGATTCCTCAAAAGCCTAGGAATAGACTTATCATATGACGCAGGAATCCCGCTCCTGGGCATAAATCCAGAAGGAATCCTAATTTAGGATGACACTTGAACCTCAATGTTCATAGCCAGCAACATTTACAATAACCAAGACATGGAAACAGCCTAAATGTCCACTGACAGTTGACTGGAAAAAGAAGAGGTTGTATAATTTTACAATGGAATAGTAGTCAGCCATATAAAATGACAACATAACGCCATTTTCAGCAATATGGATGCTCCTGGGGAAAATCAGTCTAAATGTAGTAAGCCAGAAAGAGAAAGAAAAATACCATATTAGATGGCTTCTCAGTGGAATCTAAAAACAAAACAAAACAAAAAAAGCCAAATTTCAAAACAGAAATACACAAAAACATATAAAACAATGTTTTGGTTCCCAAGGGGGCAGAGGGTGGGAAGAGATAGACTGGGAGGTCAAAATTGTAGAATAGATAAAAAGGATTGTACTGTATAGGACAGGGAAATGTATAAAAGATTTTACGGCAGCTCACAGAAGAAAAAATGGGACAACAAATGTATATATGTTCATTTTAACTGAAAAATTGTGCTCTATGCTGGAATTGAAGACAACTTTTTAAAATGACTTTAAACCCATTAAAAAAGTAAAAAAAAGAAATAACATGATCCTAAATATTACAGGTGCAAATATAAATTAAAGAGGAAAAATAACCATTCAAAAGTGTAATGTAACAAAAGATTTTGTTTTATGTTTTCTTTTTAAGATAAGCAAAATCAGAAAACCTCTAGCCAGGTGCATCATGAAGGAAAGAGAGATGCTCCAAAGAAATAAAGTCAGAAATAAAAGAAGAGAAATAACTATTGTTACCTAAGATATACAAAAAAAGTGTTCATTTTGTCAACACATATATGCCAATAAATTAGACAAATTAGAAGAAATAGACAAATGTCTAGAAAGATACAGAGATAAGGAGAAACAAATAATTTGAACAAACATTACTAGAAGAAAGATAGAATCTGCATTTAAAAAATTTGTTGAATAGAAGTGCAGAATAAACAGCTCCCTTTGAGACTATGCAAAAATACAAATCAGAACATATACACTTCAAACTATACAAAAATTGTGAAGGTGTGGGAAACTCCCAAATTAATTCTATGAAGATTTCATCACCCTGATAGCAAAGCCAAAAACATAGTACGGGCAAAGACAACTTTAAGCCAATATATTTGATTGATTTAGATGCAAATATTACAAAAAATACTATTAGCAAACAAAATCCAGCAATGCCAAAAATGAATCATATACCATGATCAACTTGGATTCATTGCAGTGTCATAAGAGAGGTTCAACATACACAAATCAATCAGTTTGAAACAACACATTAACAAAAGTGAAACAGAAAACGATGTGGTTATCCCAATAAATCCATGAAAAGCATTTCACAAAATTCAACACTTATTCATTAGAACAGCAACAACACCAACACCACCACCAACAACAACAGCAACAACAATAGAAAACTCTTACCAAAGTAGGATTCAGGAAATATATCTCAACATAAATAAAGACATTTATTACAGAACTATATGCAACATAATATGCAAAAGTGAAAAACTGAAAGCCAAATTAAGGAATACGACAAGGATACCCACTCTCACCATTTCTATTAAACAGTATGGGATGTCCTTGTAACAGAAATTGGAATAGAAAAAAATTTATTCAAGTTGGATTGAATGAAATAAAACTGTTATTGTTTTAGATGACATAATAATCTATATAGAGAACGCTAAATATTCTCCACACCAGAACAACTAAAACTAATAAAGGCATTTAACAAAGTTGCATGATTCATGATTAATAAACAAAAACTGTCACATTTCTTTACACTAACAATGAAATATTCCATAATTTAAAAAAATCCATATGAAATCAGATCAAAAAATGAAAAACCTATGAAAAAAACAAGATAATAAAATAGAAAGGACACTGATAAATAAAATTGAAGATGATGCTAAGAAATGGAAAGAAATCTCAAAGTCTTAGTTTAGAGCAATTAATATTGCTAAAATATACATACTACAAAAGAAGTCTACAGATATAAAGTGATTCAGATCAAACTACATGATACTTTCCAGGAATTAAAAACAGTCCTATGATTTGTATGGAACTGCAAAAGAAGCAGAACTGCAAAAGAAGCAATCAGGAAAAAGAACAAAGTTGGTCACATAACCCATAACCTTCGCAAATCTCAGAATATATTACAAAATTACAGTAATCAAAACAGCACAATACTGGAAAACAAACAAACATCTATATCACTGGAACAGAACACAGAGGCAGAAATAAAACATCACACCTATGGTCAACTAAACTATGACAAAGGAAACAAAAATATACAATGACTAAAAGACAGTCTTCAGCAAGTGATGTTGAGAAAGCTCGACATCTACATGTAAATCAATGAAATTAGAACACTCCCTCACACTGTACAAATATAAACTCAAAATGCTTTAAATATCAGAATATAATACGTGACAAAATAAAACTCCTGGAATCTAACATAGAAAAAACAATAGATAAATTGTATTAAAATTTTCTTATGTCACTCTCCCAAGCTGAAACATTAAAAGCAAAATAATCAAATAGGTCCTAATTAAACTTAAAAGCTTCTTCACAGCAAAATAATCAGAATGAATATATGAATTTCCAACTGGGAGAAAACGTTAGGAAACAATGTAATCAACAAGAGGCTAATTTCTAAAATGCACACATCGTTCATACAACTCCATTTTAAAAATCTACAAACAACTAAGCCAGAAAATGTTCAAAAGATAATTCTCTAAATATGACACAGATGACAAACAGGAATATAAAAATGTGCTCACATTGCTAATCATTATACAAAAGCAAGAAAAAAATAAAATAATGTTTTACCTCACACTATTAAGAAGGGGTTTCATCAAAATGTGTACTAATATTAAAGACTGTGGAGGTTGTAGAGAAAAAGGGACACTCCAACGCTGCTGGTGGGAATGAAAATTGGTGAAATCACTTTGGAAACAGTATGCAATTTCCTTTAAATAATAAAAGTAGACCTATCATATGACACAGCAAACCCACTCCTGGGCATATAAAATATAAAACCTGAAAACAAAGAATCCTAGGGTAAAACATAAGAAGAACACTTGACTTAATTTGATTCTTCATATGTCTCCTCTGGCAAGGGAAGCAGAAGCAAAACTAAAAAATTTGACTATATCAGTCTAAACAGATTTACACTGCAGAAGAAATAATCAATAAAATGAAAAGTCAACCAACACAATGGGAGAATATATTTGCAAGTGATATTTTCCAATCAAGTGCTAATATACAAAATATATGCAAACATACACAACAACAACAAAAAGACCAAAGAATCCAATTAAAAAAATTGTCCATAAGAACTGAATAGATTGATCAGAATCAATTTTCTGTAGAAAACATACAGTTGGCTAAATGAAACATGAAAATGTGTTCAGAGTTATAAATTATTAGGAAAGTCATAAACCAAAAATGAGACAAGACCTCACACTTCTCAGAAGGCTCTCATCAAAAAGAAAAGAAACATATGTTGGTGAGATTGAGGAGAAAACGGAACGCCGTGGACACTGATGATAGGAATGCAAAGTATTGATTCCATTGAATATATACATCAAATTTTCTTCATCCAGTTTTCTGTCAAGGGATGTTGGGTTTCTAGGTCTCTGTCTAAAGGCTCTACAGAATAAGCCCATGGGCTGAACTGATAAACAATCTGTTAGGAATGTCACATATCCTGGCTGGATATGAAATGGCCTACTCAATGTATCCAATATGGATGGCTGTATAGAGTATGCTGGGTAAGATCCTCAGAGGAGGACAATCTAAGACAGGCACAGCCAGTTGGATAAGAGATGGCCTACTTAATGAATTTCCGTGATGAACTTTAAAACAAACCTTGATCATTTAAAATTCTGTGCTTTCTGCCGGAGTATGGGGACGTAAATAGCTTAAGATCATTATCATTGTTATAACTTTGATGATATGTGAGGCATTGTGCATGTCCTATATAAAAACTTTTCCAAAGAATCAATGAACAAAGAACTGCTTCACTTCTCTCCACACAGTGTTTGTGTGTATATGATATCGTTCCACAGACTAATTTAATTTGTTAGGAGTATCTTAAAAGGATGTTGCAGTATATACAATGCTTTTCCACACCTATTGAGGTGATTATGTGAGTTTTATTTCTCATTCTATTAGTGAGGCATGTCACCTTTACTGATTTCAATATTTTGAAGTATCCTTAAACCCAGGGATTAATCCCTTTACTCATGTATGTGTATGATAAGTTAAATGTGTTGTTGAATTCATTTTGCTTGTGTTTTGTTGAGAATTTTGGCACATATGTACATCAGGGATAATATTCTATATTTTGTATATAATGTCCTTTCTTGCATAGTTATGCAAATAAAGCTGGCATCATAAAACAAGTTTTTATACTTTCACCCCCTTCAGATTCTTGAATGGTTTGGGGAAGAATTGGTGAGAAATTTTCTTCAAATGTATCACAGAATTCACCAGTAAAGTCATCTTTTAAATATTTTCTGGTTTTTGAGGTTTGGATAACTGATTTACTCATACACACTTTTGCTCTATTTAACTTTCTAATTTCTTCTTGATTCAGAATTGGAAGACATATGTTTCTGGGAATTTGTCTTTTATTCTAAGTCATTCAAATTGTTGGCTAGTGGTAATTTCTTATGATGCTATGCATCTCTATAACATCAGAAGTAATACCTTCTCTTTTATTCCTAATTTTATTTGAGACTTTATTCTCTTAGCCAACCTAAAAGTTTGCCCAATTTATGCTTAAAAGAATCCGACTTAGATATATTTTTATCTTTTCAATCGGTTCTGTTGTTATTTACCATCCTCTCATTCATTCAATTTTCTTCTTTCTGTTTTCTCCTAGTTCTTGTTGTGTAAATTTAAGTAGTGTGAATCTTTGTATTTCTTTTTTTTATTAAATACTATTTATTTATTTCTTTGTTAACTTTCTTACTTATTTACTTATTTATTCATTTATTTATCATTGAAGTACTACCATTTACATTGTGTCAATCTGTGGTGTTTAGCACAGTGTCCCACTTCATGCATATATTTGTGTGCTTAATAAAGTTAACTTCACAATATTTAACATACTGCCCTGTGTCATACAATAGAAATTTTGAAAACATCTATTTTTATATATAGTGGATAACATTTATACCTCTACAGCTCTCAAATATATCCTCTCCAAGACCCTTTCATCAGTAACCATAAGATTATTAAGTAGATGTGCAAGTGTGTTTCAGTTTTGTACATGAAATCATAGTGTTCTCATCCAAATTTTTTTTAAGTTTCTTCATATATCATGTCATGTGTTATTTTTTTTTCTCTTTCTGGCTTACTTCAATTAGAATGACACATTTTGTGGACATGCATTTTGCTGCAAATGTCATTGTTTTATCATTTTTTATGGCAGAAAATAATTCCATTGTGTAAATATGGATAAATTCTGTATACTGTTATTTGTTGATGGACAATTACAGTGCTTCCATGTCGTGGCTGTTGTATATAGCACTGCTAAGAACATTGGGGTGCAGGTGATATTTTGAATTAGGGTTCTCTTTGGTATATACCCAGAAGTGGGATTGCTGGATCATATGTTAAGTCTATTTTTATTCTTTTGAGGAGTCCCCATCCTGTTTTCCACAGTGACTGCACCAATCTACATTCCTACCAACAGTGTAGGAGGTTTCCCTTTCTCCACAGCTTTCCCAGCATTTATTATCTGTGGACTTTTGTATGATGGCCATTGTTACTATTGTGAGGTGATACTTCATTAGACTTTCCAATTGCCTTTCTCTGATAATGATAGTGAGCAAATTTTTTTTTGTCATATATCTGTTTGGCATTTGTATGTTTCTAATGGAGAATTGCTTGCTTAGGGCTTCTGCCCATTTTCAGATTGGGATTCTTGTTTTTTTTAAGTATTATTATTAGGTTATATGAACTCTTTATATTTTGGAAATTAACCTTTGTCAGTTGCATCACTTCTAAATATTTTTTTCCTGTCGGTTGTCATTTTGCTTTGTTTATGGTTCCCTTTGTTGTGCAAAAGCTTATAAGTTTAATTAGGTCCTATTTATTAATTTTCATCTTACTTCCATTACCTGGGTAGGCTGTTTTAGGAGATCATTGCTGCGATTTATCTCGGAGTGTTTTGCGTATATTATCTTCTAGGAGATTAACTGTGTATTACCTTACATTTTAGTCTTCAAGTCATTTTGAGTTTATTCTTGTGTATGCAGTGAAGTGTATGTTCTAACTCCATTGCTCTGCATGCTGCTGTCCAGTTTTCCCAACACCAGTTGGTGAAGAGATGGTCTTTTCTGTTTCATATTCTTGGCTACTCTGTAAAATATTAATTGACCATAGGCCTGTAGATTTATTCATTGGCTCTCTATTCTGATCCATTGGTCCATATGCCTGTTTCTGTACCAACATCATGACATTTTGATTATTGTAGCTCTGCAATAGTGTATGGAGACCAGGTAGGTTATTCCTCCAGCCTCTTTCTTTTTCTTCAATTTTGTTTTGGAAATTATGGATCTTTTTTAGTTCTATATAAATCTTATGATCATTTGTTTCAGTCCTAAAAAGAAATGTTTTGAATAATTTGATAGGAACTCAGATCAAGTCTGTGGATTACCTTGGGTAGTATGGCCATTTTAACAATATTATATCTTCCATTACGAGGCCATTGGGTATCTTTTCAATTCCTGAAATCTTTCTTGAATTCCTCAATCAATGTTTTCTTGTTCTCCATGTATAAGTCATTCACCCCCTTGGTCAGAGTTACTCTTATGCATTTTATAATTTTGGGTGCAGTTATAAAATGGGTTGATTCTATACTTCGTTTTCCTGTTGATTCAATGGTAGTGTAAAGAAATGTAATTGGTTTTTGTACATTACTCTGGCTACCTTGCACATTTCCTTTTTAGCCTAAGTATTCTTTGTGAAGCTACTACAGTTTTCTATATATAGTGTCATGTCTGCATATCGTGACAATTTTACCTCTTCTTTTCCAGTCTGAATCCTTTTATTTCTTCTTCTTACCTGATCGTTGTGGCTAGGAATTCCAAGACTATATTTAATTGAAATTGTGAGAATGGGCATCCTTGTCTTGTCTAAGGTTTTTGTGGGAAGCTTTCCAGGTTTTCACCATTGAGTATTACGCTGGCTATAAGTTTGTCATAAATAGCTTTCATTATGTTGAGATATGGTCCCTCTATGCCCACTGTGATAAGAACTTTTATTGCAAATAGGTGTTAAATTATATCAAATGCTTTTTCTGCATCTACTGAGATGACTATATCGTTTTTATCTTCTCTTTTGTTGATATGGTCTATCAAAATTGATTGATTGATTTGCATATGTTCAACCATCCTTGTGTTCCTGGGATGAACGTAACTTGTCCATGGTTCATGATCTTTTTTTTACATGCTTCTGGATTCTGTTTCTTAATAATTTCTCAAGGATTTTACTTCTATTTTTATCAATGATATTGGCCAATAGTTTTCTTTTTGGGGTAGTGTCTTTGGTTTTGGTATCAGGTTGTTGTTGGCCTCATGGTGAGAGTTTGGGAGTACTCTCTCCATATCAATCTTTTGGAAGACTTTGAGAAGGACTGGTATGAATTTTTCTTAGTATGTTTGGTCAAATTTCCCAGTGAAGATATTTGGGTTTGAATTTTTTGCAGAGATTTTTTATTTTATTGATAATTCTATTCCATTTCTGGTGATCTGTCACTTCAAATGGCTAACTTCTCCGTAATGCAATATTGGTGGGCTGAATGTTTACAAAAACTACTCCATTTCTTCCTGGTTATCCAGTTTGTTTACACACAGTTGCTCATGTTATTCCCTTATGATATTTGGTAAATTTGTTGTACTTTTTGTAGTTTCTCCATTTTCATTTCTAATATTATTTGTGTTCTCTCTCTTTTCATGTTGGTGAGCCTGTCCAGAGATTTGTCAATATTGTTTACTACTTCAAAAAATAAATTGATTGATTTTTTCTATTTTTTAATCTCTATTTCAATTGTTTCTTCTTTGATCTTTATTTTTTCCCTTTTTCTGCTGAGTTTTGGTTTTGTTTGCTCTTCTTTTCTTGATTAGTTTACATAGAAGGTTTGGTTATTTATTTGAAATTGTTCTTCTACTATGAGGTGGGCCTTGTCACATTGAACTTCCCTATTAAGCCTGCTTTAACAGTATCCAATAGACTTTGGGTAGTGTTTTGTCATATTTCCCAAGATATTTTTAAATTTCTTCTTTTACTTCATCACCTCCCCCCCCTTGTTTTACTACCATGTTTTTTAATCTGGATGCTGTCATTTTTTCTCCCTGGTTTTCTGTGATTGATTACTAGTTTCATGGTATTATACTCAGAAAAGATGCTTGAAATAGCTTTTATCTTCTTAAATTTGTTGAGGCTTCTTGAGTGCCTGAGTACATTATCTTTCTTAGAAAATGTTCTTTGTGCAGAGGAAAAGAATGTATATTCTCTTTTGGTGAGAAGTAGTGTTTTGAAAATATCAAGCATCTCCAATTATTTTATAATGTATTTAGTATCTATGTTCCCTTAGTAATTGTCTGTGTGAAAGACCAGTCCAGTGATGGTAATGGGAAGTTATAGTCTCCTACTTTGATTGTGTTCCCAGGGATTTCATTATTTTTATCTATTAGTATTTGCTTTATGTATTTAGGTTCTCCTATATTGAGTGCATATATCTTAATAGGTATAATACCCTCATTTTGATTTGCTCCTTAAATCATTATATCATGTCCTTGTTTATCTTTCTCTATGGCCTTTTTTGTAAAGTCTCTTTTTGTGAAGTCAGTGGTGCTAGTCCTGCTTTCTTGTCATGTCCCTTTGCATGGAATATATTTTTCCACCTTCTGACTTTAAATGAATGTGTGTTCCTCTTACTAATGTGGGTCTCTTCTATGCTTCATAATGTAGGGTCTTGTTGTGTTATCACATCTGACAATATATATCTTTTGATTGAAGCACTAAGTCCATTAAATTTGTGATAATTATTGATAGACTGGTGTTTATTTCCATATGGAACTTCATTCTCCAGTTGATTTGTTATTTTATTTCTGTTCATTTCTTTTTGTTTTTGTGGCTTGATAAGTTTTCTTTTATTAGCTTGGTTTCTTTTTGTCTTTGTGACTTCATTGTAAGCTTTTGACTTATGTTTACCTTGTTTTGTATGTATATTGACCCGTACTATATTTGTTTATTTTAACTGATAAGAATACAACCTCAAACCCATCCTACAGAGAACACAAACAAGAAGAAAACACTCTGTATTATCCTGTTTCACTCTGTGACTTTTAAAAACTTTGACGTCCTTTTTTACAACATCATATATATTCTGTTGTAATTCATTGTAGATATTGCCTTTCTAATTATGCCTTTCTCTTTTCTATAGCATCCTGCTTCTTTTTTATTTAGAGTAGATCTTTCTTATTTCTTTTTCTCTTGCTAAATTCTTTAAGTATTTGCTTGTGTGGTAGTTATTTATCTCTCCTTCTATTCTAAAATTTAGCCTTCCTTGATATAGTATCTTAGATTACAGCTTTCTTTCATTCAGGACTTTGAATATGTCTTGCCACTGCCTTCTGCCTTTTGTTTCTGTGTATGAAATGAGTTAACAAATATGTATATAATTATATATAGATGTAAAGGACACATATAAATGAAGTTAACAAATATGGTGAAAACCTATACGTTAAAAAACAGAAACCATTGATAAAGGAAATTAAAACTGATCCAAAGGAATGAAATGATCTCTTATGTTAATGATGGGAAACAATGTGGTTGAAACAACCATACTACCCAAAGCAATCTACATTTAGTGTGATTCATGTGAAAATACCAATGAGATTTTTCCAAAAAATAGGACAAATAATTTTAAAATTTATATGTAACCACAAAGATCATGAGCTACCAAAATAATCTTGAAAAAGGGTAATAAATCTAATGGTGTAAAATTCTCTGATGTTAAACAATCCTACAAAGCTTTAGTAATTAAAACATCATGATACTGGCTCAAAACCAAACAAAAATCAATAGAAGAGAATAGAGCAACCAGATATATTCTCTCACACTTATGATCAATTAACCCATGAAAAAGGAAGCAAGAGTATAAATTAAGAAAAGACATTCTCCTCAAAAATTACTGCTGGGGAGATTGAACATGTAAAAGATAGATTAGAATATTTCCTCACATTGTACACAATCCATGAGCACAGAATATCTTTATATTTATTTTGTTTACTTATATTTCTTGCACCTGTAGTTTATAGATCTATGTTTAGATCTTTTATTTCACTTATCAAATTTATTCCTATTTTATTATTTTTGGTATAAATTTACACACAATTGTTTTCCTAATTTCTTTTTCTGATATTGTGTTGTTAGTATACAAAAATGCAACGGATATTTGTATATTGATTTTGTATTCTGCAAGTTTACTAAGTTTGTTCATTATTCCATACACTCACTGGAGGAGACTATGGAGTTTTCTATGTATGCATAATTATGTCATCTTTAAAAACTTCATTGTTTATTACAAGTAGAATGAATTTTATATTTTTCCTTGACTAGTTGTTCTGGCTAGGACTTCTAGTAGTGTAATTTAGGACTTGTGAAAATGAGCTTCTTTTCCTTATTACTGGACCAGAGGAAAACCTTCCTGTATGTTAACATTCAAATTGAAGTAAATCATGGGTTTTTCATATATGGCTTTTATTATGCTTAGTTACATTCTATCTAGAGCGAATTTAAGAATATTTTTTTAAAAAGTTAAGATCAGACCAGTCAATAATTTTCCTACATATTTTTAGATTGTTATTTTTGAATTCTTTGTTATTTAAAGGGATGATATCACATATATTCATTTGTGTATGTTAAATAATATTTAAGAAACAGGACTAAATCCAACTAAACTATAGTTTATAATAGTTTAATATGCCATTCAGGTTGCCAATATTTATTTAGAATGGATTTACAGTTACTGAATAAAAAATTTACATTGTAGCTTGAGGGTACATTTATTTATTTAAAAATTTTATCTCTCATTTTGAATTTGGCTTATGTTTAAAGGAATTTATTTCTAAATAAAAAATATAACCTTTGGTAGAACTGGATTTACTACAGTTTACTGATACAGAACATAGCTATTATTTACAATTATTGCACAAGACACTTGCCTTAAATTGCCGTATTATACTAACAATGCCTACTGTTTCAGGACTGAGAAACATATTGCTTCCTAAAATGTATTACTTGGTCTTTTCCACCCCAACCTACATATACTGTTATATCTTTGTTTTCTGATTGTTGTTTACCCCTTAATGGAGGCAATGCTTATTGAACCCAGTATCTTGTGCATAAGTCTATTTATCAACATCATTTTGGAACCCTTAACAGAATCCCCAAGAGTATGGATTATAAAGATGACAAGAAAATTTATTACTTATAAGGTCTGATAAATTTCTGTGTGATAGAATGGCAAAAATAAACATTTATAAATATACGATAAGATTGTCTTTTTGCAATTATAATGTAGAATATTAAATTACATTTGTTTCAATTATAGCAATGAATTACAATTTAAAACAAAATTCCACCTTTGGAATTCTTAAATTTGATTGATTATTTAATGTAATTTTATTTCATAAATATAAACATTTATATATAAACATACCAAATAAACAGATATTTATTCTTCTCATGTTTTGAATATAGAGCTACTTATTCTACAGGACACAGATGAATACTTATTTCCATTTCCAAATCAAATTATGTTTCACTTTAATTAAAAATGATGATGAAATATTTATATTTTCTGTACAGATTTTACACACATTTCACTTTAAATTCCAAAACTTTAAAATTATTTTATATATTTTCTGCATTATTTATACTCTGTTCACCAATCTGTTATAAATTTCTGTACTAAAGTTTGGAGATTAGTTTTATTTAAAAGAGCAAAATATTTAATTGTTTAAAAAAATTTTGTGGGGATAATACTTGCAGATCCGACTTTAAAAATAAGCATCGTATATGTTTCATTTTAACTGGATGAATGAGAAGTAAACACTGGCTTAAATTACACTTGAGTTTATAGGAGACCAGACGTTTTGTGATGTCACATCTACTCAGGTTGAGAACCATTGTGGTGGCCTAGCAGTTTATCTGTGCAGTCCTGCCAAAGAAGCATTTGAAGCTGCAGTGCTCAAAATCATGCAGATTAGAAAAGTAGCTGTATAAAAAGTTATGTGAAATGGCACATGTTTCTTCAGAAATTCGAGATGTGTCTGATAAAGATAGACCAACTGGTTCAGGAAACTCTGGTAGAGCTCTATTGTGTGATCAAACAATCTCTGGGGACTTGGACCTGGGGTCTATGATTGAAGAAAATGCTTTTCACATTTTGTCTGAAGAATCGTTAATTAAAAGGCCATGATACACACATTGTGTCTCTGAACCAGATGAATATAATAATTTTCGTTCTCTGACATTTCCCAGAAATCTCTGAAAAATGACTGGGAGTGACCAATTTAAATCCATCTGGAGGGATGATAATGGAACTTCCATAGTGATTGATGAAGATGTCTTTAAGAAGGAAGATTTGGAAAGAAAGGCCCCTTTCAGAATATTTGAAACTGGAAATATGAAAGGTTTAATTAGACAGCTTAACCATTATGGGTTTAATAAAGTGCGGTAGAATATTCAAATATCTGTTTGTCTAGCTGACTTTCTGACAGAAGAAAAAGAAGTCTCTGTTTTAAGCAAAGTATTCAGAAACTTTAGTTACCACTTGGTAACTTATATATAAGGTTTATTTTGTACATCAATCTATGCTAATATAAATGAAAAGATAAATTTTGAAAATTGTGTAAATCTACTAAGGCTATAATACTTTTTTCTTTCCTAAAAAATGAAGACAATGCCTTAAGTATTCAGAGTATAAGAAACTATGCTGGTAACTATGAATCTTACCAGAAATCTAAATAAAGGTATTAAAGCTGCTTTTCAAAAGTGGCATTCAGCGTTACTGCAAATGCTAACTTCCTAATTTGATGTCTATACTATTTAAATGTGTATTTTCCAAATAAGGAACTACAATATATCGTCAGCAATGTTCATATTTTGATGATATTATCTTTGCATAATAAACGTGAAATCTGAGGTTTTATAGGTTAGGCTTATTGTAGTGTTGTATTTTGTTCTAAATTATTACTAAAATTTTTCTACTTTGGTTGTAGCTGCAGTTCTATCATAATATAAATTATTAACAAAGCTGTCCCCAGCTTTTAGTGAGAATAAAAAGAATAGTTGGGATTAAAAATGCCTCTCTGGTATCTTCATTGGCTGAAGATTTCAACAAGAAGCACTATAAAGCATTGGGTAATGTGGATAATCATAATTCTGGTTTTGTGGCTGACACTAGTGGAGAAAGTGCATTTTTACCTTCTGCAAATTTAAATATGCCTCTAATAAGAATGCCCTCTACTAGCCACATAATAAGTGATAAAATTACCTCGATCAGAGTTATTTTTTCTCCTCCATCATCAGTTTCAGTTAGACCACCAGAACAAATTTCAGTGGATCAAAGTGCTATTCTAAATCAGTTGACCACTGTCCACGGGCACTCTCAAAGCAGCTACACTGAAGCAAATGGCCGTGTTGTGAACTTCATTACAACTACAACTTCTATTTCTCAGTACAGCATCTTGTCTCCCATACAGAGGAATTAATTAGGACAGATGGTGGAGCCTTCTATTTTTCCAAATAGATATCACAACATATCTGCCAATGAAGGGTGTTTTTGTAAACTTCAACCAGGGGGCAACCCACGTTTCAAGTGACAGTGATAGCTGATACATCAGCTACCTCTCTTTCAAGGCCAACTCATTAGACTTCTTCAGTATATGAACGTCATCCTAATCACAAATGATCTACCACAGACTACCAGATTATGCAGGATAACAAATATTAAAATTGATGTTGGCAAATGTGGACAAATATCTGCATTTTCTTATTTGAACAACAAACATAGATGTGTAACTGTATTTACCTTTTTTTTGAAAGTGTTAAGAGTTAAATGGGAAACTAAGTTACCATTTAAAGAAAAAATGAGATATTTGATTAATATGATCATTTGATGGAAAAATATGGGAGTTAATTTAAATAATTTCTTGTAAGGAAAAAGAGAAAATGGAAGAATTTGGGAATAGACTAAAACATGAAGAGAGGGAAAAGTACTAAGTGGTTTCTGGTTCATCATGGAAAATATTAAAATTGTTAAGTTAAGGATGGGTTGGAACAGAAGATAAATGTAGGAACCAGCCCAGGAATCATGGTCTCTATTATGTCCTCCCTGAAATCATAAAGGTCGCATGATATAGTCTCAGATGGCACATTCAGCATGTGGTAGAACTTAAGAAATAATTTTATCTATGGTCTTCTTTGTGGTGTTCTCAAAGCATTCAAATTGATGCTTACATTTCCAGCCCTCAAGAGACTACACTATATTTTCTAGTCGATACTTTATGTTGCATTTATTTCCCAGCCAAAGACAAGCTTACGTCCTCAGGTTGGCACTTAATGCCTTTCAAACTCTAAGCCCACAAACTCAAATTTGTTTAGTCAGTTCTGTATAAATCTGGCATCTGCCTGCCTAGGCATATCTTTATGTTTCACTGTATCTTGAGATACATCCAGGCAAATGCTTGTCAACTATGTTAGCTGTAACCACACAACTTTTGATCCAGCTCATCCTTGGACTTTGGGTTTCCTCCTTTTACCTACTTAGACTTTGCCAGTCTCAGTACATACACTACCTCCTTCAGATGTTTTCTGTCTATCCACCTTTCCTTGTCTAACTTGGATACCAACACAGTAAGCAAAGCACATGCCACAGGATGCATTTTAGAATTTAATGAATGAAAAATACATGTTGACATTAAGCAAAATATACTTTCCTGAAACAACCAAGCTCTCATGGTTTTCAAGCAATTTTGTTATGGTCTTTACTCTTCACCACAAACTAGCTCTTTTCATAGCCCAAGGACTAGTCACTCAATACAGTAAGTGTAGGTAGGTACAGGAGACAAAGTATTATTTTCTTCTTAATTCATGCCTCTCGAGGCCTAAAGCACTCCATTCTCATTTGCTGGATTTTTTCCTGTCTCATCATCACCCACCCACCCCAAAATAGTTGATTCTCTTCCCCATACTAATAACTATACTGACTTCTAATTAATTTACTTCTTAAAATCAGAGCTTTGTCCAGAAGAGACACTGCTATTGCAAATATTTAATGTAGGTATATACACCCCACATAACTTGTGCCCCTTCTATGCTTCACACAGAAAGTATCTAAGAGGCATTATACCCTTGGTTGGGGTGGTCGTATTCAGTAATCAAATTGCAATCTAAAATATGTGGACTAGAAGGAGGTGAGGGTGGTGGAATTAAAAATTTGTCCAAATGCATGATTATTGATTTTCTGCAGATATTATGAAATATAAAATATTCATGGAAGACTGTGACTATTTCCCATTAATTTAAAATAAATGATGAAGCATTTTCAGAATGTGAAATGCCCTGAAATGCTCGAAAAATTGTAGGTAACTTCAGGGTGTCTAAGGTTTCTGCTCATAATCATGCAGAAAGTGTCAGCTGATAAGAATGTAATGGCAACATTGTGTCCTGAAAATATGTCACCAGTGGTGAAGAAAGCCTTTGATAATCAGGAGAAAGGGCAAATGGGCCAGGGTAAGCTCTTGCAACATCCCACCAATATGTCCTTTACCAAGAGAAGAAAAGAGACCACTTGCAGCAGGAGAGCTGTGCCTGGACAGCAGTGGTTATTCCTACAACAGAAACATCCAGCTTTTCAGTTTGTCAGCACAACTCTGATGGTGGCTATGTTGTTGCTTACATTAGCAGTCTGGGGTTCAGATGGGCTGGTTCAGCAACTATATTCCAGCTCTCTTATCAGATTGTGGGTCTTACCTTGATCATCTGAACAAGGTTCTATTCTGATAAGTCAAAAGCTACAGTTTACTTTCAAAATCAGAAATTCTAAGGAAGAATATTATTTCCTTGTCCATCTATAGTTTTCTACCTTGGAAAAGCTAGAATATTGCCAAAACTACAAAATTTGGCTGGTGCTTTGAAAACTATTCTCTGAGCTCTGCCCACAGAACTCTTCCCACTAAATAGTACAAATCTGTCTACCACTGTATGTGTGTGTCAAAATGGATTGTTAAGCAGTAACTAAGTTAATCTTAGTTGAGTCATCATTAAATTATTATTCTGCATCTGGCAGAATCTCTCTGAATTAAGAGTTTCATTGAGCCACCAAATTTTCTTCTGATCAGGGAGAGGTATATTATATGTATCCCAGTATACTAATTGTTACCTGTTCATTGAATCCCGATTGATGCTAGGGCCAAGCCACTGAACCCTTGAATGGGACTGAGGAATATACATTTCCAGTCCCCAGAGCCCAGCACAGGACTGTGTCTCCTTTTTAATTTAAGCTTAGGTCTAATTTGTTTTTTCTCCTAATTCTCATTTTTGACACAATTTATTTTGGCTTTGATCACCCCTTGACTAATTTAAAGAGACTCAACCACTGACTTATTCCCGTTCACCTAGAAATTTCAATGACCTTTTTTCTTGTACTACCTGGAATAGAGTGAACATAGTCATCATTTAGAAAGCAGTCCTCATTCCTAATAATGCAGAACATTTACACATCTTTGCCCAGCAATTGAGCAAGAATATTTGTTGTGGATCTCAGGGATTATCCTCACATCCCCTAATGTAACCATGAGAAAACACGGAATTGTTTTCCAAAATCAAGTCTTTTGTCAGTATTGCATTCCCATTGCAAAAACAGTTAAGAATTGAAGGAGTTCTGAGATTTTAACATGCTAAGATTTTTTGCAACCTAGCATGTTCATTTCTTACAGATGCTGTCGAGGAGATGAGACCATCAGTCAGAGACAGTGAACTTTATCACTCACAGCAAGAGCAGCCAGTTTCAAATTTCTATCCATTCCATAATCTCAGATGAATACGCAGTGTGAAATTTTGATGCCTACAGAAGCAATGTGCTTTTAAGATGATGAAAGTTTAAGGCATGATAAAACACTAATTTTATTAGTATCTTTATGTATTATTTATTAGAATCACTTATTTATTAGTATATTTATCTAGGATAAGAATATCATGACTCAAGTTTACTTGCTGCAGAAACAATCATGAGAAATGACATGGGAATATGTGAATATTGACTTTCCATTTTTCCTTCTGCTTCTATTGAGATATAAATGGTGTAGAATATTGTGTAAGTTTAGGTGCACAGGATAGTGATTTGATTTACAAGTATCATGAAATAAATATCATAGCAACTTTAGGGAGAATTCAATATCTCATTTAGATACAATATTAATGTGATACAATATCCTTTTGGTTGTGTTGAGTAAAGTTAGGGTCTTCTCCCTTAACAATATTCATATATAACATAAAGCAGTATTAATTGTAATTTTTATGTTACATTGGGGCATCCCTAGGACACATTTATTTTACGGCTGGAGGTTGTATCTTTTGAGTGCATTAATCAAATCCTCTTTTCCCAAACCCTGCCTCTGTTAACTACAAATCTAATTTTTTTCAAAAAGTATGTTTGTTTTTGAAGTGTACTTTAATCTATAAACTGCTTTTGTTCCTCTTACACAACGTACTGTTTGCTATTTTTAGTACATTTCAAACTGATCACCAGAATATATCTAGTTATGATATGTTGCTCTTTAAAGATATTTCATAGTTATTTACTATTCCCCATACAACACATTTCATGCCCGTGACTCATTTAATTTGCAACTGGAAAATTTTCTCTCTTAATTTTCGTCAAATATTTCTTTTTCCTCACACCATTTCCCTCCTTCTTGTGAACAACCTGTTTCTTTGTATATCTATATCTCATTTTCTGTTGTGGTATGTTCATTTCTTTTAAATTCCAAATATGAGTAAAATCATACAGCATTTGTCATTCTCTTTCTGACTTATTTCACTTAGCATATTACCCTCTTGGTCTACACATATGTTGTAAATGAATTAGTTATTCTCTTTATAGATGAGTAATAACCCATTGTATTTTTATCTGTTTGTGTGCATATATATATATATAATATATATATATATAAATATAGATAAGTCTATGAAATATAAAAATAAAAAAATATAGATGGGTAAATATATATACTATAAACACACATTTTCTTTATCCATCATCTATTGATGAACAATTAGTTTGCTTCTATATCCTCTCTATTGTAAATAATGCTGCAGTGAATATATGTTTGAATTTATCTTTACTAGTTTGTGTTTTTATTTTCTTGGAATAAGTATCCAGACATGGAAATGTTGGATTATATTTCATTCTTAATTTTTAGATAAAACTGCTTGCTGTTTTCGACAGTGGCAGCACAAATCTACATTCTCTCCAGCAGTGCATCAGGGTTGTTTTACTTACATCCTCACCAACACTTATATTTGTTATCTTTTTGATAATATTAATTCTGACAGGTCTGACATACAATCTTTTTGTGTTTTGGACTTGCATTTTTCTGATGTTTAGTGATGTTGATCAGTTTCTTATGCCTGTTGATTACCTGTCCCCACTGTATATTCATTTTTTGTAATGGGCTTAATGACAATAATTGTCTGATTTCATCTTCAGGCATTCTTTGTGTTGCTTTATTTTCTTTGTTCTGTGTCACTACCATATTTTTAATTACTGTAGCTTTGTATTATAGTTAAAATCAGGGAAATTGATACATCATCTTTCTTCTTTGTCAGATATGTTTCTGTTTATTGTTTGCTTTATTTTCCTTTCTTTTTTAAGTGATTTCAACACTTTTGTGTATACATGCAAATTTTAGAATTCTTTATTGTAAATTCTGAAAATGCCCTTGGTATATTGATAGGCACTGAATTTAATTAATGTATTTTCTTCGCTAGTACTGGCATTTAAACAATATTATTTTCCTCATCAATGAACACAGTATATCCTTTCATCTGTTTGCATTATCTTCAATTTCTTTTATAAATATTTTATAGTTTTCTGAGTTTCCTTTACCACCTTGGTTGGATATATTTGTTGATTTTTTTTTTGTAATGCAACTTTAAGTGAGACAGTTACATCACTTTCTGTATTAGTTAGCTTCTTGTTAGTTTGCAGAAATGCAAGATGTCTGTATGTATATTTTACATTCCGAAATTTTACCAGATGCATTGAAAAGCCTTAGTAGGTTTTTGGCACCATTTTTAGGATTTCTGTTTAAATTATGTCTTCTGCAAACAGATACTTTTACTCCTTTTCTTTATTAGCTATATTTTGCATACTTTTATTTTGGATAGCTTTGGCTAGAATTTCCATATTATACTGAATATAATTGGTAAGAGTGAGCATTCTTGTCTTCTTCCTGCTCTTAAAGAGATGCTTTCAGCTTTTAATCAGTGAGTGTCATGTTAGCTGGGTTCTTGTCATATATGACCTTAACTGTGTTTTGGTATGTTTCCTCATGCCCAATTTGAGGAGAAATGTATTCATAAATAGATATTGAATTTGTCAAAACATTTTTTGAATCTATTTAAGTGACCATATAATTTTTTTTCTTCAGGTTGATTGTGTGGTTTATCATACTGGTTAATTTGTGGATATTGAATCACTTTTGCATCCATGGAATAAAATGAACTTAATCATAATGTATAATCCTCTTAATGTATTCTTTGATTCGCTAACAATTTAGTGGTGATTTTTGCATCTATGCTTATCAGTAGTAGTTAAACTGTAATTTTTTGCGGTATTTGTTCCAGGTTTAGTAGTAGTGTGATACAGAAATGTGGGGTAGAAAGCCTCCCTTCCTCTTGAAATTTTTGGAAATCTCTGAGAAGTATAGGTGATAGCTCTTCTGTAAATGTTTGGCAGAAATCACCTGTGAAGCTGTCTAGGCCTAGAATTTTGTTTCTTGGGAAAGTTTTTTCAAATATTATTCAATTTCATTAGTGATAATTTGTTCATATTTTCTTTCTCATTCCATTTTGGAGATTAAGTCTTTCTAAGAAGTTGTCCATTCCTTCTAGGGTTTCCATTTTATTGGCATATAAGTTGTTGTATCATATTATGATGCTTTGAATTTCTTTGATATAAGCTGTAACTTCTCATTTATTTCTGAGCTTATTAATCTGTAACTCTATTTTTTGCTCATGTGTCTGGTTAAAGTTTATCAATTTTATTTATATTTCAAAAGTCATTATTTAGTTTGATTAAATGTTTATATTTTTAATCCTTATTATATTTAATTATGTTCTGTCCTTTCAGCTGTCTTTCCTTCTACTAAAAAGCTTTTTAGTATTTTGCTACATGTTTTGATTTTAAGAAAATATTATAACAGATAGATGTATCTTATTTGTATAAGTGGGATTATTTTGCTATAAGCATCCCTATTAATACTGCTTTTTATATACCCCATGGATTTTGTTTTTGTTGTCATTATTATTTATATATTTTTTCTTGATTTATACAGCAATCCATTTTTTGTTAATATTGTATTATTTATCCTCCACCCTTTAGAATTTTTCTTAGGTTTTTTCTTTTAGTAGATTTCTATTTTCACAGAATCCATAAGTTTCTTCACAAAACATAGAGAAAAATAATAAAATTTATACAAACATCTGAAACAACCAAATTTTCTAAAATTATTTTGAAAAATGAACATAGCTGTTGGTATTACCCTCCCAGAGTTTAGAACATAATTCAAAGCTACAGTAATCAATACATCAAAATATGGCACTTAAACACATAGATCATTGGAACAAAATAAAGAGTCCAAAAATAAACCCACACACATATGGTCAATAAGTCTACAAATGAGGAGGCAAGTGTATACAATGGAAAAAAGGCAGTCTCTTCACAAGTAGTTCTGAGAAAACAGGACAGTACATGTAAAAAGAAGATGTAAGAGCACTTCTTTCCATAGTATAAATAATGAGATAGAAATGGAATAATTTCCTAAATGGAAAGCCTGAAACTATACAATATCTGACCAAGAACAGGAGCAGAACTGACTTTGTGATAAATCATAGCAATGTTTATTTTTGATCTGTCTCCAAATTAAAAAAAAAAAAAGGAAACCTAACAATTACAGTTTTTAGTTTACTGAGGAAAAAATAGATGTATTCTGCGATACAGGGATTCTTTTTCTTGTAAAAGTGTGAAGTTGAAAACCTTTTACAGAGCAAAGGAAAATTTCAACAGGACATATGATAACAGACAGAATAGAAGGAAGTATTTCAGAAAATGGGACCAACAAGATGAAAATATCTATAATATATATATAGCATAAATATTCAATATTTAAAAAAAAAGACCCCAACTTAAAAACAGTTGAAGAATCTTCATGGAAACTTTTCAAAAAACACATGTGGATGAATTTCATGCACATAAAAATAATCATAATGTTGCTATACATTAGGAAAAAATAAATCAATACCAGAATGAAATATAATTTTACAGCAACCAAAATGGGTATTAACAAAAATTCTACAAATGACAAACTTTAAGAAGAATGTCGAGAAGAGGGAAACCAAGTACACTGTTGGTGGAAATATAAATTGATGCATCCACTATTATTAAAGTGTGGACAGTGCTCAGAAAACTAGAAATAGAAGCATTATATGTTGCAGCAATTCCAGTTTTTGGTATAAATCTGAAAAAAAAGATTAACTTAAAGAATATATTACCCCCAATGTTCTTAACATCATCATTTATAGTAGCCAAGGGTAGAAGCACAACTTAACTGCCCATCAACAGATGATTGGCTGAAATTGATGTGAGATATAGATAACATAATAAATACTTAGTCACTGTACATTAAAAAATAAAATTCTGCCATGTGGAACAATGTGACTGGACCCAGAGGGTGTTGCACATAGGAAAATAAGTCATACAGAGAAAAAAACTCTATGTTGTTACTTAAACGAGGAAACTAAAAATATACAAGAAATAATCATTTAAAAAAACAGAAAAAGAATCACATATATATGTGTAATGTTCCAGGTAGTGGTTTCCTGTGGGGAAAGGGAAGAAGGATGGGGAAGACTGAAATGTGCAAGCTACAAGTAATAAATTAGAGAATCAACAGGGCTATATTTACAGCACAGAGAACTATTTTAATAATTTAAATGATTTTAAAGAGATTATAGGGATATATTTTAGTAAAAAGTGCATGTAGTTGGGGAAATCTTTGAAGAAAAACCCAGGAAAATCAAAATATTTTGTAGTAATATGATATTAAGAGAGGTGATTTGTTCACTTTCTTTAGTGTTCTTATAATGTCCTTAGAAGAATTTAAGCTTTTAATTGAAAAATTATATACTTTTAAAAGTGACATATGTTTAAACTATTTTTGTCTCTCCCCTTACATCTACAGTCAGTAAAATGTTCACATCTGACCAAAAATAACTACAACACAAACACTACTCCAGAACGCATGTGAACAGGTGAAGTTCAGTGGACTAAAACACACAAAGGAGGCTGAACTGATGGAAGATCAGAGTTGGTGTCTGCAACCAAGGCCCCCTGAATAGGATATCTGAGTCCACAACTTCAGAGAACCCAGTAGAATCAGGGTCTCAGTAGTTCACACAGTTTCAGCCTCCAACTACACCAGTACTCATGGTCACATGTAACTAAGAGGGAGCCACAATGGAGACAGAAATTCCATCCTTCGGACACTCAGTCATTCATGAAACTGTCCCTACTCCCCATTCATAGTGGTGGAGACAAGTTACCTTGCAACACCGGACATGGCAAAGGCACTTGCCTGATTCCAAATACCCACCTGTCTTTACACCTTTCCTCAATGTGTACACTGATTCTCAAGACTTATCAGATAAAAGAAAGGGTTCTACATCCCAGTGACAACAGTGGCATTAACTACCAGAGAAGTCTAAGAAGTGACAATGAAAGCACATCTTTTATCCAGACAGCAACGACTGGAAAGTGCCATTTTGAAATATAATCAGAGGTAGCTCAGGTTAGTAAAACCAATAATTGTGCAATATTGCAAGCTACCAGAACACAAACAAGGACTCCAACTCCCAATCTGGTATTAAGATTCATCAGAGAAATAATATATCAAGATCATGACAAATCACAGTAACATTATAGGATATGCAGACACACAGAAAGACACACACAGACACCGACACAGACACAGACACCCATGCACACGCACCTGCACACACACAAACACATACAAACAATGTCAACCCTACAGCAAACAAACTTATAGTCATGGTATATTGCCATATAACTTTTTTAATAGAGAATCCAAATAGGTGTCATAGAGAATCTCAATACAAATAAAAAATACTAAGAAAGTTGTTTAGTGAGCTCAGGAATAAATGAAATGATGATAAGGAATACATTACCAAAGAGATTGAAACTATAAAATTAACAATTATTGTTTGAGGACCAGTAGAACTTAATAGATGAAGAATGCAACAGAAAGCATTGGAAGTAGACTGTCTTTGTTGAATACAGATTAGCAAACTCACCAATACTAAACTAGAAATGATAGGAGAGGGCAGAGATACAAGATATTAAAAAGTGAGGAAACTCAACAGTAGCCATCACACTTCCTCAGGAAGTGCACATTAGAGTGGAACCCTGGAGGGAGAAGACAGTTAGAAGGCAGCTGATGGGTATTTAAAGAAGTAATAGTCGATAACTTCCCGAACCTTTGTAAGGAACTGATATACAAGTCCGTGAGCCAAAAAAACACAAATAATTTTAAGACAAAGGGAACCTTCTTCAAGATACGTCATATACAAATTGGAAAGTCAATGACAGAGTAATATTTTAAAGGCAGCCAATAAAAGTTATGATAATCTACAAAGGAACCACCATTAGGCTATCAGCAGACTTCTGAGAAGAAAACATACGCCAAGGGTAAATAAAATAACATTTTCAAACTACTGAAATAAGAAATCACTCACCCAATAATACTTACACAGTTATCACTTAGATATATAGTGAAAGTAAAGACTTTAACAGACAAACAAAACCTGAATGAAATGAGAAAACAAAACCGAGACACCTTATAAGAGGTGTAGAAAATAACTCTTCTAAGAAATATAAAATGGCAAAAATATGCAAAACATTGACCAAAATGCTAAGGAGAGACCACGAGAAAGTTGTAACTGTCCCTTTGGGTATGTTCTTAAATGCTACTATACTATATGTATTAAAGAGAGAAAAATAGGAAATCAGGGGAAATAAGTATAGATAATTCAAACGGGTATCAAGTTCACAAGAGTAAAAGAAATAATTTGAAACAGTAATCATAAAAAGTAAAGTGTAAAATAAACAATATTAAAGGAAAATGCTATCAGTGGGAAAAGAAATAAATTATACATGATATGTTTTATTTTTAATTGAAGTACACTAGACGTATAATATTGTGTAGTTTCAGATGTACAGGATAGTGATAGAAACCACTTTGTATATTATATTGCATTATGAATTATTGCAATAATTGTAACATACAAATATTTTAAGCTATTGTGTATAATTCCCTAATCTATACAGACAATCCTTGTTACTTCTCTACTTAATATATACTACTATGTATCTGTCAAAGTCCTACCATAAAATTCTCTTTCCCTTCCACTTTGGTAAACACAAATTTTTTCCCATATCTTTGAGTCTGCTTAAGTCTTGTCTATCTAATCTGTTTACCTCTCAATAACGTCTCTATCTATCTCTCTATCACTCTATCACTCTATCTATCTATCTATCTATCTATCTATCTATCTATCTATCATGTATGTATGTATCTATATTTCTATATATCTGTCATATATCATAGAAAGCTATAGATAGATGTACACAGATATTTGTTATTCTTTAGATTCCACATATAAACTATGTTATATACTTTTGTCTTTGTCTAAGTTACTTCACTAAGCACAATATTTACTAGGTCTTTCATGATGCTGAAATAGCAATGTGTTATGATTTTTCATGGCTGAGTAATATTCCATCGCATATTTATAGAAGCATATCTTCTTAAGTGCATAGTCTACTGTGGACTCTTCAATTGCTTCTTTGTCTTGCGTATTATAAACAGTGCTGTTGTGAACATTGGTTCTTCTCAATTTAGGGGGCTTTCCCCAGATTTTTCCTATGAGATATATTACTGGGTCATATGGCAGTTAACTTTTTGTTTTTAAACAAATCTGAATACTGTTTTCCTTAGAAGTTGTACCAATTTATATTCCTACCAATAGTATACAAGAGATTTCTTACCTACACATCGTCTCCAACACTTACTATTTGTAGAGTTTTTGATAATAGCCATTTCAACAGTGTGAAGTGATACCTCATTGTGGTTTTGATTTGCAATTACATAATAATTAGTAATGTTGAGAAATTTTTTCACTTGCCTGTTACTCATCTGAATGTTTTCTTTGGACAAATATTAACTCAGGTACTCTGCTTTGTTTTTCATTGGGTTTTTGTTTTTCAATTTGAGTTGTGCAACCTAAATCCATGTTACATCTATTGACCTACATCTATTAAACCCAGGTCACTTGCATTGTTTAAAAATATGTTCTCCAATTACACAGGCAGTGTTTTCATTTCATTGATAGTGTCCTTAGCTGTGCAGAAATTTTCAAGATTGTTTAGGTCCCACTTGCTTATATTTACTTTTATTCTTTTGCCTTAGGAGACTGATATAGGAAAATATTCCTATGATGCATATCCAAAAGTGTATCACCTATATTCCCTTCTAGAAATTTTATAGTATCAGGTCTTACATTTAGTTCTTTAGTACACTTGGATTTTATTTTTGTATATGATGTCAGGGAATGCTCTCATTTTACTGTTTTAAATGTAGATGTCCAGCATTCCCAACACCATCCATTGATGATACTCTCTTTTCTCTATTGTGAACTCTTGCCCCTTTTATCATTGATTCATTGCTCATAGGTATGTGGAATTATTTCTAGGCTCTCTCTCTGTTTTTATTGATTATATCTCTGTGCCAATGCCATGGTGTTTTATTATTGTAGGTTTTTAGTAGAGTAAGGTATCCAGGAGGGTTATATCTCCAGATTTGTTGTTTTTTCTCAAGATCATTTCAGCAATTTTTAATGGTTTCATGTAAAACTTAAAGTTATTTACTTTCTGGTTCTGTGGAAAATGCTACATCTTTGTAAGAGGAATTGCACTAAATCCTTAGGTTTCTTTGTGTAGTACGCCCATGTTAACAATATGAACTCATTCAATCCAAGACCACAAGACATCTTTCCATTTCTTTGAAACATTTTTAATTTCTTTGTCAAAGTTTTATAATTTTCAGTGAGTAGGACTTTCACATATGTAGTTACATTTATTCCAAGATATTCGGGGGAATGGGGTTTTAAATATTATTGCTTTCAACATCCATTTTATGGTATCTCATGATTAATGTGGACAAATTCAAGAGATGTATTTACATTAACCTTGTACCCTGCTCCCTTGATGAAATTATTTATTGTTCATAATAGTCATTGTGGAGCCCTTAGGACTCTCTGTGTAGATTTTATGCCTTCAGTACTGGTGACAATTTTGCATCTTTCTTTCCATTTTGTGTTTCTTTTACCACTTTTTCTTTTCCTTTTCCTTTCTTCTATTACTATTGAACAGAATTGGTGTGAGTAGGAATCCTTGACTTGTTCCCGAATTTCCCCAGAGGGCTTTCAGCCTTTCTCCTGAGTATTGTAATTTGTTATAAATGGCCTTTACTATGTTGAAAAATGTTCCCATTGTACTCAAATTCATGAGAGTTCTGATGATGAATGTATGTTGAATTTTGTCAAATGCTTTTTCTTTGTGTATTGACATGGTCTTGTGAATTTTGTCCTTCCTTTATTAGATATGTGTCATGCTGCTTGACTTGTGTATGTTGAACCATCCTTGTGAATCTGGAAGGAATCCAACTGATCATTGTTTATAACCCTTTCTATGTATTGCTGGATTAATTAGTTGAAATTTTTTGAGGAATTTTGAATCTATATTCATCAAGGATATTGGATTTTAAATTTTTTTTTGGTAGTGTGTTTTACTGGTTTTGTTATAAGGGTAATGGTGGCCTCATGGAATACCTTTGGGAATTGTCTTTCCTCCTTCATTTTTGAAAATAGTTGGGGGAAAGCGGTTTTAGTGAAGGAATCCAGGCATTTTGTTCAAGGGGTGTTTCCAAATTATACATTTTATTTAACTTAAACTGATTGCTCTATTCAAGTTCTCAGTTTTCTCTTTATTCAGTCTTGGCAGGCTGTACATTTCTAGAAATTTGTCCATTTCTTTTTCGTCATCCAGTTGGTTGTCACGTAGCAGCTCATAGTGCTTTTATAATCTTTTTTGCATTTCTGTAATATCGGATATTATTTCTACTGTTTCATTTCTTATTTTGTTTGGGTCCATTCTCTGTATTTCTTGATAATCCTGGCTAAATGCTTTCCTGTTTGATAATATTTTAAGAAAAATTAAAGCTGTTGATTTTAAGATTTGTAATTTATTTTTCAACTTTTATTTCATTTATTTTCAACTTAAACATTAAAGATTTCTCATTCTACTGCCTTTGGCTTTTGTTTGTTCTTATTTCTTGTGATTTTGGGTGGTAAGCTTGGTCCTTTCTATGAGGTTTTTCTTGTTCCTTGTAGAAGGCCTGATTTGTTCGAAACTTAGCTCATAGATTTGTCTTGGATGCATTCCATACATTTTATGAAGCTGTCTTTTCATTGTAATTTGTCTCCATGTATGATTTTATTACCTCTTTGATTTCATCATTGACCTTGTTTTATTGTATTTTTGTAAAAGATATGGCTTGACCTCATGTTTGTGCTTTTCCGATTCTTCTTTCTATAGTTGATGCATAGTTTCATAATTTTGTGTTTGGAAAAATACTTGCTATAATCTATATTTGCTTAAAGTTCCTGAGGCTTATTTAATGACATAATATGTGGTTAATTCCTTAGATAACATCCTGTGCACACTTGAAATGTTTATGTGTTCTGCTTTTCTGATGCAGTGTCAAATAACTCAGTTTGGTTAAAATGAACTAATATGCTATTAAGACCTCTGTTTCCTTACAGATATGTTTTCTGGATGATCTGATCATTACAATAGTGAGATGCTAAACTCTTCTACTATTGCTGTTTTATAATGAATTAATTCTTTCATGTCTAGTAAAATTTCTTTTTATATTTAGGATCTATGGTGTTGGGCCATATATAATTTAATGAATGTAATTCCCAATTTTTTTGATGTCATTTTTTTATATTATCTCATATATCTTTCATTTTGGCCCTTATATTAAAACGTATTTTGCATGAGTTGAGCATTGCAATCTGCACATACTTGTCAATTCCATTGAATAACTTTTCCATTTATTTCCAGACTATGTTAATCTTCCAACATAAAGTGAGACTTTTTTTGGGGGGAAGGCAAAGATGGTGGAGCAGAAGAATGCTCATAGCACACCCTTTCCCACAAATTCACCAAGATTCACATCCACAGACCCACTCAGCTAATCAGAGAACCTGCAGAAATGTGACAGAACATTGTCCACTTCAATAGATAAAGATGCAAAAAATCTGGTAGGAGAAAAGGAAGAAAGAAAGAAGAATAGGCAAAACAGAGTGAGACCAGTACCACGGGTAGGGAGCAGCAAATAAGTACTGGTACTCATTCACTGTGTCTCCCCTCTCCAACTGAGAGATCGGCATGACAGAGGGGGCGCCTCCAAGGCTTGGACCTGTACAATGTATAAGTTGACTGACAGAACTAAGATAAACAGGTACAGAGGATCCCTGTGAGATCCAGCAAATGATGCAGTTGGAAGCTGGGGACAGAGCCATGCTGACCAAGCTGGGTGGTTGATGGGGATGGTGGCACTGTGGCAGCACAGGTGAATGGAGAGGGTTTTGTGCCATGGCAGTGGGTGAACAGGGCAGAACAACATGGTCTCTTCCTAAAACAACAGTGCAGATGTGCACAGTGGGGGGAAGGGTGCATTCCCCATCTCTGAAATTCCTCGAAAGTTTGTAGGTGAAGAGAGCTGGGGCTCAGATCCAGCCACCATAGCCTCTGGTGCTTTGCACCCAGGTGGCAGAGTGGGCAAAAACTGCATCTACACCTAAGGACTTAGCAGCCTCAAGGGACAGATAGAGACTTGTCTACAGCCTAAGGCAGATAGGATCCTACTGTAATGGCTCCTCAGGGAACTTGTCCGCCAAGAGAACAAGGAGCTGGATTTTGGCCCAGACCATGGACAGGGTAGTTCCTCAATCTTCCCTGAGCCCAATTCTGATGTGCAAACCTGAGGCATAGCGTACAGTGGCACAGAGCAACAGAGTGATCGGTACACATAGGGGGCCGGTGGACCCCCATGTTTTGGGCTGGAATGCAGCCCCTGACCATGATGCTGGGAGAGGGAGTGATGCCCAATCCTGCCTGGTCAGTCTGCAACATCTGACTGCAACATCGGTGAGGCAGTTACAATCCAGCCCATGGTAAAGAGAGCTACACCTGAAGCAGTGTTGGGTGTAGGAGCGATCAGCTTGCCGACATGCCCTGGGAGCAGCACAGATGAGGGCTTCAATGGAGGGCATCTGGAAACAGCAAGCTGACCTTCCAAAACATGATGAATACATAAAGATTTCACATTAAAATTATACACTCTCCAGGAGGACACTGACCACCTCCTCGTTTTAATCTGTTTTAACCGGTTCCATTTTCTATTACCCTCCTAACTTCTACTTCTTATGCAATTATATTTACCCCCATTTTCATCCCTTTGTAACTTTTAAAAATATTTTTATTATTATTATATTTCAAAACTGAGCTTCAACTTGCTTTTCTATTATTCATTATAGAATGTCTTCAAAGCTTTATTTCTCCCTTCTTGAAAATTCTTTATCTCTCTCTCTCTTTATTCTGTTTTCTAAGTTGTATTACTACATAGGCATTAGGTAGATAAACCCTTTTAGGACAACAGTAGATAAATGATACACCAGAAACCACAGTGCCAGAGAGGTAGGATAAAGATGAAAGAGCAGAGAAACCATTCCCAATTAAAATAACAGGAGAAATCCTCTGAAAGGACGATCAGTGAAATAGACAAAGATATCTTAGTAGATCAAGATTTCAAAAAAGTTGTGATCAAAGTACTGAAGCAAATAAAAGAGAGAGTGTCAAAAATGAAATGGAAGCTATAAATAAGAGCTGAGTAGAATAGGTAAACTCATTAACTGAAATGAGGAATTATCTAAAGGCATCACAAAGCTGACTAGATAACAGAGAGGAACGAATTACTGACTTTGAAGGCAAGACAATAGAAAGCTTCCAATCAGAAGAGCTAAAAAAGAAACAATGAGAGACAAATGAAAAAAGCATAAGGGACCTTTGGCAGAATAGAAAGCATGTCAATCTTGGCATGATAGAAGTCCCAGAAGGGGAGGAATGATCAAAGGGGATTGCAAAGTTGTTTGAAGAAATCATGACTGAGAACTTCCCAAACTTAAAGAAGGAATCAGATATCCAAGTACAGAAAGCTCAGAGTGTCCCAAACAAGAAGAACCCAAATACACCCACACAAAGACATATAATTAAGATGGCCAGAGTCAGGGATAAAGAAATAATCCTAAAGGCAATAAGAGCAGAGCAAAGAGTGAGTTACAAGGGAATCCCCATAAGGCTCCCAGCTGATTTCAATACACAAATACTACAGGTCACAAGGGAGTGGCAAGATATTCAAAGTCCTGAATGAAAAAAATTATATACCGTAGGATACTTTGAACAGCAAGGCTATCCTTTATGGTAGAAGGAGACATAAATTATTTTGCAGAGAAGAAAAAGCTACAAGAGTTTAGCAACACTAGACCCATGCTAAAACAAATATTGAAAATTCTACTCTAAAAAGAAAAGAAGCAGGATGCTACAGAAATGTGAAACTCACAGCTAGAAAGTCATAAATTACAAATAAAACAAACACAAAATTTTAAAACAAGACAAATCATTGAGAGTGGGAGAGGGAGGCAGGAAAACAGAATTTTCTTTTTTTGGTCTTTATTTTTAAAATTTTTTGTTCTTGGTAGGATGGGTTGAGATCAAGTTACTATCAGTTTAATAAAAGCTGTTATAATAATGGTCTAAAAGACTTATAAAAAGGGGTAACAAGAAGACAAACCTTTTCAGGGAGTCAGTAAAGCTAAATAAAATTCATGTTAATACAAAATAAAATTACCAGACCATAAAATGAAGATGAAAGGAACAAAGAGGAAATACCAAATCAACTGAAAAATAAGGTGAAAATGGCAATAAAATCAAACCTATCATAAATTAATGTAAATGTTAATGGACTAAATGCTCCAGTCGAAAGTAATAGGGTGGCATGCTGGATAAAAAAGCAAGAACCTTCAATATGCTGCATACAAGAGACCCACTTCAGAGAGAAGAACACATATAGATTGAGAGTGAAACGATGGAAAAGGGTATTCCATACAAATGGAAAAGCAAAATAAGCAGGTGTTGCAGTACCGACTACTGACAAAATAGTCTTTAAAACAAATGCGATAAAGAAAGATAAGGAAGGACATTTTATAACGATTCAATGAGTGATAAAAGATGAGGATAACACACTCGTTAATACACATGCACCAAAGAGAGGAGCACCTAAGTACATAAAATAATTACTAACAGATATAAAGTGGGATAGTTATAGGAATCTAATCACAGTTGGAAATTTAAACATGCATTAATATCACTGGAAAGATCACCGAGATTGAAAATAAATTAGGCAACAGAGAAGTTAAATAATACAATAGAAATATTACTATTGGTGGATATTTTCAGAGCATTGTACACAACACAATATAAGATAAACATTCTTTTCAAGTGCACATGGAATAGCTTCCAGGTTTCATGATGTACTTGGGCACAAAAGAAACCTCAGCAATTTTAAGAAGATAGAAATTACCTCAAGCATTTTTACTGAACACAATACAATGAAGCTAGAAATCTGCAATAGAGAAAAAAAGAAAAAAAAAGGAAAACATGGAGATTAAGCAGTATTTTATTAAAAAACCAATGGTTCAATGAAGAAATCAAAGCTGAAATGAAAAAGTACTTTGAGACAAAAGAAAATGAAAGCAAAACCACACAAAATTTATGGGACACAGCAAAAGCAGTGTTGAGAGGGGAGTTTACAGCGATAGAGGCCTTCCTCAAAAAAGAAGAACAATCACAATTAAACAATTTAACCCACCAGCAGAATGAACTAGAAAAAGAACAACAAAAAACTCCAAAAGGCAGCAGAAGGATGGAAAAAAAAATGATGGGGAGGAAATAAATTAAATAGAGATTAATAACACCATAGGGAAAAATTCAATGAATCCAAAAGCTGGTTTTTCAAAAAAGTAAGTAAAATGAACAAATCTCTGTCCAAACACAAATAAAAGAAAAGAGAGAGAGCACAAAATATCAAAATGAAAGGAGAATGGAGAAATTACAACAAATAAAAAAGAAATACAGAATACCACAGGAAAATATTATAAAATGTATATGGACATTAACTGGATAACCTAGAGGAGATGGACAAGTTTCTAGAAACATACTGTCCACCAAGACTGAATCAAGAAGAAACTGACCCCTTGAACAAGCAGAGCACTAGAAATGAAATCAAAATAACAATATAAAATCTCCCTAAAAATAGCAGTCCTGGACCGGTTGGATTCACTGTGGAATTATACAAAATATACAAGGAAGTACTCATACCACTCCTTCTCAAATTCTTCCAGAAGATTGAAAAGGAAGGAATACTCCCAAAGTCATTCTATGAAGCCACAATCACCCTGATATCACAACCAGGTAAAGACACTACCAACAAAGAGGATTATAGGCCAATATCACTTATGAGCGTAGACGCCAAAATCCTCACCAAAATAGTAGCAAATAGAATCCAACAACACAGATAAAGGAGTATACAACATGACAAATTTGGGATCATGCCAGGGACACAGGGCTGGTTCAACATATGCAGATCAATCAGTTTAATACAGCACATCAACAAGAGAAAGGACCAAAACCACATGATCATCTCAATAAATGCAGGAAAATCATTTGGTAAAATTCAACACCAACGTATGATAAAAACTCTCACAAAAGTGGGCATAGAGGGAACATATTTTAACACCATGAAAGCTATAGAAAACAAACCTACAGACAACATAGTACTCAATGGTGAGAAAGCCAAAATTTTCCAACCAAAATCAATGACAAGACAAGGATGCACACTATCACCACTCCAGCTCAATATAATCTTGGAAATCCTAGCCATAGCAATCAAATAAGAGAGTGAATTTAAAGGGATGCAAATTGGAAAGGAAGGGGCAAAAGTTTCACTATATGCAGATAATATGTTACTATATATAGAAAACCCTGCAAGATCCAGACAAAAACCACTACAGCTGATCGAAGAATTCAGCAAGTTAGCAGGTTACAAAATTAAGGATTAAAATCAGTGGCATATCTTTACACAAATGATTCAGATAATACTATAGAGCTACAGTCAACATGACAGCACTGCATTGGTAGGAAAACAAACATATAGCCCAATGGAACAGAACAGAGAGCCCAGAAATGAATTGACAAACTTTTGGTCAATTAATTTTCGAAAAAGGAGACAAGAAAATACAATGGAATTGAGACAGACTCTTCAGCAAATGGTGTTGGGAAAACTGGACAGCAGCTTGTAAATCAATGAAGCTAGAACACTCCCAATGATGCTAGAACACCATACACAAAAATAAACTCAGTATGGATCAAAGACTAAAACATAAGACAAGATACAATAAAGCTCCTTGAGGAAAATATAGGCAAAACGTTATCAGACATAAGTCTCGGAAATCTTCTTTTAGAAGAAATAAAAGCAAGAAAAAACAAATGAGACATAATGAAACTTACAAGCTTCTGCACATACAGAAACTGGAATTGAAACAAAAAGACAACCTATGGAATGGGAAAGTAATTTCCATATGAAACTGACAAAGGCTTGATCTTCAGAGTATATAACCAGCTCATCCAACTGAATAAGAAAAAATAAGCAACAGAATCCAAAAATGGGCAGAAAACCTAAACAAGCGATTCTCCAAGGAAGACATACAAATGATCAAAAGACACATCAGAAAATGTTCAATATCACTGATGATAAAAGAAATGCAATTCAAAACTACAGTGAGGTATCACCTCACACTAGTCAGAATGGCCATCATTCAAAAATCCACAAATGAAAAATGCTGTAGAGGCTGTGGAGAAAAGGGAACCATCCTTCACTAGTGGTGGAAATGTAGTTTGGTGTAGCCACTGTGGGAAACAGGATGAAGATTCTTTAAAAGCATAGGAATAGACTTACCATATGACCCAGGAATCCCACTCTTGGGCATAAATCCAGAAGGAACCCAAATTCAGGATGGCACTTGAACCTCAGTGTTCATAGCCAACACTATTTACAATAGCCAAGACATGGAAGCAGCCTAAATGTCCATCGACTTTTGACTGGATAAAGAAGAGGTTGAATATTTATACAATGGAATACTTGTCAGCCATATAAAACGGCAACATAACACCATTTTCAGCAACATGGATGCTTCTGGAGAAAATCAGTCTAAGTGAAGTAAGCCAGAAAGAGAAAGAAAAATACCATATAAGATGGCTCATCAGTGGAATCCAAAAACAAAATAAAACAAAACAAAACAAAAAAAGCCCAAATTCAATACAGAAATAGACTCACAGACATAGAATTCAAAGGTTTGGTTGCCAAGGTGGCGGAGTGTGGGGAGAGATAGACTGGGAGGTCAAAATTGTAGAATAGATAAACAGGACTGTACTGTATAGCACAGGGAAATATATAAAAGTTCTTACGGCAGCTCACAGAAGAAAAATGGGACAACAAATGTATATATATTCATTGTAACTGAAAAACTGTGCTCTACGCTGGAATTGGAGGCAACTTTGTCTAATAACTATAAACCATTAAAAAAAGGAAAAAAACAGAAAAAAACATGATCCTAAATATTACAGGTGCAAATATAAATTATAGAGAAAAAAACTATTCAAAATTTTTGTAAAACCAAAGATTTTGTTTATGTTCTCTTTTTAAGATAAACATAATCAAAAACCTCTAGCCAGGTGCATCATGAAGAAAATAAAGATGCTCCAAAGAAATAAAGTCAGAAATAAAAGAAGAGAAATAACAATTGTTACCTCAATTATCCAAAAATTTGTTAATTTTCTCTACAATTATATGCCAATAAACTGGACAAATTAGAAGAAATAGACAAATGTCTAGAAAGAGACAGAGATAAGGAAAAACAAATCATTTGAACAAACTGATTTCTAGAAGAAAGTTAGAACCTGCATTTAAAAAAATCTTTAAACATTGGTGCATATTTAAACAGCTCCCATGGAGAACTGAACAGAAATACAAAGCAGGACTTATACTCTTCAAACTATTCAAAAATAATGAAGATGTGGGAAACTCCCAAATTAATTCTATGAAGCTTTCATCACCCTGATAGCAAAGCCAACAAAGAAAGTACAGGCAAAGACAACATCAAGCCAATATATTTGATTGATTTAGATGCATATATTCTACAAAATATAATTAACAAACTAAATCCAGCAATATCAAAAATGAATCATGCACCGTGATCAACTTGGATTCATTGAAGTGTCACAAGAGAGGTTCAACATACACAAATCAATCAGTTTGATACACCACAATATCAAAATAAAAGAGAAAATGATGTGGTTATCCCAATGTATCCTTCAGAAGCATTTCACAAAATTCAACATTTATTCATTAGAACAGCAACAACAGCAGCAGCAACAACAAAAATAGAAACCTCTTATCAAACTAGGATTCAGGAAATATATCTCAACATAACTAAAGTCATTTATTACAGAACAACAGACAACAAAATATGCAAAAGTGAACAACTGAAAGCCAAATTAAGGAATACGACAAGGATGCCCACTCTCACCATTTCTATTAAACACAATATGGGAAGTCCAAGCAAAAGCAATCGGCATAGAAAAAAATTTATTCAAGTTGGATTGAATGAAGTATATTTGTTATTATTTTAGATGAGATGATAATCTATATAGAGAACCCTTAAGATTCTCCACACCAGAACAACTAAAACTAATACAGACATTTAACAAAGTTGAATGAATCATTATTAATATACAAAAATTGTCATATTTCCTTAAACTAACAATGAAATATTCCATAATTTTAAAAAATTCATATGAAATCAGATCAAAAAAAGGAAAAACGTATAAAAAAACAAGATAATAAAATCGAAAGTTCACTGATAAATAAATTTGATGATGATGCAAAGAAATGAAAAAAATCTCAAGATCTTAGTTTAGAGGAATTAATATTGTTAAAATATACATACTACAAAAGATGTCTACAGATACAAAGTGATTCAGATCGAACTTCATGATATTTTCCACAGAAATAGAAACAGTCCTAAGATTTGTAAGTAACCGCAAAAGAACCAAAACTGCAAAATTAACAATCAGGAAAAAGAACAAAGTTGGATGCATAACCCATAACCCTCCCAGATCTCAGACTATATTACAAAATACAGTAATCAAAACAGCACAACACTGGAAAACAAATAAACATCTATATCACTGGAACAGATCACTGAGGCAGATATAAAACTTCACACCTATGGTCAACTAAACTATGACAAAGGAGACAAAAATATACAATGCCTAAAAGACAGTCTTCAGCAAGTGATGTTGAGAAAGCTAGACATCTACATGTAAATCAATGAAATTAGAACACCCCCACACACTGTACAAATATAAACTCAAAATGTTTTAAATATCTGAATCTAATACATGACACAATAAAATTCCTGAAAGCTAACATAGGGAAAACAAAAGATAAATTGCAGTAAAATTTTCCTATGTCACAATCCCAAGCTGAAAACAATAAAAGCAAAATAATCAATTAGGTCCTAATTAAACTTAAAAGCTTCTACACCGCAAAATAAACAGAATGAAAAGATGAACTTCCAAATGGGAGAAAATATTAGGAAACAGTGCAATCAACAAGAGGCTAATTTCTAAAATACACATATAGTTCATACAACTCCATTTCAAAAATCTACAAACAACTAAGCCAGAAAATGAGCAGAAGACAATTCTCTAAAAAAGACACAGAGATGACAAACAGGAACATAAAAACATGCTCACATATCTAATCATTATACAAATGCAAGACAAAAATAAAATAATGTTTTACCTCACACTTGTGAGAAGGATTGTCATCAAAATGTCTACAATTTATAAAGACTGTGGAGGTCCGTATAGAGAAAGGTACACTCCAACGCTGTTGGTGGGAATGAAAAGTGGTGCAATCACTTTGGGACAGTATGGAATTTCCTTTAAATAATAAAAATGGACCTATTATATGACCCAGCAATCCCACTCCTGGGCATATAGAACATAAGACCTGAAAACAAAGAATCCTAGATTAAAACACAAGAAGTACACTTAACTTAATTTGACACTTCATATGTCTCCTCTGGCAAGGGAAGCAGAAGCAAAACTAGCAAAATATGATTATATCAGGCTAAACAGATTTACACTACAGATAAAATGATCAATAAAATGAAAACTCAACCAACACAATAGGAGAATATATTTGCAAGTGATATTTTCCAATCAAGTGTTAATATCCAAATTATATTGCAAACTAGACACAACAACAACAAAAAAGACCAAACAATCCAATTAAAAAAAAGTCCAAAGGAACTGAATAGATATATCTGAATCAATTATCTGTAGAAAATATACAGTAGGCTAAATGACACATGAAAATCTGTTCAGAGTTATAAATTATTAGGAAAGTCATAAACCAAAAAAGAGACAAGACCTCACACTTGTCAGAAGGCTCTCATCAAGAAGAGAAAAATAGATGTTGGTGAGATTGTGGAGAAAAGGGAACACTGTGGACACTGTTGATAGGAATGCAAAGTCTTAAATCCATTGCATATAAACATCAAATTTTCTGTATCCAGTTTTCTGTCAAGGGATGTTGGGTTTTTAGGCCCCTGTCTGAAGGCTCTAGAGTATAAGCCCATGGGCTGAACTGATAAACAAGCTGGGAGGAATGTCACATATCCAGGCTGGATAAGAAATGGCCTATTTAATGAAGTTCCATGATGAACTTTAAAACAATCCTTGATCATTTAATATCCTGTGCTTACTGCGGGAGCAAGTGAACATATATAGCTTAAGATTATTAACATTGTTATAACTCAGATGATATGTGAGGCATTGTACATGTCCTATATAAAACCTTTTTCTTAGAATCAATAAACAGAACTGCTTTGCTTCTCTCCACACAGTGTTTGTGTGTATATGATATCATGCCACTGACTGGGTTAATTTAATTTTTTGGGAGTGTCTTAAAACTATGTTGCATTATATACAATGCTCTTTCTGCACCTATTGAGATATTATGTGAGTTTTATCTCTCATTCTATTAGTGTGGCATGTCACCTTTATTGAATTGAATATTTTGAAGTATCCTTAAACCCAGGGATAATCCCCTTTACTCATTTATGTGTATGATATATTCAATGTGTTGTTGAATTCACTTTGCTTGTGCTTTGTTGAGAATTTTGGCACAAATGTACATCAGGGTTAATACCCTTTATTTTGCATATAATGTCCTTTCTAGCATTGTTTTGCAAATAAAGCTGGCATCATAAAACATGTTTAGATACTTTCACCCCCTTCAAATTCTTGGAAGGTTTGGGGAGGAATTGGTGAGAAATTTTCTTCAAATGTATGACAGAATTCACCAGTAAAGTCATATTGTAAATACTTTTTGGTTTGGGAGGTTTGGATTACTAATTTACTCATACACACTTTTGCTGTATTTAACTTTTTAATTCCTTCTTGATTCAGTATTGGAAGACATATGTTTCTGGGAATTTATCTTTTGTTCAAGGTCATTCAAATTGTTGGCTAGTGGTAATTTCTTTTGATGCTATGCATCTCTTCAACATCAGTGGTAATATCTTCTCTTTTATTTCTAATTTTATTTGGGTCTTTATTTTCTTAGAAAACCTAAACGTTTGTCCAACTTATGTTTAAAACAAACAGACTAAGGTTTTTTTTTTATCTTTTCAATTGTTTCTCTTGTTATTTGCCTTACTCTCATTCATTCAATTTTCTTCTTTATTGTTTCTGTTTTCTCCTTGTTTCTTGATGTGTAAACTTAAGTAGTGTGAATCTTTGTATTTTTTAAATATTAAATATTTTATTTATTTATTTACTTACTTACTTATTTACTTAGTTATTCATTTATTTACCATTGAAGTACTGCCATTTACAATGTGTCAATCTGTGGTGTATAGCACAGTGTAACACTTCATGCATATATTTGTGTGCCTGTTAAAGTATACTTCACACTATTTAACATAATGCCCTGTGTCATACAAAAGACATTTTGAAAAAAATTATTTTTATATATAGTGGATAACATTTATAAATTTACAGCTCCCAAATATATCCTCTCCAAGCCCCTTTCAGCAGTAACCATAAGATTATTAAGCAGATCTGCAAGTTTGTTTCAGTTTTGTAGATGAAATCATAGTGTTCTTATCCAAATTTTTTTTTAAGTTTCTGCATATATCATGTCATGTGTTATTTTTCCTCTCTTTCTGGCTTACTTCAATTAGAATGACACACCATGGGGACATCCATTTTGTTGCAAATGTCATTGTTTTATCTTTTTTATGGCAGAATATCATTCCACTGTGTAAATATGGCATAAATTCTGTATACTTTTATATGTTGATGAACAATTAGGGTGTTTCCATGTCTTGGTTGTCGTATATAGCACTGCTAAGAACATTGGGGTGCAGGTGACATTTTGAATTAGGGTCCTCTTTGATATATACCAAGAAGTGGGATTGCTGGATCATATGTTAAGTCTATTTTTATTCTTTTGAGGAATCCCCATCCTGTTTTCCACAGTGACTGCACCAATCTACATTCCTACCAACAGTGTAGGAGGGTTCCCTTTCTCCACAGCTTCCCCAGCATTTATTGTCTGTGGACTTTTGAATGATGGCCATTGTGACTATAGTGAGCTGATACTTCATTATAGTATTGAATTGCCGTTTTCTGATAATGATAGTGAGCAATTTTTTTCCAAATATCTGTGTGACATTTGTATGTCTCTAATGGAGAATTGCTTGTTTAGGGCTTCAGTCCATTTTCAAATTTGGTTTCTTGTTTTTTTAGGTATTACTATTAGTTTGTATGAACTCTTTATATTTTTGAAATTTTGCCTTTGTCAGTTGCATCACTTCCAAACATTTTCTTTAATCCTGTAGGATATCATTTTGCTTTGTTCATAGTTTCCTTTGCTGTGCAAAAGCTTATAAGTTTAATTAGGTCCTATTAATTAATTTTACTCTTACATCCATTACCTGGGTAGGCTGTTCTAGGATATCATTGCTGAGAATTATCTCAGAGTGTTTTCCGTATGTTTTCTTCTAAGAGATTTACTGTGTCTTGCATTACATTGAAGTCTTCAAGTAATTTTGAGTTTATTCTTGTGTATGGAGTGAAAGAGAGTTCTAACTCCATTGTTCTGATGCTGCTATTCAGTTTTCCCAACACCAGTTGATGTAGACATGGTCTTTTCTGTGTCATATTCTTGGCTACTCTGTAAAATATTAATTGAGCATAGGCCTGTAGATTTATTCCTAGGCTCCCTTTTCTGTTCCATTGGTCATATGCCTGTTTCTGTACCAATATCATGATGTTTTGATTGTTGTAGCTCTGCCATAGTGTATGGAGACCAGGCAGGTTATTCCTCCAGCCTCTTTCTTTGTCTTCAATTTTGTTTTGGAAATTATGGATCTTTATTGTATCTATATAAATCATATGATCATTTGTTTCAGTCCTAAAAATAAATGTTTTGAATAATATGATAGGAACTCACATAAAGTCTGTGGATTGCCTTGGGTAGTATGGCCATTTTAACAAAATTATTTCTTCCATTACGAGACCATTGGTTATCTTTTCAATTCTTCAAATCTTTCTTGATTTCCTCAATCAATGTGTTCTTGTTCTCCAACTATACGTCATTCACCAACTTGGTCAGAGTTATTCTTAAGCATTTTATAATTTTTGGTGCAGTTATAAAAGAGGTTGTTTCTATACTTTGTTTTCCTGTTGATTCAATGGTAGTGTAAAGAAATGTAATTGGTTTTTTTACATTACTCTGGCTACATTGCCCAGTTCCTTTTTTAGCCTAAGTAATTTTTTGTGAAGCTTTTACAGTTTTCTATATATACTGTAATGTCTGCATATCGTGGCAATTTTACATCTTCTTTTCCAGTCTGAATACTTTTATTTCTTTTTCTTGCCTGATCATTGTGGCTAGGAATTCCAAGACTAAATTGATTTGAAATTGTGAGAATGGGCTTCCTTGTCTTGTCTCAGGTTTTTGTGGGAAGGGTTCCAGTTTTTCACCACTGAGCATTAAGCTGACTATATGTTTGTTATAAATAGCTTTCATTATATTGAGATATGGTCCCTCTATGACCACTGTGATAAGAACTTTTATTGCAAGTAGGTGTTAAAGTTTATTAAATGATTTTTCTGCATCTATTGAGATGATCATATCATTTTTGTCTTCTCTTTTGTTGATATGGTGTATCACAATTGATTGATTGATTTGCATATGTTCAACCATCCTTGTGTTCCTGGGATGAACCTAACTTGACCATGGTGCATGATCTTTTTTTACATGATTTTGGATTCTGTTTGTTAATTATTTCTCAAGAACTTTTACTTCTATGTTTATCAATGATATTGGCATATAGTTTTCTTTTTGGGGTAGTGTCTTTGTGAGGTTTTGGTATCAGGATGATGTTGGCTGTATGGTGTGTGATTGGGAGTATTCTCTCCATATCAATCTTTTGGAAGAGTTTGAGGAGAACTGGTTTGGATTTTTCTTTGTATGTTTGGTCAAATTCCCCAGTGAAACTATTTGGGTTTGAATTTTGTTTGCAGAGATTTTTTATTTTATTGATAATTCTATTCCATTTATGGTGATTTGTGTGTTCAAATGGCTAACTTCTCCTTGATGCAATCTTTGTGGGCTGAATCTTTCCAAAAACATCTCCATTTTTTCTAGATTATCCAGTTTGTTTCCATGCAGTTGCTCATGGTATTCCCTTATGATATTTTGTAAATTTGTTGTTCTATTTGTAGTTTCTACTTTTTCATTTCTTATATTGTTTGTGTTCTCTCTCTTTTCTTGTTGGTGAGTCTGTCAAGAGATTTGTCAATTTTGTATACTATTTCAAATAAAGTTTGATTGATTTTTCTATTTTTTAATCTCTATTTCAATTATTTCTTAATTGATCTTTATTTTTTCCTTCTTTCTTTTGACTTTTGATTTTGTTTGTTCTTCTTTTCCTGATTTGTTTACACAGAACGTTTGATTATATATTTGAAATTGTTCTTCTAATTTGAGGATGGCCTTGTCACTATGAACTTCACTCTTAAGCCTGCTTTAACAGTATTCCATAGACTTTGTGTAGTGTATGTCATATTTCTCAAGATATTTTTTAATTTCTTCTTTTACTTCAGCACCTGACCCCCTTGTTTAAGTACCATGATTTTTCATCTGGATGCTGTTATTTTTTCTCCCTGCTTTTCTGTGATTGTTTTCTAGTTTCATGGTATTATACTCAGAAAAGATGCTTAAATTAATTTTTATGTAATTAAATATTTTGAGGCTTCTTGAGTGCCTGAGTATGTAATCTTTCATAGAAAATATTCCTTGTGAACAGGAAAAAAATGTATATTCAGTTTTGGGGAGATGAACTGGTTTGAAAATATCAAGCATCTTCAAATATTTTATTATGTATTTTAGTCTCTTTTTTCCCATACTAATTTTCTGTGTGAGAGACCAGTCCAGTGATGATAATGGGGAGTTATAATCTCCTACATTGATTCTGTTCCCAGAGATTTCTCTATTTTATCTATTAGTGTTTCTTTTATGTATTTAGGTGCTCCTATACTGAGTGCATATATATTAATGAGTATAATATCCCCATTTTGATTTGCTCCTTTAATCATTATATCATGTCCTTTTTTATCTTTCTCTATGGCCTTTTTTGTAAAGTCTCATTGTGTGAAGTCAGTACTGCTTGTCCTGTTTCTTGTCATGTGCATTTGCATGGAATATATTTTTCCAACTTCTGACTTTCAATTGATGTGTGTTCCTCTTACTATAGTGGGTCTCCTCTATGCTTCATAATGTAGGGTCTTGTTATATTATCCCTTCTGACAATAAGTATCTTTTGATTGAAGCACTAAGTCCAGTAACATTTGTGATAATTATTGATAGACATGTTTATTTCCATACTGAACTTCATTCTCTAGTTGATTTGGTATTTTCTTTTTGTGCATTTGTTTTCTTTTGTGGCTTGATAAGTTTTCTTTTATAATTTTGGGTTCTTTTTGGCTTTGTGACTTCATTGTATGCTTTTGACTTATGGTTATCTTGTTTTGTATGCATATTGAGCCGTAATATATTTGTTTAATTTAACTGATAAGAATACAAATTCAAACCCATACAACAGAAAACAGAAACAAGAAAACACTCTTTATTTTCCTGTTTCATTCTGTGACCCTTAAAATTTTTGTTCTCTTCTTTTACAACATCATATTTATTGTGTTGTAAGTCATTATAGATATTACCTTTATAATTATGACTTCCTCTTTTCTATAGCATCCTGCTTCTTTTTTATTTAGAGTAGATCTTTCTTATTTCTTTTTCTCTTGCTAAATTCTTTAAGTATTTGCTTTTGTGGAAGTTATTTATCTCTCCTTCTTCTAAAATATAGCCTTACTTGATAAAGTATCTTAGATTACAGCTTTCTTTCATTCAGGACTTTGAATCTTTCTTGCCACTGCCTTCTGCCTGCTGTGTTTGTGTAGGAAACGAGGTTACAAATATTATGTATATAATAATATATATATGTAAAGAACACATATAAATGAAGTTAACAAATATGGTGAAAACCTATACGTTAAAAAACAGAAAACGTTGATAAAGGAACTTAAAACAGATCCAAAGAAATGAAATGATCTCTTATGTTAATGATGTGAAACAATGTGTTTGAAACAACCATGCTACCCAAAGGAATCTACATTTTGTGTGATTCATGTGAAAATACCAATGAGATTTTTCCAATAAATTGAACAAATAGTTTTAAAATTTATATGTAACCACAAAGATCTTGAGTTGTCAAAATAATCCTGAAAATGGGTATTAAATCTAATGGTGTAAAATTCTCTGATGTTAAACAGTCCTACAAAACTTTAGTAATTAAAACAAAATGATACTGGCTCAAAAACAGACATCAATCAATAGAAGATAATCGAGCAACCAGATAAAATCCCTCACACCTATGATCAATTAACCCATGAAAAAGGAAGCAAGAGTATAAAATTAAGAAATGACTTTCTCCTCAAAAATTACTGATGGGGAGATTGAACATGTAAAAGATTGATTAGAATATTTCCTCACATTGTATACGATCCATGAGCACACAATATCTTTCTATTTATTTTGTTTACTTATATTTTTTGCACCTGTAACATATAGATCTTTGTTTAGAACTTTTATTTCATTTATCAAATTTATTCTTATTTTATTCTTTTTGGTATTAATTTACACACAATATTTTTCCTAATTTCTATTTCTGATAATGTTTTGTTACTATACAAATATGCAACGGATATTTGTATATTGATTTTGTATTCTGCAAGTTTACTAAGTTTGTTCATTATTTCTAACAGTCACTGGAGGAGTTTACGGTGTTTTCTATGTATGCATAATTATGTCATCTGTAAAAACTTCACTATTTTATTACAAGTTGAATTAATTTTATATTTTTTCTTGACTAGTAAGTCTTCCGAGGACTTCTAGTAGTGTAATTTAGGACTTGTGAAAATGAGCTACTTTTTCTTATTACTGGACCAGAGGAAAAGATTCCTGTATGTTAACATTGAATTTGATTTAAGTCATGGGTATTTCATGTATGGCTTTTATTATGCTTAGTTACATTCTATGTAAATCAAATTAAATAATATTTTTATAAAAATTTAAAGATCAGTTCTGTCAATAATTTTCCTATATATTTTGTGATTGTTATATTTGAATTCTTTGTTTTTTAAAAGGATAGTAACACATATGTAAATTAGTGTATGTTAAATAATATTTATGGATCTGGACAAAATCCAACTTAACTATAGTTTATAATACTTATTATATGCCATGTATTCAGGTTACTAGTATTTATTTAGAATGGGATTTACAGACACTGAATGAAAAATTTACATTGTAGCTTTAGGGTACATTTATTTATTTAAATATTTTATCTCTCATTTTGAACTTGGCTTATGTTTAATGGAATTTATTTCTAAATAAAGAATATAACTTTTGGTAGAACTGGATTTACTACAGTTTTTTGATATAGAACATAGCTATTATTTACATTTAGTGCAAAAGACACTCGCCTTAAAATGCCGTAAAATAATAAAAATGCCAACTGTTTCAGGACTGAGAAACATATTGCTTCCTAAAATGAATTACCTGGTCTTTTACACCCCAACCGACACATAGGATTATATCTTTGTTTTTTGATTTTTGTTTGTTTGCCCCTTAATGGAGGCAATGCTTATTGAACCCAGGATCTTGTGCATAAGTTTATCAACATCATTTTGAAACAATTAACAGAAGCCACAAGAGTATGGATTATAAAGAAGAGAAGAAAATTTATTACTTCTAGGGACTGATAAACCTCGGTGTGACAGAATGGCAAAAATAAACATTTGTAAATTTACAATAAGATTCTCTCTTTTGAAATAATATTGTAGAATATTAAATTAATTTTGCTTCAATTAAACCATTGAATTACAATTTAAAACAAAAGTTCCCCCTTAGGGATTTCTTAAATTAGATTGATTATTTTAATATTTTATTTCATAAATATTAACCATTTTTATATACATACCATATAAAAACATATTTATTCTTCTGATGTTTTGAATATAGAGGTACATATTCTAAAGTACACAGATAAATACCTGCTTCCAATACCAAATCAAATTATGTTTCATTTTAATTACAAATGATGTTGAAATCGTTATACATTTTCTGTACATGTTTTAGGCAAATTTCAGTTAAAATTCCTAAACTTTAAAATTATTTTATATATTTTCTACATTATTTATACTCTTTTCACTAATCTGTTATAAATTTGTACAAAAGGAAGGAGATTGGTTTTAGTTAATAAACCCCAAAATTAAATTTTATAAAAAGATTTTGTTGAGATAATATTTACAGATCACTCTATAAAAATAAGCGTCTTATATATTTCATTTTAACTGGATGAGTGAGAAGTAAACACTGGCTGAATGTTACACTTGAGTTGCTAGGAGACCAGTCATTTTGTGATATCACAACTACTCAGGTTGAGAACCACTCTGATGGCCTAACAGTTTATCTCTGTAGGCCTGCCAAAGCAGCATTTGAAGCTGCAGTGCTCAAAATCATTCAGATTAGAAAAGTACCTGTAGAAAAAGTTATATGAAATGGCACATGTTTCTTCAGAAATTCAAGACGTGTCTCATAAAGATGGACCAACTGGTTAAGGAAACTCCGGTAGATTTTTATTGTGTTATCAAACATTCTCTGGGGATTTGAACTTGAGGTCTATGATTAAAAAAATGCTTTTTAGACTTTGTCTGAAGAATCCTTGATTAAAAGGCCATGTTACATACATTGTGTCTCTGAACCAGATGAAGATAATGATTTTCGTTCTCTGACATTTCCAAGAAAACTCTGGAAAATGGCTGGGAGTGACCAATATAAACCCATCTGGAGGGATGATAATGGAACTTCCATAGTGATTGATGAAGATGTCGTTAAGAAGGAAGTTTTGGAAATAAAGGCCCCTTTCAGAACATTTGAAACTGGAAGTATGAAAAGTTTACTTAGACAGCTTAACCTTTATGGGTTTAGTAAAGTGCTGCAGAATTTATAAAGATCAGTATTTCTAGTAGACTTTCTGGCAGAAGAAAAAGAAGTCTCTGTTTTAAGCAAGGTATTCAGTAACTTTAGTTACCACTTCGTAACTTATATATAAAATTTTATTTTGTACATCAATCTATGGTAATATAAATGTAAAGCTAGATTTTGAAAATTGTATAAAACTACTAAGGCTAAAATCCTTTATTTATTCTAAAAAATGAGGACAGTGACTTAAGCATTCACATTATAAGAAACTTTGCTTGCAACTATGAATTTTATCAGAAATCTAAATAAAGGTATTAAAGATGCTTTTCAAAAGTGGCATACACCATTACTGCAAAAGCTTGTTTCTTAAATTTGATGACTATACTATTTAAATGTGTATTTTCCAAATAAGGAACTTCAAAATATTGTCAGCAATGTTCATATTTTGATGATATTATCTTTGCATAGTAAATGTGAAATCTGAGGTTTTATAGGTTAGGCTTATTATACTGATGTATTTTGGTATAAAATATTACTGAAATCTTTCAACTTTGCTTGTAGCTGCAGTTCTATCATAATCCAAATGTTAAACGAGGCTGTCCCCAGGTTTTAGTGAGAATAAAAAGAAGAGTTGTGATTAAAAATGCCTCTCTGATATCTTCATTGGCTGAAGATTTCAACAATAAACACTATAAAGCAGTGGGTAACGTGGATAAAAATTCTGATTTTGTGTGTGACACTAGTGGAGACAGTAAATTTTTACCTTCTGTAAATTTAAACATGCCTCTAATAAGAAAGCCCTCTACCAGCCACATAATTGGTGACACAACTACCCCGATCAGAGGTGATTTTTCTCCTCCATCATCAATATCATTTAGACCACCAGAACAAATTGCAGTGAATCAATGTGCTATTTTAAATCAGTTGACCACTGTCCACGGGCACTCTCAAAGCAGCTACATTGAAGCAAATAGCCGTGTTGTGAACTTCATTACAACTACAACTACTACTTCTCAGTACAGCATCTTTTATCCCATACAGAGGAATTATTTTGGACAGATGATGGAACCTTCTATTTTTCCAAATAGATATCACAACATATCTGCCAATGAAGGTCGTTTTTCTAAACTTCAACCAGGGAGCAACTCACGGTTTCCAGTGCCATTGATTGCTGATACATCAACAAACTCTCTTTCAAGGCCAACTCATCAGACATCTTCAGTTTATGAACGTCATCCTACTCACAACTAATCTACCAGAGGACTATCAGATTATTAAGGATAACAAAGATTAAAATTGATGTTGGACAAATATCTGCAATTTTATTATTTGAACAATAAACATAGATGTCTACCTCTAATTATCTTATTTTTTTAAATAGTGTTAAGAGATAAAAGGGAGACTAAGCTACAATTTAAAGATAAAAAGAGATACTTGATTGATATGATCATTTAATGGAACAATATAGTAGTTAATTTAAAAAATTTCTTGTAAGGAAGAAGAGAAAATGGAAGAATTTGGAGGAAGACTATAACATGGAGAGAGGGAAAAGTACTAAGTGGCTTCTGGTTCATTCTGGAAAGTATTAAAAGTGTTAAGTTAGGATTGGGTGGAAGGAGATAAATTCAGAAACCAGCCCGATCATGGTCTCTATTATGTCATCCCTGGAATCATTAATGTCACATGATGTAGTCTCAGTTGGCACATTCAGCATGTGGTTGAATTTAAGATGAAATTTTATCTATTGTCTTCTTTGTTCTGTTCTCAAAGCATTCCAATTGTTGCTTTCATTTCCTGCCCTCAAGAGTCTTCAGTATATTTTCAGTCGATACTTTATTTTGTTTTTATGTTCCATCCAAAGACAAGCTTACATCCTCAGGGTGGCTCTTAATGCCTTTCCAACTGTACGCACACAAACTGAACTTAGATTAGTCATTCCTTTATAAATATGGCATCTGACTACCTTGGCATATCTTTATGTTTCACTGTATATGGAGATAAATCCACGCAAACGCTTGTCAAGTATGTTAGCTGCAACCTCACCACTTTTGCTCCAGCTCATCCTTGGACTTCGGATGTCCTCCTTTTACCTACTTAGACTTTCCCAGTCTCAGTACAGAAACTACCTTCTTCAGAAGATTTCTGTCTATCCCCCTTTCCTTGTCTAACTGGGATACCAGCACAGTAAGCACAGCATTTGCCACAGATGAATTTTAGTATTTAGTGAATGAAAAATACATGTTGACTTTAAGCAAAATCTACTTTCCTGAAACAACAAATCTCTCATGGTTTCCACAATATTTCGCTATGGTCTTTACTCTTCACCACAAACTAGCTCTTTCCATAGACCATGGACTAGTCACTCAAAACAGTAAGTGGAGGTAGCTACAGGAAACAAAGTATTATTTTCTTCTTAATTCATGCCTCCTGAGGCCTAAAGCATTCCATTCCCATTTGCTGGATTTTTTCCTGACTCTTCATCACCCACCCACCCCAAAATAGCTGATTCTCTTCATCATTTTAATAACTATACTGACTTCTAATTAATTTACTTCTTAGAATCAGAGCTTTGCCCAGAAGAGACAGTGCTAATGTAAATTTTAATGTAGGTTTATGCACCCCACATAACTTGTGCCCCTTCTAACCTTCACACAGAAAGTATCAAATAGGTACTAGAACCTTGGTTGAGGTGGTCTTATTCAGTAACCAAATTGCTACCTAAAATGTGTGGACTAGAAGGAGGTGAAGGTGGTGGATTTAAAAGTTTGTCCAACTGCATGAGTACTAATTTTCTGCAGATATTAGGAAATATAAAATATTCATGGAAGAATTTGTCTATTTCCTATTAATTTAAAATAAAAGGTGAAGGATTTATAGAATGTGAAATGCCTTGAAATGCTGGAAAAATTGTAGGTAATGTCAGGGTGTCTAAGTTTTCTGCTCATAATCATGCAGCCAGTGTCAACTGATAAGACTGGAATGGCAATATTGAGTGCTGAAAATATGTCACCAGTTGTGAAGAAAGCCTTTGATAATCTGGAGAAAAGGCTAATGGGCCAGGGTAACCTCTTGCAACATCCCACCAATATGACCTTTTCCAGGAGAAGAAAAGAGACCACTTGCAGCAGAAGATCTGTGTCTGTACAGCAGTGGTTGTTCCTACAACAGAATCATCAAGCTTTTAAATTTGTCAGCACATCTCTGACCGTGGCTATGTTGTTGCTTACATTAGACGGCTGGGGTTCAGATGGACTGGTTCAGCAGCTATTTTCCACCTCTCTTATCAGACAGTGGGTCTTACAATGATCATCTTAACAAGGTTCTATACTGATAAGTCAAAAGCTACAGTTTACTTTTAAAATTAGATCCTAAAGAAGAATATTGTTTTTTTCTCCATCTATAGTTTTCTACCTTGGAAAAGCTAAACTATTGGCAAAAGTAGAAATAGTGTCTGGTGTTTGAAATCTATCCTCTGAGCTCTGTCTACAGAATTCTTACCACTAAATACTACAAATCTGTCTGCCACTGTGTGTGTGTGTGAAGATGGATTGTTAAGCAGTAACTAAGTTTGTCTTAGTTAGGTCATCAGTAAATTATTATTCTGCAGCTTGCAGAATTTCTGTGAATTAATAGTTTCATTGAGCCACCAGATTTTCTTCTGATCAGGGAGAGGTAGTTGATATTTCACTCAATATACTAATTGTTACCTGTTTATTGAATCCCGAGCTGATGCTAGGGCCAAGCCACTGAACCCTTGAATGGGACTGAGGCAAATATATTCTCCAGTCCCCAGAGCCCAGCACAGGACTGTGTCTCCTTTTTAATTTATGCTTATGTCTAATTTCTTTGTTCTTCTAATTCTCATTGTTGACACAATTTATTTTGGCTTTGATCACCCCTTGAATAATTTATAGAGACTGAACCACTGACTTATAACCGTTCACTTAGAATTTGTAATAACCTTTCTTTCCTTGGACTACCTGAAATAAAGTGAGCATAGTCATCATTTTGAAAGCAGTCCTCAGTCCTAATAATGCAGAACCTTTACACTTCTTTGCCCAGAACTTGAGCAAGAATCTTTGTTGTGGATGTCAGGGATTATCCTCACATCCCCTAATGCAACCATGAGAAAACACCACATTGTTATCCAAAATCAAGGCTTTGTCAGTATTGCATTCCAATTGCAAAACAGTTAAGAATTGTAGGAGTTCTGAGATTTTACTATGCTGAGATTTTTTGCAACCTAGCATGTTCATTTCTTACAGGTGCTGTCGGGAGATGAGACCATCGGTCAGAGGCAGTGAACTATATCACTCACAGCAAGAGCAGCCAGTTTTAAATTTGTATCCATTCCCTAATCTCAGATGAATACACTGAGTGAAATTTTGATACCTGCAGAAGCAGTGGGCTCTTAACATGAAGAAAGTTTAAGGCATGGTAAAACACAAATTTTATTAGTATCTTTATGTATTATTTATTAGAATCACTTATTTATTAGTATCTTTACCTACAATAAGTATATCATGACTCAGGTTTACTTGCTGCAGAAACAATTATATGAAATAACATGAGAATAATTGAATATTGACTTTCCATTTTTCTTTACACTTCAATTGAGATATAATTGGTGAGGAATATTGTGTAAGTTTAGGTGCACAGGATAGTGATTTGATTTACATGTATCATGAAATAAATATCATAGCAACTTTAGGGAGAATTCATTATCTCATTTAGATACAATATTAAAGAGATACAATTTGCCTTTTTGTTGTGATGAGAAAACTAAGGATCTACTCCCTTAACAACATTCATATATAACATAAAGCATTATTAATTGTAGTTTTCATGTTCTTATGGGGCATCCCGAAGACACATTTATTTTATGGCTGGAGATTTGTAGCTTTTGAGTGCATTAATGAAATCCTCCTTTCCCAACCCCTGCCTCTGTTAACTACAAGTCTAATTTTTTTTCTATATGTATGCTTGTCTTTGAAGTGTACTTTTATCTGTAAACTGTGTTAGTTCCTCTTACATAACGTACTGTTTGCTATTTTTAGTACATTTCAAACTGATCACCAGAATATATCTAGTTATGATATGTTGCTATTTAAAGATATTTCACAGTTATTTACTATTCCCCATACAGCACATTTCTTGCCCCTGACTCATTTAATTTGCAACTGGAAAAGTTTCTCTTAATTTCTCTAAATTTCCTCACACCGTTTCCCTCCATCTTGTGAACAACCTGTTTCTTTGTATATCTATATCTCCTTTTCTGTTGTGGTATGTTCATTTCTTTTAAATTCCAAATATGAATAAAATCATACAGCTTTTGTCATTCTCTTTCTGACTTATATCACTTAGCATATTACCCTCTTGTTCTATACCCAATTATTGCAAATGAAGAACTTATTCTTTTTATTGCTGAGTAATAACTCATTTTATTTTTATCTGTGTGTGTACATATATATAATGCTGCAGTGAATATATGTTTGAATTTATCCTTTCTCACTTGTGTTTTTATTTTCTTGGAATAAGTATCCAGATATGGAAATGTTGGATTATATATCATTTTTAATTTTTAGATAAAACTGCATACTGTTTTCCACAGTGGCAGCACAAATTTACATTCACTCCAGCAGTGCCTAAGGGTTGTTTTTCTTACATCCTCACCAACAGTTATATTAGATATCTTTTTGGTAATATTCATTCTGACAGGACTGACAGAAACTCTTATTGTGTTTTGGACTTGCATTTTTCTGATGGTTAGTGATGTTGACTTGTTTCATATGCCTGATGATTACTTTTCCCCACTGTATATTCATTTTTTGTAATGGGCTAAATGTCCATAACTGTCTGATTTCATTTTCAGGCTTTCTTTGTGTTCCATTATTTTCTTTGTTCTCTGCCACTACCATATTATTTTTATTACTGTAGCTTTGTATTATAGTTTTAAATCAGGGAAATGATACATCCTCTTTGTTCTTTGTCAGATATATTTGTGTTTATTGTTTGTTTTCTTTTCTTTTCTTTTTTTGTGATTTCAACACTTTTGTGTTTACATGTAAATTTTTTTATTATTTAGTGTAAATTCTGAAAATGCCCTTGGTATTTTGATATGCACTGAATATAATTAATGTATTTTCTTGGCTAGTACTGTCATTTAAACAATATTATTTTCCTCATCAATGAACACAGTATATCCCTTCATCTGTTTGCATTATCTTCAATTTCTGTTATAAATATTTTATAGTTTTCTATGTACAGGTCTTTTACCTCCTTGTTTGGATATATTTGAAGATTTTTGTTTTGCAATGTAACTGTAAATGAGACAGTTCCTTCACTTTCTCTATCTGTTAGCTTGTTGTTAGTGTGCAGAAATGCAAGATTTGTGTATGTTAATATTACATTCTGAAATTTTAACAAATGCACTGATAAGTCCTAGCAGTTTTGAGGTGCCATCTATAGGATTTCTGTTTAAAGTATGTCATCTGCAAACAGATACTTTTACTCCTATTCTTAATTAGCTGTATTATATTTCCATTAATTTTGGATAGCTATGGCTAGAATTTCCAATACTATACTGAATATCAGTGGTAAGAGTTAGCATTCTTGCCTTCTTCCTGCTCTTACAGGAGATGCTTTCAGCTCTTAATCAGTGAGTGTCATGTTAGTTGAGTTCTTGTCATATATGACCTTAACTGTGTTGAGGTATGTTTCCTCATGCCCAATTTGAGGAGAAATATAATCTTTAATAGTTAATGATTTTTCAAAACATTTTATGACTCTTTTGATGTGACTATATTATTTTTTATTCTTTAATTTGTTAGTGTGGTGTATCATATTGATTAATTTGTAGGTAATGAATCACTTTTACATCCCTGGATTAAAATGGACTTAATCATAATATACAATACTGTTAATGTATTTTTTGCTTTGCTAACATTTCAGTGATGATTTTTACATCAATGCTTATCAGTTGTATTTAACCTGCAATTTTTTGAGGTATTTGTTCCACTTTTAGTAGTAGTGAGATAAAGAAAGGTGGGGTAGGAAGCCTTCCATCCTCTTGAAATTTTTGGAAATCTCTGAGAATTATAGGTGACAGCTCTTCTCTAAATATTTGGCAGAATTCACATGTGAAGCTGTCTAGGCCTGGAATTGTGTTTCTTGGGAAATTTTGTTTAATGACTTATTCAAATTCATTAGTGGTTATCTGTTCATATTTTCTATTTCTGATTCCATCATGGAGATTATGTCTTTCTCAGACATTGTATATTTCTTCTAGGGTTTCCATTTTATTCACATGTAATTTGTTGCATCTTCTTATGATGCTTTGCATTTCTTTGATATAAACTGTAACTTCTCATTTATTTCTGAGTTTATTAATCTGTACTCTTTTTTCTCATGAGTCTGGTTAAATTTTATCAACTTTATTTATCTTTCAATAACCATTATTCAGTTTGAATGTTTCTATTTTTATTTTATTTTTATTATCCTCACATCCCATAATACAACTATGAGAAAACAGCACATTATTATCCAAAATCAAGTCTTTGTCAGTATTGCATTCCCATTGAAAAACAGTTAAGAATTGTAGGAGTTCTGAGATTTTAACATTCTGAGATTTTTAGCAACCTAGCATGTTCATTTCTTACAGATGCTCTTGTGGAAATGAGACTTTTGGTCTGAGACAGTGAACTTTATCACTCACAGCAAGAGCAGTCAGTTTTAAATTTGTATCCATTCCCTAATCTCAGATGAATACACAAAATGAAATTTTGTTGCCTACAGAAGCAGCGGGTTCTTAACATGAAGAAAGTTTAAGGCATGGTAAACCACTAATTTTATTCGTATCCTTATGTATAATTTATTAGAATCACTTATTTATTAGTATCTTTACCTAGGATAATTATATCATGACTAAAGTTTACTTGATGCAAAAAGAATCATGAGAAATGACATGAAAAAAAGTGACCAATGAATTTCCATATTTTCTTCCACTTTTATTGAGATATAAATGGCTTAAAACATTGTGTAAGTTTAGGTGCACAGGATAGTGATTTGATTTACAAGTATCATGAAATATATATCATAGCAACTTTAGGGAGAATTCATTATCTCATTTAGATAAAATTGTAAAGAAATTAAATTTGTCTTTTGGTTGTGATGAGAAATTTTATGGTCTACTCTCTTAACAACATTGATATAGAACATAAAGCAGTATTAATTTTACTTTTCATGTTACTACGGCACATCCCTAGAACACGATTATTTTATGGCTGGATGTGTATAGCTTTTGAGTACATTAACCAAATCATCCTTTCCCAACCCCTGCCTCTGTTAACTACAAATCTAATTTTTTTCTATGTGTATGTTTGTTTGTTTTTGAAGTGTACTTTAATCTAAAACACTGTGTTAGTTTCTCTTACACAACATACTGTTTGCTGTTTTTAATATAATTCAAACAGATCACCAGAATATATCTAGTTATGATATGTTACAATTTAAAGTTATTTAATAGTTATTGGCTATTCCCCATAGAGTACATTTCTTGTCCCTGACTCATTTAATTTGCAACTGGAAAATTTTCTTTCTTAATTTCCTCAAATTTTGTTTTCCACACCCCATTACCCTCCTTCTTGTGAACAACCTCTTACTTTCTATAATTCCTTTTCTGTGTTGTTATGTTCATTTGTTTTAAATTCCAAATATGAGTAAAATCATTCAGCATTTGTCATTCAATTTCTGACTTATTTCACTTAGCATATTACCCTCTTGGCCAACCCTTTTGTTGCAAATAGCAAGAACTTATTTTTAGAGCTGAGTAATAACCCATTGTATTTTTATGTGTGTGTGCATATATATATATCTTTCTATCTATATATATAGTGCATATATAAATATATAAATTGTGTGTGTATATATATATAGATTAATCTGTGCTTAAGACGGGTAGATATATATAATATAAACACACATCTTCTTTATCCATCATCTATTGATGAGCAATTAATTTGCTTCTATATCCTGTCTATTGAGGATAATGCTGCAGTGAATGTAGGGTTGAATTTATCTTTTCTAATTCGTGTTTTTATTTTCTTGGAATTAGTATCATGATATGTATATTTTGGATTATATTTCATTATTAATTTTTATTTAAAGCTCCATTTTGTTTTCCACAGTGGCATCACATATTTACATTTACTCCAGCAGTGCATCAGGGTTGTTTCTCTTACATCCTAAACAACCGTTATGTTTGTTATCTTTTTGATAATAGTCATTCTGCCAGGAGTGTCATAAAATCTCACTGTGTTTTGGACTTGCATTTTTCTGATGTTTAGTGATGTTGATCAGTTTCATGTGCCCGGTGGTTACATTTCCCCCACTGTATATTCATTTTTTGTAATGGGCTTAATGACCATAACTGTCTGATTTCATTTTCAGGCATTCTGTTGTGTTCCATTATTCTGTATGTTCTGTGCCAGTACCATATTCGTTCTAATACTGCAGCTTTGTATTATAGTTTAAAATCAGGGACAGTGATACATCCTCTTTGTTTTTGTTAAAGATGTTTCTCTTTTTAGTTTGTTTGTTTTCTTTCCTTTCTTTTTTTTTTTTAGTGATTTCATCTCTTTTGGGTTTACAAGTAAATTTTAGAATTATTTTTTGTAAGTGTCAGAAAATGCCCTTGGTATTTTGATAGGCACTGAATTTAATTTGTGTATTTCCTTGGCTTATTCTGTCATTAAACAATATTTTTTTCCTAATCTATAAACACAGTATATCCTTTTACCTGTTTGCATTATCTTCAATTTCTGTTATACATATTTTATAGTTTTCTGAGTACAGTTTTTTGCCTCCTTGGTTGGATATATTTCTTGATTTTTTTTTGTAATGCAACTGTAAATGAGACAGTTTCCTCACTTTCTCTATCTGTTAGCTTGTTGATAGTGTGTAGAAATGCAAGATTTCTTTATGTTAATTTTGCATTCTGAAATTTTACCAAATGCATTGAAAAGCCCTCGTAGTATTGTGGCATCTTCTTTCGGATTTCTGTTTAAAGTATTTCATGTGCAAACATACTTTTTTACTCCTTTTCTGAAATAGCTAAATTTTATTTACTTTTATTTTGGATAGCAATGGCTAGAATTTCCAATATGATACTGAATAACAGTGGAAAGAGTGAACAATCTTGTCTTCTTCCTGCTCTTACAGCAGATGCTTTCAGCTTTTCAGTGGGTGTCATGTTAGCTGAATACTTGTCATATGAGACCTTAAATGTGTTGAGGTATGTTTCCTCATACCCATTTTGAGGAGAAATATAATCATAAATAGATACTGAATTTGCCAAAGCATTTTATGACCCTTTGAAATGACCATATAATTTTTATTTTTCAATTAGTTAGTTTCGTGTATCATATTGATTAATTTCTGGATAATGAATCACTTTTGCATACCTGGCATAAAAGGGACTTAATCATACTGTATAATCCTTTTAATGTATTGTTTGCTTTGCTAATATTTATTGATGATTTTTTCATGTATGCTTGTAAGTAGTATTTAAACTGTAATTTTATGTGGTATTTGTTCCTGTTTTGGTAGTAGTGTGATACAGAATGATGGGAAGCCTTCTTTCCTCTGCAAGTTTTTGGAATTCTCTGAGAAGTATAGATGATAGCTCTTCTTTAAATGTTTGGCAGAAGTCACCTGTGAAGCTGTCTATGCCTGGAATTTTATTTCTGGGAGAATTTGTTTAATTACTTATTCAATTTCATTAGTGATAATCTGTTAATATTTTCTACTTCTCATTCCATTCGGGAGACTATGCCTTTCTAAGAAATTGGCCATTTCTTCTAGGGATTCCATTTTAATTGGTAAATAATTTGTTGTATCATCTTATGATGCTTTGTGTTACTTTGATATAAGCTGTAACTTCTCATTTACTTTGGAGCTTTATAATCTGTACTCTCATTTTTGCTCATGATTCTCTTTAAATTTTATCAGTTTTATTTATCTTTCAAAGGCCATTATGTAGTTTGTTTAGATGATTCTATTTTTAATCTTTATTTTATATATTTATGTTTCGATCTTTCAGCTGTCTTTCTTTCCACTAACAAGTTTGTTTATTATTTTGCTGCATCTTTTGTTTGAAAGATTATGTTATAAGAGAGAGTTGTTTCTTATTTGTAGAAGTCGGATTGTTTTGCTATAAGCATCCCTATTATTATTGCTTTTGCTATAACACATGGAATTTGTTTTTGTTGTTATATTTCTTTATGTATTTTTTCTTTGATTTATACGGCAACCCATTGGTTGTTTAATCTTGTATGATTTATCCTCCACACTTTACAATTTTTCTCAGGTTTTCTTCTTTTATTAAATTTCTATTCTCACATAATCCATATGTTTCTTCACAAAACAAGGTGAAAAATAATAAAATTTATACTAAATTCTGAAAGACCCAAATTTTCTAAAATTATCTTTGAAAAAAGAACAAAGCTGCGGTTATTATCCTCCCTGAATTTAGAACATACTACAAATTTACAGTAAGCAAAAGATCAAAATATTTTACTAAAAGAGTCACATAGATCAATGGAACAAAATAAAGAGTCCTTAAATAAACACACAAACATATGGTCAATTAGTCTACATGAAGGACGCAACAGTATACAATGGAAAAAATGCAGTCTCTTCAACAATTAGTTCTGGGAAAACTGGACATTACATGTAAAAGGTAGATGTAAGAGCATTTCCTTACATAGTATACAAAATAAAATAGAAATGGATTAATTTCCTAAATGTAAAACCTGAAACTATGCAATTTATGAACAAGAACAGGAACAGAATTGCCTTTGTGATAAATCATAACAATATTTATTTTTGATCTATCTCTTAATTAAAAAAAAGGAAAACAAACAATAACAGTTTTTAATTATACTGAGAAAAAATAGATGTACTATGTGATACAGTGATTCCACTTCTTGTATAAGTGTGAAATGCAAAACCTTTTGCAGAGCAAAGGAAACATTCTGTAAGACTTATCACAACACACAGAATAGAAGGAAGAATTTCAGACTATGAAACTCACAAAGTGTTAATATCCATAATGTATATATAGCATTTTAGACTCATTATTTAAAAAACAAAGACCCCAACTTAAAAATAGTAGAAGGATCTCCATGGAAACTTTTCAAAAACAGACATGTTGATGATTTTCATGGACATAAAAAGAAATATAATGTTGCTATTCATTAGGAAAACATAAGTCAAAACCAGAATGAAATACAATCTCACAGCAACCAAAATTGTTATTAAAAAAAGTCTTCAAATGACAAACACTAATATGAATGTCGATAAAAGGGAACCCAAGTACACTGTTGGTGGAAATATAAACTGATGCATCCACTATTATAAAAGTGTGGACAGTGCTAAGTAAACTAGAAACAGAAACATTATATGTTGCAGCAATTCCAGTTTTATTATAAACCTATAAAAAATGTAAACATTAACTTTAAAGGATATATTACCCCCAAAGTTCTTAACATCATCATTTATAATAGCCAAGGATAGAAGCACAAATCAACTGCCCATCAACAGATGATTGGCTGAAGTAGATGTGAGATATAGATAACATAATAAATACTTAGTCATTGTCATATCAAAAAATAAAATTCTGCCATTTGGAACAATGTAACGGGACCCAGATACTGTTGCACATAGGAAAATAAGTCATACAGAGAAAAACACTCTATGTTATCACTTTCATGAGGAAACTAAATATGTAAGAGAGATAATCATAAAAAAACAGGAACAGAATCACATATATATGTGTAGTGTACCAAGTAGTGGTTTCCACTGGGGACAGGGAAGAAGGATGGGGAAGACAGAAATATGCAAGCTGCTAGTTATAAATTAGAGAAGCAACAGGGCTATATTTACAGCACAGAGTAATATTTTAATAATTTAAATGATTTTAAAGAATTTAGAGGCATATATTATACTAAAATGTTCATGCATTTGGGAAAAATATTGAAGAAAAGAACCCAGGAAAAACAAAATATTTTGTAGTACTCTGATATTAAGGGAGGTGATTAGTTCACTTTCTTTACTGATCTTATAATGTCCTTATTAGAATTTAAGCTTTTAAATGTAAAAGTTTAATCTTTGAATAAAGTGACATATGTTTCAACTATTTCTGTCCCTCCCTTTAAATCTACAGTCAGTGAAACGGTCACATCTCAGCAAAAATAACTACAACACAAAACAATACTCCAGAACACATGTGTACAGCTGAAGTTTGGTGGGCTAAAACACAAAATGATGGCTGATCTGAGGTAAGAGACCAGTTGGTGCCTTCAACCAAGGCCCACTTACTAGGGTATCTGAGCCCAGAGTTTCAGAGTACCCAGTAGAAACAGGGTCTCAATGGTTCACACAGCTTCAGCCTCCAACTGCACCAGTACTCATGGTCACAGGTAACTAGGAGGGAGTCACAATGCAGATAGAATTTCCATCCTTTTGACGCTCAGACATTCATGACGCTCTCCCTACTTCCCATTCACAGTGGTGGAGAAAATGTACCTTGCAACATTGGACATGGCAAAGGCACTTGCCTGATTCCAACTATCCACCTGTCTTTACACCTTTCCTCAATGTGTGCACTCAGTCTTAAGGGATATCAGATAAAAGGAAGGGTTCACCGGCCCAGCGACAACAGTGGCATTAACTACCAGATTTGTCTAAGAAGTGACAATGTAAGCAATCTTTTATCCAGACAGTAGCGACTTGAAAGTGTCATTTTGAAATATTATCAGAGGTATCTCAGATAAGTAAAACCAAACAAGGACTCCAAATCACAATCTGGTTTTTAGGGTCATCAGAGCAATAATTTACCAGGATCATGACCAATCACAGCAACAATATAGGGCACGCACACACACAGACACACAAACACAGAAACTGACACAGACACAGACACACACGCACAGGCAAACGCACACACAGATGAACACACACACACACAATATCAACCCTACAGCAAATTAAGGTCATGGAATATTGCCGTATAACTAATAGAGAATCCAAAGAGTTGTCATACAGAATCTCAATACAAAATACAAAACTCAGAAAGCAGTTCAGTGAGCCCAGGAATAAAATAAATGATGATAAGGAATACATTACCAAAGAGACTGAAACTATGAAACAACCAAACATTATTGGAGGACCAGATGAACTTAATAAATGACATGAAGTGTGCAACAGAAAGCATTGGAAGAAGACTGTCTTGTGGAAGAGAGATTAGCAAATTCACCAATACAAAACAAGAAATGATAGGAGAGGGCTGAGATATAAGATATTAAAAAGTGAGGAAATTCTAAAATAGCCATCAGACTTCTTCAAGAAGTTCACATTAGAGTAAATCCTGGAGGGAGGAGAAAGTTAGAAGGCAGCTGATGGTTTAATTAAAGTTGTAATAGTTGATAACTTCCTGAACCTGTGTAAGGAACTGACATACAATTCCGTAAGCCAACACAACACCAATAACTATAAGTCAATGAGACCTTCTACAAGATATGTCATATGCAAATTGGCAAGTCAATGCCAGAGAAAAATTTTAAAGGCAGCCAAAAAAGTTATGTTAATCTACATAGGAATCCCCATCAAGCTATCAGCAGATTGCTGAGCAGAAAACATACAACAAGGGTAATTAAAATGACATTTTCAAACTACTGAAATAAGAAATCTCTCACCCAAGGATATTCTACCTTGCACAGTTATCACTTAGGTGTAAAGTAAAAATAAAGGATATACCAGACAAACAAACATGAATGAGATGTAAAAAAGAAAACCGAGACACATTACAAGAGGTTCAGAAAAGAGCTATTCTAAGAAAAATAAAATGGCAAATATACACAAAACATTGAACAAAATACTAAGCAGAGACAATGAGAAAGTTGCAACTGTTTCTTTGGTTATGTTTTTAAATGCTACTATTCTATATGAATTAATGAGAGAAAAATAGTAATTCAGTTGCAATAAATATAGGTACCTCAATCTAGTAACTTGTTCACAACAGAAATAGAAATAATTTGAGTCAGTAATCATAAAAAGTAATGAGTAATAATAAAATAATATTAAAGGAAGATGCTATCAGCGGAAAAAGGGCTAAATTATACATGAGATTTTTTATTTTTAATTGAAGTACAGTAGATGTACTATATTATGTAGTTTCAGATGTACAGTATAGTGATTCCAACCAATTATTAGATTAGATTGCATTATAAATTATTACAATAATTGTAACATACAATTATTATAAGTTATTGTGTCTAATTCCCTAATCTATACACATTATCCTTGCTGCTTATCTCCTTTATGTATACTATTTTTACCTGTCAGTTTCCTACCATTGAATGCCTTTCCCTTCCCCTTTGGTAAACATAAATTATTTCCCGTATCTTTCAGTGTGCTTCAGTCTTGTCTGTCTAATCTCTCTATCTCTCTACCATGTCTCTATCACTCTATCTATCTATCTTCCTTTTTATCTATCTATCATGTGCCTATGTATCTATCCTTCTATGTATCTACTTATCTGTCATCTATCAATAGATAGCTATAGGTAGATGTACACAGATATTTGTTATTCTTTAGATCCCACATTTAGATTATATTATATACTTTTACCTTTTTCTAAGTTATTTCACTAAGCACAATATTTACTAGGTCCATTCATGATGCTGAAATAACCATGTGTTATATTTTTCATGGCTGAGTATTATTCCATTGCATATTTATAGACCCATCATATCTACTTAAGTCCATAGTCTACTGTGGGCTCTTGGATTGCTTCCATGTCTTGCATATTATAAACAGTGCTGTTGTGAACATTGGTTCTTCTCAATTTAGGGTTTCTTCCTCAGATTTTTCCTAGGATATGTGTTACTGTTTCATATGGTAGTTCTGTTTTAGGTGTTAAAGAAATCTGAATAATGTTTTCCATAGAAATTGTACCAATTTACATTTCTACCAAGAGTATACAAGAGATTTGTTTCCTCCACATCATCTCCAATATTTTCTATTTGTAGACTTTTTGATAATAGCCATTTGACAAGTGTGAAATGATGACTTATTGTGGTTTTGAACTGCTATTAACTAATAATTAGTAATGTTGAGCATTTTTATCACTTGCCTGTTACTCATCTGTATTTTTTTTTGGAAAAATATTAACTCAGGTACTCTGCTATTTTTAGATTGGGTTTTTGTCTTTCACATTGAGTTGTGTAAATTAAATCCATATTACATCTATTAGCTTACATCTATTTCACCCTGGTCACTTGCATTTTTTGCAAATATGTTCTCCAATTACTTAGGCAGTGTTTTCATTTCATTCAAAGTGTCCTTAGGTGTGCAGAAGTTTTCAAGTTTATTTAGGTCTCACTTGCTTATCTTTGCTTTTATTTCTTTTGCCTTAGGAGACTGATACAAAAAATTATTTCTATGATATATATTCAATAGTGTATCACCTATATCACCTTCTAGAAGTTTAATGGTGTCAGGTCTTACATTTAGGTCCTTCAAAAACTTGGAGTTTATTTTTATATATGATGTCAGGGTATGCTCTCATTTCACTTTTTTACATACAGATATCCAGCTTTTCAAAAACCATCCATTGACAAGACTGTCTTTTCTCCATTGTGTACTCTTGCCTATTTTATCATTGATTCATTGCTCATAGGTGTGTGGAATTATTTCTAGGCTCTCTATCTGATTTTATTGATTATATCTCTGTGCCAATGTCATGCTGTTTTTATTACTGTAGTTTGTAGTATAGTAAGGAATCCAGGAGGTTTATACCTCCAGATTTGTTGTTTTTTGTCAAGATCATTTTGACAATTTTAATGGTTTCATGTAAAACTTAGAGTTATTTATTTTCTGCTTCTGTTGGAAATATTACAGCTTTGTAACAGGAATTGCACTAAATTTGTATGTTTCTTTGTGTAGCTCTGTCATGTTAACAATATTAACTCCTTCAATCCAAGAGCACAAGACATCTTTCCATTTTTATGAATCATTTTTAATTTCTTTGCCAATGTTTTTTTAAGTTTCAGTGTTTAGATCTTTCATATATGTGGTTACAATTATTTCAAGGTTTTTGGGGTAATGGGATTTTAAATAGTATTGCTCTCAACGTCCAATTTAGGGTATCTCATAAATAACATGTAGAAATGTAAGAGAAAACTTTACATTAATCTTGTTCCCTGCTCCCTTGTTGAAATTATTTATTGTTGCTATTAGTCTGTGTGGAGAACTAAGGACTCTATATAGACTGTTATGTCATCAGTACTGGTGCCAATTTTGCCTCTTTCTTTCAATTTTGCATTTCTTTTTTTTCTTTTTCTTTCCTTTTCCTTTCTTCTTTTACTATAGAACAGAAGTGCTGAGAGTAGGAATCCTTGTCTTGTTCCCAAATTTACCCAGAATGTTTTCAGCTTTTCCCCTAAGTATGATAAATTGTTATAAATGGCCTATAGTATGTTGAGAGATGTTCACATTATACTATCTTTCATGAGAGTTCTGATCATGAATGTATGTTGAATTTTGTCTAATGCTTTTTCTGTGTGTATTGACATGGTCCTGTTCATTTTGTCCTTCCTTTATTAAATACGTGTCATGCTGATTGACTTGTGTATGTTTAACCATCCCCGTGACTCTGGAAGGAATCCAACTGATCATCAAGTATAATCCTTTCTATGTATTGCTGGATTAATTTGTTGATGTTCTGTTGAGGATTTTTTGATGTATATTAACCAAGGATATTGGTTTTATATTTTCATTTCTTTTTTTGGTAGTGTCTTTGACTGGTTTTGTTATCATGGTATTGGAGGCTTCATAGAATAACTTTGGGAATTTTCCTTCCTAATACATTTTTTGAAATAGTTGAGAGGAAAGAGTTTTTAGTGAAGGCATCCAGGCATTTTGTTCAAGGGGTGTTTCTAAAACTATAGACTTTATTTAAATTATACTTATTGCTCTTTTCAAGTTTTCAGTTATCTTTTTATTCAGTGTTGGCAGGCTGTATGTTTCAAGAAATTTGTCTCTTTAAGGTCGTCCAGTTGGTTGTCACGTAACTGCTCAGAGTGCTTTCATAATCTTTGCATTTCTGTACTGTCAGATATTATTTCTAATATTTCATTTATTATTTTGTTTGGGTCGAACCTGTATTTCTTGCTAAGCCTGGCAAAAACGCTTATCAATTTGTTAATATTTTTAAGGAAAAAAACCTGTTGATTTTATGAATTTTAACTTTTTTTAATTTTTATTTTATTTATTTTCAACCTAATCATTAAAGATTACTCATTCTACTGCCTTTGCATTTTGTTTGTTCTTATATCTTGTTATTTCAGTTGGTAAGCATTATCCTTCCTGTGAGGTTTTCATTTTCCCTCGTAGAAGGCCTCAATTGTTCTAAGCTTCCGTCTTAGATTTGCCTTTACTGCATCCCATACATTTGATGAAGTTGTGTTTTCATTGTAATTTGTCTCTATGTATGATTTTATTACCTCTTTGGTTTCATAATTTACCGTGTTTTATTTTATTTTTTTAAAGGATGAGGTTTAATCTCATGTTTGTGCTTTTCCTGTTCTTTCTAGAGTTGATGCATAGATTCATAATTTTGTGTATGGAAAAATACTTGCTGTAATCTGTATTTGTTAAAAGTTCCTGAGGCTCATTTCATGACATAATATGTGGTTAATTCCTTAGATAACGTCCTGTGCACTCTTGAGAAGTTTATGTGTTCTCCTTTTCTGATGCAGTGTCCAATATCTCAGTTAGGTTCAAATGATCTAATATGCCATTAAGACCTCTGTTTCCTTACAGATATTCTTTCTGGAGGATATGGCCATCAACTCATCTACTATAATTGTTTCATAATGAATTAATTCCTTCATTTCTACTAATATTTCTTTTTATACTTAGGATCTATGGTGTTGGGTCCATATATAATTTAATGAGTGTAATACTCTATTTTTATATTGATCTCTTTCTCTTAATATAATCTCATATTTATCTTGCATTGTGGCCCTTATTTTAAAACCTATTTTGTATGAATCGAGCATTGCAAAATGCACTTTCTTGTCATTTCCATTAAACATCTTTTCCATCTGTCTCCTGGTTGTGTTTATATTCCACCATGAAGTGAGACTTTTTGTGGGGGAAGTGAAGATGATGGCACAGAAGGATGCTCATAGCTCACCCTTTCCCACAAATGCATCAAGACTCACATCCACAGACCTACTCAGCTAACCAGAAAACCTACAGAACTCTGATAGTACACTGTCCTCTTCAAAAGATAAAAATGCAAAATATCTTGTAGAAGAAAATGAAGAAAGTAAGAAGAAAAGACAAAACAGATTGAGACAGTTCCCACAGGGAGGGAGCAGCAAAGAAGGCCTGGTGCTCATTCACTGGGTCTCCCCTCTCCAACTGAGAGTTCGGCAGGATGGAGGGGGATCCTCCAAGAATTGGAACTCTATAGAGTATAAGTACTAAGTTAAACAGGCAGTGAGGATCCCTGTGACAACCAGCCCAAGAGGCATCCTGGCAGCTGAGGGCAGGGCCATGCTGTCTGAGCTGGGTGGAAGATGAAGATGGCTGCACTGAGGCAGCACGTGGGAATTGAGGGTGCTGTGCACCATTGCTGTGGGTTCATAGGGCAGAACAACCTGGGCCCTCCATTAAACAACAGGGCAGACAAGCCCTGGGACGGGAAAGGTGCATTCTAAATCTCTGAAAATCCACATAATTATCTAGGACAAGAGACTTAGGGCTCAGACACAGCCACCATAGCCTCTGGTGCTTTGCACCCTGGCAGCAGTGAGAGCAAATCTGCATTCACTCCTAAGGACTTAGCAGCCTCAAGTGCGAGAAGGGGACTTGTTTACAGCCTGAGGCAGATAAGATATTTCTGTCCTATTTCTTCAGAGAACTTGCTCTGCCAATGCAAACAAGGAGCTGGGTTTTGGCCCAGATGAGTGACAGGGCACATAACAGTGGAGAGACAGGCACCCTGAGGGGGCTGATGCCCCACCGACTTTTGGGATGGAACACAGCCCCTGTCCATGTGGCTGGGAGAGGGCTTTATGCCCACTCCTGCCTGGTGAGTCTGAAACATATGACTGAGGCATCGGTCAGGGCAGTGAAACACAGCCCCTGTCCATGTGGCTGGGAGAGGGGTTTATGCCCACTCCTGCCTGGTGAGTCTGAAACATATGACTGAGGCATCGGTCAGGGCAGTGACAAGACAGCACACAGTAAAGAGAGCTGCTCCATAACCAGTGATGGGAGTAGGAGTGATCTGCTTGCCAACAGGCCGTAGGAGCTGCACAGATGAGGGCTCCAATGGAGGGCCTCTGGAAAAAGCAATCTGAGCTTCAAAAACAGGATGAATACAGAAAGAGTTCACATTACATACACAGTCTCCAGGACACACTGACCACCCCCTTGTTTTAAGCTGTTTTTACCCATTCCATTTTCTATAAACTTCTTAATTTTTAATTCTTAGGCAATTATATATACCCCCTTTTAAATCAAATTGAAATTTTTAAAAAATATTTTTATTATTATTATTTTTCAAAACTCTGCTTCAACTTGCTCTTCTATTATGTATTATACATAGTCTTCAAACATTTATTTCCCATTCTTTAAAATTCTTTGTCTCCCTCTCTCTTTTTTCTCTCTTTTAGTTGTATTACTATATAGGCATTAGGTAGTTAAACTCCTTTAGGACCACAGTAGATAACTGATACTCCATAAACCATAGTGCCAGAGAGATAGAAGCAAGATGAAGAAGCAGACAAACCATTCTCAATTAAAAGAACAAGAGAAATCCTCTGAAAGTACGATCTGTGAAATAGATATCAATAGCCTACTAGATCAAGATTTCAAAAAAGGTGGAATCAAATTAATGAAGGAAATAAAAGAAAGTGTTTAGAGACATAAAATATGTTAAAAATGAAATGGAAGCTATAAAGAAGAGCCAAGTAGAATAGGTAAACCTGTTGACTGAGATGAGGAATGATCTAAAGGGTTCACAAAGCTGACTAGATGATGCAGAGGAACGAATTAGTGATCTAGAAGACAGGACAATAGAAAGCACCCAATCAGAACAGCTACAAGAGAAACAACAAGAAACAAATGAAAAAAGCATGAGACCTATGCGATAATAGAAAGCATGCCAAACTTGGCATGACAGAAGTCCCAGAATGGGAGGAAATATCAAAGGGGATTGCAAAGGTGTTTGAAGAAATCATGAGTGAGAACTTCGCAAACTGAAAGAAGAAATCAGATATCCAAGTACAGGAATCTCAGACTGTCCCAAACAGGAATAACTCAAATAAACCCACAACAAGACATATAATTAAGATGGCCAGAGCCAAGGATAAAGAAATGATCCCAAAGGCAGCATGAGAGTAGCAAAGAGTGTGTTACAAGGGAATCCCCTGAAGGCTCACAGCTGATTTCACAACACAAATACAACAGAACAGAAGGGAGGGGCAAGATATATTCAAAGTCCTGAATGAAAAAAATGATATACCCTAGGATACATTAACCAGCAAGGCTATTTTCTATGGTAGAAGGTGACAGAAGTAATTTCACAGACAAGAAAAAGCTACAAGAGTTTAGCAACACTATACCCATGCAAAAAGAAATATTGAAAGGTCCACTCTAAAAAGAAAAGCAGCAGGATGCTACAGAAATGTGAATCTCACAGCTGGAAAGGTGATAACTCATGAACTAGAAATAAAATAAACACAAAATTTTAAAAAAAGACATACAAATCATTGAGATTGGAAATGGAGGTAGGAAAATAGAGAATTTTTTTCTTGGGGGTCTTTCATTTTAAAATACTTTGTTCTTGGTAGGATGTATTTGAGATCATGTTACTATCAGTTTAATAAAATCAGTTATACTAATGGTCTAATAGACTTATATAAAAGGGTAAAAACAAGACAAAAACATATTCAGGGAGTCAATAAAACTAAATAAATTTCATGATAATACAAAGGAAAATGACCAAACCAAAAAAGGAAGATCAAACGAACAAAGACGAAATAAAAGATCAACTGCAAAGATAAGGTCAAAATGACAATAAACACAAGCATATCATCGATTATTGTAAATGTTAATGGACTAAATGCTCCATTCAATGCCATTGAGTGGCATGCTGCATAATAAAGCAAGAACCTTCATTATGCTGCATACAAGAGACCCACTTCAGCGAGAAGGAAGCAAATAGATTGAGAGTGAAAGGATGGAATAGGATATTCCATACAATGGGAAAAGCCATAAAAGCAGATGTTGCAGTACTGACTTCAGACAAAATAGTCTTTAAAACAATGGTCATAAAGAAAAATAAGGAAGGACATATTATGATGATTGAAGGAGTGATACAAGATGAGGATAGCACACTTGTTAATACATAGGCACCAAATAGAGGACTACCTAAGTGCATGAAAAAATTACTAACAGATATAAAGGGGGATAGTGATGGGAATCTAAACATGGTTGGAGATTTCAACACTGCATTAACACCACTGGACAGATCATTGAGATAGAAAGTAAATTAGGCAACAGACAATTTAAATAATACAATAGAAATATTACACTTGGTGGATATTTTCGGAGAATTGCACCACCCACAAAATAGTATATGCATTCTTTTCAAGTGCACATGGGACATTTTCCAGGATTCGTGATATACTTGGGCACAAAAGAAACCTCAGCAATTTCAAGAAGATAAAAATTACCTCAAGCAACTTTACTGACCACAATGCCATGAAGTTTGACATCAACAAAGAGAAACAAAGGAGAACAAAAGGAAAACATGGGCATAAAACAATATGTTATTAAAACACCTATGGGTCAAAAAAGAAATCAAAGCTGAAATGAAAATGTACGTAGAGACAATAGTAAATGAAAGCAAAACCACACAACATTTATGGGACACAGCAAAAGCACTGTTGAGAGGGGAGTTTATAGCGATACAGGCCTTCCTCAAAAAAGAAGAATAACCACAAATAAACAATTTAACCCATCAGGAGAATGAACTTGAAAAAGAAGAAAAAAAAACCCAAAAGGCAGCAGAAGGAAGGAAATCATAAATATTGGGGAGGAAATAAACAAAATAGAGTTTTAAAAGACCATAGAAAAAATCAACCAATCCAAAGGCTGGTTTTTTGAAAAAGTAAGTAAAATCTACAAACCTCTGGCCATACTCAAAAAGAATAAAAGAGAGAGAGCACAAATTAGCAAAATAAGATAGGAGAATGGAGAATTTACAACTGATAAAATAGAAATACATAATATCATGTGAGAATATTATGAAAAGTTCTTTGAACCAAACTGGATAACCTAGAGGAGATGGACAAGTTACTGGAAATATACTGTCCACCAAGACTGAATCAAGAAGAAACTGACCCCTTGAACAAACAGAGCAGTAGAAATGAAATCAAAATAGAAATATAAAACCTCCCTACAAATAACAGTCCAGGACTGGGCGGCATCACTAAGGAATTCTACCAAACATGCATAGAAGAACTCATACCAGACCTTCTCAAAATCTTCCAGAAGACTGAAAAGGAAGGAATACTCCCAAAATCATTCTATGAAGCCACAATTACCCTGATACCACAACCAGGATAAGACAATACCAAACAAGACAATTATAAGCCAATAGCAGTGATGAACACAGAAGCCAATATCCTCACCAAAATAGTAGTGAATAGATGCCAAAAACAGAGAAAAAAGTTTATACATCATGACCAAGTGGGGATCATGCCAGAGACACAGGGGTGGTTCAACATATGCAAATCAATCAATGTAATACAGCACATCAACAAGAGAAACGACCAAAATTGCATGAACATCTCAATAGATGCAGGAAAAGCATTTGATAAAATTCAACACACACTTTTGATAAAAACTCTCACCAAATTGGGCATAGAGGCAACATATCTCAGCATCATAAAAGCTATAGATTACAAACCTACAGCCAGCATAGTACTGAATAGTGAGAAAGTCGAAATATTCCCACTAAAATCTGGGAAAAGACAAGGATGCACACTATCACCACCCCAACTAAACATAGCCTTGGAAGACCTAGCCACAGCAATCAAACAAGAGAAAGAAGTAAAAGGGATGCAAATTGGAAAGGAAGATTTTAAAGTCTCACTATATGCAGACAATGTTACTATATATAGAAAACCCTACAAGATCCAGACAAAAACTTTTACAGCTGATCGAAGAATTCAGCAATGTAGCAGGTTACAAGATTAAAGTTCAAAAATCAGTGGCATTTCTTAACGCTAATGATTTAGATAATACTATAGAGCTACTGTCAACATGACAGCACTGTATTGGTTGGAAAATATACATATAGGCCAATGGAACAGAATAGAGTGCCCAGAAATAATCCCACAAACTTTGGTCAATTAATCTTAGACAAAGGAGGCAAGAAATTACAATGGAAAAGACACAATCTCTTCAGCAACTGGTGTTGGGAAAACTGGACGACAGCATGTAAATCAATGAGGCTAGAACACTCCCAATGAACCTAGAACACCATACACAAAAATAAACACAGAATGGATCAAAGACTTATACATAAGACAATATAGAATAAACTTCCAAGTGGAAAATATAGGCAAAACAGTATCTGACATACATTTCATAAATTTCCTTGTAGAAAAATTAAAAGCAAGAATAAACAAATGAGACCTAATGAAACTTACAAGCTTCTGCACAGTAAAGAAACTGGAAGTAAAAAAAAATACAACCTACAGAATGGGAAAAACTGAATATGAAACCGTCAAAGGCTTGATCTCCAGAGTGTATAAGCAGCGCATCCAACTAAAGAAGAAAAAATAAATCACCCAATTCAAAAATTGGCAGAAGACCTAAACAAGAAATTCTGCAAGGAAGACATACAAATTACCAAAAGGCACATCAGAAAATACTCAATATCACTGATTATCTGAGAAATGCAAATCAAAACTACAATGAGGTATCACCTCACACCATTCAGAATGGCCATCGTTCCAATATCTACAAATGACAAATGCAGGAGATGCCTTGGAGAAAAGGGAACCATCCTTCACTGCTGGTGGCAATGCAGTTTGGTGCAGCCACTGTGGAAAACAGGATGGAGATTCGTCAGAAGCCTAGGAATAGACTTAGCATATGACCCAGGAAACACGCTCCTGGCCATAAATCATGAAGGAACCCTACTTCTGGATGACACCTGAACCCCAATATTTATAGCCAGCACTATTTACAATAATGAAGACATGGAAACAGACTAAATGTCAATTGACATTTGACTAGATAAAGAAGAGGTGGTATATTTATACAATGGGATACTGGTCAGCCGTATAAAGCGACAACATAATGCCATTTTCAGCATCATGGATGGTCCAGGAGAAAATCAGTCTAAGTGAAGTAAGCCAGAAAGAGAAAGAAAAATACCATATGAGATGGCTCATCAGTGAAATATAAAAACAAAATAAAACAAGACAAAAAAGCACAAATACAAAACAGAAATAGACTCTCAGACATAGAATAGAAGGTTTTGTTAGCCAAGGGGGCGGGGGGTGGGATGAGATAGACTGGAAGGTCTAAATTGTAGAACAGATAAACAGGATTGTACTGTATAGCACAGAGAAATATATACAAGTTCTTACCGAAGCCCTCAGTGGAAAAAATGGGACAACAAATATATATTTGTTCATTGTAACTGCAATACTGTGCTCTACGCTGGGATTGGAGACAACTTTGTAAAATGACTGAAAATCAATAAAGAAAATTTAAAAAATGTTATTAAGTATTACAGGTGTAAATATACATTAGAGAGAAAAAGAAAACTATGCAAAAGAGCAGTAAAACCAAAGATTTTTTTGTTTTCTTTTTAAGATAAACAAAATCAAAAAACCTCTAGCCAGGTGCATCATGAAGAATAGAGAGATACCCCAAAGAAATAAAGTAAGAAATAAAAGAAGAGAAATAACAATTATTTCTTCAAATATACATAAAAGGGATCATTTTGTCAACACTTACATTCAAATAAACTGGACAACTTAGAAGAAATAGACAAATGTCTAGAAAGAAACAGAAATAAGGAGAAACAAATAATTTGAACAAACTGTTTACTAGAAGAAATAATCGGCATTTAAAAAAAATCGTTAAATAGAAGTGCAGATTTAAACAAATCCTGTGGAGAACTGTACAAAAATACAAAGCAGGACTTATACTCTTCATACTAATCAAAAATATTGAAGATGTGTAAAACTCCCTAATTAATTCTATGAAGAATTCATCACCCTGATAGCAAAGCCAACAAACAAACTACAGACAAAGGGAACTTCAAGCCGATGAAATTGATAGATTTAGATGCAAAAATTCTACAAAATATTATTAGTAAACTAAATCCAGCAATACCAAAAATTAATCATACACTTTGATCAACTTGGATTCATTGCAGGGTCACAAGAGTAGTTCAACATACACAAATCAATCAGTTTGATACACCACATTAAGAAAAGGAAAAGAGAAAACCACGTGGTCATCCCAATAAATCCATAAAATGTATTTCAGAAAATTCAACATTTATTCATTAAAACAGCAACAACAGCTACAACAACAACAACAATAGCAACAACAACAGAAATCTCTTACCAAAGTAGGATTCAGGAAATATATCTCAACATAACTGAAGTTATTACTTACAAACCCACAGACAATGTAATATGCAAAAGTGAATAACTGAAAACCAAATTAAGGAATAAGACAAGGATGCCCAATCTCAACATTTCTGTTAAACACAGTATGGGAAGTCCTCGCAACAGCAATCAGACAAGAAAAAAAGTTATTCAAGTTGGATTGAATGAAGTAAATCTGGTATTATTTTAGATGACATGATAATATATAAAGAGATCCCTAAAGATTGTCCAAACCAGAACAACTAAAACTAATTAAGACATTTAGCAAAGTAGCATGAGTCATGGTTAATATACAAAAACTGGCACATTTCTTTACACTTAAAATGAAATATTCCATAATTTTAAAATATCTATATGAAATCACATCAAAAAATGAGAAACCTATGGATAATCCAAGATAATAAAATCAATAGGACACTGAGAAAGAAATTTGAAGATGATGCAAAAAAAGGAAAGAAATCTCATGTCTTAGTTTAGAGGAATTTATATTGTTAAAATATACATACTACAAAATATGTCTAAGGATATAAATTGATTCAGATCGAACTACATGATATTTTCCACAGAACTAAAAACAGCCCTATGATTTGCATGGAACTGCAAAAGAACCAGAACTGCAAAAGAAACAATGAGGAAAAAGGACAAAGTTGGAGGCATAACACTTAACACTCCCAGATCTCAGACTGTGTTACAAAAATACAGTAATCAAAACAGCACAATACTGGAAAGCAAACAAACATCTATATCACTGGAACAGAACACAGAGGCAGAAATAAAACATCACAAATATGGTCAACTAAACTATGACAAAGGAAACAATCATATATCATGCCTTAAAGACAGTCTTCAGCAAGGGATATTAAGAAAACTAGACAGCTACATGTAAATCAATGAAATTAGAACACTCCCTCACACTGTACAAGAATAAATTCAAAATATTTTAAATATCTGAATCTAATACATGACACAATAAAACTTCTGGAATCTAACATAGGCAAAACAAAACAAAAATTGTAGCAAAATTTTCTTATGTCACACTCCCAAGCAGAAAACAATAAAGGTAAAATAAACAAATAAGTCCTAACTAAACTTAAAAGCTTCTACACAGCAAATTAAAATGAAAATATGAACTTCCAAATGGGAGAAAACATTAGGAAACAATGAAATCTTCAAGAGGCTAATTTCTAAAATACACAAATCGTTCATAAAACACAAGTTCAAAAATCTACAAACAACTCAGCCAGAAAATGAGCAGAAGACAATTCTCTAAAAAAGACACACAGATGACAAACAGGAAAATAAAAACGTGCTCACATTGCTAATCATTATACAAAGGCAAGACAAAAATAAAGTAATGTTTTACCCCACACTACTGAGAAGGGCTGTCATCCAAATGCCTACAAATAATAAAGACAGGGGAGATTGTGGAGAAAAAGGGACTCCCCAACGCTGTTGGTGGGAATCAAAATTGGTGAAACCACTTCGGAAACAGTATGGAAGTGCTTTAAATAATAAATTAGACCTATCATATGACACAGCAATCCCACTCCTGGGCATATAAAACATATAACCTGAAATTAAAGAATCCTAGGGTAAAACATAAGAAGTACACTCTGACATTGGACTTAATTTGATTCTACAAATGTCTCCTCTGACAAGGGAAGCAGAAGTAACTCTAATAAAATATGATTGTGTCACACTAAACAGATTTACACTGCAAAAGAATGATCAATAAAATGAAAAGTCATCCAACACAATGGTAGAAAATATTTTCAAGTGATAATTTCCAATCAAGTGTTAATATCCAAAATATATGGCAAACTCTTACCCCAAAACAACAACAAAAAAGAGCAAATAATCCAATTAAAAAAAGTCCATAGGAACTAATAGATAGATCTGAATCAATTTTTGTAGAAAACATACAGTTGGCTATATGACACATGAAAGTGTGTTCAGAGCTATAAATTATTAGGAGAATCATAAACCAAAAATGAGACAAGACCTCACACTTGTCAGAAGGCTCTCACCAAAAAGGAAAGAAATAGATGTTGGTGAGATTGTGGAGAAAAATTAACACCGTGGACACTTTTGATAGGAATGCAAAGTATTGATTCCTTTGCATATACACATCAAATTTTCATCATCCATTTTTCTGTCACGGGATTTTGTGTTTGTAGGCCCCTGTCTGAAGGCTCTAGAGAATAAGCCCATGGGCTGAACTGATAAACAAGCTGTGAGGAATGTCACATACCCTGGCTGGATAAGAAGTGGCCTACTCAATGTATACAGTATGGAAGGATGGATAGCCTATGATGGGTAAGATCCTCAGAGTAGGACAACCTAAGGCAGGCACAGCCAGCTGGATAAGAGATGGCCTACTTAATGAAGTTCCGTGATGAACTTTAAAATAATCCTTGATTATATAACATCCTGCACTTACTGCAGGAGCATGGGAACATAAATAGCTTAAGATTATTAACATTGTTATAACTTAGATTATATGTGATGCGTTGTGCAAGTCCTATATAAACCATTCTTCTAAGAATCAAAAAATAGAGAACTGTTTCACTTATCTCCACACAGTGTTTGTGTGTAAATGATATCGTGACACTGACAGGGTCAATTTAATTTGTTGGGAGTATCTTAAAAGGATGTTGCATTATACACAATGACCTTTCTGCACGTATTGAGATGATTATGTGAGTGCTTTTATTCATTCTATTGGTGTGGCATGTCACCTTTATTGATTTGTATATTATGAAGTATCCTTAAACCCAGGGATAAATCCCTTTACTCATGTATGTTTATGATACATTAAATGTGTTGTTGAATTCATTTTGCTCGTGTTTTGTTGAGAATTTTGGCACATATGTTCATCAGGGATAATATTCTGTATTTTGCATATAATGTCCTTTCTAGCTTGTTTAGAAAATAAAGCTCATATCATAAAAAATGTTTGGAAACTTTCACCCCCTTCAAATTCTCGGATGATTTGGGGAAGTATTGGTGAAAAATTGTCTTCAAATGTTTGACAGAATTCACCAGTAAACTCGTCTTGTAAATTTTTCTGGTTTTGGGAGTTTTCATTATTGACTTACTCAAACACACTTTCGCTCTATTATCTTTCTCATTTCTTCTTGATTCTGTATTGGAAGACATATGTTTCTGGGAATTTGTCTTTTGTTCTAGGTCATTCAAATCGGTGGCTAGTGGTTATTTCTTATGATGCTTTGCATCTCTACAACATCAGTTGTAATATCTTCTCTTTTATTTCTAATTTTATTTGAGTCTTTATTTTCCTAGCAAACTTAACCATTTGTCCAGTTTATGTTTAAAAGAAACACACTTAGGTATTTTTTTTATCTTTTCAATTGTTTCTCTTGTTATTTGCCTTACTCTCATTGATTCAAATTTCTTCTTTATTCTTTCTGTTTTCTCCTAGATACTTGAGGTGTATAGTTAAGTAGTGTGAATCTTTGTATTTCATTTATTATTAAATATTTTTATTTAGTTAATATTTATTTATTTATTTATTTATTTATTATTTATTCATCTATTTATCATTTAAATATGCCATTTGCAATGTGTCAATCTGTGGTGTATAACATAGTGTCCCCATACATGCATATAGTTCTGTGCCTATAAAATATTACTTCACAATATTTAGCATACTGCCCTGTGTTATAGAAAAGAAATTTTGAAAACATCTATTTTTATATATACTGTATAACATTTATAAATCTTCAGCTCCCAAATATATCCTCTCGCAGCCCCTTTCCGCAGTAATCTTAAAATTGTTTAGTAGATCTGCGAGCGAATTTCAGTTTTGTAGATGAAATCATAATGTTCTTATCCACATATTTTTTAAGCTTCTTCATATATAATGTCATGTATTATATATCTTTTTTTTTCTACCTTACTTCAATTAGAATGACACTTTTTGGGGACATCCATTTTGCTGCAAATGTCATTGTTTTATCATTTTTTACTGCAGAATATTATTCCATTGTATAAATTCAGCATAACTTCTGTATACTGTCATCTGTTGTTGGACAATTAGGTTGCTTCCATGTTGTGGCTGTTGTATACAGCACTGCTAAAGACATTGGGGTGCAGGTGTCTTCTTGAAATAGGGTTCCTTTTGATATATATACCCAGAAGTGGGATTGCTTGTTTGTATGTTAAGTTTATTTTTATCCATTAAAGGAAACTTCATCCTTGTTTCCAAAATGACTGCACCAAACTACATTCCTACCAGCAGTGTAGGAAGCTTCCATTTCTCCACAGCTTCCCCAGCATTTACTGATTGTGGACTTTTGAATGATGACCATTGTGACTACTGGGAAGTGATACATCATTATAATTTTGAATTGCCCTTCTCTGATAATGATAGTGAGCAATTATTTTTTCATATATCTGTGTGGCATTTGAATGTCTCTATTGGAGTATTGCTTTTTTAGGGTTTCTGCACATTTTCACATTGGGTTTCTTGTTTTTTTTTTATTATTATTAGGTTGTATGAAGCCTTTATATTTTGGAAATTTAGCCTTTGTCAGATGCATCACTTCTAAATATTTTATTTAATCCTGCTGGTTGTCATTTTGCTTTGTTTATGATTCCCTTTGCTGTGCAAAAGCTTGTAAGTTTTACTTGGTCCCATTTATTAATTTTCCTCTTACATCCCTTCCCTGGGTAGTCTATTCTTGGAGATCATTGCTGAGATTTATCTCAGAGTGTTTTGCCTATGTTTTCTTCTAGGAGATTTACTGTTTCTTGCTTATATTTAAGTCTTCAAGCCATTTTGAGTTTATTCTTGTATATGGATTGAAGGATTGTTGTAACTCCATTTCTCTGCATGCTGCTATCCAGGTTTCCCACCAGTTGTTGAAGAGTTGGTCTTTTCTCTGTCATATTCTTGGCTACTCTGTCAAAGATTATTTGAACATAGGCCTGTAGATTTATTCCTAGGCTGTCTATTCTCTTCCATTGGTCCATATGCCTTTTTCTGTACGAATATCATGTCATTTTCATTATTGTAGCTCGGCAATAGTGTATGGAGACCTGATGGGTTATTCCTCCAGCCTCTTTTACTTAATATTGCTTTGGAAACTATGGATTTTTTATGACTCTATGTAAATCTTAGGATCATTTGTTTCAGTCCTAAAAAGAAATGTTTTGCATAATTTGCTAGGTAATCAAATTTTCTGGCCTGATCGTTATGGCTAGGACTTCCAAGACTGTATTGAATTGAAATTGTGAGAATGGGCAACCTTGTCTTGTCTCAGGTTTTTGTGAGAAAGGTTTCAGTTTTTCAACATTGAGTGTTTTGCTGGCTATATATTTGTCATAAATAGCTATTATTATGTTGCGATATGGTCCCTCTGTTCACACTGTGATAAGAACATTTTTTGCAGATAGGTGTTAAAAGTTATCAAATGATTTTTCTGCATGGTACTTAGATTATCATGTGGTTTTGTGTGCTTTCTTTAGTTGATAAGGTGTATCACAATTGATTGATTGATTTGCATATGTTACACCATCCTTGTGTTCCTGGGGTGAACCTAACTTAAGAAAGGTGTATGATCTTTTTTTACATGCTGTTGAATTCTGTTAATAATTTCCTAAGTACTTTTACATCTATGTTTATCAATGATATTGGCCTATAGTTTTCTTTTTAGATAGTGTCTTTGTCTGGTTTTGTTATCAGGTTGATGTTGGCCTTATGGTGTGGGTTATGGAACACTTTCTCCATATGAAACTTTTGGAAGAGTTTGAGGAGGACTGGTATGTGTATTTCTTTGAATGTTTGGTCAAAATCCCCAGTGAAGCTATTTGGGTCTGAATTTTTGTTTGCAGAGATTTTTTATTTTATTGATAATTCTCTTCCATTTCTGGTGATCTGACTGTTCAAATGGTTAATTTCTTCTTGATGCAGTAATGATGGGCTGAATGTTTCCAGAAATTCTCCATTTCTTCTAGGTTATCCAGTTTGTTTCCATGCTGTTGCTCATGGTATTCTCTTATGATCCTTTGCAAATTTGATGTACTCTTTGTTGTTTCCCCCATTTTCATTTCTTATGTTATTTGTCTTCTCTCTCTTTTCTTGTTGGTGAGCCTGTCCTGAGTTTTGTCAATTTTGTTGACTATTTCAAAAAACATTGTGATTGATTTTTTCTATTTTTTGATCTTTATTTCAATTCTTTCTCCCTTGATCTTTATTTTCCCACTTTGTGCTGACTTTTCATTTTGTTTGCTCTTCTCTTTATGATTAGTTTACATAGAAAGTTAGATTAGTTATTTGAAATTGCTCTTCAACTTTGAGGCAGACCTTGTCACTATGAACTTCCCTCTTAAGCCTGCTTTAACTGTATTCCATAGACTTTGTGTAGTGTTGTGTCATATTTCTCAAGATATTTTTTAATTTCTTCTTTTAAATCATCACCTCCCCCACTTGCTATAGTACCATGTTTTTTAATTTATATGCTGTCATTTTTCTCCCTGTTTTTCTGTGATTCATTTCTAGTTTCATGGTATTATACTCAGAAAAGATGCTTGAAATAATTTTTACCTTTTTAAATTTGTTGAGGTTTCTTCTGTGCCTCAGTACATAAACTTTCCTAGAAAATGTCCATCTGCTTTGGAAAAGAATGTATATTCTCTTTTGGGGAGAAGTAGTGTTTTGAAAATATTAACTAAACCCAATTATTTTATCGTATATTTTTGTATCTTTGTTCCCTTATTAATTTTCTGTCTGAAAGACCAGTCTAGTGGTGGTAATGGGGAGTTATATTTTCCTACTGTGATTGTGCTCCCATCGTTTTCTCCCTTGTTATCTATTAGTATTTGATTTATGTATTTAGGTGCTCCTATATTAAGTGCATATATATTAATGAATATAATAACCTTATTTTGCATTGCTCCTTTAATAATTATATCATGTCCTTGTTTATCTTTCTCTATGGCCTTTCTTGTAAAGTCTGTTTTGTGTGAAGTCAGTACTGCTAGTCCTGATTTCTTCTCATGTGCATTTGCATGGAATATATTTTCCCATCTTCTGATGTTGAATTGATGTGTGTTCCTCTTTCTAAATTGGGTCTCTTGCCTGCTTCATAATGTAGGGTCTTGTTATATTATTCCATCTGACAATATATATCTTTTGATTGAAGCACTAATTCCATTAACTTTTGTAACAATTATTGATAAACTGGTGTTTATTTCGATATTGAACTTCATTTTCCAATTGATTTGTTATTTCCTTTTTGTTAATTTCATTATGTTTTTGTGGCTTTATAAGTTTTCTTTTATTATCTTGGTTTTTTTCTGGCTTTGTGACTTCATTTTAAGCTTTTGACTTATGGTTACCCTGTTTTGTATGTATATTGACCCGTTACTATATTTGTTTATATTAACTGAAATGAATACAAAGTCAACCGCATCATACAGAGAACAGAAACAAGAAGAAAACACTCTGTATTTTCCTGTTTCACGCTCTGACACATAAAAATTTTGATGTCCTGTTTTACAATAACATTTTTATTCTGTTGTAATTCATTTTAGCTATTGCCTTTCCAATTATGCCTTTCACCGTTCTATAGCATCCTGCTTCTTCATTTTTTGAGGAGATGTTTCATTATTTCTTTTTCTGTTGCTAAATACTTTTAGTATTTGCTTGTGTGGAGATTATTTATCTCTCCTTCTATTCTAATGGAAAGCCTTGCTTGATATATTATCTTACATAACAGATTTCTTTCATTCTTGACTCTGAATATGTCTTGCCACTGCCTTCTGCCTGTTGTATTTGTGTGGGAAACGTGTTTAAAAATATAATGTATATAATTATATATATGTAAAGAATACCTTCAAATGAAGTTAACAAATAAGGAGAAATTCTATACATTAAAAAATAGAAAATATTGATGAAGGAAAGTAAAATTGATCCAAAGAAATGAAAAGATCTCTTATGTTAATGATGTGAAATAATGTGGTTGAAACAACCATACAACCCAAAGGTATCTTAATTTAGTGTGATTCATGTCAAAATACCCATGAGATTTTTCCATTATATAGAAGAAATAAATTCAAAATTTATATATAACCACAAAGATCTTGAGTTGACAAAATAATCTTGAAATAGAGTATTAAATATAATAGGGTAAAGTTCTCTGATGTTAAACAGTCCTACAAATCTTTAGTAAATTAAACAACATGACACTGGCTCAAAAACTGACACCAATCAATAGAAGAGAAGAGAGCAAGCAGATATAATCCCTCACACCTATGATCAATTAACCTATGAAAAAAGAAGCAAGAGTATGAAATGAAGAAAAGAGATTCTCCTCAATAAGTAGTGCTGGGGAGATTGAACAAGTGAAAGATAGATTAGAGTATTTCCTCACATTGTCTACAATCAGTAAGACCCGAATTTCTTTTATTTATTATGTTTACTTATATTCCTTGCACCTGTAATTTATAGATCTATGTTTAGAACTTTTATTTCACTTATCAAATTTATTCCTATTTTATTCGTTTTGGAATAAATTTACACACAATTCTTTTCCTAATTTCTCTTTCTGATAATGTGTTGTTACTATATAAAAATGCAATGGATATTTGTATATTGATTTTGTATTCTGCAAGTTTACTAAGTTTGTTCATTATTTCTAACAGTCACTGGAGGAGTCTATGGAGTTTTCTATGTATAAATATGTCATCTGTAAAAATTTTACTGTTTGCTCACAAGTTGAATGCCTTTTATATTTTTTCTTGACTAGTTGTTCTGGCTAGAACTTCTAGTATTTTAATGTAGGACTTGTGAGAAGGAGGTACTTTTTCTTATTACTGGACCAGTGGAAAACCTTCCTGTATGTTAACATTGAACTTGAAATTAGTCATCGGATTTACATATATGGCTTTAAGTTTAGTAATATTCTATCTAGAGCGAATTTGTTAAGAATTTTTTTATAAGGTAAGATCAGTTCTGTGAATAATTTTCCTACATAGTTTGAAATTGTTACTTTTGAATTCTTTGTTATTTAACGGATGGTATCACATTTTATGATTTGCATATGCTAAATAAAATTTATGAGTCAGGACTAAGTCCAACTTAAGTATACTAAATAATACTTATAATATGCAATGGATTCAGCTTGCTAATATTTACTTAGAATGGAATATAAACATACTGAAGAAAAAAATACATTGTAGCTTGAGTGAACATTTATTTATTTAAAAATTTTTTCTCTCATTTTGAATTTGGCTTATGTTTAATGGAATTTATGTCAGAATAAAAATTCAACTTTTGGTAGAGCTGGATTTACTACAGTTTAGTGATACAGAACCTAGCTATTATTAACAGTTAGTGTAAAAAACACTTGCCTTAAAATGCCGAATTATACTAACAATGCACTGTTTTATGTCTGAGAAACATATTGCTTCCTAAAATGCATTAACTTGTCTTTTCCACCCCAACACAAATATACTGTTATTTCTTTGTTTTTTATTGTTGTTTGCCCCTTAACAGAGGCAATGGTTATTGAACCCAGGATCTGGTTTATAAGTGTATTTATCAACATCATTTTGGAACACTTAACAGAAGTCCCAAGAGTATGGATTGTAAAGATGACAAGAAAATTTATTTCTTCTAGGGACTGAAAAACCTCTGAGTGAAAGAATGGCAAAAGAAAACATTTGTAAGTACACAATTAGATTTTCTCTTTTGTAATTTTAAAGTAGATTACTAAATTACATTTGTTTTACTTATAGCACTGAATTACAATTTAAAACAAAAATTACCCCCTTTGGGATTTCTTAAATTTGATTCATTATTTTAATCTAGTTTTATTTCATAAATATTTACCATTTATTAATAAACCTACCAAATACACTGATAATTGTTCTGCACATGTTTTGAATATAGAGATAATTATTTTAAAGTAAACAGATAACTACTTCCATTTCCAAATCAAATTAAGTTTCACTTTAATTACATATTATAACGAAATACATATACCTTTTCTGTAGAGATTTTACACAAATTTCACTTAAATTCCATAACTTTAAAATTATTTTATATATTTTGTGCATTATTTATTCTCTGTTGACAAATTTGATATAAATTTGTGTACAAACGTATGGAGATTGTTTTTATTTCATAGACCCCAATATTAAATTATTAAAAAGATTTTGTGGGGATAATATTTGCAGATCACACTATAAAAATAAGTATCCTATATGTTTCATTTTAACTGGATGAATGAGAAGTAAACACTGGATGAATTTTACACTTGAGTTGCTAGGAGACCAGTCATTTTGTGAAGTCATATCTACTGAAGTTGAGAACCATTGTGATGGCCTAGCAGTTTATATGTGTAGGCCTGCCAGAGCAGCATTTGCAGCTGAAGTCCTCAAAATCATGCAGATTAGAAAATTAGCTGTAGAAAAAGTTATTTGTGATGGAACATATTTCTTAAGAAATTCAAGATGTGTCTCGTAAAGATGGACCAACTGGTTCAGGAAACTCCGGTAGATCTCTATTGTGTGATCAAACATTCTCTGGGGACTTGTCTTGAGGTCTATGATTGATGAAAATGCTTTACAGAAATTGTCTGAAGAATCCTTGATAAAAACATCATGTTACACACATTGTGTCTCTGAACCAGATGAAGATAATGATTTTCCTTTTCTGATATTTCCAAGAAAACTCTGGAAAATGGCTGGGAGTGACCAATTTAAATCCATCTGGTGGGATGATAATGGAACTTCTATAGTGATTGATGAAATTGTCTTTAAGAAGCAAGTTATGGAAAGAAAGGCCCCTTTCAGAATATATGAAACTGGAAGTATGAAAAGTTTACTTAGACAGCTTAACATATATGGGTTTAGTAGAGTGCGGCAGAATTTTCAAACATCTGCTTGTCTAGCTGACGTTCTGGCAGAAGAAAAGAAGTCTCTGTTTTAAGCAAGGAATTCAGTAATTGCAGTTATGACTTGTTAACGTATATATAAAATTGTGTTTTGTACATCTCTATGGTAATATATATGTAAAGCTAGATTTTGAAAATTGTATGAAACTACAAAGGCTAAAATTCTTTTTTTTTCTAAAAATGAGGACTGTGCCTTAAGTATTCAAGATTATGAGAAACGTTACTAGCAACTATGAATCTTACCAGAATTCTAAATAAATGTATTAAAGCTGCTTTTAAAAAGTGGCTTTCACCATTACTGCAAATGCTAACTTCTTAAATTTGATGACTATACTACTTAAATGCGTATATTCCAAATAAGGGATTTCAAAATATACTCAGCAGTGTTCATATATTGATGATATTATCTTTTCATAGTAAACGTGAAATCTGAGGTTGTATAGGTTAGGCTTATTTTAGTCTTGTATTTTGGTTTAAAATATTACTAAAATCTTTCTCTTTGGTTGTAGCTACAATTCTGCCATAATCCAAATCTTAAACGAGGCTTTACCCAGGTTTTAGTGAGAATAAAAAGAAGAGTTGGGATTAAAAATGCCTCTCTGTTATCTTCATTGGCTGAAGATTTCAAAAAGAAGCACTTTAAAGCAGGGGGTAACAGTGCATAATTCTGATTTTGTGGTTGACACTAGAGGAGAAAGTGCATTTTTACTTTCTGCAAATTTAAACATGCCTCTAATAAGAAAGCCTTCTTCTAGCCACATAATCGGTGATACAACTACCCCGATCGGAGGTGATTTTTCTCCTCCATCATCAAAGTCAGTTAGAGCACCAGAACAAAGTGCAGTGGATCAACGTGCTATTTTAAATCAGTTGACCACTGTCCACGGGCACTCTCAAACAGCTACACTGAAGCAAATGGCCGTGTTTTGAACTTCATTACAACTAAAACTTCCACTTCTCAGAACAGCATCTTGTCTCCCATACAGAGCAATTATTTTGTACTGATGGTGGAGCCCTCTACTTTTCCAAAAAGATATCACAACATATCTGCCAATGAAGGTCATTTCTCTAAACTTCAACCAGGGATCAACCCACGGTTTCCTGTGACAGTGATAGCTGATACATCAGCTACCTCAATTTAAAGGCCAACTCATCAGCTATCTTCAGTTTATGAACGTTATCCTAATTACAACTGATCTACCAGTGGAATACCAGATTATGCAGGATAACAAAGATTAATATTAATGTTGGCCAATGTTGACAACTATCTGCAATTTTCTTATTTGAACAACAAACATAGATGTGTACCTGTATTTTCCTCATAATTTTTTAAAATAGAGTAAGAGTTAAACGGGACACTAAGTTGAAATTTAAAGAAAAAAAGAGATATTTGATTGATATGGTCATTTGATGGAAAAATATGTGTGTAAATTTTAATAATTTCTTGAAAGGAAGAAGAGAAATGTAAGAATTTGGGAAAAGACTAAAACATGGAGAGAGGGAAAAATACTAAGTGGTTTCTGGTTCATCCTGGAAAGTATTAAAAGATAAATGCAGGAACCAGCCCAGGGTTCATGCTATTATGTCATCCCTGGAATAATAAAGGTCACATGATGTAGTCTCAGATGGCACATTCAGCATGTGGTAGAAATTAATAATTAATTTTATCTACAGTCTTCTTTGTGCTGTTCTCAAAGCATTCCAGTTGGTGCTTTTTTCCCTGCCCTGAAGAATGTACACTATATTTTATAGTCAATGCTTTATGTTGCTTTTATGTTCCAGCCAAAGACAATCTTACATCCTCAGGGTGTCACTTAATGCCTTTCCAACTCTAAGCCCACAAACTCAATATAGTTTAGTCATTTCTTTATAGGTCTGGCATCTGACTACCTTGGCATATCTTTATGATTATCTGTTTCTGGAAATACATCCAGGTAAATGCTTGTCAACAGATTTAGCTCCAAACTCACGACTTTTGCTCCAGTTAACCCTTGGACTTAGGATGTCCTCCTTTTATCTACTTAGATGTTCCCATTCTCAGCACAGAATCCACCTCCTCCAGATGTTTTCTGTCTATCCCCCTTTCCTTGTCTAACTTGGATACCAACACAGAAAGCACAGCACATGCCACAGGATACATTTTAGTATTTAGTGAATGAAAAATACATGTTGACTTTAAGCAAAATCTACTTTCCTGAAACAACAAAACTCTCATGGTTTTCAAACTATTTCATTATGGTCGTTACACTTCACCACAATCTAGCTCTTTTCATAGCCCAAGGACTATTCAATCAAGACAGTAATTTGAGGTAGGTACAGGAGACAAAGTATTTTTTTCCTCTTAATTCATGCCTCCAGAGGCCTAAAGCATTCCATTCTCATTTGCTGGATTTTTTCCTGTCTCTTCATCACCCACCCACCCCAAAATAGCACATTCTCTACCCCTTACCAATAAATATACTGACTTCTAATTAATTTACTTCTTAGAATCAGAACTTTGTCCAGAAGGGACACTGTCATTGCAAGCATTTAATGCAGGATTATACACCCCACATATATTGTGCCATTTCTAGCCTTCACACAGGTAGTATCTAAGTGGTACTAGCCCCTTGGTTGGGGTGGTCATATTCAGTAACCAAATTGCAATCTAAAATGTGTGGACAAAAAAGAGGTGAGGGTGGTAGAATTAAAAATTTGTCCAACTGCAAGAATACCAAATTTATACAGATATTAGGAAACATAAAATATTCATTGAAGACTTTCACTATTTCCCATTAATTTAAAATAAAAGGTGAAGCATTTTCAGAATCTGAAATACCCTGAAATGCTGGAAAATTGTAGGCAAAGTCAGGGAGCCTAAGGCTTCTGCTCACAATCATGCAGCCATTGTAAGCTGATAAGACTGGAATGATAAAATTGAGTCCTGAAAATGTGTCACCATTTGTGAAAAAGCCTTTGATAATCTGGAGAATGGGCAAATGGGCCAGGGTAAGCTCTAGCAACATCCCACCAATATGACCTTTACCAAGAGAAGAAAAGAGCCCACTTGCTGCAGGAGATCTGTGTCTGGACAGCAGTGGTTTTTCCTAAAATGGAAACATCAAGCTTTTAATTATGTCAGCTGAACTATGATGGTGACTATTTTGTTGCTTATATTAGCAGTCTGGGGTTCAGATGGGCTGGTTCAGCAGCTAGTTTCCAGCTCTATTATCACACAGTGGGTCTTACTGTGATCACCAAAACAAGTTTCTATACTGATAAGTCATAGGCTACAGTTTAATTTAAAATTAGAAATCCTAAAGTAGAATATAATTTGTTTGTCCATCTGTAGTTTTCTACCTGGGAAAACCTAGACTATTGGCAAATGTACAAAAGTTGGCTGGTGTTTGAAAACTATTCTCTGAGCCCTGCCCACTGAATTCTTCACACTAAAAACTACAAATATGTGTACCACTGTGTGTGTGTGTGAAGATGGATAGTTAAGCTGTAACTAAGATTGTCTTAGTTGAGTTAACAGTGAATTATTCCTCTGTATCTGGCAGAATCTCTGTGAATTAAGTGTTTCATTGATCCACCAGATTCTCTCCCGATCAGGGAGACGTAGATTATATTTCTCCAAGTATACTAATTGTTACCTGTTCATTTAATCCTAAGCTAATAATCGGGCCAAGCCAATGAACCCTTGAATTGGACAGAGGCATATATATTCTCCAGTCCCCAGTGCCCAGAACAGGACTGTGTCTCCTTTTTAATATAAGCTTATGTCTAATTGTTTTTCTTTTAATTTTCATTGTTGACAACACTTATTTTGTCTTTCAACACACCTTGACTAATTTACAGGGACTGACCACTGATTTATTCCCTTTAAGATACAAATTACAATAAACTTTCTTTCCTTGGACTACCTGGATTAGAGTGAGCGTAGTCATCATTTTGAAAGCAGTCCTCAGTCCTAAAATTGCAGAACCTTTACACTTCTTTTCCCAGCACTTGAGCGGTAATATTTGTTGTGGATCTCAGGTATTATCCTCACATCCCATATTGCAACTATGAGAAAACAGCACATTGTTATCCAAAATCAAGTCTTTGACAGTATTGTATTCCCATTGGAAAACAGTAAAGAATAGTAGGAGTTATGAGATTTTACCATTGTGAGTATTTTTGAATCCTAGCATGTTCATTTCTTACAGATGCTCTAGTGGAAGTGAGATTTTCTGTCTGAGACAGTGAACTTTATCACTCACAGCAAGAGCAGTCAGTTTTAAATTTGTATCCATTCCCTAATCTCAGATGAATACACAAAATGAAATTTTGTTGCCTACAGAAGCAGTGGGCTGTTAACATGAAGAAAGTTTAAGGCATGTTATAACACTAATTTTATTCGTATCTTTATGTATAATTTATTAGAATCACTTATTTATTAGTATCTTTAACTAGGATAAGTATATCATGACTAAAGTTTATTGCTGCAAAGACAATCATGAGAAATTACATGGGAAAAAGTGACCATTGACTTTTCATTATTTCTTCCACTTTTATTGAGGTATAATTGGCATAAAAGATTGTGTAAGTTTAGGTGCACAGGATAGTGATTTGATTTACAAGTATCATGAAATAAATATCATAGCAACTTTAGGGAGAATTCATTATTTCATTTAGATAAAATTGTAAAGAAATTCAATTTGTCTTTTGTTTGTAATGAGAAACATTATGGTCTACTCTCTTCACAACATTGATATAGAAAGTAAAGCAGTATTAATTTTAATTTTCATGTTACTACGGGGCATCCCGAGAACATGATTATTTATAGAACATAAAGCAGTATTTATTATAGTTTCCATGTTATTTCAGAGCATCCCTAGAACACGATTATTTTACTCATGGATGTTTATAGTTTTTGAGTGCATTAATCAAGTCCTCCTTTCCCAAACCCTGCCTATGTTAACTACAAATCTAATTTTTTTCTATGTGTATGTTTGTTTGTTTTTGAAGTGCACTTTAATCTGTAACACTGTGTAAGTTTTTCCAACACAAGATATTGTTTGCTGTTTTTAATATATTTCAAACATCACCAGAATATATCTAGTTATGATATGTTGGTATTTAAAGATATTAATAGTTATTGGATATTCCCCATACACTACATTTCTTGTCCCTGACTCATTTAATTTCCAACTGGAAATTTTTCTCAATTCCTCAAATTTTCTTTTCTTCACCCCATTTCCCCCCTTCTTGTGAACAACCTGTTCCTTTCTATATCTGTAATTCCTTTTCTGTGTTGTTATGTTCATTTGTTTTAAATTTCAATTATGAGTAAAATCAATCAGCATTTGTCATTCAATTTCTGACTTATTTCACTTAGCATATTAACCACTTGGTCAACCCATTTGTTGTAAATGGCAAGAAATTATTCTTTTTAGAGCTGAATAATAACCCATTGTATTTTTATGTGTGTATGTGCATATATATATATATTATATATATAGTACATATATATATAAAGTGTGTTTGTGTATATATATATAGATGAATCTGTATTTAATATAGGTAGATATATATACTATAAACACACATCTTCTTTTCCATCATCTATTGATGAGCAATTAATTTGCTTCTTTATCCTGTCTATTGTGGATAATTCTGCAGAGAACATAGGGTTGAATTTATCTTTTCTAATTAGTGTAATTATTTTCTTGGAATAAGTATCCTGATATGTATATTTTGGATTATATTTCATTACTAATTTTTATTTAAAGCTCCATGTTGATTTCCACAGTGGCATCACATATTTAAATTCACTCCAGCAGTGCATCAGGGTTGTTTTTCTAACATCCTAACCAACAGTTATGTTTGTTATCTTTTTGATAATAGTCATTCTTATAAGAGTGACATAAAATCTCATTGTGCTTTGGACTTGAATTTTTCTGATGGTTTGTGATATTAATCGGTTTCATGTGCCTGGTGGTTACCTTTCCCCCACTGTATATTCATATTTTGTAATGGGCTAAATGACCATAAGTGTCTGAATTCATTTTCAGGCATTCTGTTGTGTTCCATTATTCTGTTTGTTCTGTGCCACAAACATATCCTTTTTAATACTGTAGCTTTGTATTATAGTTTAAAATCAGGGACAGTGATACATCCTCTTTTTTCTTTGTTAAATTTGTTTCTGTTTTTAATTTGATTTCTTTCCCTTCTTTTTTTTCTTTGTGATTTCATCTCTTTTGTGTTTACATGTAAATTTTAGAATTAATTTTTGTAAGTGTCAGAAAATGCCCTTGGTATTTTGATAGGCACTGAATTTAATTTGTGTATTTTGTTGGCTAATACTGTCATTTAAACAATATTATTTCCTCATCTACGAACAAATTATAGACTTTCATATGTTTGCATTATCTTCAATTTCTGTTATACATATTTTACAGTTTTTTGAGTACAGATATTTTACCTCCTTGGTTGGATATATTTCTTGATTTATTTTTTCTAATGCAACTATAAATGTGACAGATCCATCAATTTCTCTATCTGTTAGCTTGTTGTTAGTGTGTAGAAATGCAAGATTTCTGTATGTTATTTTTACATTCGGAAATTTTACCAAATGCATTGATAAGCACTAGTAGTTTTGTGTCGACTTCTTTAGGATTTCTGTTTAAAGTATGTTATCTGGAAACAGATACTTTTACTCCTTCTCTTAATTAGATATATTTTATTATCTTTTATTTTGTATAGCTATGGCTAGAATTTCCTTACAATGCTGAATATAAGTGGTAAGAGTGAGCATTCTTGTCTTCTTCCTGCTCTTATTGGAGATGCTTTCAGATTTTAATCAGTGAGTGTCATGTTAGTGGGGTTCTTGTCATATATGACCTTAACTGTGTTGATGTATGTTTCCTCATGCCCAATTTCAGGAGAAATATATTCATAAATAGATACTGAATTTGTCAAAACATTTTATGACTCTATTGAGGTGACCATATAATTTTTATAATTCAGGTTGTTTGTGTGGTGTATCATACTGATTAATTTGTGGGTAATGAATCACTTTTTAATCCCTGAAATACTATGGACTTTATCATAATGCATAATCCTCTTAATGTATTGTGGGATTTGCTAACAATTTTGTGGTGATTTTTGCATCTATGCTTAACAGTAGTTTTTAACCTGTAATTTTTTGAGGTATTTGTTCCATTTCTACTAGAAGTGTGATACACAAATGTGGGGTAGAAAACCTCCTTTCCTCTCGAAATTTTTGGAATATGCTGAGAAGTATAGGTGATAGCTCTTCACTAAATGTTTGGCAGAAATCACCTGTGAAGCTGTCTAGGCCTGAAATTTTGTTTCCTGGGTAATTTTTTAAAATACTTATTCAATTTCATTAGTGATAATCTGTTCATATTTTATTTATCATTCCATTCTGGAGATTAAGTGTTTCTAAGAAGTTGTCCATTTGTTCTAGGGTTTCCATTTTATTGGCATATAATTTGTTGTATCATCTTATGATGCTTTGTATTTTTTGATATAAGCAGTAACATCTCATTAATTTTTGAGCTTATTAATCTTTAGCTCTCTTTTTTGCTCATGTGTCTGGTTAAAGTTTACCAACATTATTTATCTTTCAAAAGTCATTATTTAGATTGATTAAATGTTTATATTTTTAATCCTTACTTTATTTAATTATGTTCTGTCCTTTCAGCTGTCTTTCCTTCTACTAACAAGTTTCTTTTATTATTGTGCTACTTATTTGGTGGTAAGTATATGTTATAAGAGAAAGATATTTCTTATTGGTATAAGTGGGATTAATTTGTATAAGAATCCCTATTAATATCACTTTTGTTTTACCTCATGGATTTTGTTTTTGTTGTCATTTTTCTTGATATATTTTTTCTTTGATTTATACAGCAATCCATTTGTTGTTAATAATGTTTGGTTTATCCTCCATACTTTAGTATTTTTCTCAGGTTTTTTCCTTTAGTAAATTTCTATTTTCACAGAATCCATAAGTTTCTTCACAAAACAAGGAGAAAAATAATAAAATTTATACATACAACTGAAAGACTCAAATTTTCTAAAACTATTTTTAAAAATGAGCAAAGCTATTGGTATTACCTTCCCTGAGTTTAGAACATACTACAAAGTTACAGTAATCAATACATCAATATATGGCACTTATAGAAACACATAGATCAATGGAACAAAATAAAGAGTCCGAAAATAAACCCACACACATATGGTCAATTAGTCTACCAAGGAGGAGGCAAGAGTATACAATTGGAAAAAAGGCAGTCTCTTCAACAAGTAGTTCTGAGAAAACAGGACAGTACATGTAAAAGGAAGGTAAAAAATCACTTCCTTCCATAGTATAAAAAATGAGATAAAAATGCATTAATTTCCTAAATGTAAAGTGTTAAACTATACAATTTCTGACAAAGAACAGGAGCAGAACTGACTTTGAGATAAATCATAGCAATCTTTATTTTTGTTCTGTCTCCAATTAAAAAAAAAGGAAAATTAACAATTACAGTTTTTAGTTTACTAAGGAAAAAATAGATGTACTCTGTGATATAGGGATCCTATTTCTTGTATAAGTGTGAAGTGCAAAAACTTTTGCAGAGCATAGGAAACCTTCAACAAGACATATGATAACAGACAGAATAGAAGGAAAAATTTCAGACAATGAGACCAACAAGATGTTATTATCCATAATATATATATAGCATATTAAAATCAATATTTGAAAAATAAAGACCTCAAATTAAGTAGAGTTGAAGAATCTTCATGGAAACTTTGCAAAAACAGACATGTGGATGATTTTCATCCTTATAAAAAGAAACATAATGTTGCTATTTTTTAGGAAAACATAAATCAAAACCAGAATGAAATATAATTTTAGAGCAACCAAAATGGCTATTAACAAAAAGTCTACAAATAACAAACATTAATAAGAATGTCGATAAGAGGGAAACCAGGTACACTGATGGTGGAAACATAAATTGATGCATCCACTATTATAAAACAGTAGACAGTGCTCAGAAAACTAGAAATAGAAGCATTATATGTTGCAACAATTCAAGTTTTCAGTATAAATTTAAAAAAAAGAAAAGATTAACTTAAAAGATATATTACCCCTAATGTTCTTAACATCATCATTTATAGTAGCTAAGGGTAGAAACACAACTCAACTGCCCATCAACAGATGATTGGCTGAAATATATGTGAGATATAGATAACATAATAAATACTTCATCATTGTATAATAAAAAGTAAAATTCTGCCATTTGGAACAATGTGTCTGGACCCAGAGAGTGTTGCACATAGGAAAATAAGTCATACGGAGAAAAACACTCTACATTGTCACTTAAATGAGGAAAATAAAGATATAAGAGAAATAATCATAAAAAATCAGAAAAAGAATCACATATATATGTGGTGTTACAAGTCGTGGTGTCCTGTGGGGAAAGGGAAGAAGGATGGATAAGATAGAAATCTGTAAGCTACAAGTAATAAATTAGAGAATCAAAAGGGCTATATTTACAGCACAGAGAATTATTTTAATACTTTAATTGATTTTAAAGAGTTTATAGGGATATATTTTAGTAAAAGGTGCATGTAGGTGGGAAAAACATTGAAGAAAAGAACCCAGGAAAATCAAAATATTTTGTAGTACTATGATATTAAGGGAGGTGATTTGTTCACTTTCTTTAGTGTTCTTATAATGTTCTAATTAGAATTTAAGCTTTTAATTGAAAAAGTATATACTTTTAAAAGTGACACAATTTTAAACTATTTTTGTCTCTCACCTTATATCTACAGTCAGTAAAATGTTCACATCTGAACAAAAATAACTACAACACAAAACAATACTCCAGAACAAATGTGAACAGGTGAAGTTCAGTGGACTAAAACACACAAAGGGGGCTGAAATGAGGGAAGAGCCGAGTTGGTGTCTGCAACCAAGGCCTGCTGAATAGGATATCTGAGTCCACAAGTTCAGAGAACCCAGTAGAAACAGGGTCTCACTGGTTCACACAGCTTCGGCCTCCAACTGCACCAGTACTCATGATCACAGTTAACTAGGAGGGAGCCACAATGGAGACAGAGTTTCCATTCTTCAGACACTTAGACATTCATGAATCTGTCCCTACTCCCCATTTACAGTGGTGGAGACAATTTACCTTGCAACACTGGACATAGCAAAGGCACTTGCCTGATTCCAAATACCCACCTGTCTTTACACCTTTCCTCAATGTGTACACTGATTCTCAAGGGATATCAGATAAAAGGAAGGGTTCGCCATCCCAGTGACAACAGTGGCATTAACTACCAGAGAATTCCAACAAGTGACAATGAAAGAACATCTTTTGTCCAGACCGTAGCGACTGTAAAGGGCCATTTTGATATATTATCAGAGGTAGCTCAGGTAAGTAAAACCAAAAATTGTGTAATATTGCAAGCTACCAGAAGACAAAAGCAAGGACTCCAACCCCCAATGTGTTATTAAGTGCCATCAGAGCAATAATATATCAAGATCATGACCAATCACAGTAACAATATAGGGCACGCTAACACACACATAGACACACACAGACACCGACACAAACACAGACACAGACACACATGCACACGCACCTGCACACATACAATGTCAACCCTGCAGCAAACAAATTTAGAGTCATGGTATATTGCCATATAACTAATAGAGGATCCAAATAAGTGTCATACAGAAACTCAATAAAAATAACAAAACTAAGAAAGCAGTTTAGTGAGCACAGGAAGAAATGAAACGAAAGGAATACATTACCAAAGAGACTGAAACTATAAAATATCCAAACATTATAGGAGGACCAGGAGAACATCGTAAATGATATGAAGAATGCAACAGAAAGCATTGGAAGTAGAGTGTCTTTGTGGTAGAGAGATTAGTAAACTCACCAATACAAAACTAGAAATGATAGGAGAGGGCAGAGATTCAAGATATTAAAAATTGAGGAAATTCTACAGTAGCCATCAGACTTCCTCAGGAAGTGCACATTAGAGTGGAATCCTGTAAGGAACAGAAAGTTAGAAGGCAGCTGATGGTTTATTTAAAGAAGTAATAGTTGATAACTTCCCGAACCTGTGTAAAGAACTGATATACAAGTCCGTGAGTCAACAAAACACCAATAACTTTAAGACAAATTGACCTCCTTGAAGATACGTCATATGCAAATTGAGAAGACAATGACAGAGTAAACTTTTAAAGGCAGCCAAAAAAGATATGATAATCAACAAAGGAACACCCATTAGTCAATCAGCAGATTTCTGAGCAAAAAACATACACCAAGGGTAAATAAAATTGTATTTTCAAACTACTGAAATAAGAAATCACTCACCCAATATTACTTACACTGTTATCACTTAGATAAAAACTGAAAGTAAAGACTTTAATAAACAAACATGAATGAGATGAAAATACAAAACCCAGACACTTTATAAGAGGTGTAGAAAAGAATTCTTCTAAGAAATATAAAATTGCAAAAATATGCAAAGCATTGACCAAAATGCTAAGGAGAGACCACGAGAATGTTGCATTTGTTTCTTTGGTTATGTTGTTAAATGCTGGTATACTATATGTATTAAGAGAGAAAAAGAGTAAATCTGGGGCAATAAGGTATCATGTTCACAAGAGTAAAAGAAATAATTTGAAACAGTAATCATAAAAAATGAAGAGTAAAATGAAACAATATTAAAGGAAGATGCTATCAGCGGAAAAAGGACTAAATTATACATGATATGTTTTATTTTTAATTGAAGTAGAGTATATGTAAAATATTGTGTAGTTTCAGATGTACAGCATTGTGATTCCAACCACTATGTAGATTATATTGCATTATGAATTATTACAATAATTGTAACACACAATTATTTTAAGCTATTGTGTTTAATTCCCTTATCTATACAGATTATCTTTGTTGCTTTTCTACTTCATGTATACTTCTTTGTATCTGTCAATGTCCTACCATTTAATTCTCTTTCCCTTCCACTTTGGTAAACATAAATTTTTTCCCATATATTTGAGTATGCTTAAGTCTTGTCTATCTAATCTCTTTACATCTCCATCATGTCTCTATCTAAATATCGATCTATCTATCTATCTATCTAACTATCTATCTATATATATATCTATCTATCATGTACGTATGTATTTATCCTTCTATCTGTTTATCTGTCATCTATCAATAGATAGCTATACAAAGATGTACACAGATATTTGTTATTCTTTAGATTCCACATATAAATTAAATTATATACTTTTGTCTTTGTCTAAGTTACTTCACTAAACACAAAATTTACTAGGATCTTTCACGATGCTGAAATAGCAATGTGTTATACTTTTTCATGGCTGAGTATTATTCCATTGCTTATTTATAGAAACGTCATTTCTTCTTAAGTCCATAGTCTGCTGTGGACTCTTGGATTGCTTCCCTGTCTTGCATATTATAAACAGTGCTGTTGTGAACATTGGTTCTTCTCAATTTAGGGTGTTTTCCCCAGATTTTTCCTAGGAGAGTTATTACTGGGTCATATGGTATTTAACTTTTTAGTTTTTAAACAAATCTGAATACTATATTCCTTAGAAGTTGTACAAATTTACATTTCTACCAAGAGTATACAAGAGATTTCTTACCTCCACATCGTCTCCAACACTTACTATTTGTAGACATTTTGATAATAGCCGTTTGGCTACTGTGAACTGATACCTCATTGTGTTTTTGATTTACAATTACCTAATAATTAGAAATATTGTGAAATTTTATCACTTGCCTAATACTCATCTGAATATTTCTTTGGAAAAATATTAACTCAGGTACTCTGCTGTTGTTTTTGATTGGGTTTTGGTTTTTCACCTTGAGTTGTGTAACCTAAATCCATGTTACATCTATAAACCTACATCTATTAACCCCTGGTCACTTGCATTATTTGCAAATATGTTCTCCAATTACATAGGCAGTGTTTTAATTTCATTGATAGTGTCCTTATCTGTGCAGAAATTTTCAAGTTTGTTTAGGTCCCACTTGCTTATTTTTGCTTTTATTTCTTTTGCCTTAGGAGTCTGATATAAGAATATATTCCTATGATGTGTATCCAATAGTGTATCAACTATATTCCCTTCTAGCAGTTTTATAGTATCAGGTCTTACATTTAGGTCCTTAATACACTTGGATTTTATTTTTGTATATGATGTCAGGGAACGCTCTCATTTCACTGTTTTACATGTAGATGTCCTGATTTCCCAACACCATCCATTGACGAGACTGTCTTTTCTCCATTGTGAACTCTTGCCTCTTTTATCATAGATTCATTGCTCATAGGTGTGTGGAATTATTTCTAGGCTCTCTATCTCTTTTTTATTGATTATATCTCTGTGCCAATGCCATACTGTTTTTATTACTGTACGTTTGTAGTATTGTAAGGTATCCAGGAGGGTTATACCTCAAGATTTGTTGTTATTTCTCAAGGTCATTTAAGCAATTTTTAATGGTTTCATGTAAAACTTAGAGTTATTTATTTTCTCTTTCTGTGGAAAATACTACAGCTTCGTAACAGGAATTGCACTAAATCTTTAGGTTTCTATGTGTAGTATGGCCATGTTAACAATATGAACTCTTTCAATCCAAGACCACAAGACATCTTTCAATTTCTTTGAATCATTTTTATTTCTTTGTCAATGTTTTATAATTTTCACTGTGTAGATATTTCACATATGTGGTTACATTTATTCCAAGATATACGGGGGAATGGGGTGTTAAATATTATTGCTTTCAACGTCCATTTCATGATATCTCATTATTAATGTTGACAAATGCAAGAGGCGTCTTTACATTAATCTTGTACCTTGCTTCCTTGATGAAGTTATTTATTGTTCATAATAGTCAGTGTGGAGCTCTTAGGACTCTCTCTGTAGATATTTATATTTTCAATACTGGTGACAATTTTGCCTCTTTCTTTCCATTTAGTCTTTCTTTTACTTATTTTTCTTTTCCTTTTCCTTTCTTCTATTACTATATTACAGAATTAGTGAGAGTTGGAATCCTTGTCTTGTCCCCGAATTTACCCAGAAGGCTTTCAGCCTTTCCCCTGAGTATTATAAATTGTTATAAATGGCCTTTAGTATGGAGAGAAATTTTCCCATTGTACTCACTTTCATGAGAGTTCTGATGATGAATGTATGTTGAATTTTGTCAAAAGCTTTTCCTTTGTGTACTGACATGGTTTGTGAAATTTGTCCTTCCTTTATTAGATATGTGTCATGCTGCTTGACTTGTGTATGTTGAAACATCCTTGTGACTCTGGAAGGAATCCAAATGATCATAGTATATAATCCTTTCTATGTATTGCTGGATTAATTTGTGGAAGTTTTTCGAGTATTTTTGAATCTATATTCATCAATGATATTGGATTTTCATTTTCATTTCTTTTTTTGGTAGTGTCTTTGACTGGTTTTTTTATAAGGGTAATGGTGGCCTCATGGAATAACTTTGGTAATTGTCTTTCCTCCTTCATTTTTTAAAATACTTTGGGGGAATGGGATTTTAGTGAAGGAATCCAGGCATTTTGTTCAAGGTGTGTTGTTAAAATTTTACATTTTATTTAACTTATTCTCATGGCTCTATTCAAGTTCTCAGTTTTCTCTTTATGCAGTCTTGGCAGGCTGTACATTTTTAGAAATTTGTCCATTTCTTTTAGGTCGTCCAGTTGGTTGTCACGTAACAGCTCATAGTGCTTTCATAAACTTTTTTTGTATTTCTGTAATATCAGATATTATATATACTATTTCATTTCTTATTTTTTTTGGATTCAGTCTCTGTATTTCTTCATAAGCTTGGCTAAATGCTTTCTTATTTGTTAATATTTTATGAAAAATTAAAGCTGTTGATTTTATGATTTGTAATTTATTTTTCAACTTGTTTATTTATTTTCAACCTTATCATTAAAGATTTCTCATTCTACTGCATTTGGGTTTTGTTTGTTCTTATTTCATGTTATTTTTGGTGGTATGCTTGGTCCTTTGTATGAGGTTTCCCTTGTTCCTTGTAGAAGGCCTGATTTGTTCACAACTTACCTCGTAGATTAGTCTTTGATGCATCCCATACATTTATGAAGCTGTGTTTTCAGTGTCATTTGTCTCCAGGCATTTTATTACCTCTTCGATTTCATCATTGACCTTGTTTTATTGTATTTTTTAAAAGATGTGGTTTTACCTCATGTTTGTGCTTTTCTCATTCTTCTTTCTAGAGTTCATGCATAGTTTCATAGTTTTGTGTGTGGAAAAATACTTGCTATAATCTATATTTGCTTAAAGTTCCTGAGGCTTATTTCATGACATAATATATGGTTAATTCCTTAGATAACATTCTGTGCATACTTGAAAAGTTCATGTGTTCTGCTTTTCTGATGAAGTGTCCAATAGCTCAGTTAGATTCAAATGATCTAATATGTTATTAAGACCTCTGTTTCCTTACAGATATACTTTCTGGATCATTTGATCATCACAATAGTGAGGTGTTAAACTCATCTACTATTATTGTTTTATAAGGAATTAATTCTATCTTGTCTACTGAAATTTCTTTTTATACTTAGGATCTATGGTGTTAGGCCATACATAATTTAATGAGTGTAATTCCCAATTTTTTATTGATTTTTTTCTTTATATAATCTCAAATTTCTCTCATTTTGGCCCTTATTTTAAAACTTATTTTGTATGAGTAGAGCATTGCAATCTGGACTTTCTTGTCATTTCCATGGAATAACTTTTCCATTTATTTCAAGTCTATGTTTATCTTCCACAATAAAGTGAGAATTTTTTGGTGGGAGGCAAAGATGCTGGAGCAGAAGGATGCTCGTAGCTCACCCTTTCCCAAAAATGCACCAAAACTCACTTCCACAGACCCACTCAGCTAACCAGAGAACCTGCATAACTATAACAGGACATTGTCCTCTTCAATAGATAAAGATGTGAAAAATCTGGTAGGAGAAAAGGATGAAAGAAAGAAGAAAAGGCAAAACAGAGTGGGACAGGTACCATGGGGAGGGAGCAGCAAAGATGGACAGGTGCTCATTTACTGTGTCTCCCCACTCCAACTGAGATTTCAGCAGGATGGATGGGGAGCCTCCAAGGCTTAGACCTGTACAAAGTATAAGTTGACTGACAGAACTAAGTTAAACAGGCACAGAGGATCCCTGTGTTGTCTAGCAAGTGATGCAGCCTGGAAGCTGGGGGCATGGTCATGCTGCCCAAACTGGGTGTTAGATGGGGATGGCTGCAATGTGGCAGCCTGGGGGAATGGAGTGGGCTTTGTGCCATGGCTGTGGGAGCACAGGGCAGAAGACCTGGGCCCTCCATAAAACAACAGGGCAGATGAGCCCTGTGGCTGGAAGGGTGCATTCCCCATCTCTGAAAATCCACAAATTTTCTACGTGAAGAGAGCTGGGGTTCAGACACAGCCACCATACCCTCTGGTGTTTTGCACCCATGTGGCAGTGTAGGCAAAAACTGCATCTACACCTAAGGGCTTAGCAGCCTCAAGGGCCAGACAGAGTCTTGTCTAAACCATGAGGCACATAGGGTCCTAATGTAATGGTCCCTCAGGGAACTTGTCCGCTAAGACAAACAAGGAGCTGGATTTTGGCTCAGATCTGGGACAGGGCAGTTCCTCAGACTTCCCTGAGCCCACTTCCAGTGTGCATAACCAAGGCAGAGTGTACAGTGGCACAGAGCAGCAGAGTGATCAGCACAATAAGGGGGTGGGTAACCCCCACATTTTTGGCTGGAATGCCGCCACTGACCATTGTGTAGAGAGAGGGTGTGATGCCCAATCCTGCCTGGTCAGTCTGCAACATCTGACTGCAGCATTGGGCAGGGCAGTGACAAGCCAGCCCAGAGTAAAGAGAGCTTCATCAGACCCAGTGTCGGGTGTAGGAGTGATCTGCTTACTGACATGCCCTGGGAGCAGCACAGATGAGGTCTCAATTGACGCCCTCTGGAAACAGGAAGCTAAAGATTTCACATTAAATGTACACATTCTCCAGGAGGACACTGAACACACTCTTGTTTTAATCAGTTTTTCCGGTTCCATTTTCTATTACCCTCCTAATTTCTACTTCTTCTGCAATTATATATACCCCCATTTTAATACCTTTGAAATTATTAAAAATATTTTTATTATTATTTTTCAAAACTCTGCTTCAACTTGCTTTTCTATTATTCATTATAGAATATCTTCAAACCTTTATTTCACCCTTCTTTAAAATTCTTTATCTCTTTCTCTCTTTTCTATGTTGTACTGCTACATAAGCATTAGGTAGATAAACTCCTTTAGGATCACAGAAGATAACTGATACACGAAAAACGACTGTGCCAGAGAGGTAGGAGCAAGATTAAGGAGCAGAGAAACCATTCCCAATTAAAAGCACAAGAGAAATCCCCTGAAAGAATGATCAGTGAAATAGACAATGATATCCTACTACATCAAGATTTCAAAAAAGGAGTGATCAAACTACTGAAGGAAATAAAAAAGATAGTGTTTACAGATATAAAGTATGTCATAAATGAAATGGAAGCTTTACAGAAGAGCCGAGTAGAATAGGTAAACTCGTTAACTGAGATGAGGAATGATCAAAAGGTGTCGCAAAGCTGACTAGATAAAACAGAGGAACGAATTCATGACTTAGAAGATAGTACAATAGAAAGCACCCAATCAGAAGAGCTACAAGAGAAACAATGAGAAACAAATGAAAAAAGCATAAGGGACCTATGGGATAATAGAAAGCATGCCAATTTTGGCATGATAGAAGTCCTTGAAGGGGAGGAAAGATCAAAGGGGATTGAAAAGGTGTTTGAAGAAATCATGACTGAGAACTTCCCAAACTTAAAGAAGGAATCAGATATCCAAGTACAGGAAGCTCAGAGTGTCCCAAACAAGAAGAACCCAAATACACCCACAAAAAGACATATAACTAAGATTGCCAGATTCAGGGATAAAGAAATGATCCTAAAGGCAATAAGAGAAGAGCAAAGAGTGATTTACAAGGGAATGCACAGAAAGCTCGCAGCTGATTTCACTACACAAGTACTACAGGTCAGAAGGGAGTGGCAAGACATATTCAAAGTCCTGAAAGGAAAAAATGATATACCGTTGGATACTTTGATCAGCAAGGCTGTCTTTTATGGTAGAAGGAGACATAAAGAATTTCACAGACAAGAAAAAGCTACGAGTTTAGCAACACTAGACCCCTGATAAAAGAAATATTGAAAGTTCTTCTCTAAAAAGAAAAGAAGCAGGTTACTACAGAAATGTGAAACTCACAGCTGGAAATGTGATAACTCATGAATTATAAATAAAATAAACAGAAAATTTTAAAACATGACATAGAAATCATTGAGAGTGGGAAAGGGAGGCAGAAAAATAGAGAATTTTTTTTTGTTCTTTCATTTTGAAATTTTTTGTTCTCAGTAGGATGGGTTTGAGATCATGTTAATATCATTTTAATAAAATCAGTTATAGTAATTGTCAAAAAGACTTATAAAAAAGGGTAACAAGAATAAATAAACTTATCAGGGAGTCAATAAAACTAAATAAAATTCATGATAATACAAAGGAAAATTACCAAACCATAAAAGGAAGATGAAAGGAACAAAGAGGAAATAATAAATCAAATGGAAAATATGGTAAAAATGGCAATAAACTCAAACCTATCATCAATTAATGTAAATGTTAATGGATTAAATGCTCCAGTTGAAATTCATAGAGTGGCATGCTGGATAATAAAGCAAGAACCTTCAATATGCTGCATACAAGAGACCCAATTCAGAGAGAAGGACATATATAGATTGTGACTGAAAGGATGGAAAAGGGTATTCCATACAATTGGAAAAGCCAAAAAACAGGTGTTGCATTACTGATTTCAGACAAAATACTCTTTAATACAAAGGCCATAAAGTAAGATAAAGAAGGACATTATATAATGATTGATGGAGTGATACAATATGAGGATAGTACACTCGTTAATTCATATGCACCAAATACAGGAACACCAAGTACATAAAATAATTAGTAACTTATATTAAGGGGGATTTATATTTGGAGATTTCAACCCTGCATTAACATCACTGAACAGATCATTGAGACAGAAAATAAATTAGGCAACAGAGAAATAAATAATACAATAGAAATAATACACATGGTGCATATTTTCAGAGCATTGCAACCCCCATAATAGGATATACATTCTTTTGAAGTGCACGTGGAATATTTTCCAGGATTCATGATGTACATGGGCACAAAAGAAACCTCAGCAATTTTAAGAGGATAGTAATTACCTCAAGCATTTTTACTGAACACAATACCATGAAGCTAGAAATCAGCAACAGAGAAACAAACGATAGCAAAAGGAAAACATGGAGATTAAACAATATTTTATTAAAAAAACCAATGGTTCAATGAAGAAATCAATGCTGAAATGAAAAAGTACCTTCAGACTAAAGAAAATGAATACAAAACCATAGAAAATTTATGGGACACAGCAAAAGCAGTGCTGAGAGGGGAGTTTATAGTGATACAGGCCTTCCTCAAAAAAGAAGAACAATCACAAATAAACAATTTAACCCACTAGCAGAATGCACTTGGAAAAGAAGTACAAAAAACATAAAAGGCAGCAGAAGTAAGAAATCATAAATATTGGGGAGGAAATAAATAAAATAGAAATTAAAAACACCGTAGGGAAAAATGCAACAAATCCAAAAGCTGGTTTTTTGAAAAAGTATGTAAAATCAACAAACCACTGTCCAAACTCAAATAAAAGAAAAGAATGAGAGCACAAATAAGCAAAATAAGAAAGGAGAATGGAGAAATAACAACAAATAAAAAATAAATACAGAATATCAATTGAAAATATTATTAAAAGTATATTGAAACAAACTGTATAACCTAGAGGAGATGGATAAGTTTCTAGAAACATACTGCCCACCAAGACTGAATCAAGAAGAAACTTACCCCTTGAACAAGCAGAGCACTAGAAATGAAATCAAAATAGCAATATAAAACCTCCCTAAAAATAGCATTCCAGGACCGGGTGGTTTCACTGATGATTTCTACAAAACATACAAAGAAGACTCATACCAGTCCTTCTCAAACTCTTCCAGAAAATTGAAAATGAAGGAATACTCCCAAAGTCATTGTATGAATCCACAATCACCATGATACCACAACCAGGCAGACACTAACAAAATAGAGGATTATAGGCCAAAATAACTTATGAACACAGACACCAAAATCCTCACCAAAATAGTAGAAATTAGAATCCAACAACACAGATAAAAGATTATACATCATGACCAATTGGGGATCTTGCCAGGGACACAGAGGTGGTTCAACAAATGCAAATCAGTGTAATGCAGCACATCAACAAGAGAAAGGACCAAATCCACATGATCATCTCAATAGATTCAGGAAAAGCATTTGATAAAATTAAACACCCACGTATGATAAAAAATCTCACCAAAATGGGCATAGAGGGAACATATTTAAGCATCATGAAAGCTATAGAAAACAAACCTATAGCCAACATAGTACTCAATGTTGAGAAAGTCGAAATATTCCAACTAAAATCTGGGACAATACAAGGATGCACACTATCACCACTCCAACTCAATATAATCTTGGAAGTCCTAGCCACAGCAATCAAAGAAGAGAGAGAATTAAAATGGGTGCAAATTGGAAAGGAAGAGGTAAAAGTCTCACAATATGCAGATAATATGTTACTATATATAGAAAACCCTGCAAGATCCAGAAAAAACTACTAAAGCTGATTGAAGAATTCAGCAAGTTAGCAGGTTACATGATTAAGTTTCAAAAATCAGTGGCATATCTTTACGCTAATGATTCAGATAATACTGTAGAGGTACAGTCAACATGACAGCACTGTATCTGTAGGAAAACATACATATAGGCCAATGGAACAGAATAGAGAGCCCATAAATGATCTCACAAACTTTGGTCAATTACTCTTCGACAAAGGTGGCAAGAAAATACAAAGGAATTGAGATAGACACTTCAGCAAATGGTGTTGGGTAAACTGGAAAGCAGCATGTAAATCAATGAAGCTAGAACACCATACAGAAAAATAAATTCAGAATGGATCAAAGACTTAAACATAATCCAAGATAAAATAAACCTCCTTGAGGAAAATATATGCAAAACTTTATCTGACTTACGTCTCGAAATTCTTCTTGTAGAAGAAATAAAAGCAAGAATAAACAAATGAGAAAAAAATTAAACTTAAAATCTTCTGCACAGTACAGAAACCGGAAGTGAAACAAAAAGACAACCTACGGAATGGGAAAATAATTTGCATATGAAACCGACAAAGGCTTGATCTTCAGAGTACATATGCAGCTCATCTAACTGAATAGAAAAAATAAACAATGCAATCCAAAAATGGGCAGAAAACCTAAACAAGCGATTCTCCAAGGAAGACATGCAAATGATCAAAAGACACATCACAAAATGCTCAGTATCGCTGATTATCAGATAAATGCAAATCAAAACTACAGTGAGGTATCACCTCACACTAGTCAGAATGGCCATGATCCAAAAATCCACAAATGACAAATGCTGAAGAGGCTGTGGAGAAAAGGGTACCATCCTTCACTGCTGGTGGCAATGCGGTTAGGTGTAGACACTGTGGAAAACAGAATGGAGATTCTTCAAAAGCCTAGGAATAGACTTAACATTTGACCTAGGAATCCCACTCCTGGGCACAAATCCAGAAGGAACCCTATTTCAGGATAACACTTGAACCACAATGTTCATAGCCAGCACTATTTACAATAGCCAAGACATGGAAAGAGACTACATGTCCATCGACAGTTGACTGGAAAAAGTAGATGTGGAATATTTATACAATGGAATACTAGTCAGCCATATAAAATGACAACATAACGGCATTTTCAGCAACATGGATGGTCCTGGAGAATATCAGTCTAAGTGAAATAAGCCAGAAAGAGAAAAAAAATTTCATGTGAGATGGCTCATCAGTGGAATGTAAAAACTAAACAAAACAAAACAAAAAAGCCCTAATTCAAAACAGAAATAGACTCACAGACATAGAATACAATATTTTGTTTGGCAATGGGGTGGAGGGCGGGGAGAGATAGACTGGGAGGTCAAAATTGTAGAATAGATAAACTGGATTGTACTGCGTAGGACAGGGAAATGTATAAAAGGTCTTACGGCAGCTCACAGAAAAAGAAATGGGACAAAAAATGTATATATGTTCATTGTAACTGAAAAATTGTGCTCTACACTGGAATTGGAGACAACTTTGTAAAATGAATGTAAACCAATAAAAAAAGTAAGAAAAAAGAAAAAAAAACATGATCCTAAATATTACAGGTGCAAATTTAAATTATAGAGGAAAAATAACTATTCAAAAGTGTAGTAAAACAAAAGATTTTGTTTTATGTTTTCTTTTTAAGATAAGCAAAATCAGAAAACCTCTAACCAGGTCCATCTTGAAGGAAAGAGACATGCTCCAAAGAAATAAAGTCAGAAATAATAGAAGAGAAATAACAATTGTTACTTAAGATATACAAAAAAGTGTTCATTTTGTCAACACATATATGCCAATAAAATGGACAAATTAGAAGAAATAGACAAATGTCTAGAAAGAGACAGAGATAAGGAGAAACAATTTGAGCAAACTGTTTACTAGAAGAAAGATAGAATCTGCATTTAAAAAAATTGTTGATTAGAAGTGTAGATATAAACAACTCCCGTGGAGAACTGTACAAAAAAGCAAAGCATAACTTATACTCTTCAGACTATTCAAAAATTGTGAAGGTGTGGGAAACTTCCAAATTAATTCTATGAAGATTTCATCACCCTGATAGCAAAGCCAAAAACAAAGTACGGGCAAAGACATCTTCAAGCAAACATATTTGATTGATTTAGATGCAAATATTGTACAAAATATTATTAGCAAACTAAATCCAGCAATAACAAAAATGAATCATACACCATGATAAACTTGGATTCATTGCAGGGTCACAAGAGAGGTTCAACATACACAAATCAATAAGTTTGAAGCACACATTAACAAAAGTAAAAGAAAAAATGACATGGTTATCCCAATAAATCCATCAAAGCATTTCACAAAATTCAACATTTATTCATTAGAAAAGCAACAACAACAACAACAAAAACAATAATAACAACAGCAACAACAATAGAAACCTCTTACCAAAGTAGGATTAAGGAAATATATCTCAACATATCTAAAGTCATTACTCACAAACCCACGGACAATATAATATACAAAAGTGAATAACTGAAAGCCAAATTAAAGAATACGACAAGGATACCCACTCTCACCAATTCTATTAAACACAGTATGGGATATCCTAGCCACAGCAATTGGAATAGAAAAAAATTTATTCATGTTGGATTGAATGAAGTAAATCTGTTATTATTTTAGATGACATAATAATCTATATAGAGAACCCTAAAGATTCTGCACACCAGAACAACTAAAACTAATAAAGACATTTAACAAAGTTGCATGATTCATGACTAATATACAAAAACTGTCACATTTCTTTACACTAACAGTGAAATATTCCATAATTTAAAAAAATCCATATGAAATCAGATCAAAAAATGAAAAACCTATAAAAAAACAAGATAATAAATTCGAAAGGACACTGATAAATAAATTTGAAGAAGATGAATAGAAATGGAAAGAAATCTCAAAGTCTTAGCTTAGAGGAATTAATATTGTTAAAATATACATACTATAAAATATGTCTACAGATATAAAGTGATTCAGATCGAAATACATTATATTTTCCAAAGAAATAAAAACAGTCTTATGTTTTGTATGGAACTGCAAAAGAACCAGAACTGCAAAAGAAACAATCAGTGAAAAGAACAAAGATGGAGACATAACCCATAACCCTCCCAGATCTCAGACTATATTACAAAATTACAGTAATCAAAACAGCAGAATACTGGAAAACAAACAAACAACTATATCACTGGAACAGAACACAGAGGCAGAAATAAAACATCACACCTATGGTCAAATAAACTATGGCAAAGGAAAAAAAAATATACAATGCCTAAAGACAGTCTTCAGCAAGTGATGTTGAGAAAGCTAGACATCTACATGTAAATCAATGAAATTAGAACATTCCCGCACATTGTACATATATAAACTCAAAATGATTTAAATATTTGAATCTAATACATGACAGAATAAAACTCCTGGAAACTAACATAGGCAAAACTATAGATAAATTGTAGAAAAATTTTCCCATGTCACTCTCCCAAGCTGAAAACAATAAAAGCAAAATAATCAAATAGGTTCTAATTTAACTTAAAAGCTTCTACACAGCAAAATTATCAGAATGAAAAGATGAACTTCCAAATGGGAGAAAACTTTAGGAAACAATGCAATCAACATAAGGCTAATTTCTAAAATACACACATAATTCATAAAATTCCATTTCAAAAATCTGCAAACAATTCAGCCAGAAAATGAGTAGAAAAGTCTCTAAAAAAGACACACAGATGACAAACAGGAATATAGAAACATGCTCACTTAGCTAATCATTATATAAAGGCAAGACAAAAATAAAATAATGTTTTACCTCACACTATTGAGAAGGGTTTTCATCAAATGTCTATAAATAATAAAGACTTTGGAGGTTGTAGAGAAAAAGGGACAGTACAACGCTGTTGGTGGGAATGAAAATTGGTGCAACCACTTTGGAAACAGTATGGAATTTCCTTTAAATAATAAAAAATAAATATCATATGACACAGCAAACCCACTCCTGGGCATATAAAATATAAAACCTGAAAACAAAGAATCCTAGGGTAAAACATAAGAAGTATACTTGATTTAATTTGATTCTTCATATGTCTCCTCTGTCAAGGGAAGCAGAAGCAGAAATAACAAAATATGACTGTGTCAGTCTAAACACATTTACACTGCATAAGAAATTATCAATAAAATGAAAAGTCAACCAACACAATGGGAGAATATATTTGCAAGTGATATTTTCCAATCAAGTGTTAATATCCAAAATATATGGCAAAGTCATACACAACAACAACAAAAAATCCAAACAATCCAATTAAAAAAAAGTCCATAGGAACTGAATAGATTGATCTGAATCATTTTTCTGTAGAAAACATACAGTTGGCTATATGACATGAAAATGTGTTCAGAGTTATAAATTATTAGGAAATTCATAAACCAAAAATTAGACAAGACGTCACATTTGTCAGAAGACTGTCATCAAAAAGAAAAGAAATGTATGTTGGTGAGATTGAGGAGAAAAGGTAACGCCGTGGACACTGTGGATAGGAATGCAAAGTATTGATTCCATTGCACATAAACATCAAATTTTATTCATCCAGTTTTCTATCAAGGGATGTTGGGTTTGTAGGCACCTGTCTGAAGGCTCTAGAGAATAAGCTCATGGACTGAACTGATAAGCTGTGAGGAATGTCATATATCCAGGCTGGATAAGAAATGGCCTACTCAATGTATCCAGTATGGATGGCTGTATAGCCTATGCTGGGTAAAATACTCAGAGGAGGATAACCTAAGTCAGGTACAGCCAGCTGGATAAGAGATGGCCCACGAAATGAAGTTCGGTGATGAACTTTAAAACAGTCCTTTATCGTTTAACATCCTGTGCTTACTGCTGGAGTATGTGGACATAAATAGCTTGAGATTATTATCATTGTTATAACTTAGATGTTATGTGAGGCATTTTGCATGTCCTATATAAACCCTTTTTCTAAGAATCAATAAGCAGAGAACTGCTTCTCTTCTCTCCACACTGTTTTTGTGTGTATATGATATCATACCACTGACATGGTTAATTTAATTTGTTGGGAGTATCTTCAAAAGAAGTTGCATTATATACAATGCTCTTTCCGCACCTATTGAGATGATTATGTGAGTTTTATTTCTCAATTAGTGAGGCATGTCACCTTTATTGATTTGAATATTTTAAAGAATCCTTAAACCCAGGGATAAATTCATTTACTCATGTATGTGTATGAAATGTTAAATGTGTTGTTGAATTCATTTTGCTTGTGTTTTGTAGAGAATTTTGGCACATATATACATCAAGGATAATATTCAATATTTTGCTTATAATGTCCTTTCTAGCATTATTAAGCAAATAAAAATGGCATCATAAAACAAGTACGGATACTTTCACCCCCTTTAAATTCTTGGATGGTTTGGGGAAGAATTGGTGAGAAATTTTCTTCAAATGTATTAAAGAATTCACCAGTAAATTCATCTTGTAAATATTTTGTGGTTTGGGAGGTTTTGATTACTGATTTACTCATACACACTTTTGCTCTATTTAACTTTCTAATTTCTTCTTGATTCAGTATTGGAAGACATATGTTTCTAGGAATATGTCTTTTGTTCTAGGTCATTCAAATTGTTGGCTAGTGGTAATTACTTATGATGCTATGCATCTCTATAACATCAGTTGTAATATCTTCTCTTTTATTTCTAATTTTATTTGAGCCTTTATTTTCTTTGCCAAACTAAATGTTTGTCCACTTTATGTTTAAAACAAACAGACTTAGGTATTGTTTTTCTTTTCAATTGTTTCTCTTGTTATTTACCTTTCTCTCATTCATTCAATATTCTTCTTCTTTCTCTTTTCTCCTAGATTCTTGATGTGTAAAGTTAAGTAGTGTGAATATTTGTATTTCTTTTATTATTAAATACTATTTATTTATTTCTTTGTTAACTTTCTTACTTATTTACTTATTTATTCATTTATTTATCATTGAAGTACTGCCATTTACAATGGGTCAATCTGTAGTGTTTAGCACAGCGTCCCACTTCATGCATATATTTGTGTGCTAATTAAATTTAACTTCACAATATTTAACATACTGCCCTGTGTCATACAAAGAAATTTTGAAAATATCTGTTTTTATATATAGTGGATAACATTTATAACTCTACAGCTCCCAAATCTATCCTCTCAAAATCTCTTTCAGCAGTAACCGTAAGATTATAAAGAAGATCTGCATGTATGTTTCAGTTTTGTAGATGAAATCATAGTGTTCTCTTCCAAATTTTTTTTTAAGGTTCTACATATATCATGTCATATATTATTTTTCTTTCTCTTTCTGGCTTACTTCAATTAGTATGACAGATTATTGGGACATATATTTTGCTGCAAAATTCATTGTTTTATCATTTTTTATGGCAGAATATTATTCCATTTTGTAAATATGGCATAATTTCTGTATACTGTTATGTGTTGATGGACAATTTGGGTGCTTCCATGTCGTGGCTGCTGTATATAGCACTGCTGAGAACACTGGGGTGCAGTTGACATTTTGAATTAGGGTTCTCTTTGATATATACCCAGAAGTGGGATTGCTGGATCATATGTTAAGTCAATTTTTATTCTTTTGAGGAATCCCAATCCTGTTTTCCACAGTGACTACATCAAACTTCATTCCTACCAACAGTTTCGGAGGGTTCCCTTTCTTCACAGGTTCCCCAGCATTTATTGTCTGTGGACTTTTGAATGATGGCCATTGTGTCTATTGTGAGGTGATACTTCATTAGAGTTTTGAATTGCCTTTCTCTGATAATGATAGTGAGCAATTTTTTTTCATATATCTGTGTCATTTGTATGTTTCTAATGGAGAATTGTTTGTATAGGGCTTCTGCCCATTTTCATATTGGGTTTCTTGTGTTTAAGCATTAGTATTAGGTTGTATGAACTCTTTATATTTTGGAAATTTAGCTTTTGTCAGTTGCATCACTTCTAAATATTTTCTTTATCCTGTCAGTTGTCATTTTGCTTTGTTTATGGTTCCCTTTGCTGTGCAAAAGCTTATAAGCTTAATTAGGTCCTATTTATTAATTTTGATCTTACATCAATTACCTGGGTAGGCTGTTTTAGGAGATCATTGCTCCGATTTATCTTAGAGTGTTTTGTGTATGTTTTCTTCTAGGAGATTTACTGTGGCTTGGCTTACATTTTAGCCTTCAAGTCATTTTGAGTTTATTGTTGTGTATGAAGTGAAGGAGAATTCTAACTCCATTGCTCTGATCCTGCAATCCAATTTTCCCAAAACCAGTTGGTGAAGAGATGGTCTTTTCTCTGTCATATTCTTGGTTACTCTGTCAAATATTAATTGAACATAGGTCTGTAGATTTATTCCTAGGCTCTCTATTCTGTTCCATTGATCCATATGCCTGTTTCTGTACCAATATCATGACGTTTTGATTATTGTAGCTCTACAATAGTGTATGGAGAGCAGGCAGGTTATTCTTCCAGCCTCTTTCTTTGTCTTCAATATTGTTTTGGAAATTATTGATCTTTATTGTATCTATATAATTCTTATGATCATTTGTTCAGTCCTAAAAAGAAATGTTTTGAATAATTTGATAGGAACTCATATTAAGTCTGTGGATTGCTTTGGGTAGTATGTCCATTTTAACAATATTATTTCTTCCATTATGAGACCTTTGGGTATCTTTTCAATTCTTCAAATCTTTCTTGATTACCTCAATCAATGTTTTCTTGTTCTCCATGTACAATTCATTCACCTCCTTGGTCTGAGATATTCTTAAGCATTTTATAAATTTGGGTGTAGTTATAAAAGGGGTTGTTACTATAGTTTATTTTCCTGTTGATTCAATGGTAGTGTAAAGAAATGTAATTGGTTTTTGTACATTACTCTGGCTACCTTGCCCATTTCCTTTTTTAGCCTATGTATTCTTTGTGAATCTTTTGCAATTTCTATATATAGTGTCATGTCTGCATATCATGACAATTTTACCTCTTCTTTTCCAGTCTGAATCCTTTTATTTCTTTTTCTTGTCTGATCGTTGTGGCTAGGAATTCCAAGACTATATTGAATTGAAATTGTGAGAATGGGGATCCTTGTCTTGTCTCAGGTTTTTGTGGGAACGGTTCCAGGTTTTCACCATTATTATGCTGGCTATATATTTGTCATAAATAGGTTTCATTATGTTGAGGTATGGTCCCTCTATGCCCACTGTGATAAGAACTTTCATTGCAAATAGGTGTTAAATGTAAACAATTGCTTTTTCTGCATCTACTGAGATGAACATCTTTTTTGTCTTCTCTTCTGTTGATATGGTGTATCACAATTGATTGATTGATTTGCATATGTTAAACTATCCTTGTGTTCCTGGGATGAATCTAACTTGTCCATGGTTCATGATCTTATTTTTAAATGCTTTTGGATTCTGTTTGTTAATAATTTCTCAAGGACTTTTACTTCTAAGTTTATCAATGATACTGGCCTATAGTTTTCTTTTTGGGGTAGTGTCTTTGTCTGGTTTTAGTATCAGGTTGATGTTGGCCTTATGGTGTGAGTTTGGGAGTACTCTCTCCATATCAGTCTTTTGGAAGAGATTGAGGAGGACTGGTATGGATTTTTCTTAGTATGTTTGGTCAAATTCCCCAGTGAAGCTATTTGGGTTTGAATTTTGTTTGCAGAGATTTTTTATTTTATTGATAATTCTATTCCATTTCTGGTGATCTGTTTGTTCAAATGGCTAACTTCTCCTTGATGCAATATTGGTGGGCTGAATGTTTCTAAAAACTTCTCCATTTCTTCCTGGTTATCCAGTTCGTTTCCATACAATTGCTCATGGTATTCCCTTATGATATTTGGTAAATATGTTGTACCCTTTGAAGTTTATCCATTTTCATTTTTAATATTATTTCTGTTCTCTCTCTTTTCTTGTTGGTGAGCCTGTCCAGAGGTTTGTCAATTTTGTTTACCCTTTCAAAAAATAAATTGATTGATTTTTTCCTATTTTTTAAACTCTATTTCAATTATTTCTTCTTGATCTTTATATTTTCAGTCTTTCTGTTGACTTTTGGTTTTGTTTGCTCTCCTTTTCTTGATTACTTTACACAGAACGATTGATTATTTATTTGAAATTCTACCTCTTGTTTGAGGAGGGCCTTGTCACTATGAACTTCCCTCTTAAGCCAGCTTTAACAGTATTCCAGAGACTTTGTGTAGTGTTTTGTCATATTTCCCAAGGTATTTTTTAATTTCTTATTTACTTCATCATCTCTCCCCCTTGTTTTAGTACCATGTTTTTTAATCAGGATGCTGTCATTTTTTCTCCCTGTATTTCTGTGGTGGATTTCTTGTTTCATGGTATTATACTCAGAAAAGATGCTTGAAATAATTTTTATCTTCTTAACATGTGGAGGCTTCTTGAGTACCTGAGTACATAATCTTTCATAGAAAATGTTCCTTGTGCACAGGAAAAGAATGTATATACTATTTTGGGGAGAAGTACTGTTTTGAAAATATCAAGCATCTCCAATTATTTTATAATTTATTTTATTATCTATGTTCCCTTATTAATTTTCTTTGTGAAAGACCAGTCCAGTGATTGTAATGGGGAGTTACAGTCTCCTATTTTTATTGTATTCCCAGGGATTTCTCTATTTTTATCTATTAGTATTTTCTTTATTTATTTATGTGCTCCTATATTGACTGCATATATATTAATAGGTGTAATACCCTTATTTTGATTTGCTCCTTTAATCATTAAATTATGTCCTTGTTTATCTTTCTCTATGGCCTTTTTTGTAAAGTCTCTTTTTGTGAAGTCAGAACTGCTAGTCCAGCTTTCTTGTCATTTGTATTTGCATGGAGTATATTTTTCCACCTTCTGAATATAAATGGATGTGTGTTCCTCTTACTAAAGTGGGTCTTTTCTATGCTTCATAATGTAGGGTCTTGTTATGTTATCACATCTGACAATATATATCTTTTGATTGAAGCACTAAGTCCATTAACATTTGTGGTAATTATTGATAGACTGGTGTTTATTTCCATATTGAACTTCTTTCTCCAGTTGATTTGGTATTTTCTTTTTGTTCATTTCTTTTTGTTTTTATGGCTTGATAAGTTTTCTTTTATTACCTTGGTTTCTATTTGTCTTTGTGACTTCATTGTAAGCTTTTGACTTATGGTATCTTGTTTTGTATGTATATTGGCCAGTACTAAATATGTTTATTTTAACCGATAAGAATACAAACTCAAACCCATCCTACAGAGAACAGAAACCAGAAGAAAACACTCTGTATTTTCCTGTTTCACTCTGTGACTTTTAAAAATTTTGATGTCCTTTTTTACAACATCATATTTATTCTGTTGTAAGCCATTGCAGATATTGCCTTTCTAATTATGCCTTTCTCTTTTCTATAGCATCCTGCTTCTTTTTTATTTAGAGTAGATCTTTCTGTATTTCTCTTTCTCTTACTAAATTCTTTAAGTATTTGCTTGTGTGGAAGTTATTTATCTCTCCTTCTATTCTAAAAGTTAGCCTTGCTTGATAAAGCATCTTAGATTACAGCTTTCTTTCATTCAGGACTTTGAATATGTCTTGCCACTGCATTCTGCCTGCTCTACTTGTGTACTAAACGAGTTTACAAATATGTATATAATTGTATGTATATAAAGAACACCTATAAATGAAGTTAACAAACATGGTGAAAACCTATACGTTAAAAAACAGAAAACATTGATAAAGGAAATTAAAACTTATTGAAAGAAATGAAATGATCTCTTATGTTAATGATGTGAAACAATGTGGTTGAAAAAAACATAGTACCCAATGCAACATACATTTAGTGTGATTCATGTGAAAATACCCATGAGATATTTCCAATAAATAGAACAAATAATTTTAAAACAACAAAGATCTTGAGCTGCCAAAATAATCCTGAAAAAGAGTATTAAATCTAATGGTTAAAATTCTCTGATGTTAAGCAGTCCTACAAAATTTTAATAATTAAAACAACATGATACTGGCTCAAAAGCAGACACCAATTAATAGAAGAGAATAGAAAAACCAGATATAATCCCTCACACCTATGATCAAATAACCCATGGAAAAGGATGCATGAGTATAAAATTAAGAAAAGACATTCTCCTCAATAATTACTGCTGGGGAGTTTGAACATGTGAAAGATAGAGTAGAATATTTCTTCATATTTTATACAACCCATCAGCACAGAATATCTTTCTCTTTATTTTGTTTATTTATATTTCTTGTACCTGTAATATATAGATCTATGTTTAGAACTTTTGTTTCACTTATCAAATTTATTCCTTTTTTATTCTTTTTGGTATCAATTTACACACAATGGTTTTCCTAATTTCTCTTTCTGATACTGTGTTTTTACTATACAAAAATGCAATGGATATTTGTAGATTGATTTTGTATTCTGCAAGTTTACTAAGCTTGTTCATTATTTCAGTCACTGGAGGAGTCTATGGAGTTTTCTATATATGCATAATTATGTTATCTAAAAACTTCACTTTATTACAAGTTGGATGAATTTTATGTTTTTTCTTTACTAGATATTCTGGCTAGGACTTCTAGTAGTGTAATTTAGTACTTGTGAAAATGAGCTTCTTTTTCTTATTACTGGACCTTCCTGTAAGTTAACATTGAAATTGAAATAAATCATGGGTTTTTCATATATGGCTTTTATTATGCTTAGTTACATTCTATCTAGAGCGAATTTAAGGATATTTTTATAAGGATGTTAAGATCAGACCTGTCTATAATTTTCCTACATATTTTGAGATTGTTATTTTTGAATTCTTTGTTTTTTAAAGGGATGATATCACACATATTCATTTGTGTAAGTTAAATAATATTTATGTATCAGGACTAAATCCAACTTAACTATAGTTTATAATACTTATAATATGCAATGAATTCAGGTTGCTAACATTTATTTAGAAGGGAATTTACACATAGTGAAAGAAAAATTTACATTGTAGCTTGAGGGTACATTTATTTATTTAAAAATTTTATCACTGATTTTGAATTGGCGTATGTTTAAAGGAATTTATTTCTTAATAAAGAATATAATATTTGGTAGAACTGGATTAACTACAGTTTACTGATACAGAGCATAGCTATTATTTACAATTAGTGCACAAGACACTTGCCTTAAAATGCCGTATTATACTAACAATGTCAACTGTTTCAGGACTGAGAAAAGTATTGCTTCCTAAAATATTTTACCTGGTCTCTTCCACCCCAACCTACATATACTGTTATATCTTTGTTTTTTGATTGTTTGTTTCTTTGTCCCTTAATGGAGGCAATGCTTACTGAACCCAGGATCTTGTGCATAAGTTTATATATCAACATCATTTTGGAACACTTAACAGAAACCCCAAGAGTATGGATTATAAAGATGTCAAGAAAATTTATTACTTCTAAGGAATGATAAACCTCTGTGTGATAGAATGGCAAAAATAAACATTTGCAAATATACAATAAGATTGTCTCTTTTGCAATTTTAATGTAGAATATTAAATTACATTTGTTTCACTTACAGAACTGAACTACAAATTAAAAAAAAATTCCACCCTTTGGGATATCTTCAATTTGAATCATTATTTTAATCTAATTTTATTTCATATATATTAACCATTTATATATAAACATACCAAATAAACTGATATTTATTCTTCTCATGTTTTGCATATAGAGCTACTTATTCTAAAATACACATATAAATACCTATTTCCATTTCCAAATCAAATTATATTTCACTTTAATTACAAATGATGATGAAATAGTTATACATTTCTGTACAGGTTTTACACAAATTTCACTGTAAATTACAAAACTTAAAAATTATTTTATACATTTTCTGCATTATTTATACTCTGTCCTCAAATCTGTTATAAATTTGTGGACAAATGAATGGAGATTGGTTTTATTTCATAGACCCAAATATTTAATTGTTTAAAAAGATTTTATGGGGAAAATATTTGCAAATCACACTATAAAAATAAGTATCCAATATGTTTCATTTTAACTGGATGAATGAGAAATAAACACTGGCTGAACGTTGCACTTGAGTTGCTGGGAGACGAGTCGTTTTGTGATGTCACAGCTACTCAAGTTGAGAAACATTGTGAAGGTCCAGCAATTTATCTGTGCAGGCCTGCCAAAGCAGCATTTTAAGTTGCATTGCACAAAATCATGCAGATTAGAAAAGTAGCTGTAGAAAAAGTTATTTGAGATGGCACATATTTCTTCAGAAATTCAAGATGTGTCTTGTAAAGATGGAACAACTGGTTCAGGAAACTCTGGTAGATCTCTATCGTGTGATCAAACATTCTCTGGGGACTTGGACGTGAGGTCTATGTTTGAAGAAAATGCTTTTTAGACTTTGTCTTTAGAATCCTTGTTTTAAACACCATGTAACACACATTGTGTCTCTGAACCAGATTAAGATATTCATTTTCATTCTCTGACATTTCCAAAAAAACTCTTGAAAATGCCTGGGAGTGACCAATTTAAATCCATCTGGTTGGAAGATAATGGATCTTTCATTGTGATTGATGAAGGTGTCTTTAAGAAGGAAGTTTTGGAAAGAAAGGCTCCTTTCAGAATATTTGAAACTGGAAGTATGAAAAGTTTACTTAGACAGCTTTACCATTATGGGTTAAGAAAGTGCGACAGAATTTTCAAACCTCTGCTTGTCTAGCTGACTTTCTGGCTGAAGAAAAAGGAGTCTCTCTTTTAAGCAAAGTATTCAGAAATTTTAGTTACCACTTGGTAACTTATATATAAAATTTTATTTTGTTTATCAATCAATGGTAATATAACTATAAAGCTAGATTTTGAAAATTTTATAAAACTGCTAAGGCTAAAATCCTTTACTTTTTCTAAAAAATGAGGGCAGTACATTAAGTAGTCAATATTATGAGAAACTTCGCTTGCAACTTTGAATCTTTCCAGAAATCTTAATAAAGGTATTAAAGCTGCTTTTAAAAAGTGGCATTCACGGTTACTGCAATTGCTAACTTCTTAAATTTGATGAGTATACTATTTAAATGTGTAGTTTCCAAATAAGGAACTTCAAAAAAATCGTCAGTAATGTTCATATTTTGATGATATTATCTTTGCATAGAAAACGTGGAATCTGAGCTTTTATAGGTTAGGCTTATTCTAGACTTGTATTTTGGTTTAAAATATTACTAAAATATTTCTCCTTTGGTTGTAGCTGCATTTCTATTATAATCCAAATTTTAAACGAGGCTGTCCCCAGCTTTTAGTGAGAATAAAAATAAGAGTTGGGATTAAAAATTCCTCTCTGGTGTCTTCATTGGCTGAAGATTTCAACAAGAAGCACTATAAAGCAGGGTGTAATGTGGATAATCGCATTTCAGGTTTTGTGGCTGACACTAGTGGAGAAAGTGCATTTTTACCGTCTGCAAATTTAAACATGCCTCTAATAAGAAAGCCCTCTACTAGCCACATATTTGGTGATAAAACTACCCCGATCAGAGGTGATTTTTCTCCTCCATCGTCAATTTCAGTTAGACCACCATAACAAAGTGCAGTGGATCAACGAGCTATTTTAAATCAGTTTACCATAGTCCACAGGCACATTCAAAGCAGCTACAATGAAACAAATGACCGTGTGGTTAACTCCATTACAACTACAATTTGTAATTCTCAGTACCGAATCGTCTCTCCCATACAGAGGAATTATTTGGACTGATGGTGGAGCCTTATACTTTTCCAAAAAGATATCACAACATATCTGCAAATGAAGGTCGTTTTTGTAAACTTTAACCTGTGAGCAACCCACGGTTTCCAATAACAGTGATAGCTGATACATCAGCTACCTCTCTTTCAAGGCCAACTCATCAGCCATCTGCAGTTTATGAATGACATCCTAATTACAACTGATTTACCAAAGGACTACAAGATTATGCAAGATAACAAAGATTAAAACTGATGTTGGCAAATGTTGACAACTATCTGCAATTTTCTTATTTGAACAATAAACATAGATGTGTACCTGTATTAATCTTTTTTTTTAAACAGTGTTAAGAGTTAAATGGGAGACTTAGTTACTATTTAAAGAAAAAAGAGATATTTGATTTACACGATCATTTAATGGAACAATATGGGAGTTAATTTAGATAACTTCTTGTAAGAAAGAAGAGAAAATGGAAGAATTTGGAAAAAGACTAAAACATGGAGAGAGGGAAAAGTACAAAGTGGTTTCTGGTTCACCCTGGTAAGTATTAAAAGTGTTAAGTTAGGATGGGTTGGAACAGAAGATAAATGCAGGAACCAGCCCAGGGTTCATGGTCTCTATTATTTCATCCCTGGAATCATAAAGGTCACATGATGTAGTCTCAGATGGCACATTCAGCATGTGGTAGAATTTAAGAAGTAATTTTTTTTATGGTCTTCTTTGTGTTGTTCTCAAAGCATTCCAATTGGTGCTTTAATTTTTGCCCTCAAGAATCTACACTATATTTTCTAGTCGATACTTTATTTTGCATTTATTTTCCAGCCAAAGGCAATCTTATGTCGTCTTGGTGGCTCTTAATGCCTTTCCAACTCTAAGCCCACAAAATCAACTTTGTTTAGTCATTTCTTTCTACATCTGGCATCTGCCTTCCTTGGTATATCTTTATGTTTCACTGTATCTTGAGATACATCCAGGCAAATGCTTGTCAACTGTGTTAGCTGCTACCTCACCACTTTTGATCCAGCTCACCCTTGGCCTTTGGGTGTCCTCCTTTTACCTACTTAGACTTTGCCAGCCTCAGTACAGAAACTACCTCCTTCAGATGTTTTCTGACTATCCGCCTTTACTTGTCTAGCTTGGATACCAGCACAGTAAGCACAGCACATGCCACAGGATGCATTTTAGAATTTAGTGAATGAAAAATACATGTTTACTTTAAGCAAAATCTACTTTCCTGAAACAACAAATCTCTCATGGTTTTCAAACTATTTCATTATGGTCTTTACTCTTCACCACAATCTAGCTCTTTTCTTAGCCCAAGGACTAGTCACTCAAGATAGTATGTGGAGGTACGTACAGGAGACAAAGTATTATTTTCTTCTTAATTCATGCCTCCAGAGGGTTAAAGCATTCCATTCATATTTGCTGGATTTTTTCCTGTGTCTTCATCAACCTCCCAAACCAAAATAGCTGATTCACTTCCCCATACTAATAACTATAATGACTTCTAATTAAGTTACTTCTTAGAATCAGAGCTTTGTGCAGAAGAGACAGTGCTATTGCAAACATTTAATGCAGGTTTATGCAAACCACATAACATGTGCCCCTTCTAACCTTAACACAGATAGTATCTAAGAGGTACTAGATCCTTGGTTGGGGTGGTCATATTCAGTAATCAAATTGCAATCTAAAATGTGTGGACTAGAAAGATGTGAGGGTGGTGGAATTATAAATTTGTACAAATGCATGAGTACCAAATTTCTGCAGATATTAGGAAATATATAATATTCATTGCAGACTTTGACTATTTCCCATTAATTTAAAATAAAAGGTGAATCATTTTCAGAATGTGAAATGCCCTGAAATGCTGGAAAAATTGTAGGCAACGTCAGGGTGTCTAAGGCTTCTGCTCATAATCATGCAGAAATTGTCAGCTGATAAGACTGGAATGGCAACATTGACTCCTGAAAATATGTCACCACTTGTGAAGAAAATTTTGATAATCTGCAGAAAGGGCAAATGGGCCAGGGAAAGCTCTTGCAACATCCCACCAATATGTCCTTTACCAAGTGAAGAAAAGAGATCACTTGCAGCAGGAGATCTGTGCCTGGAGAACAGTGGTTGTTCCTACAACAGAAATATCAAGCTTTTAAGTTTGTCAGCTCAACTCTGATGGTGGCTATGTTCTTGATTACATTAGCAGTCTGGGGTTCAGATGGGCTGGTTCAGCAGCTATTTTCCAGCTCCCTTATCAGACAGTGGGTCTTACCGTGATCTTCTGAACAAGGTTTTATACTGAAAAGTCAAAAGCTACAGTATACCTTCAAAATTAGAATTCCTAAACAAGAATATTGTTTGCCCAACTGTAGTTTTCTACCTGGGAAAAGCTTGACTATTGGCAAAAGTACAAAAGTTGGCTGATACTTTGAAAACTATTCTCTGAGCTCTGCCCACAGAACTCTTCCCACTAAATACTACAAATCTGTCTACCACTGTGTATGTGTGTGATGATGGATTATAAGCAGTAACTAAGTATGTCTTAATAGAGTCATCAGTGAATTATTATTCTGCATCTGGCAGAATCTCTGTGAATTAAGAGTTTCATTGAGCCATCTGATTTTCTTCTGATCAGGGAGAGGAATATTATATTTCTCCCAGTATACTAATTGTTAAATATTCATTGAATCCCAAGCTGATGCTTGGGCCTAGCCACTGAACCCTTGAATTTGACTGATGCATATAAATTCTCCAGTCCCCAGAGCCCAGCACAGGACCGTGTCTCCTTTTTAATTTAAGCTTATGTCTAATTTCTATTTTCTTCTATTTCTTATTGTTGATACATCTTATTTTGGCTTTGATCACCCCTTGACTAATTTAAAGAGAGTGAACCACTGACTTACTCCTGTTCACCTATAAATTGCAATTACCTATTTTCCTTGTACTACCTGGAATAGAGTGAGCATAGACAACATTTTGAAAGCCGTCCTCAGTCCTAATAATGCAGATCTTTTACACTTCTTTGCCCAGCACATGAGCAAGAATTTTTGTTGTGGATCTCAGGGATTATCCTCACATCCCCTAATGCAACCATGAGAAAACACCACATTGTTTTCCAAAATCAAGTCTTTTGTCAGTATTGCATTCCCATTGGAAAACAGTTAAGAATTTTAGGAGTTCTGAGATTTTAACATGCTGAGATTTTTAGCAACCTTGCATGTTCATTTCTTACAGATGCTGTCGGGGAGATGAGACCATCGGTCAGAGACAGTGAACTTTATCACTCACAGCAAGAGCAGCCAGTTTTAAATTTGTATCCATTCCCTAATCTCAGATGAATACACAGTGTGAAATTTTGATGCCTACAGAAGCAGTGGGCTGTTAACATGAAGAAATTTAAAGGCATTGTAAAACACTAACTTTGTTAGTATCTTTATGTATAATTTATTAGAATCACTTATTTATGAGTATCTTATCTTGGATAAGTATATCATGACTCAAGTTTACTTGCTGCAGAAGCAATCATGAGAAATGACATGGGAATATGTGAATATAGAATTTCCATTTTTCCTTCTGCTTCTATTGAAATATAATTGATGTAGAATATTGTGTAAGTTTAGGTGCACAGGATAGTGATTTGATTTACAAGTATCATGAAATAAATATCATAGCAACTTTAGGGAGAATTCATTATCTCATTTACATACAATATTAAAGAGATACAATTTGCCTTTTGGTTGTGATGAGAAAACTTAGGGTCTACTCCCTTAACAACATTGATATGTAACATAAAGCAGTATTAATTGTAATTTTCATGTTACTATGGAGCATCCCTAGGACACATATATTTTACGACTGGCGATTGGTAGCTTTTAAGTGCATTAATCAAAACCTCCTTTCTAAACCCCTGCCTCTGTTAGCTACAAATCTAATTTTTTTCTAAAACTATGTTTGTTTTTGAAGTGTACTTTAATCTATAAACTGTTTTAGTTCCTCTTAAACAACGTGCTTTTTTCTATTTGTAGTACATTTCAAACTGATCACTGGAATATATTTAGTTATGATATGTTGCTATTTAAAGATATTTCATAGTTATATACTATTCCCCATATAGCACATTTCTTGCCCCTGACTCATTAAATTTGCAACTGGAAAATTTTCTCTCTTAATTTTCGTCAAGTATTTCTTTTTCCTCACACCATTTCCCTCCATCTTGTGAACAACCTGTTTCTTTGTATATCTATATCTCCTTTTCTGTTGTGGTATGTTCATTTCTCTTAAATTCCAAATATGAGTAAAATCATACAGCATTTTTCATTGTGTTTCTGACTTATTTCACTTAGCATAATACCATCTTGGTCTACCCATTTGTTGCAAATTAAGAAGTTATTCTTTTTATAGCTGAGTAATAACCCATTGTATTTTTATCTGTGGTTGTGCATATATATATATATATATAGATAGATAAGTCTATAATATATAAAAATAAAAATATAGATTTGTAGATATATATACTATAAACACAAATTTTCTTTATCCATCATCTATTGATGAACAATAAATTTGCTTCTATATCCTCTCTATTGTAAATAATGCTGCAGTGAATATATGTTTGAATTTATCTTTTCTAGTTATTGTTTTTATTTTCTTGAAATAAGTATCCAGATATGGAAATGTTGGATTATATTTCATTCTTTATTTTTAGATAAAAACTGCATACTGTTTTCCACAGTGGCAGCACAAATTTACATTCACTTCAGCAGTTCATCAGGGTTTTTTTTCTTACATCCTCACCAACAATTATCTTTGGTATCGTTTTTGATAATATTCATTCTGACAGGACTGACATAAAAGCTTTTTGTGTTTTGGACTTGCATTTTTCTGATGGTTAATGATGTTTACCAGTTTCTTATGCCTGTTGACTAACTTTCCCCACTGTATATTCAATTTTTGTAATGGGCTAAATGACCATAACTGTCTGATTTCATTTTCAGACATTCTTTGTGTTAAATTATTTTCTTTTTTGTGTGCACTACCATATTATTTTTATTACTGTAGCTTTGTATTATAGTTTCAAATAAGGGAAAATGATACATCCTATTTCTTCTTTGTCAAATATGATTCTGTTTATTGTTTGTTTTCTCTTCTTTTCTTTTCTTTTTTTTGTGATTTCAACACTTTTGTGTTTACATGTAAATTTTAGAATTCTTTATTGTAAATTCAGAAAATGCCCTTGGTATTTTGATAGGCACTGAATTTAATTAATGTATTTTCTTGGCTAGTACTGTCATTTAAACAATATATTTTTCCTCATCAATGAACACAGTATAACCTTTCATGTGTTTGCATTGTCTTCAATTTCTGTCATAAATATTTTATAGTTTTCTGTGTACAGGACTTTTACCTCCTTGGATGGATGTATTTCTAGCTTTTGCTTTTTGTAATGCAACTGTAAATGAGAGAATTCCCTCACTTTCTCTATCTGTTAGCTTGTTGTTTGTGTACAGAAATGCAAGATTTCTGTATGTTAATTTTACATGCTGAAATTTTACCAAATGCATTGATAAGCCCTAGTAGTTTTGAGGTGCAATCTATAGGATTTCTGTTTAAAGTTTGTCATCTGCATACAGATACTTTTACTCCTATTCTAAATTAGCTATATTATATTTCCATTTATTTTGGATAGCTATGACTAGAATTTCCAATAGTATACTGAATAAAAGTGGTAAGAGTGAGCATTCTTGTCTTCTTACTGCTCTTACAGGAGATGCTTTCAACTTTTAAGCAGTGAGGGTCATGTTAGCTGAGTTCTTGTCATATATGATTTTAACTGTGTTGAGGAATGTTTCCTCATGCCCAATTTGAGGAGAAATATAATCTTAAATAGTTAATGAATTGTCAAAAAATTTTATGACTCTATTAATGTGACTATATAATTTTTATACTTTAATTTGTAGTGTGGTGTATCATACTGATTAATTTGTAGGTAGTGAATCAATTTTGCATCCCTGGATTAAAATTGACTGTATCATAATATATAATCCTGTTAATGTATTTTTTGCTTTGCTAACATTTCAGTGGTGATTTTACATCAATGCTTATTGGTAGTAGTTTATCTGTAATTTTTTGAGGTATTTGTTCCAGTTTTAGTAGTAGTGTGATACAGAAAGTTGGGGTAGGAAGCCTTCCTTCGTCTGCAAATTTTTGAAATTCTCAGAGAAGTATAGGTGATAGCTCTTCTCTAAATGTTTGGCAAAATTCACCTGTGAAGTTGTCTAGGCCTGGAATTGTGTTTCTTGGGAGATTTTGTTTAATTATTTATTCAATTTCATTAGTGGAAATCTGTTCATATTTTCTATTTCTCATTCCATTATGGAGATTATGTCTTTCTCAGAAATTGTATATTTCTTCTAGTGTTTCCATTTTATTTACATATAATTTCTTATATCTTCTTATGATGATTTGTATTTCTTTGATATAAGCTGTAACTTCTCATTTATTTCTGAGCTTATTAATCTGTACTCTTTTTTTCTCATGAGTCTGGTTAAAGTTTATCAATTTTATTTATCTTTCAAAAGCCATTACTTAGTTTGATTGAATGTTTCTATTTTTAATCATTATTTTATTTATTTATGTTCTGACCTTTCAGCTGTCTTTCCTTCTACTAACAATTTTATTCTTATTTTGCTACATCATTTGTTTGTAAGATTATGTTTTAAGGGAGAGATGTTTCTTATTTGTATAAGTGGGATTATTTTGCTATAAGCATCCCTATTAATACTGCTTTTGCTATACCCCATGGACTTTGTTTCTGTTGTCATTTTTCTGTATATATATTTCCTTTGATTTTTACTGCAATCCATTAGTTGTTTAATATTGTATGATTTGTCCTCCACATTTTACTATTTTTGTTAGGTTTTTACATTTACTAAATTTCTATTCTCACAGAATCCATACATTTCTTCTCAAAACAAGGAGAAAAATAATATTTATACAAAAATAGGAAAGAACCAAATTTTCTAAAATTATCATTGAAAAATGAACAACGCTGTAGGTATTATCCTCCCTGTGTTTATAATGTACTACAAAGCTACAGTAATCAAAACATCAAAATATATCACTAAAAGAGACACATAAATCACTGGAACAAAATAAAGAGTTCAAAAATGAACCCACACACATATGGTCAATTAGTCTACAATAAAGGAGGCAAGAGTATACAATGGAAAAAAGGCAGTCTCTTCAACAAGTAATTCTGGGAAAACTGGACAGTACAAGTAAAAGGAAGACGTATGAGCACTTCATTCCATAGAATACAAAATAAGATAAAAATGGATCAATTTCCTAATTGTAAAACCTGAAACTATACAATTTCTGATCAAAAACATGAGAAGAATTGACTTTGAGATAAATCATACCAATATTTATTGGTGATCTGTCTCCTAAGTAAAAAAAAAAAGGAAAGGAAAATTATCAATAATAGTTTTAAGTTTACGTAGGATAAATTAGATGTACTACATGATACAGGGTTTCTACTTCTTGTATATGTGTGAAGTGCAAAAGCTTTTGCAGTGTAAAGGAAACCTTCTACAAGACATATGACAACACACAGAATAGAAGGAATAATTTCAGTCAATGAGAACAAAAAGGTGTTAATATCCATAATATATATGTACCAAATTAGTCCCAATATTTTAAAACACAGACCTCAACATTTTAAGGATCTTCTTGGAAAATTTTCAAAATCAGATATGAGGATGATTTACATTCACATAAAAAGAAACATAACGTTGCTATTCATTAGGAAATCTTAAATCACAACCAGAATGAAATATGATCCACAGCAACCAAAATGGCTATTTAAAAAGACTTCAAATGACAAACATTAATAAGAATGTCGATAAAAGGGAACCCAGGTACACTGTTGGTGGAAACATAAATTGATGAACCCACTATTATAAAAGTGTAAACAGTGAACAGAAAACTATAAATAGAAGCAATATATGTTGCAGCAATTCCAGTTTTTGACATAAATCTGTAAAAACATGAAAACATTAACTTTAAAGGATATATTACCCCCATTGTTCTTAACATCTTCATTTAAAATAGCCAACGATAGATGCACAACTCAACTGCCCATCAACATATGATTGGCTGAAGTAGATGTGAGATATAGATAACATAATAAATACTTAGTCATTGTCATATCAAAAAATAAATTTCTTCCATTTGAAAAAATGTGACTGGACCCAAAGAGTGTTGTACATATGAAAATAAGTCATACGGAGAGAAACACTGTAAGTTATCACTTATATGAGGAAACTAAAGATATAAGAGAAATAATCATAAAGAAACAGGAACAGAATCACTTATATATGTGCAGTGCACCTAGTAGTGGTTTTGTTTCAGGACAGACAAGAAGGATGGTGAAGACAGAAATATGCAAGCTACCAGTTGTAAATTAGAGAAGCATCAGGGTTATATTTTCAGCACAGAGAAATATTTTAATAATTTAAATGATTTTAAAGAGATTATAGGCATATATTTTAGTAAAATGTTCATGCATGTGGGAAAAACAATGAACAAAATAACCCAGGAAAATAAAAATATTTTGTAGTAATATGACATTAAGGGAGGTGATTTGTTCACTTTCTTTACTGTTCTTATAGTGTCCTAATTAGAATTTAAGCTTTTAAATGAAAAATATATACTTTGACAAAAGTGACATATGTTTAAACTATTTTTGTCTCTCCCCTTAAATTTACAGTCAGTAAAAAGTTCACATCTCAACAAAAATAACTACAACACAAAACAATACTCCAGAAAGAATGTGTAAAGCTGAAGTTTGGTGGGCTAAAACACATAAAGGAGGCTCAACTGAGGGAAGAGCAGTTTAGGTGCCTGCAACCAAGGCCCACTGACTAGGGTGTCTGAGCCCACAGGCTTAGAGAACCCAGGAGAAACAGAGTCTCATTGGTTCACACAGCTTCAGCATCCAACTGCACCAGCAATCATGGTCACAGGTAACTTGGAGGGAGCCACAATGGAGAAAGAAATTCCATCCTTCAGACACTCAGACATTCATGACACTGACCTAACTCCCCATTCAGTTGGTGGAGACAAGTTATCTTGCAAAATTGGATATGGGAAAGGCACTTGCCTGATTCCAAATACCCACCTGTCTTTACACCTTTCCTCAATGTATAAACTGAGTCTCAAGGGATATCAGATAAAAGGAAGGGTTCACCATACCAGTGACAGCAGTGACATTAACTACCAGAGAATTCTAAGAAGTGACAATGAAAACACATCTTTTATGCAGACTGTAGAGACTGGAAAGTGCCATTTTGAAATATTATCAGAGATAGCTCAGGTAAATAAAACCAAAAATTGTGCAATATTGCAAACTACCAGAAAACAAAAGCAAGGGCTCCAACTCCAAAACTATTATTTAGTGTCATCAGAGCAATAATTTACCTAGATCATGACCAATCACAGTAACATTATACTGCACGCACACACATAGATACACAGGCATAGACACCGAAACAGACAAAGAAACACACAAATACACACACGCACACACACACACAATGTCAACCCTGCAGCAAACAAACTTATAGTCATGGTATATTGCCATAAAATTTATAGAGAATCCAAATAGGTGTCATACAGTAACTCAATACAAAAACAAAACTCAGATAGCAGTTTAGTGAGTTTATCAATAAATTAAATGCTGATAAGTAATACATTACCAAAGAGACTGGAACTAAAAAATATCCAAAAGTTATTGGAGGACCAGATGAAGTTAATATCTGAGATGAAGCATGCAACAGGAAGCATTGGGAGCAGACTGCCTTTGTGGAAGTGAGTTTAGCAAACTCACCATTACAAAACTAAAAATGATAGAGGAGCGCAGAGATACAAGATATTAAAAAGTGAGGAAATTCTACATTAGCCATCAGACTTCTTCAGGAAATGCACTTTAGAGTGAAATCCTGGAGGGAGAAGAAAATTAGAAGTTAGCTGATGGTTTATTTAAAGAAGTAATAGTTGATAACTTCCTGAACCTGTGTAAGGAACTGATATAGAAGTCCATGTGCCAACAAAACACCAATAACTTTAAGGCAAAGAGAACTCCTTCAAGATACCTCATATGCAAATTGGCCATTCAATGACAGTAAAATTTTAAAGGCAGCCAACAAATGTTATGATAAGCTACAAAGGAAACCCATTAGACTTTCAGCAGATTTCTCAGCAGAAAACATCGGCCAACGGTAAATTAAATGGCATTTTCAAACTACTGATAGAAGAAATCTCTCACCCAAGAATACTCTACCTTGCACAGTTATCACTTAGATACAAAGTGAAAATACTTTACCAGACAAACAAATCCTGAATGAGATGAAAAAAAATAAAACTGAGACACCTTACATGGGGTTCAGAAAAGAGCTCTTCTAATAAATTTTAAAAGGCCAAAATATGCAAAACGAACAAAATGCTAAGCAGACACCACGAGAAATTTGCAACTGTTTCTTTGGGTATGTTCTTAAATGCTACTATACTTTATGGATTAAAGAGAGAAAAATTGGAAATCAGGGGCAATAAATATATATACATCAAACTGGTAACATGTTCACAAGAGTAAAAGAAATTATTTGAGAGAGTAATCATAAAAGATAATGAGTAAAAATAAATCAATAATAAAGGAAACTGCTATCAGTGGAAAAAGGACTAAATTATACATGAGATGTTTTATTTTTATTTGAAGTATATTAGATGTGCTATATTGTATAGTTTCAGATGTACAGCATAGAGATTCTAACATCTTTGTGGATTATATTGCATTATAAATTATTACAATACTTTTAACATTCAATTATTATAAGTTATTTTGAATAATTCCCTGACCTATACAGATTATATTGTTGCTTCTCTCCTTTATATATACTACATTATATCTCTCAATATCATACCATAAAATTGTCCTTCCCTTCCACTTTGGTAAACATAAATTTTTTCCGTATCTTTCATTCTGTTTCAGTCCTTCCTATCTAGTCTGTCTATCTATCTTCCATGTCTCTATCAATCAATCAATCTATCTGCCTATCTATTTATCTATCTACCATGTGTCTGTGTATCTATCCTTCTATTTATCTGTCATCTATCAATAGATATCTATAGATAGATGTACATAGATATTTGTTATTCTTAAAATTCCACATATAAATTATATTACATACTTGTGTCTTTGTCTAAGTTTCTTCACTAAGCACAATATTTACTAAGTCCATTCAGGATGCTGAAATAGCAATGTGTTATACTTTCTCATGGCTGACTAATATTCCATTGCATATTTATAGAATCATCATATCTTCTTAAGTCCATACTCTACTGTGGACCCTTGGATACCTTCCCAGTCTTGCATGATAATAACAGTGCTGTTGTGAACATTGGTTCTTCTCAATTTAGGGATCTTTCCCCAGATTTTTCCTAGGAGAGGAATTAGTGTTTCATATGGTAGTTCTGTTTTAGGTTTTAAAGAAATCTGAATACTGTTTTCCATAGAAGCTTTATCAATTTACATTCCTGCAAAGTGTATACAAGAGATTTCTTACCTCCACATCGTCTCCAACACTTTCCATTTGTAGACTTTTTGATAATAGCTGGTTGACCAGTGTGAAGTGTTACCTCATTGAGGTTTTGATTTGCAATTACCTAATAATTAGCAAAGTTGAGCATTTTTATCACCTGACCATTACTCATCTGTAAGTTTTCTTTGGAAAATTATTAACTCAGTTACTATGCTCTTATTTTTGATTGGGATTTTGCTTTTCAAATTGAGTTGTGTAACCTAAATCCATGTTACATCTATTAACCTACATCTATTAAACCCTGGTCACTTGCATTGTTTGCCAAAATGTTCTCCAATTACACAAGCAGTGTTTTCATTTCATTCATTGTGTCCTTAGCTGTGCAGAAGTTTTCAAGTTTGTTTAGGTCTCACTTGCTTATTCTTGCTTTTATTTCTTTTGCCAAGGAGACTGATAAAAGAAAATATCCCTATGATATATATCCAATAGGGTATCACCTATATTCACTTCTAGCAGTTTTATAATATCAGGTCTTACATTTAGGTCGTTAATACACTTGCAGTTTATTTTTGTATATGATGTCAGGGAATGCTCTCATTTCACTGTTTTGCATGTAGATGTCCAGCTTTCCCAACACCACCCATTGACGAGAGTGTCTTTCCTCCATTGTATACTTTTGTCTTTTTTTATCATAGATTCATTGCTCATAGGTGTGTGGAATTGTTTCTAGGTTCTCTGTTTTTATTGATTATATCTTTGTGCCAATGCCATGGTGTTTTTATTACTGTAGGTTTGTAGTAGAGTAAGGTACCTGGGAGGGTTGTATCTCCAGATATGTTGTTTTTTAAAGATCATTTTGGCAATTTTTAATGATTTAATATAAAACTTAGAGTTATTTTTTTCTGCTTCTTTGGAAAATTCTACAACTTCATAACATTATTTGCACTAAATCTGTAGGTTTCTTTGTGTAGTACGGCCATGCTAACAATATGAACTCTTTCAATCCAAGAGCAGAAGACATCTTTCCATTTCTTTGAATCATTTTTAAATACTTTGTTAATTTTTTATAATTTTTAGTGTGTAGATCTTTCACATATGTGGTTACATTTATTCTAAGATATTCCAGGGAATGGGATTTTATATAGTATTTCTTTCAACGTCCATTTTAGGTTATCTCATGTGTAATGTGTAGAAATGCAAGAGACTTCTTTACATTTGTCTTGTACCCTGCTCCCTTGCTGAAATTATTTATTATTCATAACAGTCAGTGTGGGGCCCTTAGGACTATCTGTGTAGATTGTTATGCCATCATTATTGGTGATAATTTTGCTTCTTTCTTTCCATTTTGTGTTTCCTTTATTTCTTTTTCTTTCCCTTTTCCTTTATTGTATTACTATGGAACAGAAGGGGTGAGAATAGGAGTCCTTGTCTTGTTCCCGAATTTACCCAGGAGGCTTTCAGCTTATACCCCTGAGTACTATAATTTGCTATAAATGGCCTTTACTATGCTGAGAGATGTTCCCATTATACTCACTTTCGTGAGAGTTCTGGTCATGAATGTATGTTGAATTGTGTCAAATCCTTTTTCTCTCTGCATTGACAAGGTCCTGTGGAATTTTTTCTTCCTTTATTAGATAAGTGTCACGCTGATGGAGTTGTGTATGTTGAACCCCATCCTTGTGACTCTGAAAGGAATCCAACTGGTCATCGTGTATAATCCTTTCTATGTATTGCTGGATTAATTTGCTGATGTTCTTTTGAGGATTTTTGAATGTATATTCATCAAGGATATTGGCTTTTCATTTTCATTTTTTCTTTGTTGTGTCTTTGGATTTGTTATCAGGGTAATGTTGGCCTCATAGAATAACATTGGAAATTGTCCTTCCTCCTTCATTTTTTGAAATAGTTGGGGGTAAAGAGGTTTTAGTGAAGGCATCCAAGCATTTTGTCCCTGGGGTGTTTTTAAAATTATACATTTTATTGAACTAATACTGATTGCTCTTTTCAAGTTTTCTGTTTTCTCTTTATTCAGTGTTGGTAGTCTGCACGTATCTAGAAATATGTCCATTACTTTTAGGTCATCCAATTGGTTGTCACATAACTGCTCATAGTGCTTTCATAATCTTTTTTTGCATTTCTGTAATAAAAGATATTATTTCCACTGTTTCATTTCTTATTTTGTTTCGGTCCACTCTGTGTATTTCTTGAAAAGCCTGGCTAAATGCTTACCAGTGTGTTAATATTTTTAAGAAAAAATTAGCTCATGTTTATAGGAATTTCAACTAATTTTTTGATTTATATTTCATTTATTTTCAACCTACTAATTAAAGATTTCTCATTCTAATGCCTTTGGGATTTGTTTGTTCTTATTTCTAGTTGTTTTGGGTGGTATATTTGGCCCATTGTGTGAGATTTTTCTTCTTTGTAGAAGGCCTTAATTGTTCTAAGCTTCCCTCATAGTTTTGTCTCTGCTGTATCCCATATATTTTATGAAGCTGTGTTTTCATTGTAATTTGTCTATACGTATGATATTATTACCTCTTTAATTTATTCATTGACCTTGTTTTATTTTATTATTTTAAAGCATGTGGTTTAATCACATGTTTGTGCATTTCCTTTCCTTCTTTCTAGAGTTGATGCATTATATCATGATTATGTGTATGGAAAAATACTTGCTGTAATATCTATTTGCTTAAAGTTCCTGAGGCACTTTTCATGACATAATTTGTGGTTAATTCCTTAGATAACATCCTGTGCACACTTTAAATTTTATGTGTTCTGCTTCTCTGATGCAGTGTCCAATAACCCAGTTAGGTTCAAATGATCTAATATAATATTGAGACCTCTATTTCCTTACAGATATTCTTTCTGGATGATCTGGCTATCAGAATAGTGAGGCGTTAAATTCATCTACTATTATTGTTTTATAATCAAATGATTCCTTCATGTCTACTAATATTTCTTTATATTCTTATTATCTATGGTGTTGGGTCTATATATAAATTAATGAGTGTAATACTCTATTTTTATATTGATCTCTTTTTCATTATATAGTCTCATATACATCTTTCATTGTGGCCCTTAATTTGCAACATACTTTGTATGAGTGGAGCATTGCAATTTGCACTATCTTATCATTTGCATGAAATACCTCTTCCATCTATTTCAAGGCTGTGTTTATCTTCCACCATAAAGTGAGACATTCTGGGGGTGTTGGCCAAGATGGTGGAGTAGAAGGATGCTCGATATTCACCCTTTCCCACAAATGCACCAAGACACACATCCATAGACCCACTCAGCTAACCAGAGAACCTGTAGAAATCTTGCAGAAAATTGTCCTCTTGAATAGGTAAAGATGCATAAAATCTGGTAGGAGAAAAGGAAGAAAGAAAGAAGAAAAGGCAAAACAGAGTGGAACAGGTCCCACAGGGAGGGAGATGCAAAGAAGACTGGCGCTCATTCACTGGGTCACCCCTCTCCAACTGAGTTTTTGGCAGGACGGAGGGGGAGCCTCCAAGGCTTGGATCTGTACAGAGTATTAGTTGATTGACACAACTAAGTTAAACAGGCACAGACACCCAGGCCAATATGCAGCCCGGAAGCTGGGGGCACGTCCATGCTGCACGAGCTGGGTGGAAGTTGGGAATGGCTGCACTGAGGCAGTCCAGGGGAATGGAGGGAACTGTGTGTCATTGCTGTAGGTGTACAGGGCAGAACAACCTGGGCCCTCTATAAAACAACAGGGCAGATGTGCCCTGTGGGTGGAAGGGTGCATAACCATGTCTGAATATCCACAAAAGTTTCTAGGTGAAGAGAGCTGGGGCTCAGACACAGCCACCATACCCTCTGGTGCTTTGCACCCAGGCAGCAGCAGGGGCAATATCTGCATTCATTATTAAGTACTTAACAGCCTGAACGTCCTGAAGAAGACTTCTCTACAGCCTGAGACAGTTAGGATATTTCTGTCCTGGTTCCTCAGAGAACTTGCTTCACCAAGGCAAACAAGGAGCTGGATTTTGGGCCAGACCAGGGACACGGATGTTCCTCAGTCTTCCCTGATCCCACTTCTGGTGTGCAAACACGAGGCGGACCGTAGAGTGGCACAGGGCAGCAGAGTGACTGGCAACCTGAGGGGGCGTGTGGCCCCCAAGCTTTTCTGCTGCAATGCAGCCCCTGACCATGGTGCTAGGAGAGAGCGTGATGCCCACTCCTGCCTGGTCAGCCTGCAACATCTCACTGCAGCATCAGGAGGGGCAGTGACAAGCCAGCCCAAAGTAAAGAGATCTGCTCCAGACGCAGTGTTTGGGGTAGGAGCGATCTGCTTGCCAACAAGCACTGGGAGCGGCACAGTTGAGGGCTACAGTGGAGGGCCTCTGAAAACAGGAAGATGAGCTTCCAAAATAGGATGAATACAGAAAGACTTCACATTAAATGAACACAGTCTCCAGGAGGACACAGACCACCTCGTTGTTTTAATCTGTTTTTACCTGTTCCATTTTCTGTTACCCTAAAATTTTCACTTCTTTGGCAATTATACATACCTCTATTTTCACCCTTTGAAATATTTAAAAAATATTTCTATTATTATTATTTTTCATCACCCTGCTTCAACTTGCTCTTCTATTATGCATTATACAATGTCTTCAAAAATTTATTTCCCCTTCTTTAAAATTCCTTGTCTCTCTCTCTCTTTTTTCTCTTTTCTAAGTTGTATTACTACGTAGACACTAGGTAGAGGAACTCCCTTAGGACCACAGTAGATATCTCTTACTCCATAAACCACAGTGCCAGAGAGGTAGGAACAAGATGAAGAAGCAGAGAAGCCATTCACAATTGAAAGAACAAGAGAAATCCCCTGAAAGGATGATCAGTGAAATAGACATCGATAGCTTAGTTGATCAAGATTCTTAAAAAGGAGTGATCAAATTACTGAAGGAAATAAAAGATAATGTTTAGAGATATAAAATATGTCAAAAATGAAATGAAATCTATAAAGAAGAGCTGATTAGAATAGGTAAACCCTTTGACTGAGATAAGGAAAAATCTAAATGTGTCGCAAAGTTGACTAGATAATGCAGAGGAATGAATTAGTGACTTAGAAGACAGTACAAAGGAAAGCACCCATTCAGAAGAGCTACAAGAGAAACAACGAGAAACAAATGAAAAAAGCATAAGGGACCTATGTGATAATATAAAGCATGCCAAACTTGGCATGATAGAAGTTCCAGAAGGGGAGGAAAGTTCAAAGGGGATTGCAAAGTTGTTTGAAGAAATCATGACTGAGAACTTCCCAAACATATATAAGGAATCAAATATTGATGTACAGGAAGCTCAGAGTGTCCCAAACAGGGAGAACCCAAATACATCCACACCAAGACATATAATTAAATGGCCAGAGTCAAGGATAAAGAAATGATCCTGAAGGAAGAAAGGGAAAAGCAAAGAGTGAGTTACAAGGGAATCCCCATAAGGCTCCCAGCTGATTTCACTACACAAATACTACAGGACATAAGGAAGTGGCAAGATATGTTCAGAGTATTGAATGAAAAAAATGATATACCCTAGGATAATTTAACCAGAAAGGCTATAGTTTATGGTAGAAAGAGACATAAAGGTTTTCACAGACAACAAAATGCTACACGGGTTTAGTAACACTGTACCCATACTAAAAGAAATATTTAAATGTCTACTCTAAAAAGAAAAGTAGCAGGATGATACAGAAATGAGAATCTCACAGCTGGAAAGGTGATAACTCATGAATTATAAATAAAATAAACACAAAATTAAAAAAAAGACATACAAATCATTGAAAGAGGGAGAAGGAGGCAGGAAAATAGAGAATTTTTTTTTTTTGGTCTTTCTTTTTAAAAATTTTTGTTATCGGTAGGACGGTTTTGAGATCATGTTACTATCAGTTTAATAAAATCTGTTATAATAATGGTCTAAAAGACTTATATAAAAGGGTAACAACAAGACAAAAACTTATCAGGGTGTCACTAAAACTAAATAAATTCCATGATATTTCAAAGGAAAATGACCAAACCATAAAAGGAAGATGAAATGAACAAAGAGGAAATACCAAATCAACTGCAAAGATAAGGTCAAATTAGCAATAAATACAAACATATCATCGATTATTATAAATGTTAATGGACTAAATGTTCCAGTCAAAGTCATAGAGTGGCAGGGTGGATAATAAAACAAGAACTTTCAATATGCTGCATACAAGAGATCCACTTCAGGGAGAAGGACACATATACATTGAGAGAGAATGGATGGAAAAGGTATTCCATACAAATGGAAAAGCCAAAAAGACAGGTGTCGCAGTACTGATTTCTGACAAAACAGTCTTTAAAACAAAGACCATAAAGAAAGATAAAGAACACTTTATAATGATTGAAGGAGTGATACAAGATGAGGATAGAACACTTGTTAGTACATATGCAGCAAATAGAGGAGCACCTATGTACATAAAGTAATTACTAACAGATATAAAGGAGGATAGTGATGGGAACCTAATAATAGTTGGAGATTTCATCACAGCATTAACATAACTGGACAGATCATCCAGACAGAAAATAAATTAGGCAAAAGAGAAGTTAAATAATACAATAGAAATATTACACTTGGTGGATATTTTCAGAGCATTGCACCCCCAAAAATATAGTATATACATTCTTTCCAAGTGCACATGGGACATTTACCAGATTTCATGATATAGGTGGGAACAAAAGAAATCTCAGCAATTTTAAGAAGATAGAAATTACCTCAAGCATCTTTACTGACCACACAACCATGAAGCTAGACATCAACAACAGAGAAACAAAGGAGAACAAAAGTAAAACATGGAGATTAAACAATATGTTATTGAAAAACAAATGCGTCAAGGAAGAAATTAAAGCTGAAATGGAAAAGTTCCTTGAGACAAAAGAACATGAAAGCAAAACCAAAGAAAATTTATGGGACATGCAAAGCAGTGATGAGAGGGGAGTTTACAGCAATAAAGGCTTTCCTCATAAAAGAAGAACAATCACAAATAAACAATTGAACCCACCAGCAGAATGAACTAGAAAAAGAAAAACAAAAAACAACAAAAGGCAGCAGAAGGAAGGAAATTATAAATATTGGTGAGGAAATAAATATAATAGAGATTGACAAAACCATAGGAAAAATATCACCAGTCCAAAAGCTGGTTTTTTATAAAAGTAAGGAAAACCGAACATCCTCTGTCCAAACTCAAAAAGAAGAAAAGAGAGAGAGCAAAAATTAGCAAAATAAGATAGGAGAAAGGAGAAATTACAACAAATAAAATAAAAATAAAGAATATCATATGAGAATATTATGAAAAGTTTATGGAAACTAACTCGATAACCTACAGGAAATGGACAATTTTCTGGACACATACTGTCCACCAAGGATGAATCAAGAAGAAACTTACCCCTTGAACAAGCAGAGCACCAGAAATTGAATCAAAAAAGCAATATAAAACCTCCCTACAAATAGCAGTCCAGGACCGGACAGATTCAGTGAGGAATTCTACAAAACATACAAAGAAGAACTCATACCAGTGCTTCTTAAACTCTTCCAGAAGATTGAAAAGGAAGGAATACTCCCAAAGTCATTCTATGAAGCCACAATCACCCTGAAACCACAACCAGGCAAAGACACTACCAAACAAGAGAATCATAGGCCAATATCACTGATGAACACAGAAGCCAAAATCCTCACCAAAATACTAGCAAATAGAATCCAAACACAGAAAAAAGATTATACTTCATGACCAAGTAGAGATCATGCCTGGGACACAGGGGTAGTTCAACGTATACAAGTCAAAAAATGTAATACAACACATCAACAAGAGAAAGGACCAAAGCAACATGGTCATCTCAATAGATGCAGGAAAAGCATTTGATAAAATTCAACACCCACGTATGATAAAATCTCTCACCAAAGTGGGCATAGAGGGAACATAACTAAGCATCATGAAAGCTATAGACAACTAACCTACAGCTAGCATAGTAATCAATTGTGAGGAAATTTAAACCTTCCCACTAAAATCTTGGACAAGACAAGGATGCACACTATCTCCACTCCAACTCAAGATAGACTTGGAATACCTAGAAACAGCCATCAAACAAGAGAGAGAAGTAAAAGGAATGCAAATTTGAAAGGAAGAGGTAAAAGTCTTACTATATGCAGGTAATATGTTATTATATATAGAAAACCCTGCAAGATCCGGACAAAAACTACTAAAGCTGATCAAAGTATTCAGCAAGGTAGCAGGTTACAAGATTAAGATTCAAAAATCAGTGACATTTCTTTATGCTAATGATTCAGATAATAATATAGAGCTACAGTCAACATGACAGCACTGAATCGGTAGGAAAACATACATATAGGCCAATGGAACAGAATAGAGAGCCCAGAAATAAACCCACAAACTTTTGGTCAATTAATCTTCAACAAAGGTGGCAAGAAAATACAATGGATTTGAGACAGACACTTCAGCAACTGGTGTTGTGAAAACTGGAAAGCAGCATGTAAATCAATGAAGCTAGAGTACTCCCAATAAAGCTAGAACACCACACACAAAAATATAATAAGAATGGATCAAAGACTTAAACATACTTCAAGATACAATAAAACTCCTTGAGGAAAATATAGGCAAAATATTATCTGAAAATTCTCGAAAATTTTCTCACAGAAGAAATAAAAGCAAGAAAAACAAATGAGACCTAATGAAACTTACAAGCTTCTGCACAGTACAGAAACCGGAAGTAAAACAAAAAGTCAACATACGGAATGGGAAAATAATTTGCATATGAAACAGACAAAGGCTTGATCTTCAAAGTATATAAGCAGCTCATCCAACTGAATAAGAGAAAATGAACAACGCAATCCAAAAATGGGGAGAAAATCTAAACAAGCAATTCTCCTAGAAAGACATACAAATGATCAAAAGGCACATCACAAAATGCTCAATATCACTTAAAATCAGAGAAATGAAAATCAAAACTACAGTGAGGTATCACCTTACACCAGTCAGAATGGCCATCATTCAAAAATCCACAAATGAAAAATGTTAGAGTGGCTGTGGAGAAAAGGGAACTGTCCTTCACTGCTGGTGGCAATGCAATTTGGTGTAGCCACTGTTGAAGACAAGATGGAAATTCCGCAAAAGCCTAGGAATAGACTTAACACATGACCCAGGAATCCAGTTCCTCGGCATATATCCAGAACGAACCCTACTTCAGGATGACACCTGCACACCAATGTTCATAGCCAGCACTATTTACAATAGCCAAGACATGGAAACAGCCTAAATGTTCATCGACAGTTGACTGGATAAAGAAGAGGTGGTATATTTATACAATGGAATACTAGTCAGCCATACAAACTGACAACATAATGCAATTTTCAGCAACATGGATGCTCCTGGAGAAAGTCAGTCTAAGTGAAGTAAACCAGAAAGAGAAAGAAAAATACCATAAGAGATGGCTTATCAGTGGAATCTAAAAACAAAATAAAACAAAACAAAAAGAGGACAAATAAAAAAGAGAAATAGACCCGCAGTCATAGAATACAAAGGTTTGGTTGCCATGGGGCAGGGGGTTGGGAGAGATAGACTGGGGGGCCAAAATTGTAGAAGAGATAAAACAGGATTCTACTGTATAGCATAGAGAATTTTATAAAAGATCTTATGGCAGCTGAAAGGCAAAAAAATGGGACAAAAAATGTATATATGTTCACTGTAACTGAAAAGTTGTGCTCTACGCTGGAATTGGAGACAAATTTTTAAAATGACTGTAAATCAATTAAAAACATTGAAAAAACAGAAAAAACATTATCCTAAATATTAGAGGTTTAAATATAAATTATAGAGAAAAAAATCTATGCTAAAGAGTAATAAAACCAAAGATTTTGTTTTATGTTTTCTTTTTGAGATAAGCAATTCAATAAACCTCTAGCCAAGTGCATCATGAAGAAAAGGTAGATGCTCCAAAGAAATAAATTAAGAAAGAAAAGAAGAGAAATAAATATTGTTACCTCAGATATACAAAAGGATCTTTTTATCAACACTTACATGCCAATAAACTGGACAAATTAGAAGAAATAAACAAATGTCTAGAAAGACACAGAGATAAGGAGAAACAAATTATTTGAAAAAACTGTTTACTAGAAGAAAGATAGAATCTGCATTTAAAAAAACTGTTGAATAAAAGTGCAGATATAAACAGCTCCCGTGGAGAACTGTAAAATTACACAAAGCAGAACTTATACTCTTCAAACTATTCAAACATAGTGAAGATGTGGGAAACTCCCAAATTAATTCTATGAAGCTTTCATCACCCTGATAGCAAAACCAACAAAAAAAGTACAGGCAAAGGGAATTTCAAGCCATTATATTTGATAGATTTACAAGCAAAAATTCTACAAAATATTATTAGCAAACTAAATGCAGCAATACCTAAAATATATCATACACCATGATCAACTTGGATTCATTGCAGGGTCACAAGAGAGATTCAACATACACAAATCAATCAGTTTGATGCACCACATTAACAAAAGGAAAAGAGAAAATGACATAGACATCCCAATAAATCCATTAAAAGCATTTCGTAAAATTCAACATTTATTCATTAAGAAAGCAACAACAGCAACAGCAACAACAGCAACATCAACAACCACAACAACAAAAGCAACAATGGCAGAAACCTCTTAGCAAGTAGGATTCAGGAAATATACCTCAACATAATTAAAGTCATTATTTACAGACCCACAGACAACATAATATGCAAAAGTGAAAACCTGAAAGCCAAATTAAGGAATAAGACAAGGATGCCCACTTTCAAAAGTTTTATTAAACACAGTATGGGAAGTTCTAGTAACAGTAATCGGAAAAGAAAAAATGTTATTCAAGTTGGATTGAATGAAGTAAAACTGTTATTATTTTAGATGACATGATAATCTATATAGTGATCTCTAAAGATTCTCCAAACCAAAACAACTAAATCTAATAAAGACATTTAGCAAAGTAGCATGATTCATGATTAATATACAAAAACTGTCACATTTTTTACACAATGAAATAATCCATAATTTTAAAAGATCCATAAGAAATCAGATCAAAAAATGAAAAACCTACGAAAAAAACAACATAATAAAATGAATAGGACACTGATAAAGAAATTTGAAGATAATGTCAAGAAATGGAAAAAAATCTCAAGGTCTTAGTTTAGAGGAATTAATAATTTTAAAATATACATACTACAAAGTATGTCTACAGATATAAGTTGATTCAGATCGAACTACATGATATTTTCCACAGAACTAAAAACAGTACTATGATTTGTATGGAATTGCAAAAGAACCAGAACTGCAAAAGTTACACTGAGGAAAAAGTACTAAGTTGGAGGCATAACCTATAACCATCCCAGATTTCAGACTATAGTACAAAAATACCGAAATCAAAACTGCACAATGCTGGAAAACAACCAAACATCTATATCACTGGAATGTAACACAGAGGCAGAAATAAAACATCACACCTATGGTTAACTAAACTATGACAAAGGAAACAAAAATATACAATGTCTAAAATACAGTCTTCAGCAAGTGATGTTGAGAAAGCTAGATAGCTACATGTAAATCAATGAAATTAGAACACTCCCTCACACTGTACAAAAATAAACTCAAAATGCCTTAAATATGTGAATATAATACATGACACAATAAAAATCCTGGAAACTAACATAAACAAAACAAGACTTGTAGCAAAATTTTCTTATGTCATTCTCCCAAGCTGAAAATAATAAAAACAAAATAAACAAAAGTCCTAATTAAATTTAAATGCTTCTACACAGCAAACTAAACAAAATGAAAAGATGAATTTCCGTATGAGGGAAAATATTAGGAAACAATGCAATCAAAAAGAGGCTAATTTCTAAAATACACACATTGTTCATACAACTCCATTTCAAAAGTCTACAAACAACTCAGCCAGAAAATGAGCAGAAGACAATTCTCTAAAGAAGACACACAGATGACAAACAGGAAAAATAACATGCTCACATTGCTAATCATTATACAAATGTAAGACAAATATAAAATAATGTTTTACCTCACACTATTGAGAAGGGCTGTCATTCAAATGTCTGCAATCTGTAAAGAATTGGGTAGTTGTGGAGAAAATGGGACTCTCCAACACTGTTGGTGGGAATGAAAATTGATGCAACCACTTTGGAAACAGTATGGAAGTTCCTTTACATAATAAAATTAGACATCTCATATGACCCAGCAATCCCACTCCTGGGCATATAAAACATAAATCCTGAAAACAAAGAATCCTAGAGAAAAACATAAGAAGTACACTCTGACATTGGACTTAATATGATTCTACATATGTCTCCTCTGGCATGGGAAGCAGAAGCAAACCTAACAAAATACGATTGTATCACTCTAAAGAGATTTACACTGCAGAAGAAATGATCAATAAAATGAAAATTGAACAAACAGAATGGGAGAATATATTTGCAAGTTATATTTTCAAATGTGGTGTTAATATCCAAAATATATGGCAAACTCGTTCCCCACAACAACAACAAAAGAGAGCAAACAATCCAATTAAAAAAATGTCCATAGGAACTGAATAGATAGACATGAATCAAATTTCTGTAGAAAACATACAGTTGGCTAAATGACCCATTAAAATATGTTCAGAGTTATAAATTATTAGGAAAGTCATAAACCAAAAATGAGACAAGACTTCACACTTGTCAGAAGGCTCTCATCAAAAAGAAAACAAATAGATATTGGTGAGATTATGGAGAAAAAGGAACACCAAGGAAACTGTTGATAGGTATGCAAAATATTGATTTAATTGCATATATACATCAAATTTTCTTCATCCATTTTTCGGTCAAGGGATGTTGGGTTTTTAGGCCCCTGTCTGAAGGCTCTAGAGAATAAGCCCATGGACTGAACTGATAAACAAGCTGTGAGGAATGTCACATATCCAGGCTGGATAAGAAATGACCTACTCAATGTATCCAGTATGAATGAATGGATATCTTATTCTGGGTAAGATACTCAGAGGAGGACAACCTAAGAAAGGCACAGCCAGCTGGATAAGAGATGGCCTACTTAATGAAGTTCCGTGATGAACTTTAAAACATTCCTTGATCATTTAACATCCTGTGCTTACTGCAGTAGAATGGGGAGATAAATAGCTTAAGATTATTATCATTGTTATAACTTAGATGATATATGAGGCATTGTGTATGTCCTATATAAAGCCTTCTTCTTAGAATCAAAAACAGAGAACTTCTTCGTTTCTCTCCACACAGTGTTTGTGTGTAAATGATATTGTGCCACTGACAGGGTTAATTTAATTTGATGGGAGTATCTTAAAATTATGTTGCATCATATACAATGCACTTTCCACACGTATTGAGATAATTATGTGAGTTTTATTTCTCATTCTATTAGTGTGGGATGTCACCTTTATTGATGTCAATATTTTGAAGTATCCTTAAACCCAGGGATTAATCCCTTTACTCATGTGTGTGTATTATAATTTAAATGTGTTGTTGAATTCATTTTGCTTGTGTTTTGTTGAGAATTTTGGCACATATGTTCATCAGGGATAATATTCTATATTTTGCATATAATGTCCTTTCTATCATTGTTATGCATATAAAGCTGGCATCATAAAACATGTTTGGAATCTTTCACACCCTTCAAATTCTTAGAAGATTTGGGGAAGAATTGGTGAAAAATTTTCTTCAAATGAATGACAGTAAAGACCAGTAAAGTCGTCTTGCAAATATTTTCTTGTTTGGGAAGTTTGGATTATTGATTTAATCCTATACACTTTTGCTCTATTTAACATTCTTATTTCTTCTTGATTCAGTATTGGAAGACATATGTTACTGGGAATTTGTCTTTTGTTGTAAGTCATTCAAATCGTTGTCTAGTGGTAATTTCTTATGATGCTTTGCATCTCTACAACATCAGTGGTAATATATTCTCTTTTATTTCTAAGTTTAATTGAGTCTTTAATTTCTTTATCAGCCTAAACTTTTGTCCACTTTATGTTTAAAAGAAAAAGACTAAGGTATATTTTTTTTATATTTTCAATTGTTTCTCTTATTTTCCTTACTATCATTCATTCAATTATCTTCTTTTTTCTTTCAGTTTTCCCCTAGAATTTAAGGTGAAAAGTTAAGTAGTGTGAATCTTTGTATTTCATTTATTACTAAATTTTTTTATTTAGATATTACTTATTTATTTATTTACTTATTAATTTATATATATATTTATTTATTTATTTACATATTTCTTCATTTATTTATCATTGAAGTACAGCCATTTACAATGTGTAAATCTGTGGTGTAGATCACAGTGTTCCCGTACATGTATACATTTGTGTAACTATTAAAGTTTACTTCACGATATTTAACTTACTGCCCTGTGTCATACGAAAGAAATTTTGAAAAAATCTATTTTTATATATAGTGGATAACTTTTTATAAATGAAATCTCCCATATATATCCTCTCAAAGTCCCTTTCCGCATTTATCATAAAATCTTTTATTAGGTCTGCGAGTGTGCTTAAATTTTGTACATGAAATCATTGTGTTCTCATCCAAATTTTTTTAATATTACACATATGTTATGTCATGTATTATTTTTCTTTCTCCTTCTGGTTTACTTCTATTAGAATGTCACTTTATAGGGACATCCATTTTGCTGCAAATGTCATTGTTTTATCATTTTCTATTGCAGAATATTACTCCATTGTGTAAATATGGCATAATTTCTGAATACTGTCATCAGTTGTTGGACCATTAGGTTGCTTCCATGTCATGGCTGTTATATATAGCACTGCTAAGAACATTGAGGTGCAGGTGTCTTTTGAATTAGAGTTCTCTTTGATATATACCCAGAAGTGGGATTTCTGAATCATATGTTAAGTCTATTTTTATTGTTTTGAGGAATCCCCATCCTGTATTCCACAATGACTGCACCAAACTACATTCCTTCTATCACTGTATGACGGTTCACATTCTCCACAGCTTCCCCAGTATTTATTGTTTGTGGATTTTTGAATGATGGCCATTGTGACTATTGTGAGGTGATAATTCATCATAGTTTTAAATTGCCTTTCTATAATAATGATAGTGAGAATTTTTTTTTCATATATCTGTGTGGCATTTGTATGTCTCTATTTGAGAATTGCTTGTTTAGGGCTTCTGCCGATTTTCAGATAGGGTTTCTTGTTTTTTATTATTATTATTAGGTTGTATGAAGTCTTTTATTTTGGAAATTAAGACTTTGTCAGTTGCATCAATTCTAAATGTTTTCTTTAGTCCTGTAGGTTGTCATTTTGCTTTGTTTATGATCTCCTTTGCTGTCCAAAAACTTATGTTTAATTAGGTTCCATTTATTAATTTTGCACTTACATCCATTACCTGGGTATGCTGTTCTAGGAGATCATTGCTGAGATTTATCTCAGAGTGTTTTGCCTTTGTTTTCTTCTAGGAGATTTACTGTGTCTTCCCGTACATCGAAGTCTTCAAGCCATTTTGAGTTTATTCTTGTGTATGCAATGAAGGAGTGTTCTAACTCCATTGCTCTGTATGCTGCTATCCAGTTTTCCCAACAGCATTTGGTGAAGAGATGGTCTTTTCTCTGTAATATTCTTGGCTACTCTGTCAATGATTCATTCAACATACGTCTGTAGATTTATTCCTAGGCCCTGTATTCTGTTCCATTTTTCCATATGCCTCTTTCTGTACCAATATCTTGTCATTTTGATTATTGTATCTCTGCAAAAGTGTATGGAGACCTAGTGGTCTATTCCTCCAGCCTCTTACTTTATTTTGAATATTGCTTTGAAAATTATGGATTTTTTAGTACTCTGTGTAAGTCATAGGATCCTTTGGTTCAGTCCTAAAAAGAAGTGTTTTCATAATTCGATAGGAAATCACATTAAGTCTATTGATTGCCTTGGGCAGTATGGCCATTTTAACAATTTTGTTTCTTCCGTTCCATGTCCAGTGGGTATCTTTTCAATTCTTCAAATTTTTTTGATTTCCTCAATCAATGTTTTCTAGTTGTCCCTGTATAAGATATTCACCTCCTTGGTTAGATTTATTCTTAAGCATATAGTTTTGGGTGCAGTTATAAAATCGGTTGTTTCTATATTTGTTTTCCTGTTGATTGAATGTTAGTGTAAAGAAATGATATTAGTTTCTGTACATTACTCTGGGTACCTTGCCCAGTTCCTTTTTTAGCCTAAGTACTTATTAGTGAAGCTTTTACAGTTTTCTCTATATAGTGTCATGTCTGCGTATCGTGGCAAATTTACCTCTTCTTTTCCAGTCTGAATCATTTTATTTCTTTTTCTTGCCTGATCTTTGTGGCTATGACTTCTGAGACTATATTGAATTGAAATTGTGAGAATGGGCAACCTTATCTTGTCTCAGGATTTTTGGGAAGGGTTTCAGTTTTTCACCATTGAGATTTTTGCTGGCTATATGTTGGTCATAAATAGCTTTCATAATGTTGAGATATGGTCCCTCTATGCCCACTGTGATAAGAACTTTTATTGCAAATAGGTGTTAAATATTATGAAATGCTTTTTCTGTATCTACTGAGATGATCATGTGGTTTTTTGTCCTGCTTTGTTGATATGGTGTATCACAATTGATTGATTGATTTGCATATGTTCAACCATCCTTGTGTTCCTGGTATGAACCTAACTTGACCATGGTGTGTAATCTTTTTTTACATGCTGTTGGATTCTCTTTGTTAATAATTTCATAAAGAACTTTATATCTATGTTTATCAATGATATTGGCCTATTGTTGTCTTTGGTGTAGTGTCTTTTTCTGGTTTTGGTATCAGTTTGATGTTGGCCCTATGGTGTGAGATTGGGAGTACTCTCTCCATATCAAGCTTTTGGAAAAGTTTGAGGAGGGGTGGCATGGATTTTTCTTTGAATGATTGGTCAAATTCCCCAGTGAAGCTATTAGGGTCTGAATTTTGTTTGCAGCGATTTTTTATTTTATTGATAATTGTATTCCATTTCTGGTGATCTCTCTGTTCAAATGCTCAATATTTTCTTAATGCAAAAATGGTTGGCTGAATGTTTCCAGAAACTTCTGAATTTCTTCCTTTTTTTCCAGTTTGTTTCCATATAATTGCTCATGGTATTCCTTTATGATATTTTGCAAATTTGTTTTACTCTTTGTATTTTCTCCATTGTCATTTCTTATGTTATTCGTGTACTCTCTCTATTCTTGTTGATGAGTCTGTCCAGAGTTTTGTCAATTTTGTTTACTATTTCAAAAAATAGTTTGATTTTTTCTATTTTTTAAACTCTAATTCAATTCTTCCTTCCATGACCTTAAATATTTCCCTCTTTCTGCTGACTTTTTGTTTTGTTTGCTCTTCTTTCATGATTAGTGTTTATAGAACGTTAGATTATTTATTTGAAATTGCTCTTCTTTGAGGAGGGCCTTGTCACTATGAACTTCCCTCTAAAGCCTGCTTTATCTGTATTACATAAACTTTGCATAGGGTTTTGTCATATATCTCGATATATTTTTTATTTATTATTTTACTTCTTCACCTCCCCTACTTGTTTTAGTACCATGTTGTTTAATCTACATGCCGTAATTTTTTCTCCCTGTTTTTCTGTGATTTATTTCTACTTTCATGGTATTATACTCACAAAAGATGCTTGAAAAAATTTTTATCTTCTTAAGTTTGTTGAGGCCTCTTCTGTACCTGAGTACATAATCTTTCCTCGAAAATGTTCCGTGTGCACTAGAAAAGAATGTATATTCTGCTTTGGGGAGAAGTAGTGTTTTGAAAATATCAACCAACTCCAATTATTTCATCGTATATTTTAGTATCTTTGTTCTATTATTTATATTCTGTCTGAAAGCTTGTCTAGTCATGGTAATGGGGAGTTAGAGTGTCCTATTGTGATTGTGTTCCCTCCGATTTCTCCCTTTTTATCTATTAGTATTTGCTTTACTTATTTAGGTGCTCATATATTGAGTGAATATATCTTAATGAGTATAATACCCTCATTTTTTATTGCTCCTTTAATTATTATATCATGTCCTTGTTTATCTTTCTCTATGGCCTTTCATGTAAAGTCTATTTTGTGTGAAGTCAGTACTCATAGTCCTGCTTTCTTGTCATGTCCATTTGCATGGAATATATTTTTCCATCTTCTGACTTTCAATTGATGTGTTTTCCTCTTACTAAAGTGGGTCCCTTGTATGCTTCATAATGTAGGGTCTTGTTATAATATCCCATCTGACAATAAATATCTTTTGATTGAAGCACTTAGTCTATTAACAGTTTTGATAATTATTGACAGATTGCTGTTTATTTCCATATTGAACTTCATTTCCCAGTTGATTTTGTATTTCCTTTTTGTTCATTTCTTTTTCTTTTTGTGGCTATATAAGTTTTCTTTATTATCTTGGTTTCTTTTTGGCTTTATTAATTCATTGTAAGCTTTTGACTTCTGGTTACCCTCTTTTGTATGTGTATTGACCTGTTAATATATCTGTTTATTTTGACTGATAGGAATACAAACTGTAACCCCTCCTACAGAGAAGAGAAACAAGAAGAAAATACTCTGTATTGTCCTGTTTTGCTCTCTGACCCTTAAAAATTATGATGTCCTGTTTTACAACATCATGTATATTCTATTTTATGTCATGGCAGCTATTGTCTTTCTAATTATGTCTTTCTACTTTCTATAGATTTCTGTTTTTTTTCTTTAGACTAGATCTTTCATTATTTCATTTCTGTTGCTAAATTCTTTAAGTATTCACTTTTATGGATGTTATTTATCTCTCCTTCTATTCTAAAAAATAGACTTGCTTGATAAATTATCTTAGATTACAGCTTTCTTTCATTCAAGACTTTGAATATATCTTGCCACTGCCTTCTGCCTGTTATATTTGTGTAGGGAACCAGTATACAAATGTAATATATATAATTATTTACATATGTAAAGAATACCTAAAATCAAGGTAACAAATAAAATGAAAACCTATACATTAAAAAATAGAAAACATTGATGAATGTAATTAAATCTGTTCCCAAGAAATGAAAAGATCTCTATTGTTAATGATGTGAAACTATGTGGTTGAAACAAACGTACTACACAAGGCAATCTACATTTAGTGTGATTCATGTCAAAATACCCATGAGATTTTTCCATTAAATAGAACAAATACTTTCAAAATTTATATGTAACCATAAAGATCATGACTTGCCAAAATAATCTTGAAAAGTAGTATTAAATCTAATAGTGTAAAATAATCTGATGTTAAAGAGTCCTTTAAAGATTTAGTAATTTAAAAAACATGATACTGGATCAAAAACAGACACCAATCAATAGAAGAGAATAGCACAACTAGATATAATCCCTCACACCTATGATCAATTTACCCATGAAAAAGGAAGCAAGAGTATAAAATTAAGCAAAGACATTCTCCTCAATAAGTAGTGCTGGGGAGATTGAACATGTGAAAGATAGATTATAGTATTTCCTCACATTGTATACAATCTATGAGCACAGAATATCTTTCTATTTATTTGGTTTACTTATATTTCTTTCACCTTTAATTTATAGATCTATGTTTAGATCTTTAATTTCACTTATGTATTTTATTCTTTTTGGTATAAGTTTACACACAATAGTTTTCCTAGTTACTCCTTCTGATAATTTGTTGTTAGTATATAAAAATGCAACAGATATTTGTATGTTGATTTGTATTCTGCAAGTTTATTAAGTTTGTTGACAATTTCTAACAGTCACTGGAGGAGTCTATGGAGTTTTCCATCTATGTGTAATTACATCATCTGTAAAAATAATACTGCTTGTTTACAAGTTGGATGTCTTTTTTAATGTTTCTTGACTAGTTTTTCTGGCTAGGATTTCTTGTAGTGTAATTTAGGACTTGTGAGGATGAGCTACTTTTTTGTATTACTGTACCAGAGGAAAACTTTCCTGTATGTTAATATTGAACTTGATGAAAGTAATGGGTTTTTCATATATGGCTATTTTTATCTTTAGTTATATTCTATCTAGAGGGAATTTGTTAAGAATTTTTTGTATACAAAAGTTAAGATCAGTTCTGTCAATAATTTTCCTACATTTTTTGAGATTGTTACCTTTGAATTCTCTGTTTTTTAAGGGATGGTATCACATTTATTGATTTGTGAATGTTAAATAACATTTATGAATCAGGGCTAAATCATACTTAACTATAGTTTATAATTCTTATAATATGCAATGAATTCAGGTTGATAATATTTATTTAGAATTGAATATACACATATTGAAGGAAAAATTTACATTGTAGCTTGAGTGTACATTTATTTATTTTAAAATTTTATCACTCATTTTGAATTTGGCTTATGTTTAATGGAATTTATTTCTAAATAAGTAATATAAGTTTTGGTAAAACTGGACTTACTACAGTTTACTGATACAGAGCATAGCTATTATTTGCAATTAGTGAACAAACACTTGCCTTAAAATGCCATATTATACTAACAATGCCAACTGTTTCAGGACTGGAAAACATATGGCTTCCTAAAATGCATTACCTTGTCTTTTCCACACTAACCCACATATAATGTTATTTTTTTGTTTTTTGATTGTTTGTTTGTTTGCCCCTTAATGGAGTCACTGCTTATAGAACCCAGGACCTTGTGCATAACTTTATTTATCAACATCATTTTGGAACACTTAACAGAAGCCACAAGAGTATGGATTAAAAGATGACAAGAAAAATTATTCCTTCTAGGGACTTAAAAACCTCTGATTGAAAGAATGGCAAAAATAAACATTTGTAAGTGTACAATCAGATTTTTCTCTTGTGTAATTGTAAAGTAGAATATTAAATTACATTTGTTTTACTTATAGCACTGAAATAAAATTTAAAACAAAAATTCCCCCCTTTGGAATTTCTTAAATTTGATTGATTATTTTAATTTAATTTTAATTCATAAATATTTAACATTTATTTATAAACATAACAAATAAACTGACATTTATTCTGCTGATGTTTTGAATATAGAGCTACTTATTGTAAAGTACACAGAGAAATAACTACTTCCGTTTACAAATCAAATTTTGATTCACTTTAATTACAAATGATAATGAAATTGTTATAACCATTCTGTAAAAATTTTACACAAATTTCACTTTAAATTCCAATACTTTAAAATCATTTTATTTATTTTGTGCATATTTATACTCTGTTCACCAATGTTGTATAAATTTGGATACAAAAGGAATGAGATTGTTTTTATCTCATACACCCCAAAGTTAAATTGTTTAAAAAGATATTCTCGGGAAAATATTTGCACATCACAGTATAAAAATAAATATCCTATATATTTCATTTTAACTGGATTAATGAGAAGGAAACACTGGCTGATTGTTACACTTGGGTTGCTAAGAGACCAGTCTTTTTGTGATGTCACAGCCACTCAGGTTGAGAACCATGTTGATGGCCTATCAGTTAAACTGTGCAGGCCTGCTTAAGCAGCATTTGAAGCTGCAGTGCTCAAAATCATGCAGATTAGAAAAGTAGTTGTAGGAAATGTTATTTGAGATGGCACATATTTCTTCAGAAATTCAAGATGTGCCTCCTAAAGATGGACCAACTGACTCAGGAAACCCCGGTAGATCTCTATCGTGTGATCAAACATTCTCTGGGGACTTGGACTTGAGGTGTATGATTGAAGAAAATGCTTTTCAGACTTTGTCTGAAAAATCCTTAAAGACCATGTTACACACATTGTATCTTGGAACCAGATGAAGATAATGATTTTCGTTCTCTGACATTTCCAAGAAAACACTGGAAAATGGCTGGGAGTGACCAATTTAAATCCATCTGGTGGGATGATAATGGAACTTCCATAGTGATTGATGAAGATGTCTTTAAGAAGGAAGTTTTGGAAAGAAAGGCCCCTTTCAGAATATTTGAAACTGGATGTATGAAAAGTTTAGTTAGACAGCTTAACCTTTATGGGTTTAGTAAAGTGCAGCAGAAATTTCAAAGATCTGCTTGTCTAGTTGACTTTCTGGCAGAAGAAAAAGAAGCCTCTGTTTTAAGCAAGGTATACACAAGTTTTAGTTATGACTTGGTAACTTATGTATAAAATTTTATTTTGTACATCAATCTATGGTAATATAAATGTAAAGCTAGATTTTGAAAATAGTATAAAACTACAAATGCTAAAATTCTTTATTTTTTCTAAAAATGAGGACAGTGACTTAACTCTTCAAGACTATGAGAAAGTTTGCTAGCAGCTATGAATCTTATCAGAAATCTAAATGAAAGTATGAAAGCTGCTTTTCAAAAGTGGCATTCACCGTTACTGCAAACACTAAATTCTTTAATTTGATGACTATACTATTTACATGTGTATTTTCCAAATAAGGAACTTCAAAATATCGTCAGCAATGTTCATATTTTGATGATTTTATCTTTGCATACTAAACATGAAATCTGAGGTTTTAAACTTAAGGCTTATTGTAGTTATGTATTTTGGTTTAAATTATTACTAAAACCTTTCTCCTTTGGTTGTAGCTTCTGTTCTACTATAATCCAAATTTTAAACGAGGCTGTCCTCAGCTTTTAGTGAGAATAAAAAGAAGAGTTGGGATTAAAAATGCCTCTCTGTTGTCTTTATTGGCTCGAGATTTCAACAAGAAGCACTTTAAAGGAGGAGGTAATGTTGGTAAAAATAATTCTGATTTTGTGGCTGACACTAGTGGAGAAAGTGCATTTTTACCTTCTGCAGATTTAAACATGCCTCTAATAAGAAAGCCCTCTATTGGCCACATAATTTGTGATAAAACTACCCCGCTCAGAGGTGATTTTTCTCCTCCATCATCAACGTCAGTTAGACCACCAGAAAATATTGCAGTGGAACAACTAGCTATTTTAAATCAGTTGACCACTGTCCACGGGCACTCTCAAAGTAGCTACACTGAAGCAAATGGCCGTGTTGTGAACTTCATTACAACTACAAATTCTACTTCTCAATACAGCATCTTGTCCCCCTTACAGAGCAATTATTTTGGACTGATGGTGGAGCCTTCTTATTTTCCAAATAGATATCACAACATATCTGCCAATGAAGGTCGTTTTTGTAAACTTCAACCTGTGAGTAACCCACGGTTTCCATTGCCAGTGATAGCTGATACATCAGCTACTTCTATTTCAAGGCAAACTCATCAGACATCTTCAGTTTATGAACGTCATCCTAATTACAACTGAACTACCAGAGGACTACCAGGTTATGCATGATAACAAAGATTAAAATTGATGTTTGTAAATTTTGACAAATATCTGCAATTTTCTTATTTGAACAATAAACATAGAATTGTACTTTATTATCCTTATTTTTTTAAATAGAGATAAGAGTTAAAAGTGATACTAAGTTACCATTTAAAGAAAAAAGAGATATTTGTTTGATATGATCATTTGATGGAACAACATGAGTGTAAATTTAAATAATTTCTGTGAGGAAGAAAAGAAAATGGAAGAATTTGGAAAAAGACTAAAACATGGAGAGAGGGAAAAGTACTTAGTGGTTTCTGGTTCATCCTGAAAAGTATTCATTGTGTTAAGTTAGGATATGTTCGAACAGGATGAAAATGCAGGAACCGGCCCAGGGATCATGGTCTTTATTATGTCATCTCTGGTATCATAAAAGTCACATGATGTAGTCTCAGATGGTACATTCAGCATGTGGTAAAATTTAACAAGGAATTATATCTATGGTCTTCCTTGTGCTGTTTTCTAAGCATTCCAAGTGTTGCTTTATTTTTCTCCACTCAAGAGTCTTCACTATATTTTTAGAGTGAATATTTTAAGTTACTTTTATGTTCCAGCCAAACACAAGCTTACATCTTCAGGGTTGCACTTAATGCTTTTCCAAATCTAAGCCCACAAACTCAACATAGTTTAGCCATTTCATTATCGATCTGGCATCTGACTAATTTGGCATATCTTTATGTTTCTCTGTTTCTGGAGATACATCCAGGCAAATGCTTATCAACCATATTAAATCCAAACTCACAACTATTGCTCTAGCTCATCCTTGGGCAAAGGATATCCTCCTTTTACCTATTTAGATTTTCCCAGTCTCAGCTCAGAAATCACCTCCTCCAGATATTTTCTGTCTATCCCCCTTTCCTTGTCTAACTTGGATACCAGCACAGTAAGCACAGCTCATGCCACAGGATGCATTTTAGTATTTAGTGAATGAAAAATACATGTTAACTTTAAGCAAAATCTACTTTCCTGAAACAACAAAACTTTCATGGTTTACAAACAGTTTCATTATGGTCTTTATTCTTCACCACAAACTAGCTCTTTTCGTAGCCCAAGGCTAGTCACTCAAGACTGTAATTGGAGATAGGTACAGGAGACAAAGTATTATTTTCTTCTTAATTCATGCCTCCAGAGACCTAAAGCATTCCATTCTCATTTGCTGGATTTTTTCCTGTCTCTTCATCACCCACCCACCCCAAAATAGCTGATTCTCTTCCCCATACCAATAACTATACTTATTTCTAATTAATTGACTTCTTAGAATCAGAGCTTTATCCACAATTGACAGTGCCATTGCAAACATTTAGTGTAGGTTTATTCACCCCACATAACTTGTGCCCTTCCTAACCTTCACACAGGAAGTATCTGCGAGGTACTAGCCCCTTGGTTGGGGTGGTCGTATTCAGTAACTAAATTGCAATCTGAACTGTGTGGACAAAAAAGAGGTGAGGGTGGTAGAATTAAATATTTGTCTAACTGCAAGAATACCAAATTTCTGCAGATATTAGGAAATATATAATATTAATGGAAGACTTTGACTCTTTCCCATTAATTTAAAATAAATGGTGAAGCAATTTCAGAATGTGAAATGATCTGAAATTCTGGAAAAATTGTAGGCAAGTTCAGGGAGCCTAAGGCTTCTGCTCACAATGATGCAGCCAGTGTCATCTGATAAGACTGGAAAGGCAAAATTGAGTCCAGAAAATGTGTCACCATTTGTGAAGAAAGCCTTTGATAATCTGGAGAATGGGCAAACGGGCCAGGGTAAGCTCTAGCAACTTCCCACCAATATGACTTTTACCAAGAGAAGGAAAGAGCCCACTTGCAGCAGAAGATCTATGTCTGGACAGCAGTGATTGTTCCTATAACAGAAACATCAACCTTTCAAGTTTGTCAGCTCAACTCTGATGGTGGCTATGTTGTAGCTTACATTATCATTCTGGGGTTCAGAAGGGCTGGTTCAGCAGCTAGTTTCCAGCTCCCTTATCAGACAGTGGGTCTTACCATAAACATCATAACAAGATTCTATAGTGATAAGTCAAAAGCTACACTTTAATTTCAAAATTAGAAATCCTAAAGAATTATATTGTTTGTTTCTCCATCTCTAGTTTTCTACCTGGGAAAACTAGAATATTGGCAAATGAATAAAAGTTGCCTGGTGCTTTGAAAACTATTCTCTGAGCTTTGTCCACTGAATTATTCCCACTAAATACAACAAATCTGTCTTCCACTGCATGTGTGTGTGTGAAGATGCATTTTTAAGCAGTAACGAAGTTTGTCTTAGTTGAGTCATCAGTGAATTATTATTCTGCATCTGGCAGAATCTCTGTGAATTAAGAGTTTCATTGAGCCACCAGATTTTCTTCCAATCAGGGAGAGGAATATTATATTTCTCCCAGTATGCTAACTGTTATCTTTTCATTGAATCCCGAGCTGATGCTAGGGCCAAGCCACTGAACCCTTGAATTGGACTGAGGCATATACAGTCTCCAATCCCCAGAGCCCAGCACAGGATTGTGTCTCTTTTTTAATTTAAGCTTATGTCCAAGTTTTTTTCTCTTTTAATTCTCATTGTTGACACAACATATTTTGGCTTTGAACACCCATTGACTAATTTATAGAGACTGAACTGCTGATGTATTCCCGTTCAACTACAAATAGCAATAACATTTATTTCGTTGGACTACCTGGAATACAGTGAGCATAGTCATTATATTGAAAGCAGTCCTCAGTCCTAATAATGCAGAAACTTTATAGTTCTTTGCCAGCACTTGAGCGAGGATAATTCCTGTGGATCTCAGGGATTATCCTCACATCCCGTAATGCAACCATGGGAAAACACCATATTGTTTTCCAAAATCAAGTCTTTGTCATTATTGCATTCCAATTGCAAAACAGTTAAGAACTGTAGGAGTTCTGAGGTTTTACCATGCTGAGATTTTTTGCAACCTAGCATGTTCCTTACTTACTGATGCTGTTGGGGAGATGAGACCTTTGGTCTGAGACAGTGAATATTATCACTCAAAGAAAAGCAGCCATGGTTACATTTTTTATCCATTCCCTAATCTCAGATGAATTCACAGAGTGAAATTTTGATGCCTACAAAATCAGTGGTCTGTTATCATGAAGAAAGTTTAAGGCATGGTAAAACACTAGTTATATTAGTATCTTTATGTATAATTTATTAGAATCACTTATATATTTGCATCTTTATCTAGGATAACTCTATCATGACTCACGATTACTTGCTTCAAAAACAGTAATGAGAAATGACATGGGAAACAATGATCATTGTCTTTCCATTTTTCCTTCTGCTTTTATTGAGATATAATTGACATAAGACATTGTGTAAGTTTAGGTGCAAAGGGTAGATATTTGAGTCACATGTATCATGAAGTAAATATAGCAATTTTACGGGGAATTCATTATCTCATTTAGATATAATATTAAAGAAATACAATTTGATTTTAGTTGTGTTGAGAAATCTTAGCGTCTACTCTCTTAACAACATTCATATATAACATAAAGCAGTATTAATTGTATTTATCATGTTAAAATGTAGCATCCCTAGAACACGTTTTTTTAACGGCTGGAAGTTTGTATCTTTCGAGTGTATTAATCTAATTCTTCTTTCCCAACCCCTGCCTCTGTTAACTACAAATCTGTTTTTTTCTATAAGTATATTTGTTTGTTTTTGAAGTGTACTTTAATGTATAACACTGTGTTAGTTTCTCTTACATTACATAATGTTTGCAAATTTTAATACATTTCAAACTGATCACAAGAATAAATTTATTTATGATATGTTGCTATTTAAAGATATTTCATAGTTATTGACTATTCCCCATACAGTACATTTCTTGTTCCTGACTCATTTAAATTGCAACTGGAAAATATTCTCTCTTAATTTTTCTGAACTATTTATTTTTCTTCACCACATTTCCCTCCTTCTTGTAAACAACCTGTATCTTTCTATATCTATTACTCCTTTTCTGTTTTGTTATGTTAATTTGTTTTAAAATCAAAATATGAGAAAAATAATTTAGCATTTGTCATTATATGTGTGACTAATTTCACTTAGCATATTACCCTCTTGGTCTACCCATTTTTTGCAAATGACAAGAACTTATACTTTTTAGAGCTGAGTAATAACCCATTGAAATTTTATGTGTGTGTGTGCATACATATATATATATAGTGTGCATAATATATATATAGTGTGTATGCATATATATATTCAAATATAGATAAATCTTCAGTTAATAGATGGTTAGATATATATACTATAAACAGACATTTTCTTTGTCCATCATATATTGATGAGCAATAAATTTGCTTCTATATCCTGGCTATTGTAAATAATGCTGCAGTGAGTATATGGTTGAATTTATCTTTTCTGCTTAGTGTTTTTATTTTCTTGGAATAAGTATCCAGATATAGAAATGTTGGATCATATTTCATGTTTGATTTTTATATAAAACTCCATACTGTTTTCCACAGTGACAGCACAAATTTACATTCATTCAATCAGCGCATCAGGGTTCTTTTTCTTACATCCACACCAACATTTATATTTGTAATATTTTTGATCATATTCATTCTGACAGGACTGACATAAAATCTAATTGTGTTTTGGACTTGCATTTTTCTGATGGTTAGTGATGTTGACCAATTTCATGTGCCTGTTGATTACCTTTCCACCACTGTATATTAATTTATTTGTAATGGGCTAAAGGAGCATAACTGTCTGATTTCATTTTTAGGCATTATGTTGTGTTCCATTATTCTGTTTGTTCTGTGCCACGACCATATTCATTACTGTAGCTTTGTATTATAGTTTAAAATCAGGCACAGTGATACTTTCTATTTGTTTTTGTCAAAGTTGTTTGTGTTTTTAGTTTGTTTGTTTTCTTTTCTTTTCTTTTCATTTTTAGTGATTTCAACTCTTTTGTGTTTACATGAAAATTTAAGAATTATTTTTTGTAAGTGTCTGAAAATGCACTTTGTATTTTGATAGGCACTGAATTTAATTTGTGTATTTTCTTGGCTAGTACTGTCATTTAAACAATATTTTTTCCTAATATATGAACAAAGTATATCCATTCATCTGTTTGCATTATCTTCAATTTCTTTTACAAATATTTATAGTTTTCTTATTACAGGATATTTAACTCCTTGAATGGATACATTTCTTGATTTTTTTTAATGCAACTGTAAGTGAGACAGTTACCTCACTTCCTCTATCTGTTAGTTTGTTGTTAGTGTAGAAATGCAAGATTTCTGTATGTTAATTTTACATTCTAAAATTTTACCAGATGCATTCATAAGCCCTAGTAGTCTTGTGGCATCTTCTTTATGATTTCTGTTTAACGTATTTCATCTGCAAACAGATAATTTTACTCCTTTTTTTGAAATAGCTATATTTTATTTACTTTTATTATGGATAGCTATGGCTAGAATTTCCAATACTATATTGAATAACAGTGGTAAGAGTGAGCATTCTTTTCTTCTTCCTTCTCTTACAGGAGATGCTTTCAGCTTTTAATCAGTGAGTGTCATGTTAGCTGAGTTCTTGTCATATATGACCTTAACTGTGTTGAGGTATGTTTCCTCATGCCCAATTTGAGGAGAAATTTAATCATAAATAGATAATGAATTTGTCAAAACATTTTATGACACTTTTAAGGTGACCATATAATTTTTATTTTTCAGTTTGTTAGTTTGGTGTATCATATTGATTAATTTCTGGGTATTGAATCAATTTTGCATCCCTTGCATAAAAGGGACTTAATCATACTGTATAATCCTTTTAATATTTTGTTTTCTTTGCCAACAATTTATTGATGATTTTTGCATCTATTCTTATCAGTAGTATTTAACCTGTAATATTATGAGATATTTGTTCCTGTTTTAGTAGTAGAGTGTGATATAGAAAGTGTGTGATATAGAAATGTGATATAGAAATGTGTGATATAGAAATGTGGGGTAGGAAGCCTTCCTTCCTCTGCAAATTATTGGAATTCTCTGAGAAGAATAGGTGATAGCTCCTCTCTAAATGTTTGGCAGAATTCACCTGTGAAGCTGTCTAGGCCTGGAATTTTGTATCTTGGGAGATTTTGTTTAATTACTTATTCAGTTCCATTAGTGATAATCTGTTAATATTTTCTATTACTCATTCCATCCTGGAGATTAGGTCTTTCTAAGAAATTGTCCACTTCTTCTAGGGATATCATTTTTAATGGCATATAATTTGTTGTATAATTTTATGATGCTTTGTGTTATTTTTTATAAGCTGTAACTTCTCATTTATTTTGGATCTTTTTTATCTGTACTCACTTTTTTGCTCATGAGTCTTGTTAAAGTTTATCAGTTATATTTATCTTTCAAAAGCCATTATGTAGTTTGACTAGATGTTTCTATTATTAACCTTTATTTTATTTATTTATGTTCTGACCTTTCAGTTGTCTTTCCACATACTATCAAGTTTGTTTATTATTTTTCTTCTTCGTTTGTATATAAGATTATGTTATAAAAGAGAGATGTTTCTTATTTGTATAAGTGGGATTATTTTGCTATAAGCATCCCTATTAATACTGCTTTTGCTATACCCCCATGGACTTTGTTTTTCTTATCATAATTCTTTATGTATTTTTACTTTGATTTATGCATCAATCCATTGGTTGTTTAATATTCTATGATTTATCCACCACACTTTAAAATTTTTCTCAGGTTTTTCCTTTTAGAAAATTTCTATTCTCACATAATCAATGTGTTTCTTAACAAAACAAGAAGAAATATAATAAAATTTATACAAAATTGTGAAAGACCCAAATTTTCTAAAATTATCTTCAGTAAATGAACAAAGCTGTGGGTATTATCCTCCCTGACTTAAGAATATACTTCTAAGTTAGAGTAACCAAAACATCAAAATATATCACTAAAATATTCACATAGATTAATGGAACAAAATAAAAAGTCCTAAAATAAACCCACACTCATATGGTCAGTTAATCTACAATGAAGGAGGCAAGAGTATACAATGGAAAAAGGCAGTCTCTTCAACAAGTAGTTCTGGGAACACTGGACAGTACAAGTAAAATGAGGATGTAAGAGCACTTCCTTCCATATTATACATAATAAGATAAAAATGGATTAATTTCCTACATGTAAAACCTGAAACTATACAATTTCTGACCAACAGGAGCAGAACCGCCTTTGAGATAAATCATATCAATATTTACTTTTGATCTATCTCCTTAGTGAAAAAAATAAGGAAAACAAACAATAACAGTTTTTAATTTTACTGAGGAAATAATAGATGTATTATGTGATACAGGGATTCCACTTCTTGTATAAGTGTGAAGTGTAAAATCTTTTGCATAGCAAAGGAAACGTTCAGCAAGAATTATGACAACACACAGATAGAAGGAAGAGTTTCAGACAATGAAAACAACAAGATATTAATCTACATAATATATATATAGCATATTAGACTCAATAGTTAAAAAACAAAGACCCAAACTTAAAAACAGTAGAAAGATCTTCATTGAAACTTTTCAAAAACAGACATGTGAATGATTTTCTTGCATGTAAGAAGAAACATAACTTTGCCATTCATTAGGAAATCATAAATCAAAACCAGAATGAAATATAAACTCACAGCAACCAAAATGGCTATTTAAAAAAGTCTACAAATGACAAAAATTAATAAGAATGTCGATAAAAGGGAACCAAGGTACACTGTGGAAATATAAATTGATGCATCCACTATTATAATAGTGTGGTCAGTGCTCAGAAAACTATAAATACAAGCAGTATATGTTACAGCAATTCCAGTTATTGTTATAAATCTCAAAAAAAGAAAACATTCACATTAAAGGATATATTACCCCAAATGATTTAAACATTAACATTTATAATAGCCAAGGATAGATGCACAATTCAACTGCCCATCAGCAGATGTTTGGCTGAAGTAGATGTGAGATATAGATAAAAGAATAAATACTTAGTCATTGTCATATTAAAAAATAAACTTCTGCTATTTGGAACAATGTGACTGGACCCAGAGAGTGCTGCACACAAGAAAATAAATCATACAGAGGAAAACACTCTATGTTGTTACTTAAATGAGGAAAATAAAGATATAAGAGAAATAATCATAAAAAAAAACAGAATCACATATATATGTGTACTGTACCAAGTAGTGTTTTCCTGTGTGGACAGGGAAGAAGGATGGAGAAGGTAGAAATGTGAAAGCTACTAGCAATAAATTAGAGAACCAACAGTGCTATATTTACAGTGCAGAGAAATATTTTAATAATTTAATTGATTTTAAAGAGATTATAAGGATATATTATAGTAAAATATGCATGTAGGTGGGAAAAACATTGAAAAAAAGAACCCAGGAAAATCGAAATATTTTGTAGTACTATGATTTTAGGGGAGATGATTTGTTCACTTTCTTTACAGTTTTCACAATGTCCTATGTAGAATTTAAGCTTTTAATTGAAAAAGTATATACCTTTAAAAGTGACATAAGTTTAAACTATTTTTGTCTCTCCCCTTATATCTACAGTCAGTAAAACGTTCACATCTCAACAAAAATAACTACAACACAAAACAATACTTCAGAACTCAAGTGAACAGGTGAAGTTTGGTGGAATAAAACACGCAAAGGTGGCAGAAGTGAGGGAAGAGCAGATTTGGTGTCTGCAACCAAGGCCCCCTGAATAGGATATCTGAGTCCACAAGTTCAGAGAACCCAGTAGAAACAGGGTCTCAGTGGTTCACACAGTTTCAGCCCCCAATGCACTAATATTCATGGTCACATGTAACTAGGAGTGAGCAACAATAGAGACAGAAATTCCATCCTTCAGACACTCAGAAATTCATGACAATGTCCCTACTCCCCTTTCACAGTGGTGGAGACAAGATACCTTGCAACACTGGACATTACAAAGGCCCTTGCCTGATTCCAAATACCCACCTGTCTTTACACCTTTCCCCAATGTGTACACTGAGTCTCAAGGGATATCATATCCCTTGAGATATGTTGTCACTGTCCCAGTGACAACAGTGGCATTAATTACCAGAGAAGTCTAAGAAGTGACAGTGAAAGCACATCTGTTATCCAGACAGTAGCGACTGGAAAGTGCCATTTTGAAATATTATCAGAGGTAGCTCAGAAAAGTAAAACCAAAAATTGTGCAATATTGCAAACTACCAGAAAACAAAAGCAAGGACTCCAACTCCCAATCTGTTATTAAGTGTCATCAGAGAAATCATTTACAAGACCATGACCAATCACAGTTACATTATAGGGCACGCACAGAAACAGATACACAAACACATACACCCACACAGACACAGACACATGCACATGCACCTGCGCACAGACACACACACACAATGTGAACCATGCAGCAAACAAACTTAAGTCATGGTATATTGCCATATAACTAATAGAGAATCCAAATAGGTGTCATTCAGAAACTCAATACAAAAAACAATACTAAGAATGTAGTTTAGTGAGCTCAAGAATAAATTAAATGATGATAAGAAATACATTACCAAAGAGAATGAAACTATAAAATAGCCAAACATTGTTTGAGGGCCAGGAGAACTTAATAAATGAGGTGAAGAATGCAACAGAAAGCATTGGAAGTAGACTGTCTTTGTGGAAGAGAGATTAGCAATCTCACCAATACAAAACTAGAAATGATATGAGAGTGCAGAGATACAAGATATTAAAAAGTGAGGATATTCAAAAGTAGCCATCAGACTTCCTCAGGAAGTGCACATTAGAGTGGAATCCTGGAGGGAGAAGAAAATTAGAAGGCAGCTCATGGTGTATATAAAGAAGTAATAGTTGATAACTTCCTGAACCTGTGTAAGGAACTGATATTCAAGTCCGTGAGACAACAAAACATGAATAACATTAAGACAAAGGGACCTCCTTCAAGATAAATCATATGCAAAATGGCAAGTCAATGACAGAGAAAATATTGTAAAGGCAGCCAAAAAAAGTTATGAAAATCTACAAAGTATCCCCCATTAAGCTATGAGAAGGTTTCTGAGCAGAACACATAGGCCAAGGGTAAATAAAATTACATTTTCAAACAACTGAAATAAGAACTAACTCACCCAATAATACTTAAACAGTTATCACTTATTTATAAAGTGAAAATAAAGAATTTACCAGACAAACATAACCTGAATGTGATAAAAAAAACAAAACCGATACACCTAATAAGAGGTGTAGAATAGAAATCTTCAAAGAAATATAAAATGGCAAATATATGCAAAACATTGCCCCAAAATCTAAGGAGATACCCCGAGAAAGTTTCAACAGTTTCTTTGGGTGTGTTTTTAAATGCTACTATACTATTTGGTTTAAAGGGGGAAAAATACGAAATCAGGGACAATAAATATAGATACCTCAAACTGGTAAAGTGTTTACAACAGTAAAAGAAATAATTTGAGTCAGTAACCATCAAAGGTATAGAATAAAAATAAAACAATAATAAAGGAAGCTGCTATCAGCAGAAAAAGGACTAAATTATACCTGAGATGTTTTATTTTTATTTGAAGTAGAGTAGATTTACTATATTGTGTAGTTTCAGATGTACAGCATAGTTATTATAACCACTTTGTAGACTATAAAGCATTATGAATTATTACAATGATTGTAACACACAATTATTTTAAGCTATTGTGTATAATTCCATGATCTGTACAGACTATCAATGATGCTAATCTCCTTTATGTATACTATTTTCTATCTGTCAATGTTCTACCATTAAAATCTCTTTCCCTTCTCTTTGGTAAACATAAACTTTTTCCCATATCTTTGAGTCTCTTAAGTCTTGTCTATCTAAACCCTTTACAACTCCATCATGTCAATATCTATCTATCTATCTATCTATCTATCTATCTATCTATCTATCTATCTATCTATGTAGCAATCTAACAAGTATTATCCTCCTATCTATCTATTTACCTGTCACCTATCAATAGATAGCTATAGATAGATGTATATAGATATTTGTTATAATTTAGATTCCACATATAAATTATATTATATACTTTTGTCTTTGTCTAAGTTACTTTACTAAGCACAATATTTAGTAGGTCCATTCATGATGCTGAAATAGCAATGTGTTATACTTTTTCATGGCTGAGTAATATTCCATTGTATATTTATAGAAACATCATATATTCTTAAGTCCATAGTCTACTCTGGACACTTGGATTGCTTCCCTGATTTGCATATTATAAACAGTGCTGTTGTAAACATTGTTTCTTCTCAATTTAGGTTTTTTCCCCAGATTTCTTTTAGGAGAGTTATTACTGGGTCTTATGATAGTTAACTTTTTAGTTTTTAAACAAATTTGAATACTGTTTTCCATACAAGTTCCAACAATTTACATTCCTACCAAGAGAATACAAGAGATTTGTTACCTCCACATCGTTTCCAACATTTTCTTTTTGTAGACTTTTTGATAATAGCCATTTGACCAGTTTTAAGTGATACCTCATTGTGGTTTTGATTTGCAATTATCTAATAATTAGTAATGTTGGGCAATTTTATCACTTGCCTGTTACTCATCTGTAAGTTTCCATTTGAAAAATATTAACTCAGGTATTCTTCTCTTGTTTTTGATTGTTTTTTGTTTTTTACCTTACGTTGTGTAAACTAAATCCATGTTACATCTATTAACCTACATCTATTAACCCCTGGTCACTTGCATTGTTTGCAAATATGTTCTCCAATTACACAGGCAGTGTTTTTATTTCACTTATAGTGTCCTAAGCTGTGCAGAAATTTTCAAGTTTGTTTAGGTCCCACTTGCTGATTTATGCTTTTGTTTCTTTTGCCTTAGGAGACTGAAATAAGAAAATATTCCTTTGATATATATCCAATAGAGTATCACCAATATTCCCTTCTAGCTGTTTTATAGTATCAGGTCTTACATTTAGGTCCTTAATATACTTGGAGTTTATTTATGTATATAATGTCAAAGAATGCTCTCATTTCACTGTTTTACATGTAGATGTCCAGCTTCCAAAACACCATCCATTGACGAGACTGTCTTTTATCCATTGTGTACTCTTGCCTCTTTTATCATAGATTCATTTCTCAGAGGTGTGTGGAATTTTTCTAGGCTCTCTATCTGTTTTTATTGATTATATCTCGGCCAATGCCATGTTGTTTTTATTACTTTAGATTTGTAGTATAGTAAGGTATCTGGGAGGGTTATACCTCCCGATTTGTTGTTTTTTCTCAAAGTCATTTTGACAATTTTTATGGTTTCATATAAACTTAGAGTTATTTATTTTCTTGTTCTGTGGAGAATACTACAGCTTCGTAACAGGAATTGCAATAAATCTGTAGGTTTCTTTGTGTATTACGGCCATGTTGACAATATTAACTCTTTCAATCCAAGAGCACAAGACATCTTTCCATTTCTTTGAATCATTTTTAATTTCTTTGTCAATGTTTTATTATTTTCAGTGTTTATATCTTTCTTATATGTGGTTACATTTATTCCAAGATATTCGGGTTTATGGGATTTTAAATATTATTGCTTTCATCATCCATTATATGGTATCTCATGATTAACGTGTAGAAGTGCAAGAGACTTCTTTACATTAATCTTGTACCCTGCTCCCTTGATGAAATTATTTATTGTTCATAATAGTCAGTGTGGAGCCCTTAGGACTCTTTATGTAGATTATTATGCCATCAGAACTGGTGTGAATTTTGACTCTTCTTTTCCATTTGGCATTTCTTTTATTTCTTTTTCTTTTCCTTTTCCTTTCTTCTATTACTATTAAACACAAGTGCTGAGAGTAGGAATCCTTTTCTTGTTCCCGAATTTAACCAGAAGGCTTTCAGCCTTTCCACTGTGTATTAAAAATTGTTATAAATGGCCTTTAGTATGTTGAGAGATGTTCCCATTGTACTCACTTTCATGAGAGTTATGATGATGAATGTATGTTGAATTTTGTCAAATGCTTTTTTTTGTGTATTGACATTGTCTTGTGAATTTTGTCCTTCCTTTATTAGATATGTGTCACGATGTTTGACTTGTGTATGTTGAACTATCCTTGTGACTCTGGAAAGGAATCCAACTGATCATCGTGTATAATCATTTCTTAGTATTGCTGGATTCATCTGTTGATGTTTTTCGAGGATTTTTGAATGTATATTCATCAAGGATATTGGATTTTCATTTTCATTTTTTTAAGTGTTTTTGACTGGTTTTGTTATCAGGGTAATGGTGGCCTCATAGAATAACTTTGGGAATTTTCCTTCCTCCTTCACTTTTTTAAACAGTTGGGGGGAAAGAGGGTTTAGTGAAGGCATCCAGGCATTTTGTTCAAGGGGTGTTTTGAAAATTATTGATTTTATTTAACTTATACTGATTGCCCTTTTCAAGTTCTCGGTTTTCTTTTTATTCAGTTTTGGCAGGCTGTATGTTTCTAGAAAATTGTCTTTTCTATTAAGTCGTCCAGTTGGTTGTCATGTAACAGCTCATAGTGCTTACATAATCATTTTTTGTATTTCTGTAATATCAGATATTATTTCTACTGTTTCATTTCTTATTTTGTTTGGGTCCAGTCTCTGTATTTCTTGATAAGCCTGGCTAAATGCTTTTCTGTTTGTTAATATTTTTAAGAAAATTTAAAGCTGTTCATTTTATGATATGTAATTTATTTTTCAACTTTTATATTGTTTATTTTCAACATAATCATTAAAGATTTCTCATTCTACTGCCTGTGGGTTTTGTTTGTTCTTGTTTCTTGTTATTTTGTTTGGTATGCTTGGTCGTTTCTATGAGGTTTTTCTTTTTCCTTGTAGAAGTCTTTATTTGTTCTCATCTTCCATCTAGACTTGTCTTTGCTGCATCGCATACATTTTATGAAGCTGTGTTTTCATTGTAATTTGTCTCCAGTTATGATTTTATTACCTCTTTAATTTCATGACATCTTGATTTCATCGTTGATATTTTTTTATTTTTTTAAAGGATGTTGTTTGAATTCATGTTTGTGCTTTTCCTATTCTTTCTACAGTTGAAGCTCAGTATCATTCTTGTGTGTATGGAAAAATACTTGCTGTAATCTATATTGGCTTAAAGTCCCTGAGGCTCATTTCATGACATAATATGTGGTTAATTCCTTAGATAACCTGTGCACATTTGAAAAGTTTTTGTGTTCTGATTTTCTGATGCAGTGTCCAATTGCTCACTTACTTTCAAATGATCTAATATGCTATTAAGACCTCTGTTTCCTTACAGATATTCTTGCTGGATGATCTGGCTATCAGAATAGTGAGGTGTTAAACTCATCTACTATTATTGTTTCATAATGAATTAATTCTTTCATGTCTACTAAAATTTCTTTTTATACTTTGGATCTAAGGTGTTGGGTCCATATATAATTTAACGAGTGTAATACCCTATTTTTATTGATCTATTTTTGCTTATATAATCTCATATATTTTTTCATTCTGGCCCTTAATTTAAAACATATTTGTATGAGTTGAGCTTTGAAATCTGCACTTTCTTGTCATTTCCATGGAATACATTTTCCATTTTTTCCAAACTATGTTTATCTTCCACCATAAAGTGTGACTTTCTGGGGAGGAGACAAAAATGGTGGAGTAGAAAGGTGTTCGTAGCTCTCCCTTTCCCAAAAATGGACCAAGACTCACATCCACAGACCCACTCAGCTAAACAGAAAACCTGCAGAACTCTGACAGAACATTGTCTTCTTCAATAGATAAAGATGCAAAAAATCTGGTAGGAGAAAACGAAGAAAGAAAGAAGAAAAGGCAAAACAGTGGGACAGTACTCACAGGTAGGGAGCATCAATGAAGGACTGGTGCTCATTCACTGTGTCTCCCCTCTCCAGCTGAGTGGTCGGCAGGACGGTGGGGGAGCCTCCAAGTCTTGGACCTGTACAGAGTGTAAGTTGCCTGACAGAACTAAGTCAAACAGGCACAGAGAATCCCTGTGACACCCAGACAAAGATGCATCCCCAAAGCTGGGGGCAGGGCCATGCTGCCTGAGTTGGGTGGTAGATGAGGATGGCAGCACTGTGGCGGCCCAGGGGAATGGAGTGGGCTTTGAACCATGGCTGTGAGTGCACAGGGCAGAACAACCTGGGCCCTCCATTAAACAACATGGCAGATGTGTCCTGTGGGGTGAAAGGTGCAATCCCCATCTCTGAATTTCCACAGAAGTTTCCAGGTGAAGACAGCTGGGGCTCAGAAACAGCCACCATAGCCTCTGGTGCTTTGTACCCAGGTGGCAGTGGGGGTAAAACCTGCATCTACACCTTAGGACTTAGCAGCATCAATGGCCAGACTGAGACTTGTCAGAAGCATGAGGCAAATATGATCCTACTGTCCTGGTTCCTCAGAGAACTTGTCTGCCAAGATGAACAAGGAGCTGGATTATAGCCCAGACCAGGGACCGGGCTGTTCCTCAGTCTTTCCTGAGCCCACTCCTGGTTTGCAAACCCGAGGCAGAGCGTAGAGTGGCACAGAGCAGCAGAGTGATCGGCAACCTGAGGGGGTGGGTGGCCCCTCAGCTTTTGAGCTATAAAGAAGCCCCTGACCATGGTGCTGGGAGAGGGCAAGATGCACAATCCTGCCTGGTCAGTCTGCAACAACTGACTGCAGCATTGAGCAGGGCAATGACAAGCCAGCCCAGAGTCAAGTGAGCTGCACCTAATCCAGTGTTGGTTGTAGGAGTGATCTACTTGATGATGTGCCCTGGGAGCAGCACAGATGAGTGATCCAATGGAAGGCCTATGGAAACAGCAAGCTTAGCTTTCAAAACAGGATGAAAACAGAATGACTTCACATTAAATGTACACTGTCTCCAGGAGGACACAAACACCCCCTTGTTTTAAACTGTTTTATCTGTTCCATTTTCTATTATCCTCTTAATTTTTACTTCTTAGGCAATTATATATACCCCCATTTCAATCTTTTTGAAAATTTTTAAAATATTATTATTATTTTTGAAAACTCTGCTTCAACTTGCATTAATATTATTCATTATACAATGTTTTCAAAGCTTTATCTCTCCCTTTTTTAAAATTATTTACCTCTCTCTCTTTTTTCCTATTTTCTAAGTTGTATTACTACATAGGCATTAGGTAGATATACTCATTTGGGACCAGGGTAGATAACTGATACTCCTTAAACCACAGTGCCAGTGATGTAGTAGTAATATGAAGAAGCAGAGAAAGCATTCACAATTAAAAGAACAAGAGAAATATCCTGCAAGGATGATCAGTGAAATAGACATCGATATCCTACTAGATGAAGATTTCAAAAATGGAGTGATTTAAATACTGAAGGAAATAAAAGAGATAGTGTTTAGAGATATAAAATATGTCAAAAATGAAATGGAAGCTATAAAGAAAAGCCAAGTAGAATAGGTAAACCCGTTGACTGAGATGAGGAATAATCTAAAGGGGTCTCAATGCTGACTGAATAATGCAGAGAAACAAATCTGTGACTTAGAAGACAGGACAATAGCAAACATCCAATCAGTAGATTGACAAGAGAAACAATGAGAAACAAATGAAAAAAGCCTAAGGGACCTATGGTATAATAGAAAGCATGCCAAACTTGGCATGATAAAAGTCCCAGAAGGGGAAGAAAGATCAAAGGGGATTGCAAAGGATTTTGTAGAAAGCATGGCTGAGAACTACTGAAACTTAAAGAAGGAATCAGATATCCAATACAAGAAGCTCAGAGTGTCCCAAAAAGAAAGAACACAAATACACCCATACCAAGACACATAATTAAGAAAGCCAGAGGCAAGGATAAAGAAATGATCCTAAAGAGAGCAAGAGAATAGCAAAGAGTGAGTTACAAGGGAATCCCCATAAGGCTCCCAGCTGATTTCACTACACAAATACAACAGGCCAGAAGGGAGTGGCAAGATATATTCAAAGTGCTGAATGATAAAAATGTTATAGCCTAGGATACTTTAAACAGCAAGGGTATCATTTTTGGTAGAAGGAGACATAAATTATTTTACAGACAAGAAAAATCTTCAAAAGTTCAGCAAAATAGACCCATGCTAAAAGAATTATTGAAATATCTTCTCTAAAAAGAAAAGCAGCAGGATGCTATAGAAATGTGGAACTCACAGCTTTAAAGGTGATAACTTATGAATTAAAAAAAACACAAAAATTTAAAACAAGACATACAAATCATTGAGAGTGGGAGAGGGAGAAAGGAAAATAGAAAATTTATATTTTTGGTCTTTCTTTTTAAAATTTTTGTTCTCAGTAGGATGGGTTGGAGATCATGTTATTATCCATTTAATAAAAGCAGTTATAGTAATGGTCTAATGGACTTATAAAATAGGGTAACAAGAAGAAAAAACTTATCAGGGAGTCACTGAACTAAATAAAATTCATGATAATACAAAGGAAAATTACCAAACCATAAAAGGAAGATAAAAAAACAAAGAGGAAATACCAAATCAATTGCAAAAATAGGTCAAATTGTCAATAAACACAAGCCTATCATCAATTATTTTAAATTTTAATGGACTAAATGCTCCAGTCGAAAATCATAGAGTGGCAGGCTGGATAATAAAGCAAGAATCTTCAATATGCTGCATACAAGAGACCCACTTCAGAGAGAAGGACACATATAGATTGACAGTGAGAGAATGGAAAAGGGTATTCCATATAATTAGAAAGCCAAAAAGCAGATGTTGCAGAACTGATTTCAGACAAAATACTCTTTAAAACAAAGGCCATAAAGAAAGATATAGAAGGACATTTTATAATGATTTAAGGAGTGATACAATATGAGGATAGCACACTCGTTAATACATATGCACCAAATACAGGAGCACATAAGTGCATAAAATAATTACTAACAGATATAAAGGAGGATTCATATTTGGAGATTTCAACACTGCATTAACATCACTGGAGAGATCATCGAGACCGAAAATAAATTAGGCAACAGAGAAGTTAAATAAAACAATAGAAATATTAGACTTGGTGGATATTTTCAGAGCATTGCACCCCCCCACAGAATAGGATATAAATTCTTTTCAAGTGCACGTGGAACAATTTCCAGGATTCATGATGTACTTTGGCATAAAAGAAACCTCAGCAATTTTAAGAAGACAGAAATTACCTCAAGCATGTTTACTGAACACAATGTCATGAAGCTAGAAATCATCAACAGAGAAACAAAGGACAACAAAAGAAAAACATGGGGATTAAACAATATGTTATTAAAATACAAATGGATCAATGAAGAAATCAAAGCTGAAATAAAAAAGTACCTTGAGACAAAAGAAAATGAAAGGAAAACCCCACAAAATTTATGGGACACAGCAAAAGCAGTGCTGAGAGGGGAGTTTATAGTGATACAGGCCTACCTCAAAAAAGAAGAACAACCAAAAATAAACAATTTAACCCACCAGCAGAATGAACTAGAAAAAGAAGAACCAAAAAGACCCAAAAGGCAGGGGAAGGAAGCAAATCATAAATATTGGGGAGGAAATAAATAAAATAGAGATTAAAAAGATCATAGGAAAAAAATAACCAATTCAAAAGCTGGTTTTTCCAAAAAGTAAGTAAAATCGACAAACCTCTGGCCAAACTCAAAAAGAAGAAAAGAGAGAGCACAAATTACCAAAATTAGAAAGGAGAATGTAGAAATTAACACAAAAATTTAGAAATACAGAATATCTTACGAGAATATGATGAAAAGTATATTGAATCAAACTGTATACCCTAGAAGAGATGGACAAGTTTCCGGAAATGTACTGTCCACCAAGACTGAATCAAGACATAACTGACCCCTGGAAAAAGTAGAGCACTAGAAATGAAATCAAAGTAGCAATATAAAACCTCCCTACAAGTAGCAGTCCAGGACCAGACGGATTCACTGAGGAATTCAACCAAACATAAAGAAGAACTCATACCACTACTTCTCAAAATCCCCCAGATGATTGAAAAGGAATGAATACTCCTAAAGTCATTCTATGTATCCACAATCACCCTGATACCACAACCAGGCAAAGACACTACCAAAAAAGAGGATTATAGGCCAATATCACTGTGAACCCAGACGCCAAAATCCTCACCAAAATAGTACCAAATAGAATCCAACAACACAGAAAAAGGATTTTATATCATGACCAAGTGGGGATCATGCCAGTGACACAGGGGTGGTTCAACATATGCAAATCAATCAATGTAATGCAGCATATCAACAAGAGAAAGAACCAAAACCGCATGATCATCTCAATAGGTGCAGGAAAGCATTTGTTAAAATTCAACACCCACGTATGATAAAAACTCTCACAAAGTGGCCATAGAGGGAATAAACCTCAACATCATGAAAGTAATAGATAAAAAACCAACAGCAAGGATAGTACTCAATGGTGAGAAAGTCAAATTCTTCCCACTAAAATCTGGGACAAGACAAGGATGAACACTATCATGACTCCTTCTCAAGATAGTCTTGCAAGTCCTAGCCACAGCAATCAAAGAAGAGAGAGAAGTAAAAGGGTTGCAAATTGGAAAGGAAGAGGTAAAAGTCTCAGTATATGCAGAAAATATCTTACTATATATAGGAAACCCTGCAAGATCCAGACAAAATTTACTACAGCTGATCAAATAATTCAGCAAGGAAGCAGATTACAAGATTAAGGTCCTAATATCAGTGGCATTTCTTTATGCTTACGATTCAGATAATACTATAGAGCTATAGTCCACATGACAGCACTGTATTGGTAGAAAAACATACATATAGGTCAATGGAACACAATAGAGAGCCCAGAAATTAACCCACAAACGTTTGGTCAATTAATCTTAGACAAAGGAGACAAGAAATTACAATGGTATCGAGATAGTCCCTTCAGCAACTGGTGTTGGGAAAACTGGAGAGCAGCATGTAATTCAATGAAGTTAGAACACTCCCAATGAAGCTAGAACAAGATACAATAAAAACAAACTCAAAAGAGTTAAAACACTTAAACATAAGACAAGATACAATAAATCTACAAGAGGAAAATATAGACAAACTTTATCTGACATACGTCTCGAAAGTTTTTTCATAGAAGAAATAAAAGCAAGAATAAACAAATGAGACCTAATGAAACTTACAACCTTCTGCGTAGTAAAGAAACCGGAAGTAAAACATAAAGAAAACCTACGGAATGGGAAAAAAATTTACATATGAAACCGTCAAAGGCTTGATCTCCAGAGTATATAAACAGCTCATCTAACTGAATAAGAAAAAATAAACAACCTAATCCAAAATTAGTCAGAAGACCTAAACAAACTATTCTCCAAGGAAGACATACAAATGATAAAAAGGCACATCAGAAAATGCTCAATATCACTGATTATCAGACAAATGCAAATCAAAACTGCAATGACGTTTCACCTCACACCAGTCAGAATGGCCATCATTCAAAAATCCACAAAGGACAAATGCTGGAGAGGCTGTGGAATAAAGGGAACGGTCCCTCACTGCTGGTGGCAATGAAGATTGGTGCAACCAGAGTGGAAAACAGGATGGAGATTCCTCAAAATCCTAGAAATTGACTTACAATGTAACCCAAGAATCCCACTCCTGGGCATAAATCCAGAAGGAACCCTACTTCAGGAAGACGCCTGCACCTCAATATTCATAGCCAGCAATATTTACAATAGCCATGACATGGAAACAGCCTAAATGCCCATCAAAAGTTGACTGGATAAAGAAGTGGTTGCATATTTATATAATGGAACAGTAGTCATCCTTATAAACTGACAACATAAAGACATTTTCAGCAACATGGATGGTCCATGAGAAAATCAGCCTAAGTGAAGTAAGTCAGAAAGAGAAGGAAAAATACCATATGAGATGGCTCATGAGTGGAATCTAAAAACAAAACTAAACCAAACAAGAAATGCATAAATACAAAACAGAAATAGACTCGCAGGCAGAGACTACAAAGTTTTGGTTGCCAAATGTTGGGGTTGGGTAGAGACAGACTCGGAGGTCAAAATTGTAGAATAGATAAACAGGATTGTACCGTATAGCACAGGGAAATATACGGCAGCCCACAGTGGAAAAAATGGGACAAAAATTGTATAAATGTTCATTGTAACTAAAAAATTGTGCTCTACAATGGAATTTGAGACAACTTTGTAAAATAATTAAAAATCAATTAAAAAAGGTAATAAAAGTAAAATACATGATCCTAAATATTACAGGTGTAAATATAAATTAGAGAGCAAAAACAACCATGCAAAAGAGTAGTAAAAAAAAGGTTTTGTTTTTTGTTTTCTTTTTAAGAAAAGCAAAATCAAAAAACCTCTACCCAGGTGCATCATGAAGAAAAGAGAGATGCTCCAAAGAAATAAATTCAGAAATAAAATTGTAGAAATAACAATTGTTCCCTCAGGTATACAAAAAAAGGAACATTTTGTCCACTCTTACATGCAAACAAACTGGACAACTTAGAAGAAGTAGACAAATGTCTAGAAATAGACAGGTATAAGGAGAAACAAATAATTTGAACAAACTGATTACTAGAAGAAAGATAGAATCAGCATTTAAAAAAATCGTGAAATATTAGGGCAGATTTAAACAGCTCCCATGGAGAAATGTACAAAAATAAAAAGCAGAAGTTATACTCTTCAAACTATTCAAAAATAGTGAACATGTGGGAAACTCCCAAAATAATTATATGAAGCTATCATTACCCTGATAGCAAAGCCAACAAAGTACAATCAAAGAGAATTTCAAGCCAATAACTTTGATTGATATAGATGCAAAAATTCAAAAAAAATTATTAGCAAACTAAATCCAGCAATACCTAAAGTGAATCATACAACATGATCAACTTTAATTCATTTCACGGTCATAAGAGAGGTTGAAATTACATGAAATCAATCAGTTTGATACACCACATAGACAAAAGAAAAAGGGAAAATGATGTGGTCATCCCAATAAATCGATAAAAAGCATTTCACAAACTTCAACTTTTATTCATTAAAACAGCAGCAACAACGACACGAAAAACAGAATCAACAAAAACAGAAGACTCTTTCCACGTTAGGATTAAGGAAATATATCTCAACCTCACTAAATTCATCAATTACAGACCCACAGACACATAATATGCAAAAGTGAATAATTGAAAGCCAAATTAAGGAATAAAAAAAGGATGCCCACTCTCGCCATTTCTCTTAAACACAGTATGGGAAGACCTAGCAACAGCAATCGGACAAGAAAAAAAGTTATTCAAGTTAGACTGAATGAAGTAAAACTGTTATTATTTTAGATGACATGATAATCTATATAGAGAACCGTAAAGATTCTCCACACCAAAACAACTAAAACTAATAAAGACATTTAGCAAAGTAGGATGATTCATGATTAATATACAAAAACTGTCACATTTCTTTACACTACCAATGAAATATTACATAATTTTAAAAAATCCATAGGAAATCACATCAAAAATGAAGAATATATGAAAAATTAAAGATAATAAAATCAATAGAACACTGATAAATATATTTGAATATTATGCAATAAATGGAAAGAAATCTCAAGGTCTTAGTTTAGAGGAATTAATATTGCAAAAATATACATACTACAAACTATGTCTATACATATAAAGTGATTCAGATCGAACTACAGGATATTTTCCACAGAACTTAAAACAGTCCTAAGATTTGTATGGAATAGCAAAAGAACCAGAACTGCATAAGAAACAATGAGGAAAAAGAACAAAGTTGGAGGCATAAGCCATATCCCTCTCAGATCTCAGACTATATTGCAAATCAGTAATCAAAACAGCACAATGCTGGAAAATCAACAAACATCTATATCACTGGAACAGAACACAGAGTTAGAAATAAAACATTACACCTATGGTCAACTGAACTACGACAAAGGAAACAAAAATATACAATGCCTAAAGACAGTCTTCAGCAAGTCATGTTGAGAAAGCTAGACAGGTACATGTAACTCAATGAAATTAGAACACTCCCTCACACTGTACAAATATAAATTCAAAATGCTTTAAATATCTGAATCTATTACATGACACAATAAAATTCCTGGAAACTAACATAGGCAAAACAAGACATAAATTTTAGCGAAATTTTCTTATGTCACACTCCCAAGCTGAAAACAACAAAAGCAAAATAATCAAATAGATCCAAATTAAACTTCAAACTTCTATAGAGCAAAATAAACAGAATGAAAAGATGAACTTCTGAATGGGGGAAAACATTTGGAAACAATGCAATCAAAAAGGGGCAAATTTCTAAAATACACACATCATTCATACAACTCCATTTCAAAAATCTACAACAACACAGACAGAAAATGAGCAGAAGACAATTCTCTCAAGAAGACACACAGATGACAAACAGGAACATAAAAACATGCTCACATAACTAATCATTATACAAAGGCAAGACAAAAATAAAATAATGTTTTACCTCACACTACTGAGAAGGGCTGTCATCCAAATATCTACAAAAAATAAATATTCGGGAGGTTGTGGAGAAAAAGGGACTCTCCAACGCTGTTGGTGGCAATGAAAATTGGTGCAACCACTTTGCAAATAGTATGGAAGTTCCTTTAAATACTAAAAATAGACCTATCATATGACACAGCAATCCCGCTCCTGGGCATAGAAAACATAAAACCTGAAAACAAAGAATCCTTGTGTAAAATATAAGAAGCATACTCTGACATTGGACTTAATTTGATTCTACATATGTCTCCTCTGGCAAGGGAAGCAGAAACAAAACTAACAAAATATGATTGTATCACTCTAAACAGATTTATGCTGCAGAGGAGATGAACAATAAAATGAAAAGTCAACCAACACAATGGGAGAATATATTTGCAAGTGATATTTTCCAATCAAGTGTTAATTATGCAACTATATGGCAAACTCATACACAAGCACCACAACAAAAATGACCAAACAATCCAATTAAAAAAAGTCCATAGGAACTGAATAGATAGATCTGAATCAATTTTTTGTAGCAAACATACAGTTGAATAAATGACACATGAAAATATGTTCAGAGTTATAATTTATTAGGGAAGTCATAAACCAAAAATGAGACAAGACCTCACAGTTGTCAGAAGGCTCTCATCAAAAAGAAAATAAATAGATTTTGGTGAGGTTGTGGAGAAAAAGAATCACCGTGGACACTGTTGATAGGAAAGCAAAGTATTGTTTACATTGCATATATACATCAAATATTCGTCATCCATTTTTCTGTTAAGGGATGTTGGGTTTGTTGGCCCCTGTCTGAAGGCTCCAGAGAATAAGCCCATGGACTGAACTGATAAACAAGCTGTGAGGAATGTCACTTATAAAGGCTGGATAACAAATTGTCTACTCGATATATCCAGTATGGATGGCTGGATATCATATGCTGGGTAAGATCCTCAGAGGAGGGCAACCTAAGATAGGCACAGCCTGCTGGATAAGAGATGGGCTACTTAATGAAGTTCCGTGATGAACTTTAAAACAGTCCTTGATCATTTAACATCCTGTGCTTACTTTAGGAGCATGGGGACATAAATAGTTTAAGATTATTAACATCGTTATAACTTAGATGATATGTGAGGCATTGTGCATGTCATATATAAACCTTTTTTGTAAGAATCAATAAACTGTGAATTGCTTCGCTTCTCTCCACACAGTGTTTGTGTGTATATGATATCGTGCCACTGACAGGGTTAATTAAATTTGTTGGGAGTACCTTAAAAAGATGTTGCATTATATATAATGTTCTTTCTGCACCTATTGAAATGATTATGTGAGTTTTGTTTCTCATTCTATTAGTGTGGGATGTCACCTTATTGATTTGAATATTTTGACGTATCCTTAAACCCAGGGATAAATCCCTTTACACATGTATGTTTATGATACATTAAATGTGTTGTTGAATTCATTTTGTTTGTGTTTTGTTGAGAATTTTGGCACATATGTTCATCAGGGATAATGTTCTATGTTTTTCATTTCATGTCGTTTTTAGCTTTGTTATGCAAATAAAGCTAGCATCATAAAACAACTTTGGAATCTTTCACCCCCTTCAAATTCTTGAAAGTTTTGGGGAAGAATTAGTGAAAAATTTACTTCTAATGTATGACAGGATTCACCATTAAAGTCATCTTGTAAATTTTTTCTGGTTTGAGAGGTTTGGATTACTGATTTACTCATACACACTTTTGCAGAATTTAACTTTCTAATTTCTTCTTGATTCAGTGTTGAAAGACATATGTTTCTGGGAATCTATCTTTTGTTCTAGGTCATTCAAATCGTTGGCTAGTGGTAATTTCTTATGATGCTTTGCATCTCTGCAACTTTAGTGGTAATATCTGCTCTTTTATTTCAAATTTTGAGTCTTTATTTTCTTAGCCAACCTAAACTTTTGTCCACTTTATGTTGAAAAGAAACAAACTTAGGTAAAATTTTTCTTATCTTTTCAATTGTTTGTCTTGTTATTTGCCTTGCTCTTATTTATTCAATTTTCTTCTTTATTCTTTCTGTTTTTCCTAGATTTTTGATGTGTAAATTTAAGTAGTGTGAATCTTTGTATTTCCTTTATTATTAAATATTATTTATTTACTTTATTTATTTATTTATTTACTTATTTGAATATTTATTCATTTATTTATCATTGAAGTATGCCATTTACAATGTGTCAATCTGAGGTGTTTAGCACAGTGTCCCCGCACATGCATATATTTCTGTGCCTTTTTAACGTTACTTCACGGTATTTGACTTACTGCCCTGTGTTATGCAAAAGAAATTTTGAAAACATTTATTTTTATATATAGTGGATGACATTTATAAATCTACAGCTCCCAAATATATCCTCTACCAGTCCATTTCTGCAGTAACCATAAGATTATTAAGTAGTTCTTCAAGTGTGTTTCAGTTTTGTAGATGAAATCATAGTGTTCACATCCAAATTATTTTTTAAGATTCTACATATGTCATGTCATGTATTATTTTTCCTTCTCTTTCTGGCTATCTTCAATTAGAATGACACTTTTTGGGGACATACATTTTGCTGCAAATGTCATTGTTTTATCATTTTTTATTGCAGAATATTATTCCATTGTGTAAATACAGGATAACTTCTGTATACTCTCATCTGTTGTTTGACAGTTAATTTGCTTCCATATCATGGCTGTTGTATATAGCACTGCTAAGAACATTGGGGTGAAGGTGTCTTTTTGAAATATGGTTCCCTTTGGTATATACCCAGAAGTGGGATTGCTGGATCATTTGTTAAGTTTATTTTTATACTTTAAAGGAATCCCCATCCTGTTTTCCAAAGTGACTGCTTGAATCTACATTCCTAACAACAGTGTAGGAGGGCTCCCTTTCTCCGCAGCTTCCCCAGCATTTATTGTGTGTGAACTTTTGAATGATGGCCATTATGAATATTGGGAAGTGATACTTCATTACAGTTTTGAATTGCACTTCTCTGATAATGAGAGTGAGCAATTATTTTTCATATATCTGTGTGACATTTGTACGTCTCCATTGGAGAAATGCTTTTTTAGGGCTTCTGCCCATTTTCAGATTGAGTTTCTTTTTTCTTATTATTATTACTAGGTTGTATGAAATCTTTATATTTTGGAAATTTAGTCTTTGTCAGTTGTATCACTTCTAAATATTTCCTTTAATACTGTAGGTTGCCATTTTCCTTTGTTTATGGTTCCATTTGCTGTGCAAAAGCTTATAAGTTTAATTAGGTCCCATTTATAAATTTTGCTCTTACATCCCTTACCTGGGTAGTCTATTCTAAGAAATCATTGCTGAGATTTATCTCAGAGTGTTTTGCCAATATTTTCTTCTAGGAGATTTACTGTGTCTTGCCTTACATTTAAGTCTTCAAGCCATTTTGAGTTTATTCTTGTGTATGGAATGAAGGATTGTACTAACTCCATTGCTCTGATGCTGCTATCCAGTTTTCCCAAAACAAGTTGGTGAAGAGATGTTCTTTTCTCTGTCATATTCTTGGCTACTCTGTCAAAGATTTATTCATCATAGGACTTTAGTATTATTCCTAGGCTCTCTATTCTGTTCCATTGGCCCATGTGCCTGTTTCTGTACCAATATCATGTCATTTTGATTTTTGTAGCTCTGCAATAGTTTATGGAGACCAGGCGGGTTATTACTCCAGCCTCTTTCTTTGTCTTAAATATTGTTTTGGAAATAATGGATCTTTTTTGATTCTATATAAATCTTATGATAATTTCTTTCAGTCCTAAAAAGAAATGTTTTGCATAACTTGATAGGAACTCAGTTAAAGTCTGGATTGTCTTGGGCAGTATGGCCATTTTAATAATATTATTTCTTCCACTATGAGACCATTGGGTATCTTTTCAATTCTTCAAATCTTTCTTGATTTCCTCAATGAATTTTTTCTTGTTCTCCAAGTATAAGTCTTTCACCACCTTGGTCACAGTATTCTTAAGCATTTTATAGTTTTGGGTGCAGTTATAAAAGGGGTTGTTTCTATAATTTGTTATCCTGTTGATTCAATGGTAGAGTAAAGAAATGTGATTGGTTTTTGTAGATTATTCTGACTAACTTGCCCAGTTCCTTTTTTAGCCTAAGTATTTTTTTGTGAAACTTTTACAGTTTTCTGTATATAGTGTCATCTCTGCATATCGTGACAATTTTACTTCTTCTTTTCCAGTCTGAATAGTTTTATTTCTTTTCCTAGCCTGATCGTTGTGGCTAGGAATTCCAAGACTATATTGAATTGAAATTGTGAGAATGGGCATCTTTGTCTTGTCTCAGGTTTTTGTGGGAAGGGTTTCAGTGTTTCAACATTGAGTATTTTGCTGGTTATAAATTTGTCATAAATAGCTTTCATTATGTTGAGATATGGTCACTCTTTGCCCACTGTCATAAGAACTTTTATTGCAAATAGGTGTTAATTTTTATCAAATGCTTTCTCTGCATCTACTGAGATGATCATATCGTTTTTGTCTTCTCTTTTGTTGATATGGTGTATCACAATTGATTGACTGATTTGCATAAGTGAAACCATCCTTGTGTTCCTGGGATGAACCTAACATGACAATGGTGCATTATCTTGTTTTTATATGATGTTGGATTCTGTTTGTTAATAATATCTTAAGGACTTTTACATCTATGTTTATGAATTATATTGGCCTATAGTTTTCATTTTGGGGTAGTGTCTTTGTCTGGTTTGGTATCAGGTTAATGTTGGCCTTATGGTGTGAGATTGGGAGCTCTCTCTCCATATCAATCTTTTGGAAGAGTTTGAGGAGGATTGGTATGGATTTTTCTTTGTATGTTTGGTCAAATTCCCCAGTGAAGCTTACGGTCTGAATTTTGTTTACAGAGATTTTTTATTTTACTGTTAATTCTATTCCATTTCTTGTGATATGATTGTTCAAATCATTAATTTTTTTTGATGCAATATTGGTGGGCTGAATGTTTCCAAAAACTTCTCCATTTCTTCCTGGTTATCCAGTATGTTTCCATACAGTTGCTCATGGTATTCCCTAATGATATTTTGTAAATTTGCTGTACTCTTGTAGTTTCTCCATTTTCATTTCCTATATTATTTGTGTTCTCTCTTTTTTCTTGTTGTTGATCCTGTCTAGAGATTTGTCAATTTTGTTTAAAATTTCAAAAAAGAGTTTGATTGATTTTTTCTATTTCTTAATCTTTATTTCAGTTCTTTCCTCCTTGATCTTTATTTTTTCCTGCTTTCTGCTGGCTTTTGGTTTTGTTTTCTCTTCTTTTCATGATTAGTTTACATTGAATGTTAGATCATTTTTTTGAAATAGTTCTTCTACTTTGAGGAGGGTTTTGTCAATTTGAACTTCCCTTTTTAGACTGCTTTAACTGTATTCCATAGACTTTGTGTAGTGTTTTGTCATATATCTAAAGATATTTTTTAATTTCTTCTTTTAATTCATCAACTCCCCCCTTTGTTATAGTACCATGTTTTTTAATCTGGATGCTGTCATTTTTTTCTCCCTGTTTTTCTGTGTTTGATTTTTAGTTTCATGGTATTCTACTCAGAAATGTTGCTTGAAATAATTTTTATCTTCTTAAATTTGTTGAGGCTTCTTCTGTGCCTGAGTTTATAATCTTTCCTTGAAAATATTCCATGTGCACTGGAAAAGAATGTATATTCTGTTTTTGGGAGAAGTACTGTTTTGGAAGTATCAAGCATCTCCAATTAGTTTATCATGTCTTTTATTAACTTTGTTCCCTTATTAATTTTCTGTGTGAAAGACCAGTCCAGTGATGGTAATGGGGTGTTATAGTCTCCTACTGTGATTGTGTTCCGAGCGATTTCTCTCTTTTTATCTATTAGTATTTGATTTTTGTATTTAGGTGCTCCAATTTTGAGTGCATATATCTTAATGTGTATAAAAACCTCATTTTGTATTGCTCCTTTAATCATTATATCATGTCCTTGTTTATTTTTCTCTATGGCCTTCCTTGTAAAGTCTATTATGTGTGAAGTCAGTACTGCTAGACCTGCTTTCTTGTCATGTGCATTTGCATGGAATATATTCTTCCAACTTCTGACTTTCAATTGATGTGTTTTCCTCTTACAAATGGGTCTCTTGTATGCTTCATAATGCAGGGTTTTTTTTATATTATCGCATCAGACAATGTATATCTTTTGACTGAAGCACTAAATCCATTTACATTTGTGATAATTATTGATATACTGGTGTTTATTTCTATTTTGAACTTCATTTTCCAGTTGATTTGGTATTTCCTTTTGTTCATTTCTTTTCCTTTTGTGGCTTGATAAGTTTTCTTTTATTATCTTTGTTTCGTTTTGGCTTTGTGACTTCATTGTAAGCTTTTGACTTTTGGTTACCTTGTTTTGTATTTATATTTAACCATACTATATCTATTTATTTTATCTTATAAGAATACAAACTCATACCCATCCTACAGAGAAGACAAATAAGAAGAAAATACTCTGTATTGTTCTGTTTCACTCTGTGACCCTTAAAAATTTTGATGTCCAGTTTTACAACATCATATTTATTTTGTTGTAATTCATTGTATATATTGCCTTTCTAATTATGCCTTTCTCTTCTGCTTCTTTTTTTTAGAGTAGATCTTTCATTATTTCTTTTTCTCTTGCTAAATTCTTTTAGCATTTTTTGTGTGGAAGTTATTTATCTCTCCTTCTATTCTCAAAGAGAGCCTTGCTTGATAATGTATCTTAGATTACAGATTTCTTTCATTCAGGACTTTTAATATGCCTTACCACTGCCTTCTGCCTGCTGTATTTGTGTAGGAAACGAGTTTAAAACTATTATGTATAAAATTATATATATGTGAAAAGAACACCTAGAAATGAAGTTAACAAATAAGGTAAAAAACTATATGTTAAAAAACAGAAAACATTGGTGAAGGAAAATTTAACTGATCCAAAGAAATGAACAGACCTCTTATGTTAATTATGTGAAACTATGTGGTTAACACAACCATTCAACCAAAGGGAATCTACATTTAGTGTGATTCATGTCAAAATACCTATGAGATTTTTGATTAAATAGAACAAATAATTTCAAAATTTATATGTAACAACAAAGAACATGAGTTGCCAAAATAATCTTGAAAAAAAGTATTAAATGTAATGGTGTAAATTCCTCTGATGTTATACAGTCCTTCAAAACTTTATTAATTAAAACAACATGATACTGGCTTAAAAACAGACACCAATCAAGAGAAGAGAATAGAGAAACCAGATATAATCCCTCACTCCTATGATCAATTAACCCATGAAAAAGAAAGCTAGAGTATAAAATGAAGAAAAGACATTCTCCTAAATAATTAGTTACTAGGGAGCCTGAACTTTGAAAAGATAGATTACAATATTTCCTCACATTGTGTACAATCCATGAGCACCGAATATATTTCTATTTAATTTATTTTCTTATATTTCTTGCACCTGTAATTTATTGATCTATGTTTAGATCTTTTATTTCACTTACAAAATATATTCCTGTTTTATTCCTTATGGTATAAATTTACATGTAAAAATTTTCCAAGTTTCTCTTTCTGATTATGGGTTGTTAATATATAAAAAACCAACGGATTTTTTTTATCAATTTTGTATTCTGGAAGTTTACTAAGTTTGTTCATTATTTCTAACAGTCACTGGAGGAGTCTATGGAGCTTTCTATCTATGTATAATTATGGCAACTGTAAATACTTTATTGCTTTTTTACAAGTTGGATAAATTTTATATTTTTTCTTGACTAGATGTTCTGGCTAGGACTTCTAGTAGTGTAATTTAGGACTTGTGAAAATGAGCTAATTTTTCTTATTACTGGACCAGAGGAAAACCTTCCTGTATGTTAACATTGAACTTGATGTTAGTCAAGGGTTTTTCATAAATGGCTTATATTATGTTTAGTTACATTCTATCTACAGTGAATTTGTAAAAATATTTTTACAAAAAAGTTAAGATCACATATTTTAATAATATTCCTACATTTTTTGAGAGTGTTATTTTTCAATTCTTTGTTTTTTAAGGGATGTTATCACATATTTTAATTTGCATATGTTGAATAATTTTTATGAGTCAGGACTAAATCCAACATAACTATAGTTGATAATACTTATAATATGCCATGAATTCAGGTTGCTAATATTTATTTAGAATGGAATTTACAGATAGTGATGGAAAAATTTACATTGTAGCTTGAGGGTACATTTATTTATTTAAAAATTTTATCTCTCATTTTGAATTTGGCTTAAGTTTAATGGAATTTATTTCTAAATAAATAATATAAATTTTGATAGAACTGGATTTACTTATGTATACTGTTACAGGACATAGGTAATATTTTCAATTAGTGAACAAATCACTTGCCTTAAAATGCTGTATTATATAAACAATGCCAAAATTTTCAGGACTGAGAAACATATTGCTTCCTAAAATGCATTAACTTGTATTTTCCACCCCAACCCACATATACTGTTATTTCTTTGTTTTTTTCATTGTTCATTTGCCCCTTAATGGAGGCACTGCTTATTGAATCCAGTGTCTTGTGCATAAGTGTATTTATCAACATCATTTTGGAACACATAACAGAAGCCACAAGAGTATGGATTATAACGATGACAAGAAAATTTTTTCCTTCTTGGGACTGAAAAACCTCTGACAGAAAGAATGGCAAAAATAAACATTTGTAAATATGCAATAAGATTGTCTCTCTTCTAATTTTTATGGTAGAATGTTAAATTACATTTGTTTTAGTTATAGCACTGAATTACAATTTAAATCAAAAATTCCCCACTTTGGGATTTCTTACATTTGATTCATAATTTCAATCTAGTTTTATTTTATAAATATTTACCATTTATTTATAAGCATAACAAATAAGCTGATATTTATTCTTCTCATATTTTGAATATAGAGCTACTTATTTTAAAGTACAGAGATAAATACCAACTTCCATTTCCAAATCAAATTATATTTCACTTTAATTACAAATGATATTGAAATAGATATACATTTTCTGTACAGGTTTTAAACAAATTTCACTTTAAATTTCATAACTTTAAAATTATTTTATATATTTATTGCATTATTTATACTTTGTTCACCAATTTTGTATAAATTTGTGTACAAAAGTATGGAGACTGATTTTATTTCATAGTCCCCAAAATTAAATTATTTAAAAAGATTTTTGGGGATAATATTTGCAGATCACACTATAAAAATAAGCATCCTATATATTTTATTTTAACTGGACGAATGAGAAGGGAACACTGGCTGAATGTTACACTTGAGTTGCTGGGAGACCAGTCGTTTTGTGATGTGACAGCTACTCAGGTAGAGAACCATTTTGATGGCCTAGAAGTTTATCTGTGCAGGCCTGCCAAAGCAGCATTTGAAGCTGCAGTGCTCAAAATCATGCAGATTAGAAAAGTAGCTGTAGAATAAGTTATTTCCGTTGGCACATGTTTCTCCAGAAATCCAAGATGTGTCTCATAAAGTTGGACAAACTGTTTCAGGAACTCTGATATATCTCTATTGTGTGATCAAACATTCTCTGGGGACTTGGAGTTGAGGTCTATGATTGAAGAAAATGAATTTCAGTCTTTGTCTGAAGAATCCTGGTTAAAAACACCATGTTACGCACATTGTGTCTTGGAACCAGATGAAGATAATGATTTTCGTTCTCTGACATTTCCAAGAAAACTCTGGAAAATGGCTGGGAGTGACCAATATAAATCTATCTCGTGGGATGATAATGGACCTTCGATAGTGATTGATGAAGATGTCTTTAAGAAGGAAGTTTTGGAAAGAAGGGCCCCTTTCAGAATATTTGAAACTGGAAGTATGTAAAGTTTAGTTAGACAGCTTAGCATTTATGTGTTTACTACAGTGCGGCAGAATATTCAAAGATCTGTTTCTCCTGCTGACTTTCTGGCAGAAGGAAAAAAGTCTCTGTTTTAAGCAAGGAATTCAGTAATTGTAGGTACTACTTGGTAACATATATAAAATTTTATTTTGTACATCAACCTATGGTAATATAAATGTAAAGCTAGATTTTGAAAATTGTAAAAAACTACAAAGGCTAATATTCTTTACTTTTTCTAAAAATGAGGACAGTGCCTTAAGTATTCGAGATTATGAGAAACGTTCCTAGCAACTATGAATCTTACCAGAAAACTAAATAAACGTATTAAAGCTGCTTTTAAAAAGTGGCTTTCACCGTTACTGCAAATACTAACTTATTAAATTTGATGATATACTATTTAAATGTGTATATTCCAAATAAATAATTTCAAAATATTGTCAGCAATATTCATATTTTAATGATATTATCTTTGCATAATCAACATGAAATCTGAGGTTTTATAGGTTAGGCTTATTGTAGTCTTGTATTTTCCTTTAAAATATTACTAAAATCTTTCTCCATTGGTTGCAGCTGCAGTTCTGCCATAATTGAAATCTTAAACAAGTCTGTGACCAGCTTTTAGTTAGAATAAAAAGAAGAGTTGGGATTAAAAAATGCCTCTCTGGTGGCTTCATTGGCTGAAGATTTCAAAAAGAAGCACTTTAAAGCAGGGGGTAATGTGCATATTCATAATTCTGATTTTGTGGCTGACACTAGTGGAGAAAGTGAATTTTTACTTTCTGCAAATTTAAACATGCCTCTAATAAGGAAGCCCTCTACTAGACAAATAATTGGTGACACAACAACCCGGATCAGAGGTGATTTTTATCCTCCATATCAATGTCATTTAGACCACCAAAACAAATTGCAGTGGATCAACGTGCTATTTTAAATCAGTTGACCACTGTCCACGGGCACTCTCAAAGCAGCTACACTGAAGCAAATGGCCGTGTTGTGAACTTCATTACAATTATAACTTCTACTTCTCAGTACAGCATCTTGTCTCCC